>NW_025421296.1:11200000-12400000 GCF_011764305.1 Mustela putorius furo | reverse complement strand
ACGGTATCTGTCCCCAGTTGCTCTTCCAAGGGGTGGATGAGGTGCCACCACCCAATCTGAGAAGAAGCAGGTCTACAGGGGGGAAATGCTGGGTCTGGTTTGGATGTGTTGGCTTTGATGCATCTGTGTTGTGTCTGGCCATAGGACAGATGGTGTAGAGCCACTAAGGGTTCTGAGAGAGAAAACAAAAATGGTGAAGCATGAGGTGTGGGTAGGAAGGGAAACTCTGGTTGAGAATGAGATCACTCAGCTGTAGACCACTGAGTGGGAAGCTGGCCCAGGACTTTTAGGAAAAAGGGAGGAGGAGCGGGCAGAGGTGGAGGAGTCAGTGAATAAAGCTGACACTGAGAACTCTGATCCAAGAGGCAGGAGAACAAGGAGCCAGGGCGGTCAAGGTGGGCCATGGGTGAGAAGCTTCCTGCCATTCCCGTCCCTGTTGGGAAGAACCAGGTTTGCGTAAGCCTGAGCCAGGCCAGGGACTGTTGGTGAGGGTGAGGGCTGCGGTCCAGGGGCTGGCTGGGTGCTGCTGCCCTGGGGTTCACTGCAGCACACCTGACTCTGCAGCCCAGTGTGACCAGCCCAGCAGAACAGTTCCCTCTCTGTGCCCACCCGAGGCTGTCTGTGAGGCTGCAGGGAGTTAAGCCCTGGGAGCGCTTAGACCGGGGCCTGCCAGGCTCGCCACTTCAGGAAGTCTTGGCTGGTTATATTAGCAGCACACAGAATTCTGTTTTAGACATTATTTTATAACACAAGGCCTATAATGTAAACTCCTTATTCTACGTGGCTTTAAAAGTAGTTACAATGTTTTATATTCGTTTATGAACCTATATTAAAATTAAATAGGGAAATTCACAATCTATTTCTTTCTCAAACACTAGAATTTGGCTTTTGAAAGTAAGAAATACCTATTTCTTCAAATACCATAGGATTTTTTTAGACTACTGTTCAGAAGTGAGAATCTAATCACCCCTTATTTGACTAACTGAAATAAGAAAACATCGTAATAAGATTATATTAAAACTTAGGGAACCTGAACTGACTGAATAACTAGATTTTCTTTGTTTAGTGGTTATATAATATCTCCTTTTATAATCAAGATAACTAATAACTTTAAAACAAGGAACACTGAAAAAATAAAATTAAATTTAAAACATATATACTCTGGCTACAGATAAATAAATAAATAAAAACAGGGCACAGATACAATCCTATTTCCAAATAACATGGCATAAAATAAAAGAACTACATTTTAAAAAACTGGTCTGTTAGGTCACCAGAATAGAAGGGGTTGGGGGATGGACAAAATAGGGGAAGGGAACGAAGAGATACAAATTTCCAATAATAAAATAAATAAGTCACAGAGATGAAAAGTACTGAGCAGGGAGTATAGTCAATAATATTGTAATAAGGTTGTTTGGTGACAGATGGCAACTACTTCCTCATCATGAGCACTGAGTTATGTATTGAATTGTCCAATCACTATTTTGTACACCTAAAACCAACATAATATGTCAACTATGCTTCAATAATAAATAAATAAAGTAGATGAACCATCAAATAACTTGGAAAAAAATCTTTAATATTGGAATGGAAACATCTTACATATCGCCATTGTCACAGCATCACCTCTAACAGGTCGACCCAGACAGATGTGTGGGTTATTAAAATAGGCTTTAAATAAAGAAATGAGGGGGTGCCTGGGTAGCTCCGTGAGGCAAAACTAACAGCTAGACGCTGTTAGTTTTGCCTCAGGTCATGATCTCAGGGTCTGGAGACTGAGCCCCTCTGTGGGCTCTGTGCTCAGCAGGGAGTCTTCTTCCCCTTTCTCTCTCTCTGCCTCTCCCACCTCACCTCTCCCTCCCTCACGTGCTCTCTCTCTAATAAATAAATCTTAAAGAAAAAAAAAAAAGAAAGAAGGAAAGAAATAAAACGGGTTAGAACACTGCAATGACAGTGACATATTTAATCCCAGTCAACCTTTCTAGCAGTGTGGGAGGCACCTGGCGGTTTGGGCAGAGTTGGGAGAAGAAATCTGCCTTCCTCAATTCACCTCACTTCTCCTGTCATTCTGGTAGCAAAAGGTAGTTTTTTCCCTTTCTCTTTTTTCCTGGATGAATTAATAGCTAAGACCCATAGGCAGAACTAGATTCCTACACATGCAAATAGGAAAGAGAAAAATACCGGTGTCTATGCAAGCCAAAGCACCAGATGCTGATAAGCACTGGCTCAGATGCACAGTGCACTGCGTTTCTACATAAAAGCAGAACTGAGAAAGACGGCAGGTCAGTAATGAAGAAAGACTGGAGGAACTGTAATACAGGTGAGTCCAGCCTCCATGAGGAGATTTCATAGCAGAGAGACTGGTGTGCCGGGCAGCAGATGGAGAGAAATTTAAAAATTTTTTTATTTACTTATTTTTAAAAATGGGCTCCACAGTGGGCCTAGAGCCCAATCTGGGCCTCAAACTCCCCACCCCAAGATCAAGACCTGAGCTGAAATCAAGAATCAGATGCCCAACTGACTGAGCTGCACAGGCACCCCAGAAAGGCATTTTTTTAATTGAGCAGCTACTATACCCTGTGTGGTGCTCAATGCTCTACACCTATTATCCTGTGACATTCTTACAAGTGAACGAGCAGAGCTTTTCCTGCACTGTGGTCCTATGGCTGGTTAACAGACAATCCACATACAACAAAACATGGCATTAAAATTATTTGCAGATGGTATCCTAAAACTGCTTATCTTTGTTTCTGATTTTTCAGTGGGACCTTGACGTTTAATGACTGAGACCCAGATGCCTAATCTGTCCAGCTCGGTCCTGTGCCTGACTCACTGGATGGCCTTCATGAAATCATTTTCCATTTGCTGAATGTATTTCCTTGCTGCTAAGATAAAACTAAAAATACATAATTGTCTTCACGGGTTATGGTAAGAACTAGCTGAGTAATCTTTACTAAGAAGTTGCAACTGTTTCGAGTATAGAGGGGAGAAAAAGATGTATTTCATCACACAGGAAATCTTTTTGGGAGTTGCCTGATCCTAAAGTGATAAAATATAAAATAAAAAACTTTCTTCAATCTCTAACCTCTAACCTTCATTGGATCAGGAGACAAAAAGTGCCTTCGATCCAGTGCTCTTTGATTCTGTCCAAGAAAGGGGGCAGTTGAAATCAGCAGCTCATTCCTTCAAGACACGGTGTGCTTGGGAAAGAGCAGTCTGTTCTTATGTGCTGCCTTCATTCACAGGGCGGGTCCCCATGGACCTGAGCCAGCCCGGCCAGAGATCTCTCATCATTCTGTGCTCCCAAAGCTTATTCTTTTCCAGGTGTTGCTATGTCCACGAGCAATTTTCCTTTGGAACATATATGACACCAAGTTTCGGCTGCGTACAAATCTATGTTTTTAAGTTGTAGGTTTTCTCATTTTAAATAGGAAAATTGCTGCCTCATGTGCTTTATTTCTTTTATAATTTTATTCGTCTCCTTTTCATCAGAGAAACCAATTCTTACGGCTAAGATGGTTTTTGAGAGACAACTCAGGATAGTAGAAAAAGCCTAAATGTGGAAGCCAGGAGACGAATTCTGATTTTGCTACTAATCCTCTTACAACTTTGGATGCATTATTCAACCTCTGAACTTCAGGGTTTTTTTGTTTTTCATTTTTTTTTTTAAACCGGACAACGGGGAGAATGATATTGACCTTGTAAAGTTGTAAGAATTAGAGATCTTTTATATATTTGTTTTATGAAACAAACATACATATTGAGTACTAAGTTCCTTACCTTGAAATACAGTTGCAGCAGGAAAAATACCCAGCTCTCAGGCAGCCAACACTTCCATGGGGAGCTGTATCTAAAATTATTGGGTTTAGGGGCACCTGCGTGGCTCAGTCGTCCAGGGTCTGCCTGCCTTCAGTTTGGGTCATGATCTCAGGATCCTGGGATAGAGCCCCGCGTCGGGCTCCCGCATCGGGCTCCCTGCTCTGCGGGAAGCCTCCTTCTCCCTCTCCCCCTCCCCCTGCTTATGTTCCCTCTCTGGTCGTCTATTTCTCCCAGTTAAATAAATAAAATCTTAAAAAAAATATTAAGTTATTGGGTCTAGAACTTATATAAATAATCTGTTGACAAGATGGGCCCCCCCATATGGGGTGCCAATGAGTCTTCCTTTATTCTCTAAACACAGGACAAAGGAACACTTTGAGGGGTCATTTGGTCTCATATTGCTTCCACTTTCACTACTTATTCAGGCAGCAGTTACTGAGCAGCTGGTTCCCACATGCACAGACTTCCCCTAGCCCTAGGAACACTGAGATGAACGGGATGTGGCCTTGGCCTCAGGGATGATGGTTAGGAGGACACAGCCAGGGAGGTACCCTTAAGTGTTCTGGGGACTGTGAGGGCCTTGGTGGGGAGCGCTTCTGAGTCAGGCCTAGGAACAGAGTCCTGAAAGATGAAGGGAATTCTGTACAAGTCAGCGGGTGGCATGGTTGGGCAGGTGGAGAGGTGTTCGAGACGGAAAGGACCGAGACAAAGGCTTGGAGGGGACAGAGTCCTTGCTGTCTTTGGGGTGGTATAAAATAATTCAGTATGGAGTGTGGGGGGAGGTGGAGGAGAGACAAGAGGTGAGAATAAAAGCTGGGAAAGAGAGGGGGGCTCAACCTCATGTGTGCTAAGGAAGTTGAAACTTCTTCTGTGAGCCTGTGATGAACAAAGAGGACAAACTAGAGCCTTGGTGACACTGGCCAGAGCCTGGCCCAGGGCACTGGTCACAAGGAAAGTCAGGCAGCAGTGCTGGAGGAGAAGGACAGCACAGTGGAGAGCAGCTGGAGTAAGGAGTGATGAGCCGGAAGAAAGTGAAGGTGGGACCTGGGCACCCCCAGGGAGGATGGTGGAGCCACTTACCTGGGGAGGCAGGAAGTGCCGTGTTTGACCACAAATGCCACCTGAAGCCCCTGCTAGCCCCATAGCCCTGGGAAAATTACTGAACTATCTGTGCCTCGGATTCTTCATCTAAAAGCGAGGATGATAATAATAGAACCTCACAGAGTGGTGCTTTATTGTGTGGATTAGATAAATAAGGCAGGCGAGGCACTCGGAACAGTACCTGGGGCATCCCGAGTCCTTAGCATGCCCTAGTTGTTGCTAGGCGGCACAGCAAGCCAGAGACAGAAGGCTGAGGAGAAAGGAGGCTCAGGAGGAGCAGGAGGTCTCATGCTGTTTCCAACTTTAAAAGCTGCCTGGAGACGATGAATACCATTTTGGCCACCTGGTCAAAAGGAGGTGAACTCCACAATGAAGTGTTTCCTCACTGTCAGCCAGCTGCACCAAACCCAGGGCAACTCTCTTCTGAACAGATTTATGAAATCCGGGACACATGGGACAGTGGACCCCACATCTACTTCAGAGCAATGTAGATGTAAATGTTAAGGCCATCAATCCCTCTAGGTTGTTCAGTCTTTGTGAGATGTCGGGGACCAAGTGGAATCCTGGTGAGGTTGGGCAGTGGGTGCTCTTTGTTTTACTAAAACTTCCACCAAATTCTCTGATGTTTTTCTTTTTTCTTTTTTGGGGAGTGGCAGAGGGAGGGAGAGAATCCCAAGCAGACTCTGCACTGAGCATAGAGCCTGATGTGGGGCTTGATCTCAAGACCCTGAGATAACATCCTGAGCAGAAATCAAGAGTCGGATGCTTAACCTACTGAGCCACCCAGGTGCCCCTCTGATGTTTTTCTAAAGATCTATTTCACCTAAGTTTTTTCATGGCACCAATAAATAATACATTTTTAATGGGCCGTTTTAAAAGTCTATGCACCTTTTAAATGGGAAATTGATGACCAAAGCATTTCAAAGTCAGCTTGCACCACCTTTCACTCACCAAGCAATTAAACTTTCCCAGTTAGAAAGAGAGCTCTGCTAATGCTTGTCCTAGATACTCACCACAGTTCATTAAGGATGTAAATCCGATTCTTCCTCTTCATCCTTATGTCTGCTTTCACTCTGGACACATATGACCTTGTGACCTCCTTGGCCCAATGACCTTATTCTCTACTGGGCCACAGCTTCCCGTTCTTACAGGGCAGAATGTGAAGTCTGAACCTCATTATCTTCTGAAACTGTTCCACCTCCCGGATCATGTATCGGACATCCTCCTTGCTGGTCACGACCTGTCACTGCAGCTTCTTGGACAAAGATTCCCAGCACAAGTGTCCTTCTGCCTGTGGGTGATGTGCACACCTCCCACTTTCTCCCTATGGAGGGGCCCCTCCTCTCTTAACTTTCCCCACATCCAAGTTGGATTCCGGGGCCCATGATACAACCACTTTCTGCCAAGCATGACCACCTCCCGGGCCCTCCTTGGTGAACTCAATTCTGAATGAACTCAACTGTACTCCCTAGCTTGCCTTGCACCGGGCAGCTGAGCACCACTGGAAGGAAGTTCCGCAGCTGGGCAGCTGGCAATTACTGGACACCTTTGGGCACCAACCTTGTGGGTGCTCCCTTTTGCTGGCAATCTCACTATGTTTCTCTTGAAAAACTTCAAAAAATTTTCTCTCTCCTTCAATCTCAACTATATCCTGTCTCTTTCCCCCAATCCTCTCTACCCATTCCCTTCTGCCCTCAAATACCCAAAGGCCTGCCTCTGCATCTGAACACTGGTAGCAAAATCTAGACAAACAAAAAACAGAAAACACCCTTCTACTTTGTAGACTTCAGCTACTGGTCTAGCCCTTGCTTTGCTTCATAATTAAATGTATTCAGTGGATGTCTAGACCTATCTAGTCGCTTTCTCCACCTTCTAGGTTCTTTTGAATCTCACACTTCAATATGGCTTCTAGTAGGGTCACCAGTGACTACCAGCTTACTGAAATCCAAAACCACTTCTCTTTCTCCTGAGGTGTTTCCCTGAGATGAGTCCTCAGGGCAGAATCTTGGAGGTTAAGGAAAGTCATTGCCAGAGATGATCTAATCAGTTTAACAAACCAACTCTCCATTTACTGACTGCATGGTCTGTGCGAGGTACTGGCTTAAGTCATGGGACTTCACAAAGACACACAGGACAAGACCTGTTCTCAAGGGCCTACAGATGACACACTGAGCTACAGGCAGTGAGGCAGACAGGACCCCAGGAGCAGAAGAAAGAAGGAGAGTTAACCTTCTCTGCAGTGGGAGAAAAGGCAACGCCTACACAGGAGTGTGAGAGGTGACTGGTGCCTGAAAGATGAGGGATCACATTCAGGGAGGTGGAATCATGTGCAGCATGGGGAGCCTCTTGCAGCAGGGACATGCCGGGAAACTTGTGTCACGTGGGATACCAAAAGCCTGGGGTGGAAGTGATGATGGGGAGAAGACAGACAGGGCTGGGTGGACGGTGACCTCTGACCAGCACTGCTCAGGTGCTCATAGCAAGGACACTGGCCACCCGCCAATTTCCATCCCTCTGACATCAGAATCTCTATACTTAATCTAGGTATGGTCCTAGGGGTTAGCAGGTGTTGAATAAATGAAGAATGATTGGATTTTTTAGGTCAGGAAACATGCCAACTTATCAGAGTTGTTTTAATGAAAAGCACTATGCATTTGAACTGCTTAGAACATGACTAAGTACAGTTTAAGAGGCTGTGGGGCATAATGGTTGGGTACCAGTCTACAAGCCTTCGTGGCCAGGGCTCATGTCCTGGCTTCCCTATTTACCATGACTTTAGCCAGGTGACTTAGCCTCTTTGTGTCATGTAGGATCTAATTCACAAGGTTACCTTGAGGGTAAATGAGTTTATATGTGTAAAACACTTAACTCAATGCTTTGTAACAACTGACAATAATTGTTCATTTTACCATTAATAGTGAGCATGATTAATAATTATTTTAATCATTTAAATTGTGATTAAATAATTATTGACCATTAATGATGAAATTTTCCAAGAGTTCTGATTCCTAAAGCCACACTTCTACCCCTCACCACTGCATCCTTTGCTGGCCTATCCATATCTTTGGCCAACTTGGCATTCATGTCACTTGTCAGGTGTGTCTGTCAGCGGATGGAAGAGGCACAGGAAATGTAGCCACCATTCACAGACCTAACCATCATGATGTTCTAAAGTCTAGATAGCCCTTCTTCCTTATTGAAAATGTGATGGAGCCACACATTTTCAATAAGGAAGAACCACTGTATGAGCCAGTACAAAATTCATGTTCTAGAAGGCTAATGAAAGAAGTAAGTGGTTCAAGGTGTACCCTCTGAACAGTTCACATAACATTCTCCCCATTTTGTTTATGGTCATGTCAGTTCTCAGATTTGCTGGTCAACTAGTCCAAAGAGCATGTGTTTTTATATTTTGCAAGACCGTATCAACCAGCAGTCCAAACAACAGAAACGAGTTGCAAAGCTTTCACTTTTAAAGAGTTTCCAAGCACCCTGCCCTTTTCCTAAAGGACTCTTTTCCCTTTTATGGATGAGCACCAGGCTGCAAGACAGTGTAAATAGAGCTTCCTGTTCCAGGGAAGTGCTGGCTCCTGCAGGAGCCCAGGGGTCCTTTGGGAAAAGTTGATAGGAACTATGAGCTGTATGTGACCTGAGGCCCAGGAGTCAGCTGAGCCAGCAGGGAGGGAAACACATTTAACAGCCCCTTTGTGCAGACTGAGGTCCCAGAAGCACTTCTGGGAAAGTAAGTCTGGTGCCATACACACAGTCCTTGTGAAGAATGGCAGGGAAGCTGGCCGAGCTGGAGAAGGACATTCCCAGATTAGACGCCCAAATCTCCGACTTGGCTGCTTTGAAGAACCAAGCGATGTCTGGAATTCCCACCATTGGGGGGATCCTATACCTCACCAAGCGATGTCTGGATTTCCCACCATTGGGGGGATCCTATACCTCATATGAGTGGAGATGTAAAAATCAGAGGGAAAACAACAACAACAACAACTTGATTTTGCGCAACTTTAGTTTAACAGCAAATTTTTTTCAGGGTGCTTAGTGTTTACACCCTAAGGACAGGAAGGATAAAAATTTCTTATCCTATACTTTTAAATGGTAATAATAAAAACATTATTTATATGTGGTTGAGCTGACGTGTCATCATCCGATAATTTTGCTCTTTGACTTTTGTATGCTTCACAATCTCATCAATGGTGGAAAGAAAGTAAACCAAGAAAGTATCACTAATCCTTTTAGACTTACTTGTAATGATATTACGACAACTGTAAGTATCATGTTGATGATAGCTGACATTTACTGAACACTCGCTATGTGCTAAACAATGAATTAAGCTAATAGTCTCCATCAGTAAAAGAAATGGTTTGAACATGAACTGACAAATTGTGTTTGATAATACAAAGTTTGCAAATATACCCATACAATTATGTTATGTACACCTATAAATCATAAACAAAAACATAAAGGAGTGACATGAATAAACGAAAGGAAGTTCTTGAATTTTTGCTTTGCCTGAATGGCAGTTTGTCCACTAACAGAGTATGTGCACCCCAGTTTGGAGACAGCTCTGCAAACACCATATAAACTGTCATTATTTCCATCTTAAAGATGAGAGAACTGAGGGGTACAGAGGTGAAGCCTTTATACAAGGTTGCAGGGGTATCACTGTGGACTGGCTATTGGCTGCTCTGCCCTCTCTGTGACCTCATGACCTCACTCACTTCTCCTGCTACTCTAGCTGTACTTCCGGGAAGCTGTACAATCATGTTAGTGTATTCATATTTCTGCTCCTTTTTAATCTGATTATTAGATACACGTACCTAAACAGGGTATCCAGATGTGTTCTAGTCTTATCATCTGAGATTTTAAAGCAGATTGAGTCAAATTGGTGACATTATCCTTGGGTCGGACATAAACATGAGATTTCCTCATCTGAAGCTTTCTTTATTAATCAAGAAATGAAGGTCAGCTATTTGGCTTACTATGGTTAAGCATAAGCATGAAACTAAGATTGATTTTAAGAAAATTATTTCATTTGCAATAGTCTTGGAAAAGAATAAAGTGTAGGGGTATCTGGCTGGCTCAGTCCGTAGAACATGCAACTCGAACTTGGGATTGTGAGTTCAAGCCCCCAAATTGGGTAGAATTTACTTAAAAAGAAACTTAAAGGACACCTGGGTGGCTCAGTGGTTAACTCTCTGACTCTCGGTTTTGGCTTGGATCATGATCTCAGGGTCCCAGGATTGAGCCCCTATTAGGACTCTGCGCTCAGTGGGGAGTCTGCTTGGGATTCTCTCCCTCTGCCCTATTCTCTCTCTCCCTTTCTCAAATAAATAAATCTTAAAAAAAAAAAAAAGAAACATAAAAAAAGAATAAAATATTTAGGAATAATGAAAGCAGTGTAAAATTTATATTCTGAAAGCTATAAAACTTTTCTGAGAAAAACTTAAAAGCCTTAAATAAAATGAAAAATAATCCATGTTCATGGACTAGAAGACTTACTATTGCTAAAATAGCAATACTCCCCAAAGTGTCCTACAGATTCAATTCAATTATTATCAAGTCCCAGCTGGCTCATTAGAAGAAATTTATAAGCAGATCATAAAATTCAGTGGAAATTCAAGAGATCAAGAAGAGCCCAAACAATCTTGGATAGGAAGAACAAAGTTAGAAGATTCATTCATACCTCCCAATTTCAAAACTCATTACAGGAAAACAGTAATCAGTGTAGTACTGACATAAGGCTAGACATATGTCAAGGGAATCAAATTGAGACTCCAACAATATGCCCTCACATTTTTATTTTTAAATTTATTTATTTGACAGAGAGATCACAGTAGACAGAGAGGCAGGCAGAGAGAGAGAGAAGGAAGCAGGCTCCCTGCCCCTGCCCTCACATTTATAGTCAGTTGATTTTTAATGTGTTCCAGGACAATTCAGTAGGGGAAAGTACAGTATTTTCAACAAATGGTCCTGGGACAACTGGATATCCACTTGCCAAAAAATGAAATTGGACCCTTACCTCATGCCCTATAGAAAAATTAATGCAAGATTAATCAAAGACTTAAATGTAAGAGCTAAAACTATAAACAGTAGAAAACAGGTATACATCTTTCTGATCTTAAGTTATGTAATAGTTCTTACATACAGCACCAAAAGCACAAGCATAGAATTAAAAAAAAAAAAAAAAAGATAAATTAGACTTCATCAAATTGAAAACTTTTGTACTTGGAAAGATACTATCAAGAGTGTAAAAAGGCAGGTGCCTGGGTGGCTCAGTGGGTTAAAGCCTCTGCCTTCAGCTCAGGTCATGATCCCAGGGTCCTGGGATTGAGCCCCACATCGGGCTCTCTGCTCAGCAGGGAGCCTGCTTCCTCCTCTCTCTGCCTGCCTCTCTGCCTACTTGTGATCTGTGCCTGTCATATAAATAAATAAGATCTTAAAAAAAAAAAAAAAGAGTGTAAAAAGGCAACCCAAAGAAAATTTTTGCAAATCTCATATCTAATGAAGGACTTGACTCTAGACTAGTTAAAGAACTCTCACCCCTCAATAATTAAAAGAAAATTTAACAATAAAAACTCCAAATTACCCAATTTTAAAAATGGGCAAAGGGTTTGAATAGACATTTCTTCAAAGAAGATACACAAAATGTCCAGTAAGCACATGAAAAGATGCTCAACATTACTAATTCATTAGGGAAATGCAATTCAGAACTAGAAGATATCACTTTGAACTCCTTAGGATGGCTATTATAAGAAACAAACAAAACAAAACCAGAAAACAACAAATGCTGGGAAGGATGTGGAGAATTTGGAACTCTTCTGCATTGTTGGTAGGGGTATAAGATGGTATGGCCACTGTGGAAAATGGCATGGTGATTCCTTAAAAACCTAAAGAATTAAAATATGCTCCAGTAAGTCCCTTTCTGCATATATTCACAAAAGAATTGAAAAATTCAGACAGATATTTGTTGTGCATGATATCCATGCCAGCATTATTCACAATAACCAAAAGTGGAAGTTACCCAAGATTTCATCGATGGGTGAGTGGATGGACAAAATGTGGCATAAAAACATACAGTGGAATATTATTCAGCCTTAAAAAGAATATTCTGAAAAATGTTTCAACATGGACAACCTTAAAGATATTATGCTAAGTGAAATAAGCCAGTCACAAAAAGACAAACATTGTCTTCTTGTATTATACACTTATACAAAGTACCTATAGTACCTACACAAAGTATCTACAGTAGTCAAATTTATGAAGACATTCAGTAGAATTGTGGTTTCCAGGAGCAGGAGGAAGGGGAGGATAAGTTATTTTTTAGTGGACACAGAGTTTCAGTTGGGGAAGATGAAAAAGTCCTACAACACTTTATTTATTTATTTGAGAGAGAGAGAGGGAGTGAGTGAGAGAGACATATATAGCATGAGCCAAAGGGGGAGAAGGAAAGGGAGAGAGAATCCCAAGCATTCTCAGTGCTGAGCACAGAGTTCCATGTGGGGCTCGATCCCATGACCCTGAGATCATGACCTGAGCCAAAACCAAGAGCTGGTTGCTCATCTGACTGTGCTACCCAGGTGCCCCAGTCTTACAACACTTTAAATGTACTTAATGCCACAGAACTGTATACTTAAAAGTGGTTAAAACAATAAATTTTATGTTACATATATTGTATCACAGTAAAGAATAAAGTAAAAAAAAAAAATTAAAAGAGCCCAATTAAAATATGGATAAAGAATCTGAATAGAAACTACTTTAAAGAAGAGATACAAGGGCCCCTGGGTGGCTCAGTTGGTTAAGCCTCTGCCTTCAGCTCAGTTCATGATTTCAGGGTCCTGGGATCGAGCCCTGCACTGGGCTCTCTGCTCAGTGGAGAGCCTACTACCCCCTCCCCCTTCGTCTGCCTCTCTGCCTACTTTAGATCTCTCTCTGTCAGATAAATAAATAAAATTAAAAAAAAAAAAAAAAAGAAGACATACAAATGACCAACAAATACATAAAAAGATGCTCAGTATCATTAGTCATGAGGGAAAAACCACAATGAGATACGTCTTCATAGCCAGGAGGGTGGTTCTAATCAAGAGACAGATAATAGATGTTGACAAAAATGTGGAGAAATCGAAACCCTCCCACACTAATGTTGGAAATATAAAATGGTGCCGCTATTTCAGATACAATTTGACAGTTCCTCAAATAAGTTAAACGTGGAGTTAGCATATGATCCAGCAGTTCTTTTTTTTTTTTTTTTAAGATTTTATTTATTTATGACAGAGAGAGAGATCACAAGTAAGCAGAGAGGCAGGCAGAGAGAGAGGGGAAGGAGGCTCCCTGCTGAGCAGAGAGCCCAATTCGGGACTTGATCCCAGGACCCTGAGACCATGACCTGGGCTGAAGGCAGAGGCTTAACCCACTGAGCCACCCAGGAGCCCCTGATCCAGCAATTCCACTCATAGGTATATATCCCTGAAAAAAAATGAACACATACATCCACACAAAACTTGCACACGAGTGTTCACAGCAGCACTGCAGCAGACAGAAAGTGGAAAAACCCAAATGTCCACCAACTGACGAATGAACAAAGAAAATGTGGTATACAAACAATGAATTATTATTCTGAAATAAAGAGAAATAAAATACTGATACATGTTAAAACATGGATGAAACTTCGAAAACATTATGGGTAATGGAAAGAAGCCATTCACAAAGGGCTATGAATTGTATGATTCCATTTACATGAAATATCTGGAACAAGCAAATCATACCTCAACAAACTCGTTTTTTAAAAAGATAGGGAAGGGGATATAAAATCCTATACCATTAATTTATTTCCACAAGAAAAAGTAGGAAGTCTCTTTTTCCAAAGGCCCACACTTAACCCCAAGGAGAAAAGCCTCAATTTTTTTGTTTGTATTTGTGTGTGTGTGTGTGTGTGTGTGTGTGTGTGTGTGTGTTTGAGAGTAGAATGATATTAAGTTTTAGTTCTACTAAATTACTCAATAAGCATTTATTACTTGGTACTTTAATCATTCCACAAATATATATTAAATACCCTATGCTTTACTCTTTTCCTTTTTTTAACCATTTCATTGCAATATAATTCACACACCATACAATTACTTCACCCATTTAGAGTATACAATTTAATGTTTCTGAGTATATTCATACAGTTGTGTTCATCACCACAATCCTTTTTAGAACATTTTCACTAAACCCAAAGGAGCTCCTACGTTTGGGAACACATGTTTTCCACACACACACACACACACACACACACACACACACAAAACATGTTATTTTTGTAGCCTAGAATAGATCTGTTAGTTTTCAATGGATTAATAACTACTTTGAAAAGTTCTATTTTAATTTTTGCCATGGTTACTACTGATAGATCTAATCCACACACATAAAACCTTTTGGTGACTCTCAATAACCATGGAGTGTAAAGTCCTCTGAACACCAAAGAGCTTGAAAAAGGCTGGTCTCTATACCCATCATCCCCGACTTCCTCAAATCACTCATCTCTCAGCTTTCTGGAATGCTTTCCTCTTCTACTTTTCTGAAGCTTGTCTTGGTACGATTATTCACAAATTCTGCCTTTCAAAATCCAATTCAGTGTTCGTTTCTTATCTTATGTGACCACCCTTAAGCCTCTGACATTGTGCCCTCTCCCTTCCTAAAAATCTTTCTCCCCTGGATGTTTGAGACACCAACCCTTTCATCATCTCTTTCTATCTTTTTGCCTTTCTACTCCCCTTTGCTTCCTCCTTGCCCTTACGGATTGGTGATTCTCAGGGTTCCAACCTAGTTAATTTCTCCAACTGCTCTATGTAGTTCCCTGGGGGTGTCTCATTCAAAATCTTTGGCTTCAGTTGTTGCCAATAGGTCAACGATGTCCAAAACTGCATTGCTTTCCTGAGCTTCTGGGTCCTATTTCCAAAAGACTGCTAAGGTCCCACAAGCACTCAATGTGAACAATTTGTCACTTTGGCTTTTTAAAGACCTTCCACACTTTCTCCTCACATATAGGAGAATTTGATGCTTCTTAACCAGCCTACGGTGCATGAAGTCCTTCATTATTTGGCCCTACTGACCTTTTTTTCCTGCTGGGTCTCTCACTACCCCCAACTTGGACCTTATATCTTAGCCATGCTTTGCAGTGCCACTGTGCCTTTGGGGAGGTGGTGCACTCTGTCCAGAGTGTCCATACCCTCTTCATCAGCACAAGTCATCCTGTCTATCTTCCTCTTCATTGTTTTTTCCAGGTTTCTTCTTAAAGGTCAGGTTCTCTCTGGGATCTTCCCTCTCTCTCAGCCCAAGGCACATTTGCTTACTTTATCTTGCAAACTCAGAAATCTACTTGAATCAGCGGTTATCACATCTTGCTGTACTGTGGATATTTGTTTACACGTCTGTTTCCCCAGGAGACTGGGAGTGTGGGGCTGTGCCTCCTCTGGGCCTGGCAGCTTCCAGGCTCACTAACTGGGGTGCAACTGAATTAGCTGGGCCTGCAGGGTACATCCACACAGTGCTCCCTTGTTTCCTCACTGAACCAGCAGCAGAGGAATCCGTTCCTCTTCACACTTCAATCAAGATGGGAGTATGGGATTGCTTTCTCCTTGAGAGAGAGAATCACAAAATACATAGATTGGGTGATGCAGATGAAATGAAATTTCCTCTCACCAAGGAATCTAGGATTGTTCCTGGGTCTTCGTTTGCCTCCCCTCCTAGATTAGCAATGCGGACCAGGATTCCAAGGGAAAAAGATCCTGGGATGAAAGAACTCATGGGGTAAGAGAAGGAAAACCAGGTGAGGTAGTTGGCGGAAATGGTTCGAGAGGCAGATGAGGGAGATAGAGAAATAAAAAGGGAAAGCATTGTGGGAAAGAGTGTACAGAGAACAGTACCAAAGAATAGTCAATTCGCTGCCAATAAGGAGCTATGGGGAAAAAGAAATACAGGAACGAGAGGAAACCCTGACAGGATGTGGCTTCGCGATTCTTCTCAGAGCCCATGCTCATGCCGCCTTCTTTATATTGTTTCTCAAGTGTGTGTCCACCCTGACTCCAGATCCTTGCAGGCTTTCTCTGAAAGGCACTTCTGGGTCAAAAGGCCAGAGCCTCCACAGTACAATAGGAAACTGTCTTTTCTGGATGTATGTGTCTTCCTAGCAACAAAATCGGCCGACACCTCAATTGTTCCATGAAATAGTTCCAATAATTCTGAGTTTGGTTTAGGGTACTGATGAGATGCCTCTGGGACCCCAGTTGTTATATTCAATTTCTTCCATCTGAGGCATTTATACAGGATTTTAATAAGTCCCTATGCCAAACCTCAGCACTCTGGTGTAAAACATCAGAAAAAAATTCTTGTTCAAAAAACATATAAGAGATCAAGGCCACCACTGGTAATGGCTTTGGTTAAAGAGCGATACAGCTTTATATTTAATCATAGTTTTAAAATTATACCAGAACATGAATGTTGAGCTTACAAATCCTTCAGTTTTCTTAAATGAAGTCTTTCTCCAGAATTGGAGTTGTAGCTGTTTCATAATAAGCTATCTAGTGAGTGAAATAGATCTAAAGGTTGAGGGAAGTGTTACGTGATAATGTTTTACAAGTAAGATATGCCTTCTCCTTGGACCCATTAGGAATACTTGCTTAGTTTTGGAAGACAACAGCACATTGAATCATTTTAAAGTCAGCAGAACATACAAGAAACTAAGTGTTTTGCACAGACATGATTATAATCAACTTCATGTTCAAAGTACTCTCCCACCGATTATTCAGACCAGTAGAGAAATCTGTGCATCTATATCCTCCTGTCAGACCTAGGAGTCTCCATTTCTGTTTTTAGACTTCTTCCAGTACCAAACTATTAACTAAGCATTTAGAAAGAAGTAGTTTCACAGCTTCTAACACCCCAACGAGGTTTGATCAGTCCTGGCCAATGACTGCCCCTCAGCGGGAGATGGGTTTGTGGACAGGAAATGGGACATTTCTGTCAAACTTAGTGTTTAGGCTATTAACCTTCCTTAACTGCCACCTGCTTTCTTTACACGTTGTCAAATCCCTCAAACCTTGCACTACGGACTTATAGAGTGTTTGAGCCTGAAGGGAGTGGAGGATTCTTGTGGGTCAGCTCTTTACTGGACGCACCAGGAAATCTTTGCCCAGCAGGGGTGGCGAGTCCTCTGTGATCACACAGCTGGCCTGGAAAAGAACCAGGACTGGAGTGCGGGCTTCCCAGCTGAAGCAAATCCTCTGCTCCAACACATCACCTGCTTCTCTGCCCATCCGAACGATGGTACCCTTGACATTTCCCAAAGTCCTGGACATATTTTCAGATCCATGAGCCCATCCAGTTTAAGAGAACTGGGTTGGCTCCCCATGTGATAATGGGCTAGTCAACCATCTTTTGTGTATGTTTACAAATGGTGGAAGAAGGCAGGTTGGTGCACACAGAATAGACAGTACAACCTAGAAGCAATTTAGTGTTAGCAGTCAAGAGCAATGACTGTTCTCACACTGCCTAGCTTCCTCTTCCAGCTGCACTATATGCCAACTCCTGTGTGACGTAGAGCCAGTTGCTGGGTCTCTCTGGCCTCAGTCAGAGGGTTTCTGTGAGGATTAAGGGAGCTAAAGCACTTAAAACCAACCACGGTTGCTAGCTGTTACAGAAAGTGCTAGCTGGAATTTCTTATTTAGAGGAGCTCCAAACTGTTTGGTGGCATTCATTTGCAAAGATCTGGTCTTCTTCTAACCTGCACACAATTAAGATCACAGCTAGGTAACTTAGAGAGCTGCTAAGTGGCATTTTCAGTGTGACCCTAAGAGATCCACGTAGGAATAAACCAATGATCATATTAGGGCCAGTTCATCTAACCCACAGTCTCTCTCAAGGGTAAGACACCATCATTCTCTCAAATGCAAGAGGTAGTAATTACTTCATTCCAGCTGGCATTCCACATGTTCATTAGTTGAACACGAGAAGGAGATTCCAATCAGTCTGAGACAGAAGGACCCCAAGGTCAAGAAGAAAAACGACCTAAATCACCCAAAGATCTCCCTTTTCTCTCCATCCCCACGCCAACATTTCAGGTTTATTAGACAGTTTGTCTGTTGACGTTATTCATTTGAAACAAAACCCTGGGTGTGTGCCTTTTAGAGAACCATGAAGATCAACAAAGCTATACATAGAACAGGGTAATTGCTGAGCAGCCAGGAGCTCCCCACAGACAGCGCTTGCACAGATCTCACAGAAGAAAGGAAGCGCTGTGCTTCCTTATTTTTCTAGCACCCTTGGCCTGCAAGTCAATACACATCCTCCGTACAGTTGACCATTCAAATAAATATTGACAAACCCTACAGATTATGACAAGAACTTTGGTTTGTATAATTACAATATTAGTCATGGCCAAGCTCTTTTCTTTGAAATATCAGTATCCCGTGTATTTATTATGTTAGTCTTAATTTTAGAGATAAATTAGAAATGGCTCATGAACGGGGCACGTGGGTGGCTCAGTCCGTGGAGCATGAGGCTCTTGGTCTCAGGGTTGTGAGTTCGAGGCCCGTGAAGGGTGTAGAGAGGACTTAAAAATAAAATATTTTTTAAAATGGCATATTCAGGAGTAACGCATATTGAAATGAACAGTGAATTAGCAAAAGTCAAATGTCACTTATGCCTACTCTGAAAAATGATGCATGAAACTGTGGTTTAATCCATTTGAACTTAAAAACAGACAGATTAGTGGGCATTCATGCAACACTAATGGCTTTCTCACATTTCCTTGATGATGTTATAATCACCTATGGAAATACAGAGAGCCATTTCCCATCTGCCCAACACAAACATGTTGCCTCCTGTTTTGCGTTTCCTCGTGGTGACAGGCAGCACTTCTCAGGGGTTTCCGGACTGTTTTCAGTCCTGAAGTAAACTTTTTTATTTCTCCTTAGGCCTGTGCTAAGGAGCACCTCATAAGTCCCTGCTTGGCGTTTTCTGGAGATGGAGAACAACAAAGATTCACTGGAGCTCTGGGGTTAAATCAAGTGCTTTGGCTTTTTACAGGACCCCCCACAAGAATCTCCTTCCAGAGTACTTCCACAGCGGCCTGGCCTGTGTAGACTCGGCCTCTCTGCTCCCCTGCCAACCAGGGACAAGCTCTCTAACTGGTATCTTTTCCCTACGCTTTCTGTGAAAACTGAAAGGAGGAGGTAGGGTTGGATTTCAGTGAGCTCCTGTGGTGGCTCACTTTTCAGGGTCTTTGGTCAGAGGAGCCCTCTCTCCCAGGGATGCTCAGTCTTATTCCTTGAGGAGAGACCACAGAGCCATTGCTGATCTTCGTGTAGAAAGCCAACACTTTCAGACATCACAAACTACATTCCCCCCTACAGTCACTCCATGGGCTCCTCACTTCAGTCCTGGGTAGCTGGTCCTGGTTCCCAGTCCCTTGTGAGAGAAGCCAGCTGCCAGTTATCTTTGTTTAGAGGAGGCCAACTGAATAGGGAGAACACAGACTTCCAGACAATATTTTGACTTATCTAGAAGTTAATTTATTCTGAGTCTCATCATCTCCTGAAGCATTTTGTCTCTGACTGAGTCTCAAGGTTTCTTCATGAGGAAAGCCTTCCCTGGTTCTTGGGGTAACTCAAAGGCAGGGGCAGGATCTCCTGTGGGTACCCTTCCTCTAGCTCTGTTGCTGCCTACTGTTTGTGGATGTAGCCCCCATCCCTTGTGACTCACAGTTTCCTTAAGAAACAAGAATAGGTATTCCTCATCGTTCTATCTCTTTGCTTAGCAGGGCTCATCCCAGATGAATGTGCAGCCGGAGCCACACAAACCTGGGTCTCGCCCTGAGCTTCAGACTAGGGACTCTAGGTACCTATATATCCACTGTACTCGGGATTGTCATGCAGGTACAGTGATGTCACAGAACTCACTCTCCCTTTGTCCAGAGCAGCTTCTGTTCCTGGGTGCCAGTCCATGCTCAGTATTTGCTGTCCAAGCTTTGCACCTGGGGTCACACTCAACTTCCCCCTCCTCACTAAGACCCCCACCCCACAGCTTCCACTTTTAACCACTTACCTATGTCCTGTCACCTCATTGTTCACATTCAAGTATTATTTCTTTAATATTTATTTATTAGAAAGAGAGAGAAATGGCATGAGCTGGGAGCAGGGAGGGAAAGAAGGAGAAAGAATCTCAAGCAGACCACCCGCTGAGTGCAGAGCTGGGCACGGGGCTCCATCTCACAACCCTGAGATCATGCCCTGAGCCGAAACCAAGAGTTGGCAGCTTAACTGACTGAGCCACCCAGGCACCCCCTCAAATATTCCTTATTTGTAGAGACAGGATTTTAATTTCAGCAACAATGTCACTTGCATTAATACAACTGATCCAAGGCAGTGTCCTTGTCCTCTGCTGCCCTCCCTGTCTCCACTAGGGATCATCTGTCGCACACAGTTCCATGGCCCCACTGCCCGCTGGAAGGAAACAAGCAGTGTCATATGGTTTCAGGGGCCACTGCTATTTTACCCCATCTGTTACCCATTCCCCCTAGCTCTGCTCACTGTGCCTGACTGAAGCTGGGGAACCTTCCCTCCCAACGCTGTCCCTTACTTTGCTTTGATCCATCTCCTCTCATTAAGCCAGCTCCGGGGCCGAGGGACAAGGGAATGTGGTCCCTCCAGAACAGTGATTGATTGAATCAGGCTTGGACGTTTGTTTCCATCAGCCCAGTGAAAAACCAATCTCTGGAGCTACTGGTCATGATGATCTCCTTCTGCTGGGTTTGTACCCTGGGGAATCTGAGCCCAGAGCTGCGGGGCGTCATCTGGACTTGGGACTGTAGACTCCCCAACAGAGAAGGGTCAACAGAGCAGACCGAGCCACACAGACCTTAGACGCGTGGGTTCACTTGGATTCACACTTGCTCAAACCACTTAGTCCCAGTCTTTTCAGTTACACAGGCCCTTTTTCATTGAAATCCATCTGAGGTGATATTTTTCATTTTCACAAGAGACTTGGCTACAAGCATGTGGCCTTATAAGACCCTTGGTGATGGGCTTTTCCACGTCTTCTCAGAATTCCCTAAGGTCCATGATTTTTCTTACTCCCAGACTTGCATAAGGCACCTCCTTTTCTGGAATTTCCTTTCTTTTCCTGTACTTGAATAATTCCTATTCATTCTCTAAGAATCAGCTCGGAGAGGTGATTCACTATCCTGAGAGGTGTCTGCTCCCTCCCCACAGGCTTCCTGATCATGTGCCTTTTGCAGCTCTTACCCAGTTAGATCTTCATCACCTGCATAATTTTTGGAGACTCCCTCTAGACGAGACTACAAGTTTCCTAAGCTGGGATCATGCTTTTTCATTGTTGTGTCTCCAGAATCATATATATTCACTCATGTGCATAAAAAAAATCAAAGCCTCAAAGGGAGATAAAAGATAAGTTGTTATCTTGGTTTAATTAATTAATTAATTAATTTTAAAGATTTTATTTATTTATTTGAGAGAAAGACTGTGAGAGAGAGCACGAGCGAGGAGAAGGTCAGAGAGAGAAGCAGACTCCCCGTGGAGCTGGGAGCCCGACGTGGGACTCGATCCCGGGACTCCGGGATCATGACCTGAGCCGAAGGCAGTTGTCCAACCAACTGAGCCACCCAGGCTTCCCTATCTTGGTTTAATTTAAAATGTGATCACATATATTAGAAAGATCATTCCCCTCGGTAAAATCATAGAACTGGGCAAGGGCAGGATTGGAAGCATGGGGACCAGCTGCAGTCAGTGGGTGAGAACTGGGCAAGGGCAGGATTGGAAGCATGGGGACCAGCTGCAGTCAGTGGGTGAGAAACGAAGGCACTGTGAAGTCGGGTCGTGTGAGTGGAGTTGAAGTGATAGACGCAAGATACTTGAAAGATATAAAGATGGAGGGAATGTGGGGTAAAGAGAAGAAAGAAGTCCACATGACTCAGAGTTTCTGGAGACAGAAAAAGTATAAGAAGGAAGAGTTTTGGAATTAGGGAAGTTCTTCCTTCCCTTTTGATTTTTTTTTTTAAACTGAGGTATAATTTATATACCATAATATTCTTCCTTTTAAAATATATAATTCATGGCTTCTAGTATATTCACAAGGTTTTCAAACCAACTCCACAATCTAATTCCAGATTATTTATCATCTGTCCAAAAAACCCCAACCCATTAGCAGTCACACTCTGTTGGCCCATGTCCATAGCCTCTGGCCATCACTAACCTACTTTCTGTTTCCATAGATTTGCCCATTTTTGATATTTCAAATAAAATATGTTCTTTATGTCTGACTTCTTTCCTCTAGCATGCTTGTAAGGTTCATCCACATTGTGGCATCTATCAGTACTTCATGTCTTTTTATGGCTGAATAATATTCCACAGTGTGGACAGACCACAGTTTGTCTAGTCATTCATTAGCTGATGGACACTGAGTTGTTTACATTTTTTTGGCTAGTGTGAATAGTGCTACTATGAACATTGGTGTACCAATTTTTGTGTAGACACATATTTTCAATTTTCTTGGGTATATGCCTACATAGAGTGGAATTGCTGGGTTATCTGGTAACTCTGTTTAACTTTCTAAGGAACTACCAGACTGTTTTCCCAAGTGGCTGCTGTAGAATGAAGCCTGACTTCTCCACATCCTCACCAACACTTACTATTGTCTTTCATTTTCAGTATAGTCATCCTAGTACTTGTGAACTGGTATCTGATTGTGGTTTTGATTTGTATCATCCTAATAACAAATAATACGGGGCTTATTTTCATGTGCTTTTTGGGCATTCATGTATCTTCTTTGGAGAAATGTGTATTCAAGTCATATACCCATTTTATTATTATTATTTTTTAGACAGAGAACAAAATTTTAAGGGGAAAAAGTTGACAAGAGTTTGTCTTAATTTTTTTCGAAAATATATAGAGTTACTACTGTATTGCACTGCCAATTCTCATTTATCAGTATTTGAATTATTCACTTTATGAATTATTCAAGGAAATTTTTAAATTATAGGTTGATTCCTGCCTAATATTTAGAATATACATGAATTGCTTTTAACCTAAAATGAATTCATTCTCAGGGAATACAAATACATTTTTTAAAAGATTTTACTTATTCATTCCAAAGAGAGAGAGAGAACATGAGTAGGGGGAGGCAGAAGGAGAAGGAGAGGGACAAGCAGACTCCCAGCTGAGCACGGAGCTCAACGCAGATGCAGGCTCTGATCCTAGGACTCTGAGGTCATGACCTGAGCCAAAATCAGAGCGACCCAGGCACCCCAGAATACAAACACATTTAAACCTACATATGCCTATTTTAAATAGAGTTGTCTCTTTGTTTTTGTGTTATAAGGGGTCTTTATTTGGAATTTTGACCCTTATCAGTTATAGGATTTGCAAATATTTTCTCCCATCCTGTGGGTTGCCTTTTTACTTTTTTTATTGTGTCCTTTTAAGCACAGACATTTTTAATTTTGATGTAGTCCAATTCATCTGTTTCCTTTTGTAGCATATGCTACATTAAAAAAACCATCATCCGATCTAAGATCATGAAGATTTAAGCCTATGTTTTATCTGTAAGTTTTATAGATCTAGCTCTTAAATTTAGATTTTTGATCCATTTTGAGTTAATTTTTATATAGGGTATGAAGAAAAGGTTCAACTTCATCCTTGGCAGGTGGGTATTCAGAATCATGGGTTGAAAAAACTATTCTTTCCTATATGGAATGGTCTTGGCATCTTTGTTCAAAATCAACCAACCATAAATATATGGGTTCACTTGTGGACTCTCAAGTTTATTCTCTTTATCCATATGTCTATCCTCATGTCAGTACCACACAGTCTTATTTACTGTAGCCTTTTAGAAACTCTTTAGAAAGTTTTGGAATTGGGAAGTGTTGAGTCCTCCAACTGTGTTTATCTTTTTCAAGATTAATTTGGCTGTCTGAATCCTCTGAATCTCCATACGAATTTTAGGATCAGCTTGTAAATTTGTGTAAATGAATCAGTTGGGACTTTGAAGTGGATTATGCTGAATCTGTAGATTGATTTGGAGAGTATTGCTATCAGAATAATATTAAATATTTCACCCATGAGCATGGGCTAGTTTCTATTTATTTAATTACTTTCTCTCAATAATATTTTGTAGGTTTCATTGTGCTTGAACTTCTTTTGTTAAATTTATCCCGAAGTATCTTGTCGTCATTGAGGATATTGGGAATGGAATAGTTTTGTTAATTTCCTTCCAGGATTATTCGTAACTAAGTATAGAAATACAACCAAGTTTTTTAAAATCGGTCTTATATCCTGGAATCTTGTTGAACATTAGTACATTTTTAGCATGCCTTGGTTCCATTTTTGGAAGACTAACATGTAAGTGTCTTGCATGCTGTTGAACACAACAATTCAGGGCTCAGGAAAGAATCTGGGTCGGTTGGGAGTTCTCAGCACTCGTGGGAGTAGATGAGCTAGAAAAGGGAGGTTGTGTACAGGGGAAGTGAAGACTGTGACAGGTCCTCAGGAAACACCACCAGGCAGAGAAAGAGGACTCTGAAAAGCAGCACACTAACTTTATGTTCATCTAACAATTAAGGATAAAAATTTATGGGTCTTTTTTCCCCCAGAAGTCTTCTCATGTTTCTTCTGACTCTACTGAACTCAGATGAAGGGCCATTTTAAGAACCTTAATTTCAATACCTCCTGTTACAAATAATATATAAAAATATTTAGATAAATATTACCAAACATTTTGAAAACTGACTACTTCCTTATAATAGCAAGCATTATTGGTGGTTGCTATGACCACTTTAGGCCAAATTCGGGGACTGAGGTCATGTAACTATTGATCTTTTAAAATACCTCTAACCAGGTTTGTGTTTAAGGGAGCGGAACCCTGAAAATACTATCCTAGAATTGTTTCTGAGGCCAAGGTAAAAGAGAAAAATTAACCTAATTAATGGCAGAAGAGAAGAGTTTGGAATTTTCTTTCCCCATTTCCTCTTGATTTTTTTTTCATACTTGACATTCCTTTTACCCCCACAAAGCAGGCTGACATCGATATGGATGCTCCAAAGTCAACAGATGTTTTCTGATGTCAGAAGTCTTTCATGTTTCCTTTGGATGCATTCCAATGCTGGATACAGATATGTTGGGCTGAAATGGCTTATCTCTTTCATAGGGCCAATTGGCTGGAAGATGCCCGGGGCCGTGTTGCCAGGGAACGCGGCATCAATTTGTCCATTCAGTTCATCACACTTCCAGGTTTGAGTTCCAGAGAGTGTGTGTTGTAGAATGTGCACTGCGGTAGCGTCTCCATGGAAACATTCAGATTCAAAACTCTCGTCTCCAGCAGTATCTAGGAATTGTTTTTGAAAGGAAATAGAGTACATGGTAGCCTTTCTTCTTCGATTTCTTACTAAATTTTTGGTTAGGAGTTCTACTAAGAATTTGAAGTTTGATTATATATAACTATACTTAAGCACATAGTTCAAATATTTAAAGAGTTCACATTAGAAAGCCCTGTTGGAGGTCGGCCAGTTTATGTATTTCTTACCATGAGCCAATTATACTGAAAGAAAGTTCTAGGTCCATCAGAAAAGTGAGTAATTAATTAAAATACTATACTAATTAATTAAAATACTAATAACCTATCTACTTAAAAACATATTTGGGGGCACCTGGGTGGCTCAGTCAGTTGAATGTCTGCCTTTGGCTCAGTTCATGACCCCAGGATCTTGGGATCCCGCTCACATCGGGCTCATTCTCCCTCTACCTCTACCTCTCCCCACCCTGCTCATTCTCTCTCTCTCAATAAATAAATAAATAAATAAATAGTTTTAAAAATAAATAAATAAAAATTTAAAAAATATTTGGATGTTTACTAGATAAAGCTTAATTGCTCTAAATTCTTAATTTAAGTTGTAAATTATATTATGTTCCTTCTCAAAGTCATTAAAGACCTTTCCAAAGCCGTAAAAGATTTTTTTTTTAAAGATTTCGTTTATTTATTTGACAGAGAGATCACAGGTAGGCAGAGAGGCAGGCAGAGAAAGAGGGGGAAGCAGGCTCCCTATTGAGCAGAGAGCCTGATGTGGGGCTCCATCCTAGGACCCTCGGATCATGACGTGAGCTGAAGGCAGAGGCTTAACCCATTGAGCCACTCAGGCGCCCCAAGTGTCAAACTCTTGATCTCAGCTCAGGTCATGATCTCAGGGTCATTAGCTCAAGTCCCGAATTGGGCTCCACACTGGGCATGGAGCATACTTAAAAAAAAAAAAAAAAGATAAAATGGTCTACACATACAAACTGATTTTGGGGATTTAAGCATTTTTCTCATAGACTAAGAGACTATCCCTTTCGAAAGCTCAGAACCCCAAACTCCCCTTTTTCATATCAGGAATTATTTTATGGAATTGCTCAATGACGATCATATTGGTTTTCCTTTCATAAATACAATTAAAGTCTGACACTCTTATAATAAATACCAGAGTTAGAATGTATCCAAAGGCCGAATTTCACCCATTCTTTCCAGGAAGAACTCCTGAGGGAACAACCATAAAAAAAACCGAGGCCCTCTCTCAGGATATTTGAGACAACCTGAGGGGAATCCATACCCGTGTGAATTATGGAGAATAAAACTAGGCTGGGTGGGACCGTAACACACAGAGTGCAAAAATTAAATCAAAGGGCAGTTACCAGGACGACGAGAGGATGCAATCGGTAGAATCATTTGAAGAAAAAGAAATGTTCTTGAGATTTGGACATGTTTCAGTGACACATATTGTATTTCCAGATTCTGATTCATTTTTGGCTGTGATCAGTACCTTTGTACAGGACGGTCCCTGTCTGGGCTGCCCTTAGAACAAATCAACAGCTAAAACAGCCTTGTTCTCAGTACGCTCGGTGACCAGCCTCTCTCTTTACTCCCCTGGTCTTCCTAAGCCAGGGGATGTTCGCCATGGCTCTGTAGACTTCCCTGCTCCCCACTCAGCTGCCCTCACTGGCACCCAGCATAATCATCTCTCTGCAGCGGGACAGCACAATTCCTCTCCTTTCCCCAAGAAACATCAAGACTGTGGCCTCAATCCACTGCCCCTTCCCCCCACCCCCCAGTTCGTGGCATCTACCACAAGAGCAGCTTGGAGCAAGCCCTGTTCATCCCTTAGATTTAGTGACCTTTCTTAGTCCTTTAGTGACCAGTCCTGTCACCACCCATGCCAAAGTCTGGCAGTCTATACCTCTTAAATCTTTAAACATTCCTCAGATTTACTTTGACTGTTCAGAAGAGGTCTGTTCTAACTAATCTCTTATCCAGGGGGCTGAATAGCGCAATTTGCCTGGGTTGGGTTGGGGATTATCTGATTGCTTATTTTAGAGAAAGTAGATCACACAGTAATAGAGAAAACCTCTCTTTATGGGGAGGAATTTGAGATGCTCAGACGCTAGAGCCACGTCCAATTAAGGGCTTCTTGGATGAAAACCGTAGCCTTTACCACTGAAAACAGTAAATGTCATAATGAGGCTGCCAGTTTTTCTTAAGCATCATACTGCTCCCTTTCAGGGGTACTTTCCTAGCACATTTGCACCTTGGATCTTTCTGTGCCAGCAGGCACATTCCATGCTGCCACTCCTCCTCAGCCCAGCCCCTTCCAGGACAAGAAGCCCCTCTCCCCTGTCCCACTTTACCCTCTGCACTGAGAACATGGGATTCTTCTACCTCCGTGAATTCAGACGCAGTGAGGCAAGGAGAAAAAGCAATCGGGATTTTCTGTCCATCCTCTGATGCCTGGCAGGCGGTGAAGACACATGGAAGCCGAGGGAAATGCTGTTCTTTGAGAATTCAGCATTTCGGGACCATCTTTTCTTCCTTTCTTCTTCCAAACTCTTTCGTCCACCAAATTTATCAAATTTGGATCTCTACAACTCCCAACTTGTGTTGCCTCTTGAGAAATAAGAGAAGGCTGCAGAGCGTCTGGTGAGAAATGGCTAGACTGAATTTCCCTATTTCACTGCTCTCCTGATGGACTTGCATGTTTTCAGAACACTCATTTTCTTTTTTGTCTTGTGATGTAGGTTTAAAAAAATTTTTTTTAATATATAGGAGTAGGTATTTAAATATATGTCTTTTTCCAGGTTATTTAATTTTAGTAAAATAACTAATATTATTCAATGGAAGGGAATCAATTAGCAATATCTTGCACGATAGCTGGAATATACTTCTAAACCCCAAGCGTTCCCAGCACTGGGGAACCCACCTGAGCCATTGGAAGTGGAATAGAAGGAAGGAAGATAAGTGAGAAGGGGGAAAGGAAGGAAAGAATGAAAAGAAACTGTGCCCTCAGAGAGCCTCTTAGTGATATTTTAACCAGCCCCTGCTGCAGACCACCTCTCTGGGAGCAGCTTTGATGTGGAGCTATTCATTCGTGTGGTTGCTGTGTTTACCTTTGTGAACTGCTCTCCCTCGAGAGGGTAGCTAAGGATACGACAGAATGACTGGAAGGTTTACCCTGTTTAGTGAGTTGTTTAGTTTGAAGTCTGGCATGGTGAACATTAGGGTCAGTGTAAGTGCACAGAAGTACCACAGCTGGTGAGCACCACAGGGGTCTTGGTCCCAGGTGCTCTGACACCACCATCACAGCGAATGTCACTACAACACATGGAGTGAGCACCATTATTACTGTTTTCAAGAGGAGAGGCTCAGGGGCATCTGAGTGGCTCAGATGCTTGAGCATCTGGCTCTTGGTTTTGGCTCAGGTCATGATCTCAGGGTCGTGGGATCAAGCCCTGAGTTGGGTGTGGCACCCAGTGGGGAATCTGCTTTAAAAGTCTCTCTTCAGCCCCTCCCACATAGATAAGTAAATCTTTAAAATAAAACACAGAGGCTCAGACTAATTTGCCCAATGTCACACACAATAAACAGCAGATCAAGATTTGATATTAGACTTATATTTTTAAATTGTATTACTTTTTAGAGATTTTATTTATTTAATTTATTTGAGAGAGAGTGAGAGCACACAAGCAAGGGAGTAGCAGAGGGAGAGGGAGAAGGACCCTGGGATCATGACCTGAGCTGAAGGCAGATGCTTAACCGACTGAGGCACCTCAGTGCCCCTGAAACTAGACTTTTAAACATTATGGTACATAAGTGATACTTACTGCTCTCTCGCTGGCTCCTTTCCCCCTGAGCTCATAATGCATTATTTGTTGAGACTGGAAAGCACAGGAACTGGGTTGCTTCTTACAGGATACTGTCTTGGTACCGGAATTATTGACAGGGATGGAAATCGCCCCATCTCCACCTACAGCCCAGGTGTTGGCACCCTCTATCTTGACCCTTCATCTACACTCCCCGTCTTGACTAGAGTAACAAGATCCAGTTCTCCCACATGAACCCTGCTTCCTCTGCTTCTCCAAGAGTCTATCCTTTCTGATGGTTCAGCTTGTCCTTCAGGCTTTTTTAGTCACCCATATTGCTCTAATCCATTCTTTTTTTTTTTTTTTTTCTTAAATTAGCCAGATTTAATTGCTGTAGCTAGCACTCAAAAAATCTGCATCTTTGGAATTTATGCCCAGAGAAACCCTCTCTCCTTCTCTGTCCTCAGACCAAGGATAGCTTGCTCTGTGGTAAGTGTACTTGCATGATGATGGGAGGCCCACCTGAGTGGGATGGATCCTTCTGCTGGCCCATAGTCCCTTGCCTGAGATTCTAAAATCAAAATACACAAGCAAACCACTGAAAATCAAAATTATTTTGTACTGAAATGCCAGTGTTTGCTTACAGAGTGCTGTCCCAGACCTCTCTGGGTTTTTCAACTACTGTATGGCATATGTGTTATATCCTCTTTCTACTGAGCCCCAAGACTTTAAAAAAGGAATTAAAAATCCTGTAATTTCTTCATGTAGAACAAAAGGCTCAAGTAATCCTCCTAATTCCTATGTATCTTAAACACCACAACATCCACCAACAAAAAATTATGTAGCACACTTTATTCCAATTAATGGATATATTTTGGGCACGGATTTTAGTAACATACTCCCTGCTAGCCATTTCCACAGTGAAGTTTCTGATTCAGGCACAAGAAATGCTAGCTAACCACACCTGTTAGGTACATGAAATACAATTTGCATAGAAATGATCAACATAAAGACATTGCAGTTTTAAGAAATGCCAACTATTTGATATGGGACTATTTTTCAAATGTACTATAAACCAGCAGTATTTTTAAATGGAAAAGTTTAAATGACATTTAGAAACTACTAAGCATCATTTTAATTCTATTTGAAGACCTATGGGGGGTGTGATTTCAACCAGCAGAAAAGCACAGGGCTCCCTACCCCGCTGCCCCACCCAGTTTCTTTTTTCCTTTATGTTTAAAGTAGTATTGCTTGGTGACATTGTGCCTAAACACAAATTCAGCCCGATCACACTGAAACTGAAAGGGAGTGTCAGAGATTGCTTATAAGGTGGTTATCTTCATGAGATAAACATATCTATATATCTCATATATATACACATACATATATATACATACACATACATATCTACACATACATATAATTTTAACCAATCAAAACCAAAAACTATTATATGCATAGAATATCCATAGATCTCAAAGAATGCCTGAGGTTTCCTAAGACTTACGAACCCTACTTTGAAAAACACTATTAGGTAAGCATGAGAATTTATTCCACGTACCAAAAGCTCTCCTACCTTCAAGTAGTTCCCTGGGGTATGATAAGAATGTAAGTATATTTGATGTCCAATGGAGTCCTGCCCAGAAGGACAAGAGCTCCTTATAAATGCTAAATAAATGAACAAACCTAACTTGCTAAAGATGAGTGGGAGTAAATTAAAAATGAACCAATACAATTTTAAGTGAACCAGGAAAATCTTAGTGTATTTGATTGGAATTTAATTCATTTGAAATTTTAAATGTTTAGCTTTTCTCACTGGAAGGAAAAAAAAGTTGTGAAGAAACTTCATGCATTGCATTACCTGGAAACATTAGGAAATATTTTGCTGATTCTATCCATGTATTTTCCATGCAGTGGTAGTCAGCATAGTGGATACTTTCTACTCTACGATGTTATGCTTGAGAATATTCCAAATGGTGTGTGTGGGGAGTGGCGTTAGGGAGTGGAGGATTGGACATCTACCTTGGTAATAAGTTATACTTCAGGAATAACAAAATAAAGAATGCAGGATTTTTTACCTTCACCAAACATACTGAGATATCGATGAAGAAAGCTTGCTCTCATTCACAGAAGTCAGGAAAAGGTTGAAAGCAAACAAACAAAAAACAGTCCAAAGCTGGACTGGTCTAGGACTAAGGTGAGGTCCTAAAACTAAAAAGGTTCAGCATTTGGGTCAGGACCCTGGGACAATTCTCATAGTATTACAAGTTTATCCAAAGCCAAGACTTTTATAAAAAGAGTTGAACAGACTCTAGGGATGGGTTGAAAGTCCAGGGCTGTTTTGTTTTGTGGGTTAATTGTCCATATTAGATTTCTGTTTTGTAGGTTAGATTAAATGACAGCATGGGGCTTACTTGTTTGAAACAAAGTACAAGCCCTCAGTGGTCTAAGGCAACATAGATAAAAACGCAGTTGATCCAAAACATTCTGCCCAATATATATATGGCTGTAATGTGTAGCTTTTTAATGTAAAAAGTCAGTTTTTAAACACTTTGATTTCCAATATTAATGTAACAATAATCAATAGGATGTGTGCATTGTATGGGCATAAACATATGTATAATGTTTAATCCAGTGACCAAATTAACCAGTATTGTAATAATACAGGAAATACATATAAGCGATTGGGGCGCCCAGGTTGCTCAGTCGTTAATTGTCTGCCTTCTGCTCACATCATGATCCTCGGGTTCTGGGATAGAGCCCCACATCAGGTTCCCTGCTCAGTGGGAGGCCTGCTTCTCCCTCTCCCACTCCCCTTGCTTGTGTTCCCTCTCTCGCTGTGTCTCTCTCTGTCAAATAAATACAATCTTTAAAAAAAAAAACATATAAGCAGTTGAATTCCATCTTGTTCTCAATCATTTGTTTGGTTCTAGAACTATCTAACCTGGAGTCAAATGTAAATGTAGAGCTCTCTCTGCTGTTCCTACATTAGTCTTCTTTTAAGTCTTCAAGAAATAAAGACAAACACCCCTGGAGTTTTCCCGTGTCTTTTTCAGTAGATTCCAGAGGGTCTGATTACATCCTTGGCTGGAAGGGTTATCTGAATAGCAGTAAGAAGGGCTTTTTTTGTTGGATATTGGGGCTTCTCAAATCTGATAATATGTCCTTGTTGGTATGAATTTCATTGAAAGCTGCTTTCACTTACTGTCAATTTGAGTGTGACTAGGATGAAAAGAGTCCATTTTCTCCCAAAGATTTTAGGTCCCCCTGTCTCTTTCCCAATGGGAGGGAGACTATGGTTCTGTATATTACCCTCAACTTGAAAAGGAATGAAATCCTGACTAAATGTTTAGCGCCACCTATTGGTTGTAAAGTATACATTGATTCTTGGTGACTTACATTCCCTCTAAAGTGGAATTAGAAATGGTTTTGATGTCCATTTTCCATTTATATGTCCATATGCATACTTGGTGATGACAGTTCTATTTAAATATTTTTGATGATGATGATAATTGAGTCTTTTACGTTATGGTTTGTATGATTCAGTTTCACAATTCCCTTAAAGCATCACCTGCAAGGATAGTTAACTTTTCAATAGTAAAAGGAAAAAAGGTAGAATGATCTGGAGTATGAGGAAGAAATAATAATGGAACAACTTCATATTTTGTTTTTTATACCTGTCCTGAAATGTTATCGTCACCCACAATACGAAGTGTCCTGATTATGCCCTCTATGTTTTAAAACAACCTCTGGATTTTTTTCCCCTGACACTTAAGTGTTTGAAATAATAAAGTTATTTAAATATAATTACTTAACTGCTTAGAATAAATGGGCCACAAATTGTGCGGAGACAACTGGATTTCCACATGAGAAGACTAAATTTGGACTCTACTTCACACCATAAAAAGCAATAATTAACTAAAAAATAGATCAAACACCTAAACAAAATGTATTATGTATATACAAGACAATATTATTCAGCCCTAAAAGAGAAGGAAATTCTGACACATGTTACAACATGGATCAACTTTGAGAGCATTATGCTAAGTGAAATAAGCTTCACTTAGGAGGGAGTCATAAAATCCATAAAAGGAAACAGGCATAGATCTTCATGATCTTGGATTAGGCAAAAATTTTTAATGTGTGACACCAAAAGCACAAGCAACCAATGAAAAAAATATACAAAATAGACATCACAATTAACAACTTGTATGCTTCCAAGGACTCCATTAACAGAGTGAAAAGACACAGGGGAGAAACATTTGCAAATCATATATCCAATAAGGGACTTGTAGGTAGACTATAAAAAGAATTCTTGCAACTCCATAATAAAAAGACAACCAATTTCAAAATGGGCTTAAGAGTCTGAATAGACATTTCTCCAAGGCAGATAAGCAAATCACAGGAAGCACAGGTAAAGATCCTCAATATCATTAATCATGAGAGAAATGCAAATCAAAACCCTAATGAGATAGTGCTTCATACCTCTAAGATGGTCCTAATCACAAAAGACAGCTAATGGCAAGTATTGGTGAAGATGTGGAGGAATTGGAACTCTCAAACATTGGCTGGTAAGATTTGAAAATGGTGCAGCCACTTTGGAAAACAGTTTGGCAGTTCCTCAAATGGTTATACATAAAGTTAGTACATGGGCGAGCAATTCCACTCCAAGAGAACTGAAAATATTAGTCTGCACAAAATCTTGCTTACAAACGTTCATAGCAGCCTTACTCATAATAGTCCCAAAGCAGAACCAACCAATGTCTATCAACTGGTGAATAGGTAAATAAAATGTAGCACACCCATGCAACGTCGTATTAATTGACCGGAGAAATAAATAAAGTGTTGACACACGCTCCAACACGGGGTGGGGGGCCTCGAAAACACCTTGTTAAGCAAGAGAAACCAGCCACAAAAGACCACAGAGTATATGATTCCATTTATATGAAATGTCCCAAACAGGCAAAACCATAGGGACAAAAAATGGGTTCGTGATCTCCTAGGGCTACAGAGTTCTGGGGAAAAATGAGGGGCGATTGCTAAACGTTTATTTTTGGGGTGATGAAAGCATTTTAAAATTGATTGTGGTTATGGCTGCTGATTATCTGTGAATATACTAAAAGCCGCTGAATTTTACATTTTAAAAGTTATGTAAGGAATTGTATGATACATGAAACACATTTCAAAAACAGCTGTTGTTAAAAAAAAAGTGAACGGACGAGTCAATACTATATTCACCATTATTAATATGTGAGATTGATTAAAATGAAAGTTTAAAATGGGTAAAACTCAGAAGAGAAATGCCAAACACCCGTAATAGTATGAAAGCGTACAAAGTGATTATTTTATATTTAGTAAAGTGAGGTTATTATAGTGCTTTATAGCTTGAATGTTTATTTTGTTATAGTAATTTCCACTAAAATTGAAAATAGAGACATTGTTCTTAGAATTCTTTATCTCCATTCATTCTTTACAGCAAGTAACAAGTACCAGTGGTTTAAATGTAGAAATTGTCCCCCAGCAACGGCTACTGCCCCTCTTCCTGGGATTGTCTTTTATATATGTTAATTTCCTAAAAGCACAAGGTTATTTTCATTCAGAATGTTAAAGTTACCCCTAGGTAAACTCATTGTAAAACAGTCTTGATTTTCACAGCCTCTTTTTCCTTTTAAAGTTTAAGGATCCCTAAGGCAAAGCTTCAAGCCCAAGTCCCGGTCTTAAGAACCATCTAGGTGAGAATTTCCTTGGTTGCTTGGTAAAAATGCAGATTCTGGGAAGTTACCTCAAACCTACTATACCCCCAGGTGACTTTATGCACACTAGAATGTGTAGGTTTAGAAATATTTTACTTCCCTACTTCATCAGAGAGGTAGGGATTTTGAAATCTCATTGCCATATGGAGAATTACAGAACCCTAGGATGTGAAAAGTGAGAGGCACTCGAGAGTCATCTTGTGTAACCCTCCCATTTTATGAAAGAAGAAACAAGATGATTAGCCCAAAGCCATGCATCTAGTCAGGGGCAGAGCCCGGGCAAGATGGAGCTTAGCTGTTCTAGTGCCCAGAGCTGTGTCCTGCCTCAGTGGGGCAGAACTAGGTTGATTGGGCCCCTCTCTGGCGGCGTACATACCACGTCCATCCACCATATGCTTGAATCTTGAAACTTAGTTCTGCATATAAATATGCTAATCCAGAGAAGAGAGGAATGAAATAGCACAGGGAAGGGGTCACTGTAAAGATGGTATTTTTATCTTTTCTCAGCCAGAGCTTGTCTATATCCACCAATATAAATTTAAATTTGAATATGTAGTCTCTAAAAAGCATTTCATGCTGTCTCTTAAAATATTATGTAGGTGTGTGTAAATAAGAAAGCTTACTTCTATATGTGTAGAGAACGATTTCTCCTTTTCTTGTTGGGCACTTGTGACTCCCCATTAAGAATTTTCTAAATGTTGAGGTTCCTCAACAAAGCAATTTCATAAGATAATTTCCTCTGTTTCCCTCCCTCGTCTCTTGTCCCCTCTCCCTCTCTCCCTGTCTGTCCCGCTCCTCCTCTCTTTCTCCTTCGTTCTTTCGGTGCTGGAAACTGGCCAGCAAGATTATTTATGGCTCTTAGTTCACATCACACCTTAATAATAAACAGGAGCAGTTTTCCTTTGTTTTCACATTTCAACAGCACGGTAGTTACCATCTGGCTCCCATCCGAAATCTCTCTCCAGGTCTAACGTGCTGTGCCGAATATATACATGATTAACCAGTACAATACGTGCGGCAAAGAAACCAGGTGAGAGATTTATTGATTCTGGCTGAAACAAATTGAAAAGTAACCTTGAACACTTTGTGAAGTCCATAATGAGTCCCACAAATCAACTCTGGAGCCGGTTCAGCGTGTCCATTAGTTGAGGCAGAGTCTGTGTTTGATCTAACTTAAGAAAGTAATTCCAATGTAAAAAGTAGGTCAAAATGGTGACATTCTAAAAATGCAAGTTTTGGTTTTTTGTGGTTTTTTTTTTGCCACAGAAAAAAGCATTTATTTCAAATAGTAAAAGATGACAATTTTGTTAGATATTTGGGGGGTACCTCCTACTAATGAATACTTTGTGATCATTTGTGGAATGAATAAATGTCCCCAAGTAAAGCTGATTACAAGTAAAACTCAATGACTTGGACCTTCTAGAAAATTTCTCTGCCTCTAATGAGTCAGAATTCAAATTGAGATTATAAACTAGAACATACAATTACTGAATGTAGTTGATATTACAGAACAGGATTTTGCTCTACTGATATTCACCTCATTTTGGTTAAATATGTTATCTGACAACATTAAGAGGCTATGTCTTCTGAAATTAACTATAAGGTTAAAATTCTGAGTCATCAGATCAGCTTAGAGAATAATGATTATTATTAAACCCTCCTGCACCAATTAACTACGTAAAATCAATGGAGAAGCTGCATGTATCTGAGCACATATGAATAATTAGGATGATAGAGACACGATTTCTAACTCAAATTTTTCACTGTAGATGTTTTTGTTGGTTTGTTTTGTTTGGGGACGATAAAAGGAATATATTTTTCCTTGGACCTTAAATTTTATTTGTAATGTTCTCCAGTTTAGGCTAGGAATTATCTGGTTCTATAGCAGTAGAGACTTTCATTTTTAAGGGAAGATCATGAGTTGGTTAAAGTGAGTACAGGCAAATCATCCATTTAAGCTACCAGGAAGTCTGATTCTTTGATAAGGCTGCAACCTCCCTTTTTTCCTTGGCAAAAATAAAAGTGACTAAGTTCCCCCAAAGTGTGGGGTGATAAAAGAACGAAAAATGGGTAGAAGTTCTTCATTCTGACTGTATTATACTACCTGTTTTGGTACCAAAAAACCCCACAGATCAAAACTGAAGAGTAAGCCTTTGGTTTATTGTTATCTAGTAGATGAACGCTCACTGTCTGTTCTAATAAATGTTTACAAACAGAAAACTTAACACCATCATTTTTAGAAAAATATTTCTCTTTGAGGCCAGAAGGACAAATAAGATGTTTAAACAGCAGCTGGGAAAATCATTTGCTAACCTTCAGTGTGATAGGATGAAGCCGACCTGACCCACAGCGACGATGTCTTGCTTTGCAAGGAAACGGCAATGGACTTGGGCCCAGTGAGAACTCTCAGCAATTGCCACATCAGGGCATATTGCCACTCAAGCTCAAATTTGAAAACCCTCTGGTTAATATGCAGTTCAATTCGAACAAAAAAACTATTTGGTCATTTTGAGTTCTCAGAAAACTAAAGAAAGCATTTTTTTTTTTTTTTTGCACAGAACATGGTCATATGCCTTTTAAATCCATTTGAAAAAATGTTTTATCTTCTTATGTAAGAATATGACATATTGACTATGGATGAAAATTTTCTCCTACACAAATATTTTTCAAGTTCCTCAAATTGGCAACCTTATCTAATATCACTGAACATTAAGCTAATTTTTTCTGGAATATTTTTATCAAGTCCCAAAATGAACAAGTGAGAGAATACCCGGTAAAAATACACAATCAACACATCTTATGGAAAAGGAAAAGGGTTGTATGTTGAAATTTTTTTTCTCATCGGGGTGCCAGGGTGGCTCAGTCCATCAAGCATCTGACTTTGGCTCAGGTAATGATCTCCTGGTCCTAGGATCAAGCCCCAAGTCTGGCTCTGTATTCATCAGCAAGGAGTCTGCTTTTCCCTTTCCTTCTGCCCGTCCCCACTGGCTCTGTCTCTGTCTCTGTCTCTCAAAAAAAAAAAAAAAAAAAGAAAAGAAAAAAAAAAAAAATCCAAACTTATTTATTACTCGTGTCATTTCCAAATATTTTTTAAAGTGTCCTTATAAATTAAATAACTTAAGGTAAACATCTTTTTTTTTTAAGATTTTATTTATTTATTGCCAGATTGAGAGAGAGAGAGAGAGAGAGAGCACAAGCAGGGGGAGCAGCAGGCAAAAGAGAGGGAGAAGCAGACCTTCCAAGCAGGAAATTGGACACGGGGCTCAATCCCAGAACCCCAGGATCATGACCTGACCTGACCTGAAGGCAGATGCTTAACTGACTAAGCCACCCAAGTACCCCATAAACTTACCTCTCTCTCTCTCTCTTTTTTTTTTTTTTTTAGCATTCATCAGTATTTTAGCCATATACTTTAACTGCCATATAATCTGAGAAAGAGAGGGTGAAAACTCATTTTACCCATTCCTGGCAAGCTGGAAAGAGAGAAAACACCTCATTTATGATTTTGAGGTAGATTTGTGCAATGCTTTGAGCAAAAGCTCTTTCAAAAGTATCTCTGGGGTGCCTGGGTGGCTCAGTTGGTTAAGCCACTGCCCTTGGCTCAGGTCATGATCCCAGAGTCCAGGGATGGAGTCCCACATCAGGCTCCCAGCTTCCCGGGAAGTCTGCTTCTCCCTCTGAACTTCTCCCCTCTCATGCTCTCTCTCACTCTCTCACTGTCTCTTTCAAATAAATAAATAAATAAATAAATAAATAAAATCTTTTTTAAAAAAAGTATCTCTGAATTCAAGTTGAAAATAAGACATAAAATAATAAATCATGTTTAAAATCAAACTTGTCAGATATTAAAATTATCCTATGACTAATCATAAATCAATCAGTTGGGGGTGCCTGGCTGGCTCAGTGCGTTAAGCCTCTGCCTTGGGCTCAGGTCATAGTCTCGGGGTCCTGGGATCGAGCTCCCGCATCGGGCTCTCCGCTCAGCAGGGAGACTGTTTTTCCCTCTCCTTCTGCTTGCCTCTCTGCCTACTTGTGATCTCTCTCTCTGTCAAATAAATAAATAAAATCTTAAAAATCAATCAATCAATCAGTTTACATGCTAGAACATTTTCCTATTAACTACTGTGAGAGAAAAAATAATTCATTTACTGCTAATGTGGAAATGTGTCGGTTGGGTGGGTGCAGAGAGGAAGACAGAAGAAATATCCTGATTGGTGTTACCCAAAGTGACTGTTATCTTCTAACCAGTTTTCAAGTTCAAACAAAACTTTAAATATCTGTGTCTTTTACAGATTGTTTCTGACTTGTAATTTTTTAAATAACAGCTTTATTGTAGCACAATTGACATACTATACCATTCACCCATTTAACGGGTACCATTCTGTGATTATTAGTAAATTCAGAGTTGTGCAATCATCACTTCAATCAAGTCTATAATATTTCCTTCACCCCACAAGAAACCCTATACCTTTAGCCATCACCCCCTTATTCCCTGTTCCTCCAATACCCCAGCCCTAAGCAACTGATCATCTAATTTCTGTCTATGGATTTGCCTACTCTGTACATTTCATATAAATGAATCGTGCAATATATGGTCCTTTGTAACTGGCTTCTTTCACTCAGTATAATGTGTTTTTAAGGTTTAATGTCTAACTATAAGAAGAAAAACCTTTCATCCAGGAATAATTTTCAACTCTTACAGGAGAGTTACTAAAATAAAGCTTGTACAAAAATCCATTTATTCCATATCTAGATTAATCTCTTGTTAATCAAATGTCTAAAGGGTTTCAAAGTCCTTTACTGCAGCAATACAACATTTAAAAAATTATGTTACATCTATGTATGAATGCTCTGTGATTGCTTATAAATAATTTGGATTGTCATTTTGAACCTTCTTAGTATTACTTGAAATTCCAGGGTTAAGTCAGTGGTGGAAATGTATTTGATACTTTTTGTATCAAACTGATTCTTTTTGTATGTGTTCAGAAATACATGAAGGCTTACACCTCTAGCAACTGAAATGAACTGAACATACAAGAAATAGGATTTAAGAAACCTGAGAAGATGCTTCTTTTTCACCATTCTTATCAAATTGCAATTACAATTAACTAGTATTTATTAGGCACCTTACTTTGTGCCCCAAAGTGGTATAAGGAGGTAAAAGTGGCATAAAGAGGAAGATGACTGCCGTCCACTTTTAACAAAAATAACCAAAATAAAATGTAAAAAACAACCACCATCACCACAAAAACAAAAATCCCCAAATAAAAAACAAACAAACAAAATAACCAACTGCAGGATACCATGACCCGCACTGTCAGTATAATTTTGGAGAATAGCAGGGCACTGGGTGAGCTCAGTTGGATGAGCTTGTGATTCTTGATCTTGAAGCTGTGGGTTTGAGCCCCATGTTGGATACTTAAACAAGTAAATTTCTGAAAAATAGTTATGGAAGGTATAATTAATTCTTTCTGGGAGGAAGACTCTATGGGAATCACAGAAGGGGATGTCCCTGAAGAAAACTTTGAGTCCTAATTCGGCAAAAGGCCAAAGATGGTAAAGCTACATCTGTTTTATGGAAAAAATGTGTAAGATAAAGAAGATTGTCCCCTCTGAAGTTTCCTTATTTTACAAACAATCAGGGCCTAAGAACGCATAAGTTTTTGCTTGTATATTGTTTTTCAGGAACAATAGTACTCAAGGTGCCATATATTTAAGTTAGCATGCTTATGGTTTTCCTCTGTGTTGGAACAATTCTATTGCCTATCATTAACACTTCACTACTTTTAATATGTATGTGGTATTCCTCCTCAAGAAGAGGACCGTGGGAGATACTGCTTCCAGCATGCTACCCTTGCAATCCAAGACGGTAAACTAAATTTAGGATACTGTGTTACCACATTAGTCTATGGATAGAAAGTATCATCCCAAAAATATTGGATGAAAAGCATGTTGACCTCAATCTTCAAGCCAGGCTGGAGTGCTCACAGTAATCTAAGGCAACCAAAGTCTTTCCAGCTGTGGGAGAATAACACAGGCTAACAAGAACATGGTAAAATTGGGCTCTTTATATGTGGGAAGCCATGTTAACCGTGTGGAACAGTAAAAAAGCATAAATTGTGGGATCAAAGTATCCAATCCTTCCTAGATTTGTGACTCTGGGTGAGTCATTTTATCTCTTTGAACTTCATTTTCCTCTTGTGGGGGGAATAAGAAAGGAAGCAGTTAGAATACTTAACCGGTAGGGTTATTTTGAAGATTAATTTGAAGTATGTAAATAAAAATACTTTGCAAAGTGCTGTATAAATATTATTATATTTTGCAAAACAACAAAGCACTTTTCCATCTTCATGTGCTTTAAAAGCAATTACCCCCCCCCTTTAAAAAAATGAACACATACCAGAGGAGAGATGGGTGGGGGATGGGTGAAATAGGTGACGGAGATTAAGGAGTGCATTTGTGATAAGCAGTGGATATTGTACTGAATTGTTGAATCACTGTAATGTACAGTTGACACTAATATTACACTGTATGTTAACTAACTAGAGTTTTAAAACTTTTAAAAAATTAAAAAATGAACGAACATACCATTTTAAGTATATTATGTGAGTCCGTTATATCTGAAAATAAATTTACAAAAGAAATCATTTTTAACCTTTGTGTATTAGTCTATGGTATAACAATTTTGATAGCGTCACAATTTTAGATATTTTCCTTACAGACAGTTCTTGCTCTAAAAGCCCTGAAGACATTTGCTGAAGACTGGCGTAGAGAAAACCTCCTGATATGTGAAATAGTAAAACAAGATAATTTGAAGATTATTGAATAAGATCATTTGAATTCAAGAAAACTATTTATAAAGAAATTTAAAATGGAAGGAATACGATTAGACAATTTAAGCATCTTTGGGACTACAGCTAATTGCAACTTAGGATGAAAAGAATTTTGGATGAATAGGTCAAATGCAATTTTCCATCAATCAACAATTTCAAACCCTCTGCACAAAGGCCTTAGTATGGTAATAATATGAAGTGATAGAACAAACAAACTAACAAACAGTGTCATAAATGGAGGGCTTTGTAGCAGTCAGATTTCCAAGTGAACTACATAGTTAGAAGTCAGGATAAGTGGGGGAAGGTGTGAAGAGTTTGTCCAAAAAGCCTGAACTCCTAAAAATTTATTTTTATTTACTTTTTTTAGAGAGAGAGAGTGCATGAAATGGGTGGGGGGCAGGGAGGAGAAGCAGACTCCCTGTTGATCCCAGGACCTATGAGATTAGGACCTGAGCTGAAATCAAGACTCTGATGCCTAACTGACTGAGCCACTCAGACACCCTAAGTCTGACCTTTTTAGAAAGAAGCATAGCACTTCACAAGTCATGGGGTTATTACATGCCATCTATAGGAGAGGCACACTTAGGCACCTGTGAGGTTATAGCTCTAAATGCTTTAGGTAAAGGACTGCATCCTTTAGTTTTGGCTTCTGGTATATATAATTATTATGTATGTATATACAATATAATAAATTAACAGATTTATATATAGATGTATATATAAATATAATAATTTATATAGATGATGTGTAGGAGTAGTACAGTTAATAACGCGGTTTTCAATTTGGCAGCAGGAGAAAGAATTCAAGTCTGTGACTCAGAAGAAAACGATTACAAGGTTAGGTTAATCTAAAAGGTCCAACTCCCCCTTTCCTCTTTGCTGGAGTTTGCTTTCCAGCCTTTCTCTCCTACACCCACACGAAATCAGAGAAGCTGAATGTGTTCACATGCAAACAGCCTCATTGTTCAGCAGTAAATAATGTCAGGAATAGGTGGCTGATTTGGTGGTTATTAGCAATTAAAGTTTTCATCTAATTTCACTTTTATCATCAGTTTGATAGCTCCTTTAAAAAAATTAAAGAAGAACTAAGAACCCAAAATTGCAAAGAAAGATAAAAGGGCTACTGTTTGAAGGCCCCAGGCTTTCTGAGAGGCTCTCCTGAGGTCTGTGCCCTTTCCTACCTGGCAGGAAAGGCAAGCAGAGATCTGCAAGTAAGCAGGAAGGAACCGTAGCAGTTTGAGAGTTACGGAAGTTGTAGGACAGGGACAAAGGAGAAAAAAATGCAAACATGTATTTTGCATGACTTTGTTATTTCATTTTTCTAGTGATTTAGGTTTATTGTATTTTGAAAGGATCAGTGTGTGACAGATTGGGAATGAAGGAAAAACCTGATCCTTCTCCACAGATAGATCGAAAAGCTGTGCTTTAAAAGAACGTTTCATTTTGGGGCTCCTGGGTGGCTCGGTGGGCTAAGCCTCTGCCTTTGGTTCGGGTCATGATCTCAGAGTCCTGGCATCAAGCCCCGTGTTGGGCTCTCTCCTTGGCACGGAGCCTGCTTCCCCCTCTCTTTCTGCCTGCTTCTCTGCCTACTTGTGATCTCTGTCAAATAAATAAATAAAATCTTAAAAAAAAAAAGAGAGAGAGAGAGAACATTTCATCTATGGAGTCATTTTCTCCCTAGAAACAGTGCCCTGGGCATAAAGAGAGGGGGCGGGGAAGGGGTTCCTGTCCTCAGATCTCCCTGTTGTTTGCTGTGGGCGTAGGGGTCTTTCTTAGTCAACCTGCAGGTGGCTTGGTAGAGATTCCTTCTTCCCAGCTCCTGGCTCCAGGTGATAGCTGTGGTCTCATCCCCTCAGCAAACACCTTCAAAGAGTTAGCTGTAGATATGAAGTGAGCAGGAAGACTGGCTTTCTCCAAACACAGGGAGATTGGGGTGGGGGGTAGGTGAAAATCATATTCTTAATCACAAACAAACACAATTAACTGGCAACTGGATTAAGATACCTAATCAGTCAAAATTATTTAGAGGCTCTTATAACCATCACCCTTCTTTTGAAAGTTCTTAGTTACTTTGTGAGATAATACTCTGTTAATGAAATACATGTCCATAGGGAACATTCCTCCTCTTCAAGTGACATAATGAGGCTTCAATAGAAGAAATAAAAACTCTAAGGGGGAAGAGTGTTTTAAAGAAATGATAAGAAGTGAAAATGCATAGTAAGAAGACTAACCAGCAATCCAAAGTGTTCCCAGTTTTGGTCTAACAGAAGGCATAGGGAAATCCTCTAGTGAACTCCACCCCAGGCGATTTTTCATGCACTTAACAAATCTTGTAGAGTTTCCATGATGTGCCAGTCGCTAAGGGGACAGCGGAGCCAGCAATGCACAACACAGATAACACTGCAGGGAGCTAGCATTTTCATGGGGAGAGGGATAGATGGTAAACAAATAAACATAAAATATGATGGCTGCCAATAATAAAATTATAAAGCAAATTAGAGAACCGAGTGTGACAAGTTTGAGGGGGAGACGGCAAACATCGGCTATTTTAGGTAGAATGGTCTCACATGCCACTGAATGATGGAGCTCACCAAAGGAAAATCCTGGGGACCTTGGTTCCATGCAAAGGGAAGAGAACGCAGGCTCTGAGGAGGAAGAAGCTTGGCTGATTTTAGGAAGGGTGAGAGACAGGTTGGCCGATGGAGGCAGAGAGTAATGAGAGGTGGGAGTAAATAGGTAAGGGCTAGTTTATGTGAGATGACACAGACTACATGGGATACCTACCCATTGGTGATTATATGTGATGCTTGAGCACTGGTGATTATATGTGATTGGTGACTGGTGAGTATATGTGATGACCGAGCACTGGAAATGTTCACCACTAAAATGTACCCAAATCCAATGCTAGTCAAGAATGTTAAAAAGTACTTACATTACTCATTTTTATAAATATGCTATTGTAAAAGAATATTATATAATCATTTACAATTATATATAATTGGCAAAATCAAATTAGCATAAGCCCTTCAACTATTAAAGACTCAAACTGCTTAAGAATAGAAGTTTCAATTGAACAACTGTCCTAAAACTCAATTGGTATGTTAGAAATGTTTTGGAAGTCTCACTACATGCAATGACCAAACCAGTTAATTCATATGCATATGATTAATATTTGTTACATCATTCGTGCCCAAGATCTTTGCTTAACTAGACGCTGATCCTTCCAGCTCTAGGATGTTTGATCATCATGTTTTCTGAAGAAATAGCTCAGTAGGACTTTCCTCCTTTAGTTTTGGGAAGGGAGAAGAGGCTTACCAAGCAGAGAAGAGTCTGGTCTGTGCCCTGGGCTGTTGGTTGCATTTGATCTTGCACCTGCTCACTGTGGACTGCAGGATGCCAACAGTGCAGGTCCTGAGCTATGCTGAGAGAAAGCAGCCATGGAAGATGCAGGTTAGGGAAAGGCTGAGCCTGGCCTGGAGGCTCCCTGTTTGGTCTTCATTTTAATATAGTTCCACCGAACTTTCTCTCTCATGCTGAAGATGGAAATGACTCATGGGAATTCAATCATGCATAGAAGCAGTGTAAATGAGATTGGTCAACCTCTGCACTTTGGGCAAGTCATGGAATCTGCCCTGTTATGCATTATTTTCTTCATTTAAGATCATGAAGAGTAATGTCTGTGTGGGCGTGGCTGACAGAGGGGAGAGGCAATATATTTATGAAGTATTTCTTCAAAGCAGCCACAAATTCTATTAACACTTCTGGAAAAAGATTATTTAATGTTTATTCCCCTTTCTTCCTTACAGGTTTTTTAAAAAAGACGTATTTACTTATTTCGGAGAAAGAGAGAGTGCGTGTATACATGGGGCGGGAGGCAGAGAGAAAAGGGGGAGGGGAGAAGGAGAGAATCTCAAGCAGACTCCCTACTGAGAGCAGAGCCTGTCATGGGGCTTCACCCCACGACCCCAGAAAATCATGACCTGAGCCGATAGCAACAGTCTGATGCCTAACTGACTGAGCCACCCAGGTGCCCCACTTCCTTGTAAGTTTTAGTAAACAAAATCCTACTAGGTCAAGCCAATCTCTAGTTTTGCTTTAGCTTTGACTGAAAGCCCAAGGAATATATATTTTTTAATCTTATCTTTAAGTAACCTCTACACTCAATGTGAAGCTCGAATTTACAATCCCAAGATCAAGAGTCTCATGCTTTATGGACTGAGCCAACCAGTCACCCCTATTTTCTTGGTTTTATTTTTTATTTTATTTTTTTAAAAAGATTTTATTTATTTATTTGACAGAGAGAGATCACAAGTAGGCAGAGAGGCAGGCAGAGAGAGAGAGAGAGAGAGAGAGAGGGAAGCAGGCTCCCTGCTGATCAGAGAGCCTGATGCGGGACTCGATCCCAGGACCCTGAGATCATGACCTGAGCCAAAGCAGTGGCTTAACCCGCTGAGCCACCCAGGCGCCCTATTTTCTTGGTTTTAAAGGTACAATCCTGTAGTTCCAGAAGTATGGGTGACCTCATTCAAAACAAGCAAAAACAAATGCCTTATAAATTTTGTTTCTAATTTATTCTTGAAGAATTTGTTAGCAAGTAAAGACAGTAAAGAAAATTGATATTATATTTTATGGTCACATTTTATATGTTATGAATAATTTTAAAATAAATTTTTAAAAAAGATTTTATTTATTTGAGAGAGAGAGAGAGGGTGTGCACAAGACAAGGGAGGGGCAGAAGGAGGAGAAGCAGGCTCCCTGCTGAGCAGGGATCCTGTCATGGAATCAGTCCCAGGACCCCAGGATCATGACCTGAGCTGAAGGCAGATGCTTAACCAAATGAGCCACCCAGGTGCCCTTAAAATAAATTTAAACAACTATTTCTTTCCTTTGGTTCTAAACATAGAAAAGTAAAGCCCTAGTGAAGATGTGTGCAGATATTTATGTGCCTGGAAGCCAAGAAAAGGGGGGCCAGGAGCAGGCAGGTAGATCAGTAGGAAGACTGATTACAGTGAGCAAAAATGCTAATATATTGAGGGTAATGAGAACCGGGTTTCTTACTCTTGGAAAAGGGATTTTCAAATATGGAAAGGGAGTGGGCAAACAATAACTCTGAGATGTTAGACTGGAGGTACCTTCAATTAACTCATCGTTTTAATGGATTTTAGAGGTAGATAAAGACACAGTTGCAGATACAAGTGTGTATATATATGTATACATGTGTGCATGTTTCCTAGCTCAGTCTGCTGAGTGTATGTAGAAGCAATGATATCCCAGTATTGATGAGAGCCCAGATCCTGGTTTCTAAAGCCCATCCTCCACTGAAAGATGCTCTTGACTCCTTGGAGAAATGACTGAATCAGGACAGAGGCAGGAGAAGATTAAAATGATCCTGGAATATCCTATTATGCTAGAAAGTAAGGAAATAGTCAAGATTGATAAGGGCATGTCAAAAGAATACAGGAGCCAGCTTGAAAGGTGCCCGGATCTTTGACACCAAGTCTTTGCTGGCGAAATCTTCAACAACTTGAACACCCAAACAAATAATATTAGTTTAGGATGACTAACCATTGAATAAAGAAGGAGTCCATCCTGATGTAAATATATAAACAAATAAATAGAAAAAGGAAAAACTTCCATATAGTAGAAGGAATAATGGGGATAGAAAACCACCATTTTTCACCCATCTAAGTGGATGGAGGTTGGATGAGTAGTAGGCTATTAGCATAATGGTAGAATTCCCCTTACAAAAAAATACTTCAGTTGCATAGGAGAAAATGATAATATGTAGATGGAAGAAATGAGCAGGTATCAGTATTATTAGGTGATCAAGGCTAACTCACCAGTGATGATAGAGGCTGACTTCTAGCCTCCCTTGTCCTGCCCCAGAAGAGCATGTTACCATTTCGGTAATTTTCTTGCCAAGAATGCATGAGCCCATATCAGACATACTTAGTTGTAGAACATCTTTTTGGAATGAAATCCATGTCTCCTTCAAAATTATGAAGGTTATAAGAACAGGAAAGACTAGGAATCGAGGAACTACTTCAGATAAGTGTGAAGAGGTTATGATAACTGAATGGGATGTGTGATCCTGGATTGAATGTTGGGCCAGAAAAAAAGAGACAGACTTTGTTGGAGCAGTTTGCAAAATTTGAATTGGGCATGGGACTTAGATGGTAGTAATGTTAAATGTTTGGTAATAAGGTTAACTTTCTGATTTGTTTGGTTAGTTGGTGGTTATATGGGAGAGTGTCCCGTGGAATATTTAGAATGAGTGAGAGAAATCATGTCACAGCTTGCTCTCAACTGGTTCAGAAAAGGGCTAGTGACATATACATTCATGTCTATTTTTAGTACATAAGATGTAAAATAATACACGGATATATTACATTTTTACATAACATCTATAATGTATTGGTATATTTTAGTATGTTAATGGTAACTAATATATATATTATATATTGTTCTATACATTGACACATTTTTAGAAAGGGAGAGTGAAATAAATGTGGGGAAATGTTTTTATTTATTTAGATAGAGGTGGAGCAAAAGAGATAAATACTACCAAAGTGTCTCAGTGAAGATGATGCAGTTCTTTATACTATTCTTGGAATTTCTAAGTTTGAAGTTGTTTTAAAATAAATGATTTAAAAATATACATTTTTATACATATTTTATATTATACAAGTATATATATAGCTGTATAAGTATACAAATGTGTGTATATATATATACACAACTATAATTAACAAATACTTTATATATGTTCAACATTTTATATATTTGTTATAGATTTATATATAATATAACAAATGCATAAATATATATGCTAATTATACAACCATATATAAGTGTGTGCATGTGTGTGTGTATATATATATAAATATATATATCAAATGCTTTCATATATTAGTGTAATATGTGATATTTCCCATGTAAGACATTTCCATGTTTCCAAATTCTAACTAGGGTAATTGTATGGAACTTGGAAAAAAGCAGATGTGGGGTATATAATCCCTTTCTATCCTAGGATTCTGTAAATGTCAGGTGAGTTCCAGGGAAATGCTATGTGAAAATGAAGTGTCGAAAGAGTCATCTATTGGTCTCCAAATTCCGGTTTTAAGTTAACTATTGAAACAACCTATGAGCTCTCCTAAAATAATGGCTATCCAGTAAATCCATAGTCTTAGTTCATAAAAACAGCATCTGCTTTGTCCTGGAATCAGCAGTGAGACCTCCTGCATAGTAATTTGTTTAAAAACAACACAATACAAGATCTTTTGCTCTAAAAACAGCAGCATTCCATTATAGACCAAAGCAGTACAGTCTGCTGTATAATCCCTACTTCCATTTTACTCAAATTTGCTACATATATATAAATATATAAGTAAATAAACAAATAAATATATTTTGTATAAAGAATCTTCTTTAAATGCATACATACCCAGACATTCATGGATACACACACACACACACACACACACACACACAAACACACGCACAGTTTCACTCAGCACTTTTACTTTGTGAAAGTCTTTGTGACTTTTGTTCTTATCTTTACCTGGAAAAGTTGGGAAGACATGAGGTATTATCCTCTTCTTTTTTTGAGAAAGCTGAGCATGAGACAGTTTAACAGACTCACTGTTTACCTGGTGGCAAGTTACTGAACAACCACAACTAGACTTTAGAATCTTTTCATTGTAGTACACTCAAAGATCCAGGCAAGGTTTGTGCATTGGTGGGTTACTCTTCCTTTAAATATACGTGTACTAGGCATAGTTCTCAAAATTGAACTTTGTCTCTGTGACTTTAGGAGAAGAATCTAGACCTACTCAGATAAGTACTGGTTGCAAGGTATCTCTTCGCATTTCACAGATGTTCTAATGGAATACTGAATGTCTTATGATTCTAAGTATTTTTTTCTTTGCCACTCTTAACACAACTATAGAAGGTTTACATGCATACAACAAAGATATTTTTTACTACCAAAATTAAAATGTTCATATTCACCTGTAATTGGAGGATGCACAATAGTTTATAGAACTCTCTAAAAGTTTCTGCGAATGTAATAGACAATTTTGATGAAAGCAGGATAATGTTAGTTATTACCAGTTATAATAATGCTACAATATTATGAAATTCCCTTAATTGTTTTTTCTTGAAAACATTTCTTTAGTTGCTACAGTGAATTTACCTTCTGTATTATGGTAGCTCTTTAAAATGTATCCAACATGTCTTCATATGCCAGCATGCATTAATTTAAATTTTATTATTATTATTTTATTACTAAATACCTGTGTAACACTATGTGCCAGGCCCTATTCTAAGCAGTTTATGAACAATTAACTCATTTTCATGGACACATAGCTGATAAACTATAGAATGTGAATTCAATCCCAAGACCTTCAACTCCCAAATCTGTACTCATAACTAATGTACCTGGAGGCACTGAGCCTCAGACTTAGGGGTGCTAGAGAATTATTTGGTGATTAAAGAAATAAATTATTCTCTGGTCTTTTAGATTGGTTTGGAAGCATTAAGCAAATTACCCAATGGCTCTGTGCCTTAATTTTCCACTTCATAAAATAAAATTGATACTTGCCATCCTTTGCTCTCCCAAACAGCAGTGAGAATGAAGAGACTTTACCTAGCTGCTACCTTTATGTTGTTATGCCTTAAAGACTTGGTTAGGGGTGCCTGGGTGGCTCAGTTATTAAGCTCTGCCTTCAGCTCTGGTCATGATCTCAGGGTCCTGGATCAAGCCTCGTATCACGTGGTCTGCTCAGTGGAGAGCCTGCTTCTCCCTCTCCCTCTGCTGCTCCCTTCGCTTGTGCTCTGTGTCTGTCTCTCTCTCTTTGTCCAAAAAAAAAAAAAAAAAAAAAAAAAAAGGCTTGGTCAGCAGTAGGTCTGGAGACTAATAGCATAAACCTTAAACATGTGACAAGACCCCAAGAGTTTCATATAATTAACTGAGTCTCTTTTGGTCTAATATAATGGAAGTACAGGGGCTGAGCTTTGAAGACCTCAACTTCCTTGCATTTGAACTTTATCCCCATGTAACTTTGAACTGTTTTCATTTTTCTAGTGGAATTAGAATGTGTTCACAGTACACAAATATAATACTCAAATAATGCTTGTTCAATAATTCTCAGAATAAATGAGATGTCTGCTTGGGCTTAGATTATGTGCTCTAATAAAAATACCAAACTGTAGATCGTCCAAATGAAAATGCTTTCTCATTACAGCCCTGCTTCCTGGTATTAAGGAAATGATCATGAGGGCACCAGAAGCTTCTGTGCAAGAATCTTAATCCATCTCAACCTGTCTGCTGTCATTAGTTCCTACAAACACCATCAGGCCCTTCACAGGTTGGAGACATGACACGAAAAGAAATTCAGACCAAGACCCACCACTGAGAACAAAGGCAAACAGGAAGTCTAAGCATCCATTCTTGTGTCCCCTAGCCTTGCTCTGTCTCAGTCTCCTTGCCTAAAACGTGGGGACTAATAAAGACTGTGTACTTCCAGATCCACTGTGAGAATCAGGTGAGTGAATGTATGTGAAACTTCTTTCTCTACGATTATGAAGCTATAAATACTCAAGGTTTTGGCTGTGCAAAATGCCTCAAGATAGAAATTTGCTTATGCCTTAACCACCTGCGAATATGTACATTCTTGGGCTGCACTTCCATGCTGAATGGGTTCAGAAAAGCAACAGGACCAGAGTTCATCCTCAGAAGAGGTGAGAGTTCAGGTGCTCAGTGACTGGAGACGAAGCTGATGAAGGAGAGGGTGAGAGAGAATAGTGCAGGCCTTAGAGAGTAATGACAACGTTTTTGGCAAGGTCTAATAAATGGGAGAAGAAAACTCAGGCCACAGAGGTCCATGAAAGACTGACTGCCACGGAAACCATCAAGGATTCCTGATGCTTTCTCTTCTGCTTAGAAACATTGGAAGCCAACTCAGGTGCCCATTTCAAAATCTGACGAGCTTATGGCTGAGGTTGCATAGAAGAGTGTCAAGAGAGGTCTGTCCTATGACCTATGTTCTATGATCAATCCCATGATCACAGAACACACACCTTGCCCTAACCAGCCACTTGCCCAAATCCAGCCCTGCTGACTAGGGAAACTGGGCAAGCCAGAGTTTTCTAGGGGGAAAGGAAACTTCTTAACCTCTACTAGAAAAAAAAATCTCGGAGTACTTGGCCTACAGATGTCGGCATCCCCTTTAAAAGCCAAGAACAAATGATCACAGGAGAACAGGCCTAGAACACCCAGCTGGAAGTGAATAAATCAGAGGAAGACTAATGGTGCTGCATTGTGAATTCCTCCAAGGCAGGGGCCGTGACTCTGGTGGGAGTGCTAGTGTTCTGCTCATTGTGGGCTTGGTGCTGATAACACGGGTCAGTTGAAGATACAGCTTTACCAGCAAAACCATGGCCTCTTCTAGAGTGTGAGGAGAGTGGGAGTAGGTTAGCAGAAGCGGACCCATAGAAGCCATGCCGCTGTTAAAAATCCCTTTCAAGTCGCAAGGCAGATATGAAGGGGACAGCAGGATTGCGTGCGCACAGAAAACGGAGAAGGAGCTGGGCTGCCTTCTCCTTTACCCCACAGGCCGCCTGCCCTCCAACCCCGGGGAGTCTGAAGTTCTCTCTGCCGGAGAATAAAGGGAAGGAACCCACACTTCAACCAGGACCACAGCTGGGGCTGGGGGTGGGGGAATCTAAGAAACACCCCCGCGGACGAGTTTCTGAGCTGGGAAGTGGACCGGGAACAGCGCATTTCCTGCTTCGCCGGTGCAAACCCCAGGCGGAGCCAAGCGGGAACAGGGTTACGACCAAGGAGTCACCAGCTGCCAGGACGCGGTTCGGGGGCGCCTGCAGGGGTCCGCATACTGGGGAGGGATTCGGACGGAGGGAGTTCGACAGGGCGTGAAAGCAAAACACACGCCTCCCATCCTCATGCATAACATCCGCCGCCAAAGCCCCTCTCGCCATCCCCTTTTTCGGCTCCCGCACAGCGGAGGGGCTGGGGCCGAGAGCAAGGTGCCACGTCCGTGGGGCTCCGACCCTAAGGACCTACGGAGGGATGGGGAGGGGCGGTGGAGTGGGTGGCCACGTCTTCCGGGCCACTCGGTCCTCCCCACCTCTTCCATCCCGCCCGCGACCTTCGACCTCGCATCCCGGACCCACGGGGGACAGGGAGGAGACGCGCAAGGTATCGAGACTCGCGGCGCCGCCGCCGAGTCGGCGCCGGGGCGCGCGGTGCGAATCGGCGGCATCCGGCTGCGCAGCCCTACCTGGGAGGTGCGGAGCCTCGGCTGCGCTCCGCCGCCGCACGCCGCCTCCCGCCGGGCTCCCGGGGGCCGCCGCCGGCGCGCGATTTATAAATGCAAAGGTCTTATTGTTGTGCTTTGTTCCAGGGATACCATTGTCTATTCATCGGCGGGCCTCCGCGGCGTTTTCCCTGGGTTTGAGGCGCGCATTCCCCTCCCCGCCCCCAAAGACTTGCTCTCCAGAGCCAACCCGGATCTGTCTGGGTGCCCACGGCCTTCCCTAACGACTTGAAAGTCCTTCGACCGGCTCCCGCTTCCCGAGCACGGAAAACACAAAAGCCTGCAGGAAATCACCCAGTCTTCGCCTGCTCACTCGGGGGCCCGGGAAAATGAGCGGCTCCGACTCCCCTGGGTCTGAGCCACAGCTCGTCACCTACCCGGGTTAACTTCTGCGCCCGCTGGCCAAAGGCCCCAAGTGGCAGCGGGCACAGCTTCTTGCTGCGCTAGTCGCTTCCTCGGCCAGCCTTTCGAGCCTCGAGTCTGGCCTGGGGACCGCGAGTGCAATTAGTAGCCAGGAACCCAGGGATCCTGGGCTGTGCGGTGCAAATGCACCCGGGCGGCTACACGAGACTCTTACTCGCGAAACTTGTTTGTCGTCCCCCACCCCGCCCCCGCCCGAATCCCCCGCGTAAATCTCTCGTGTTGAGAAAAGCAAGGCTTGCAGGAAACCACTCCGGATGTTTGCTGCTTTTCATGTGGCATTTGTGGCGGGCTCTGATAACGTCTAGAGCTCGACTTCCAACACCGCGTTTAGTAAAGAGACCGAAATAGAAGAGTCCACACACACCACGGACTGGTCTGCGGCGCCGCAGCCCCCAACGCCCTCGCCCCCAAAATACATGACAAGTGAATTATCAGAAGAATTTAAATCTAGGTAACGGTAGGTAAAAGGGACTAGTCTTAAAAAGGAACCGTAATTCCCAACTGGCAAATACAAGTAAACTACTATTTTATAACTGCCAGGGAAGGCGTTCTAAGAAGTGGGGGAGGGACGCAAAACCTGAATATCCCACTCCATCCTGTGGATGCTGTGCTTTCACCCGAGTTCTCAGTAATCTTACCTGACAACAGTCAGCAATCTGTCTCCAGGAACACGTGCAAATAATAATGGAGATCTCCAGGTTGTATCTCCCATCAGCGCCTCTCTGCATCTCTCCTTGGAATGGTGTGGGCCAGGAAGAAGAGGATGAAGAAAGTGTACAAGGGTAAATCCATGCATAGACATTTTTTTGGATTCACACTCGGATTGAATTTCCTGTACCTTATTTTATTATTATTATTTACAGGACTAATCAAGTAGATTAATATAGGCAGATAAAATGGATTCTGGAATGGGCATTGTTTTTGTTTGGTTTTTGATCTCTAGTCAAACGAAACTCCTGTTCATAAAAACTTTTGCGCTGATACAAAATCTGCTTTAAGATCTTTGCAAAGATATTATTACCTAGGAGAATTAGAGAAGATCGCCAAGAAAACAAGGAGCAAGACGCTATGGGGTGAATTTGTTCTCTCTACTCCTATAGTTTCCTTATTTATATAACAATTTGCAAAGCAATTATGCTTAATTTTCAAGCCTATATTTATTTCAGAAAAAAAAAAGCTTTAAAGGAAAGGTACACAATCAGTTGAATTTGTTTAAGATCAGCTACTTCAAAACTACCCATTAAAAATAATACTTGTCTATGATTTTCTTAAGGAGATTAATTTTTTTTTTTTCTGGGTTGAACCTCAGAGACCCAGAATGTAGAACCACTTAATTTATCTTGTGTGTGAAGACTGGCTTCTAACTGTGAGGGGGGGCAACCCACGCTTCACAGATCCTCACAGAGTCAAAGTAAATTTGGCTTAAAACCAGTGTGAAGGAGTTTTTTTGGGGGGGGGAATAGCAATGTCAGAGAAACTGAAGGCCAGAGGTTCCCGAAGACATTGTGTTTCTTTGTTTTTATCAATGCCACCAGTAAGCAGACTTGATAGCATACTTTGTTAATCTAGTTTTACAAAAAAGTTGTAGCATTTACCTCCCAGATCCCAGATGTAAACCTTAGCTTGTCATCACTCCTTCACAGTAAACAAAGAAAATCTGTTAGGGAGATGGATGTATTAATTTCTTTGCAAAGTTATGAAATTATGCAGAAATGGCTGAGTTAATTGCCTTAGAAAACACAAATACACAAATACACAAGCAAAACAGCTTGATTTAGTGATTAGGAGCTCAAAATCAGGGCAGACTAGTGGAGATGAATTCCACTCCCCGATGCTGTGACCTCAGGAAAGTTCCTTAATCTCACTGGGTCTTAGGATTCTATCCTGTAATATGTAACAGTGTCTACCTCACACAATTATAAGGATAAACTGGCTCGCTAAATTTGGAGGGCTGTGCCATGTAAATGCAATGCCAGGGTTTGTTTAAAAATCCCACTGAAAAGGTTTCAGTTTTAAACACAAGTTGAAAACTCATCCAGATTTTCATTTCAGTCTGAAGAAAATTATAGAATCTCATAAGAGCTACAGTTACTTTGTTGAGCAATGGGATAGCTCTTTTCCTCCCTTAGAGGGACTTTAAGATAAATATTGCTGCTAGTGTTACCGCATTTTAGAAATCAAAACTAAGTCTTGCCTCTTTTACTGAACACACCTGAGAAACCTTTTATGTTTATCACACATTTCGTGCACAAATTTTCAAGGGTTGCTTCCTTGTTATGAATAAAGGTTTTAAATTCTTCAGGATGACAGAATAATGGCTACAGGATGTCATTCTGTATTTAACCTTGTTTTAGAAATTAGAATTTACCCTGGACATAGCATTTTGAATGTAGTATTAAAAGTAAGTTGAGTCCCTGGGGAGACAATGTATTTTAAATTTATTATCAACAGTATCTACTGGGTTCGCTAAAACACACTTGAAGAAGTCACCCGTGGGGTTCCCTGAAGGTACTTAAGTCACCCCCCTCGAAATGAAATCCTTAGCTCCTATAATAGTGTATCCTCAAATGTTACCTTACTCTTCCCACCTAATTTAAAAATCTTTCTGAATATGGTATATACATACATAGATTTATTCTTTTTAAATAGATGCATAGTACCCAAATTATAGAAATATCATATTTAAGGGGGGAAAAGGTGTATGCTCTGTGTGTTCATCCGAACTATCGTGGCCAAGTCCTTCTATCCAGAGGTACAGGCAACATTCCAGAAGGTTTTTCAGGAGTCCCCTTTCCCGGGTCGGAGGGAATGTGGCGCCAGAGCCCGGCTTCAGCCAGTTTTCCCGGGGGCAGGTGTAACCTTGGGCGCGGAGCCGGGGGGAGGGGAAAGGGCGGGCGTGGGGTTGAGCTGAGACTTGGGACTCGGGCGGCTGGCTGGGCGTGGGCCTAAGGACTCTCGCCCGTCCCGCCCCCGCCACTCCATTGGCCACATCAGTGCAGAAAAGGGCCCGCGGACCCGGGCGCCCGCAGTGTCACTGGGCCGGCGGGACGCTGTTTGCGGCTGGGACTGGCCAGGAACGTCGGCAGCGGTGTTGAGCCCGGGACACTTGGGTAGCCCACGGGGCATCTTTGTCCCTCGCTCCCACCCCCTCCCCCGGGTCGGGGGAGGCGGCGTGTCCGGCGGAGGGTTGTGAGGCGCGGGGCAGGGCTGGAGCGCCATGAGCAGCCCGGATGCGGGGTACGCCAGTGACGACCAGAGCCAGACCCGCAGCGCGCTGCCCGCGGTGATGGCCGGGCTGGGCGCCTGCCCCTGGGCCGAGTCGCTGAGCCCCCTTGGGGACATGAAGGTGAAGGGCGAGGCGGTGGCGAACAGCGGGGCGCCGGCTGGGCCGGCGGGCCGAGCCAAGGGCGAGTCTCGCATCCGGCGGCCGATGAACGCTTTCATGGTGTGGGCCAAGGACGAGCGCAAGCGCCTGGCGCAGCAGAACCCCGACCTGCACAACGCGGAGTTGAGCAAGATGCTGGGTGAGTCCGAGCTCAAGACCTGGGCGGTGGGGATCGCGAAGCCGCTTCCTTGAACCTGGGAGGGGGTGCGTGCCTTGCCCTCGAGGCCACTGATGCGCTGCCTTCAGGGCCCTTCCCTGTGGCCCTCGGTTCTCCTCCCGCATCCCCTCTCCCTACTCTCCAAACGGTCTGCATAGTCGGAGCCCGGGTAACCAGGGTGACCGGGGGCGCGGTTACAACGGCTCCGGGGAGGCGGCTTTCCTGCGCGTCTGGGCCACCGCGCGAGTATCACGGGAACAGAGCGGGTTTGGTCCTGCCCGTTCCCCCATTACTCCTCCCCGAGTGGTGGACGTTTTCAAGTCCTTGAAAGACAGGGAATGGGTGACCTGGGAAGCCACTTCTTAGAGGCTGAAAGAGAGGGAGGGTTGCCCTTAGAGGACCCAAGATGTTCTGTCTCCCGCAAGTGTTTGGACTCCACTCAGTCTCTGGAGACTTGCACTTCTTAACCTGCCCTCTTCGCGTCTCTAATTGCTCAATTAAAAGTTGGAGGAGAGAGGTAGGGCCTGGTGGGGCCTTGGGACCTGGGAGCGGGAGCTCGGACAGTAATCCCGGCGCCCCTCCACCTTCCTGTGCCTATGCAGGTAAGTCGTGGAAAGCGCTGACTCTGGCAGAGAAGCGGCCCTTCGTGGAGGAGGCCGAGCGGCTGCGCGTGCAGCACATGCAGGACCACCCCAACTACAAATACCGGCCGCGGAGGCGCAAGCAGGTGAAGCGACTGAAGCGGGTGGAGGGCGGCTTCTTGCACGGCCTCGCCGAGCCACAGGCCGCCACGCTGGGCCCCGAGGGCGGCCGCGTGGCCATGGATGGCCTGGGCCTGCCCTTCCCCGAGCAGGGCTTCCCTGCCGGCCCGCCGTTGCTGCCCCCGCACATGGGCGGCCACTACCGCGACTGCCAGGGACTGGGCGCGCCTCCGCTCGACGGCTACCCGCTTCCCACGCCGGACACGTCCCCGCTGGACGGCGTGGAGCCGGATCCCGCCTTCTTCGCCGCGCCGATGCCCGGGGACTGCCCAGCGGCCGGCCCCTACAGCTACCCACAGGCCTCGGACTACGCGGGGCCCCCGGAGCCGCCAGTCGGCCCCATGCACTCCCGTCTAGGCCTGGAACAGGCGGGCCCTGCAATGCCGGGCCACGTGGCGCCCTCCAGCGCCCTGCAGCTGTACTACAACGCGATTAGCTCGCCGGCGGCGGGCGGCGGGCGCGGCTTCCCCATGCAGCCGCAGCAGCACCCACCCGGCCCCGGGCAGCCGTCGCCCCCTCCCGAGGCCCTGCCCTGCCGGGACGGCGCGGACCCCAATCAGCCCGCCGAGCTCCTCGGGGAGGTGGACCGCACGGAATTTGAACAGTATCTACACTTCGTGTGCAAGCCCGAGATGGGTCTCCCTTACCAGGGACATGACTCTAGTGTGAATCTCCCAGACAGCCACGGGGCCATTTCCTCGGTGGTGTCCGATGCCAGCTCTGCGGTATATTACTGCAACTACCCTGACGTTTGACAGGTCCCCTATCCGATCAAGCCTGCAGGCCAGAAGCACAGTGTTACACACTTCCTGGAGGGGCTAAGGAAATCCTCAGCCTCATGTTGTTTTGTTTTGTTTTTAAGTTGCCTAGGCATATAATTTATGGTAATTTATTTTGTCTGCCACTTGAACAGTTGGAGGGAGAAAAATGTGAGGTCGTGTTTTAAGATTTGTTCAGATACTTGTTTCCCACAGTTGCGTTGTGAAAACTCTGTTTCCCAGTTCAAGATCACCAGTTTTGAATGTGTCCCAGAATAACTTGATCTATTTTCTGAGAATTTATTGATCAAAAAAACATTTTGTCCTGGGTGTGTTTTCTCGATCTTTAAAAAAAAATAAAATCTGGAATCCTACTTTTTCGCTCTGCAAGTGCCTCTGTCACCAAAGCCAATTTTTAAGATGAAGGTTAAGTATTGGTAGCATTGGGAACATTTTAATGATATTTAATATATAGTTGCTGCAGATTTCTTGTTCTCTTATATTCATAGAACTAAATAATCCGAGGATAAAACCTAAAAATGAATGTTGGATATCTAAGGTTTTGTTTTTTGCAAGGTAGAAAAACCTAGGGGAAATGAACCTATGTTATACATTATACATTTCAGTGATCCTAGTTTCTAAAAAGTAATGGTTAATCTTAACACTCTTAAGTATTTTCAATTTTCTTACATTTTTTTTCACCAGAGGAGAACATTTAAGGAATTTGAGTTTTCTAGTTTGAATCTTGAGACTGAACTAAAGAGGTGTTTGGTTTTTTTCTTTGTCTACCTTTCACCAGGAGTCATCTGTACACTTCCTCTCAACACTGAGTTTGCCAGTCCTCACATGTCTAAACCTTGGGAAGTAGTGTTGCATGGTTAAAAATAATTTGAACGAATTATTCACAGGAATTAATAAAAAGAAAATGTGCATTGTAACCTTAACTTTGAAGGAAATTCTGCTTCTGAAATTTTAATAGGATGCTCTCCTATAAACTGGGTACCTGGTGCATTGCATTTCCTGACAGGAGCAGTTCTTAAGCCTTGGAGAGTCCCGGTGATGATTTGTAGCTAGTGTGCTTTACAAGTGCAGCTAAAGCTGCAGCACTCAGGTATCACTATTCTGCCCTTGTAGGGAAGAAACCAAGTCACAGGTTGTAAAAGTGAGGGTTTAGGGGCTCCTGGATGGCTTAAGCCTCTGCCTGCTGCTCAGGTCACAATCTCAGGGTCCTGGGATAGAGCCCCATGGTGGGGGGGGGGTCCCTGCTTGGCAGGGAGCCTGCTTCCCCCTCTCTCTGCCTGCCTACTTGGGATCTCTCTCTCTCTCTCTCTCTCTCTCTCTGTTAAACAAAGTGAGGGTTTAGTCCCTGCTGTGTGCTGCAGTGGTAACTGCTGTGTCCCTATCCATCAGATTTTGCAGATTGAGACATAATGGATGACTTCTAACAAACTTTCCAGTGCCAGGTGTTTCGGTCAAGGTCATTTCTGTACCAAGTTGGAGCCTGATCAAGCCTGTAAACTGAGATGCTGTTTTCCCCCTTTTGCAAGTGAGGAAAGGAGGCACTGGAGCCCTCACCTGCCACATAAGTGGTGAAAACTTAGTGTTAAAAATTCTTAACACTTTCTTTAAAAGTTTTTATTTTTAAGAAATCTCTATATCCAAAGTGGGGCTTGACAACCCCTAGATCAAGAGCTGCATGCTTTACTGACTGAGCCAGTCATGCACCCCAACAAGTTCTTAAAACACACTCAATCACTGTTTTCCTTCTTGCCAGGGTATATGTGTGGGCACCGGGAGACTGGCATGCTGGTGGTGAGAAACTATATAATTCTTCATACTGATAAACACTATAGAGAAAAGGGAGGGGTAGGAGAATAGCTTAAAGAATTTATCTTGGAGAGAAATATCTGAGTTGAAATGATTGGCTGGAAAAAAAAAAAAAAAAAGAAAGGACTCTGTGTTCTCTTGAAAAAATGGCAAGGTGTGTTTTTCAGAGGGTGTCCCTGGATGTTTTTCGGAGGGTGTCCCTAAAATGTTTGGGACCAAAAGGACCAGTAAGGAAAGTTGAGTCCATTTTGTTGCATAGTAGAGGTCACATTAAAAATTTGAAATTCTGGGGGTGCATGGGTGGCTCAGTCATTAAGCTTCTGCCTTCAGCTCAGGTCGTGATCACGGGGTCCTGGGATGGAGCCCTATATCAGGTTCCCTATTCAGCAGGAGTCCTGCTTCTCCCTCTCACACTAACCCTGCTTGTCCTCTCTCTCACTCTATATCAGGTTCCCTACTCAGCAGGAGTCATGCTTCTCCCTCTCACACTAACCCTGCTTGTGTTCCCTCTCTTGCCCTCTCTCTCACTCTCTCTGTCAAATAAATAAATAAAATCTTTTTTAAAAATTTGAAATTCTGAAGCTCACTCCTGGGTTAGATCTACCATCTAATCCAGTTTTCTTGTCTTACCCTTTCCGCATTCTTTATTCCTTTGCCCCTAAACAGGTTCTGCTTCCAGTGTAAGTTCCTTCCCCAGGATGTCCCAAGTTCCTAGCAGATAAAGTGAGCAGAGGGGCCTCACTTGCTCAGGTTCAAGGCCATGTCTCCGGTTGAGATCACACTAGGCATTTTGGCACATACTTGGCGCAAGGAGACTAAGTTGTACCCTTGGCCGCTATGTCTTACAAAATAGATAAGTAGGGAAAAGAGGAAAGGAGAAAAGTAGAGTGCTGGGTGGGGCTGGGGGCAGAGAATTAAAATCCTGTTAAGTTACATTCTTAACTATTCACCAGGTACAGGTGGGAAAAAAAAATAAGCTAAAAAAGTTTAGGCAATTCCGGGGCCTTTAGCCCCAACAAACGAGAATTAGTGCTCACAATAATTCTTGGGAGTATAGGTATTCAGCTCATTCCACCTCTTTTTCCTCTGGCAGACTCTGATGAGATGATTTCAGGTGGCAGCTAGTGACTGCTTTCTGTATTACTGTAGAAACAAATCCATAAAAGACCCATTGCTTTTCCCCTATTGGAGAAGTAAGGCAGGAGGTAAAAATGCAGGGTGGTCATGAGAGACTATGGACTCTGAAAAACAATCTGAGGGTTCTGAAGGGGCGGGGAGTGGGAGGTTGGGGGAACCAGGTGGTGGGTATTAGAGAGGGCACGGATTGTATGGAGCACTGAGTGCGGTGCAAAAATAATGAATACTATTATGCTGAAAATAAAAAATAAATTTAAAAAAAAGTGAAAAAAAAAAAATGCAGGGTTGTACTGCTCCTGAAGCTGTAAGCACTCTCAGCGGTCTTGCTTGCCAATTTGAATTCACCTTAGGTCATGGTCTGAGGTAAGCCAGAAGTCCCTCCCCAGGATCCTACACACACAGACACACACAGTATTTTAGACATAATTTTAGGCAATTCATGACTCCTGGCAACCCATCCAAGGGCTGTGGCAACCTGTAACCCTCAGATTTAGAAACTGTGATGGTGAAGCTTGTTAGAAAGCTTGACATCCCAGCATAAAGCAAAACAGCAATTTCCCTATATTGGAAAACACAAAGGGACACAGCAAAACTGCTCTCATTCTACTGAGTTGTCTCTTCTATGTTGTCTTGAGACCTGTGTATCAAGGAACACGGGGACTGGTATGTCCCTTTCTCGAAGTATAAAGGAAACTCATGATGCCCTGCCAAGGTGAACAGATTTTCACCTTTATGGTGGCAGTAGTGAGTCCTCAGGGTTGACCTCCATGAACCATATCTTGGGTATTTATATCCTTGTATAAATTCCTCATGTGATCTAGGTTGGACTTACTACTCTAATCCAACAGAATGGAAGAAAAGTGATGGCGGTGTCAGCTGGGGAACAAACCATTAAGATGGCCTAGCAGGTTATCTCCTGTACTCCTGGGAGCTCTGAGCTACTGGGAACCAGTGCAATTACCAGGGTGATGAGACCATTTTTGGAGAGACCATATGGAAAGGAGAAGCCCTGTGACTCCCTGTGAAGGTCGAGAGCTCAGCCTTACTGACAGCTGACTCCATCTGCTTGTAAATCAAGAGAGGCCAGAAGAATAAATACCCAGATGAGCTTGGGCAATGCATCGGGGGAAAATTTTTTGTTTATTTATTTTTAATTTTTTAAAGACTTTTAAAAAATGATTTATGAGCTACTGAGTTTTGGGGGAGCTCTGTTATGCAGTGATGGGTTTTGAAACAGGTATTAACCTTAAATAACCCTTTCTTATTTTTAACTATAGGAATGTGGGCACGGGTGGAAAAACTATGAAAAGGGCATTGGGACCTGTCAGAGACATCAATATAGTTTTTTTAAAAAAGATTTTATTTATTTATTTATTTATTTACTTACTTACTTAAGGGAGAGAGAGAGAATGAGCCAAGGGAAGGGGCAGAGGGAGAAGCAGAAGAAGCAGACTCCCCACTGAGCAGGGAGCCCAACAAGGAGGGAAGGGCTCCATCCCTCAGGACCCACGGGGAAGTCAGACATTTGTTTAACCAACTGAGCCACCCAGATACCCACTACTATAGTGGTCACTTATGCACCACAATACGTTGCCCTCCATAATGCCCACCACCAGGCTCACACATCCGCTCACCGCCCCCCCTCAGTTTGTTTCTCAGAGTCCACAGTCTCTCATACTTCATCTCCTCCTCTGATCTCCCAGTTCACTTTTCCTTTCCTTCTCCTAACGTCCTCTATGCTATTCCTTATGCTCCACAAGTAAGAAAGTAAGGGATAGAATGTAAAACTTGGTGAACACCAAATGCACACAGCTCTCTTTCTTCAGCCAACTCAGTGAAGTGACCGGAAGTGGCAGCTAGTAACTGGTTTGTAAAGAAATTAAATGCATCTCAGTTTCTTAGTACTTAATTTTGGAAGCAAATACACAAAGGATGTGTTGCTTGCCTCCAACACTCACCCCCCACCCCATTCCCCGGCCCATCTTTGCTTCTGAGTACTTTACAAGTTTGTCAGGAGGTAGAAATAGACTGGGATAGCCTGACTTGATGCCAGCATAGTCTACACACCTTTGAGAGACCCAGATAAAAAGTAAGAGGATATTTTCCTTCTCACAGACACTGACTACATCTCTATTAAAGCTACCAGGGTGGGTGTAATAAATTACAAATAAACTTATTACTTATATAAGTAGCTAATAGATGATATCACAGTGAAACTGTATCTTTCACTTATTATTCTTATCTCAGAGGATTATTGCACATTTCATTTGAATCACATTGCAAAGACATTTGCAGAGACTGCCACTTCCGGTCACTTCACTGAGTTGGCTGAAGAAAGAGAGCTGTGTGCATTTGGTGTTCGCCAAGTTTTACATTCTATCCCTTACTTTCTTACTTGTGGAGCATAAGGAATAGCATAGAGGACGTTAGGAGAAGGAAAGGAAAAGTGAACTGGGAGATCAGAGGAGGAGATGAAGTATGAGAGACTGTGGACTCTGAGAAACAAACTGAGGGGGGGCGGTGAGCGGATGTGTGAGCCTGGTGGTGGGCATTATGGAGGGCAACGTATTGTGGTGCATTGGCTTGTTCTTTACCAGCTGGCTGATATGAGGAAAAGCACATCCAAGCAAAAGGAATACAGAACAAATGGAATGGGGTGCTTTGAACCAAAATATATCATCTCTATAACATTTAAAAGGTCCCATTTCATTTCATTTTTAATACTCAGAATTGTGTCTGTCATATAATAGATGTTCAACATTCCCCCCGCCCCCATTCCCCTTTGATTTGTTTTGGTAATACTGGACAGGGAGAGGTATTTTATACCCATTATTTCAGCATAAATTTTTTCTTCCTGCTTAGAGGGTGCTTCCTTCTGAGTCCAGGATATCCATCTGAAGAAAAGAGGTATTGAGGTCCCTACCCAGCCCCATCTGGAGTAGCATGAGGGGTGTTTGATTCCTGTTCCTCCACATGATGAGCCAGTGGCAGACAAAGCATTTCTTCAGGGCCTCTGACCTGGGAACCAACTGTGTCTCTTTAATTTTCCACTATAACACCCACACATCCCTTTCTTTTAATGAGAAAGTTGTTGTGTGCTTGCTTCTAAATTATTAGGCAGCTTTATGTGAATCAACAGTTCAATTTGCACTGCCCCCCTTGCGCAAACATGGAAACTTAACCACTAGCTTTATTCAAGATTCTGGATATTAAAAATTCTTATTTTAGAAAAAGATATTATTTATTCATTTGAGAGACAGAGTGAGCAAGAGAGTATGAGAATGAGAATGGGGGCAGAGGGAGGGGGAGAAGCAGACTCCCCCACTGAGTAGGGAGCCAATGAGATGTGGGGCTCCATCCTAGGACTCCAAGTTCAGTGACCTGAGCCAAAGGCAGACGGTTAACCAACTGAGCCATCCAGGCACTCTTGGTATTAAAAATTCTTAATGCAGTATAAAACAGTATTTAAATAGTCTAATAGTATTTCTTAGTGTAGTATAAAATTTCTTAGTATACAGCATACAGTATACAGCAAATACTAAATAAGTTGTTGCTATGGTAACAATGATGTGCTTTAATATAACTTTCTCTGCAGCTCAGGTCCAAACAACAATTGGGCTTAATAAAAACAAAACAAAACACTACAAAAAAACTTTTAAACATCTTAATTCTTGCTAAAGACATTTTAGCTTGAAGGGTCTTGTTTTCTTCCACTTTTTAAAAAATATTAATTTGATTTGCCAGTGTAGGTTGGGGGGCACACAAGCAGGGGAAGCGACAGGCAGAGAGAGAGAAGCAGGCTCCTCACTGAGCAGGGAGCCTGACACGGACTCCATCCCAGGACCCTGGGGTCATGACCTGAGCCCAAGGCAGACACTTAACCTTAACCCACAGAGCCATCCAGGGGCCCGTCTTTCCACTTTAATCAAAGTCTTAAACACTTTGCCGAAGTTGAATTCATAATTAATCCCCAAACTGAAGTTGCTCAAAAAAGCTGATTTATGAAGTTATTCTATGTAGCGATTCAGATGAGCACAAGTAACAGTAGACATGTGGACCCAGCCTTTTCCAGGGTCACGGTCAAAGCTCACTTTGTTGGGAATCAGTGCCCTCCCTTATACCTGATCTCTTGTTAGGCAAGGGAAAGAAGAATTGTGGCAGGCTTGCAGTCAGCTCAGCAGTTTTCTGGTCTGTCTCATTCTTCTGGCTACCAGGAGAGCTCCTGGGGCAAACACTGTCCATTTTCACTTTGTATCACCTGACCAGGAACCTCATGAGTACTCAAAAATTGCCCAAGTACATGTTTCTTAGTTAATACCTTAGTTTTCCACTGGGGATTCATGAAGAATTCAGGAGTTCCTGCTTTGCCTTTCTCCTATAGTCCTGCTATAACTCCTCTTTCCTGAAAAGTGTGTTCAAACATTAAATTTAAGGACACAAGAGAATAAGATATTGGAGCAAAGAGTAGAGAAGGGCAGTGTTCTAAAAGAAGGCTCTGCATTTTGAGTCAGAAGTTAATCTGGTTCAACAACTTAGCTTTGTGAGTTTGGAGAAGTCACTAATTTTTTTTCTGCACTCCAGTCTGCTCATCTGAAAAGACAATAGGCATAATGATAAAAGCCCTGTTTTCCTCATGGATTATTGTAAGTACCAAATGAGTTTGTTCTAAAAGGATTGCTTTCTTTACCTTTTGCTTTTGTGTATCTCTATCTATCCCAGCAGAGTTGGAGGATTCAATTTCATTATTCGATTGGAAAAGAGAAGACAACGGGAACTCACCTCCCCTGGTGCTTTGATTAGTGGGTTCAGAATTTTAAGACGGTCCATATTAGCTGGATACACAGATCATCTATGTTTCACTATGAACTTTGCACTGCACAGACTGATTATCAGATGAGAATAGGAATAACTGTCACTTCGATTCCTATGTTTCCATTTCACATGAAAGTCTCAAGGTCTTTATCAAAGGTCGGGTAATTGGGACACACAGAAAGCAATATCAAGTCTGCTAACATTCATCATTCAGGCCAGCCTTCTTCCCACCAATCACAGTTTGTCAAGTCCTGAATCATATTTGCATAGCATTTTCTTTTTTAGGACAAACTGCATTGGCATTCTTGAGGATGAATAAGCAGACTGGTATGGGGAAGGACAGCAAATTGAGAAATCAGTTCTCACTGCCAGCAGTTCCAAGTAACAGTGAAACTTGATACTCAGGCTTATGAATCTTGATACTCAGGTTTGTGAATCACTCAGTCCTTAGTTCTTTCCTTAGGGCTATGGTAGCGGGGATGAAGAGAAGAAAGTTCTGATATCCTTGAAATGAACAATTTTGTAGTTGTTCCCTAGGTAGTGGGTTCTTCTGTTTATTTAAATAAATCCGTTTGGACATTTGAAAACATTGGTAGGGCTTACAGCCACACATACAGACCAAACATATTAAACTGAAAAGGGCTTGGTGACCTTATATGAGAGAGAGAGAGAAGAGAAGAGAAGAGAAGAGAATAAGAAAAAAGAATTACAAGTTTGTAGTTTCAGTAAAGAGAGTGTGGGTATAGAAAGTGTAGTTTTTATTTAATCATTTAAAAATAATTTAAAATTTTTAATGATGCACACGCTCACAAAAGAACAACATTACAGATGGGCTAATAATATAAACAGAGTTGTAGGAAGATTCCATCCTTCCCTAACCCCAGTTCCATTGTCAACCAATCCTTTTGGGGGAGGGAGGTTCTACTAAGTGTTATCTACAGACATTAATAACTCCTCCTCTGGACCTTAATTAATTAATATGCCCGCTCAGCTCATTCTGTGTTTATCAGTTTGAGACACTGACTTCCTACTCTTGTAGCTCTATCCACGAAGGTGGATACCCATTATTCCCATTTCTTCTATTGATTGCCATTGCCTTTTAAAGTAGTAGTATTACACACCCACACACCCATTCTCATCACAAAGGCAGGAAGTCCTGCTCCCCACTGTGAACGGTAAGGATATTGATGCTCCCTCCCAGCTATACTCCTCTCTTCTGCAAAGGTGAGTATTGGTCTTTTTTTTTTTTTTTTTAAAGATTTTATTTATTTATTTGACAGAGAGTTAGAGAGCACAAGTAAGCAGAGCTGTAGGCAGAGGGAGAGAAAGAAGCAGGCTCTCTGTTGAGCAGGGAGACTGATGTGGGGCTGGATGCGAGGACACTGGGATCATGACCCGAGCCACCCAGGCACCCCAAAAGTGTGTATTGGTAAAGACTCTTTTTTCTTTTTCTTTTCCTTTCCTTTCCGAATTTTCTTCTCTTCTCTTTTTTCTTTTTCTTTTCTTTTCCTTTCTGTTCTTTTCTTTCCTCTCTGGTGGCAAGAGAGATGCAATAGAATATGGATGCACTTGTTATACGGAAAGCTATCCAATTTTTAGCATTTCAGTGAATTCCAAATGAGAGGCACTACTTACCAGCCTGGTCGTAATTTTAAATTCACACCCTTCTTACACCCACCGAGAAAGAGAAGAAATATTCTCGAAGCTTTACGCGAAGACAAACTACAATCGTGTAGAGGGGCATCTGTAAACTACGAGGTCGGTTTCCACTCCCACCCCTCCATCTCGCGTCCTAAGTCCGGGGGAGGCAGCGGCCCTCCCCTCCTGCGCGGGTGTCTGGGAGCAGAAGAGGCACTGCAAGCCTAGGGCGCTACGCTGCCCTCGCGGGGAATCGGCACTCTGGCTGCCCTTAATTCAGGGGGAACATTTTAACAAGACTCTGCCATGACTTTAACTTAGACGGAAAAATACCTTAAGATCTTAGGTTTCGTGGGGGTGGGGGTGGGGCGAAGCCCGGAGTGTGTGTCAAGGAAAGCAGGCCAGCAAGGCCACCCTGGTAACAGAATACGACGTCGTGCGCTTGCCTAGGGGCGTTTGAGCCCTTAGCTTTATGGCCCTGGTGCCCGTCCAGCGCGGGTATACTCGGCCTAAAATGAATCCGATTCTAAGGTTGGAACAAGGGCTTCCCTTTTATACTGGTTCGGGAGCTTGCCTGCCGCGTGGAGACTTCTGAAGGTCATCTGGACGTGACATACGGGACTGACTATCCTCTGACTAGAGAAGGGGATTTGGGTCTCGGCATGCTATTTTCTGCCTACCGGAAAATGAAACCTAATATCCGTAGGCTTCGTTTTACCCGGCAAGTGGCTGGGTAAAACGATGCTCGGCTCCCGAGTTCGCTGCAGCACGTGTGGGGCTGGGCGGCTGGAGCGGCGGTTCTCTATGTGTCACATCAGTGCAGAAAGGGCTTGCTTCCCCGGGCTCCCGCACTGTCACTGGGTCAACAAGGGACGGTGGCTGCGCTGTGGGTTGGGACTGTCCAGGTACTGCCGCGGCTGCGGGCCCCGAAGACCCGAGCAGCCCACGGGACCTCTCCCACCCTCGCTCCCACCCCCTTCCCCTGCCCGAGGGAGGCGGCTTTTCAGGCCGAGGGTTGTGGCGCAGCGGTGGCGACCAGAGCCAGACCCGCAGCGCGCTGCCCGCGGTGATGGCCAGGTTGGGCATCTGCGCCCTGGGCGGAGTCGCTCAGCCCCCTCGGGGATAGTAAGGCGTAGGGCAAGGCGGCAGTGAGCAGCTGGGCGCGGGCGGGGGCGGCGGGTCGAGCCTAGGGCCAGTCTCGCTTCCGGCGTCTTCAAGGTGTGGCCGAACCTGAGTGCCATTGGCTTGCTCTGAGACCCGATCCCCGCAGGCCGCGGAGCTGCGCGGGACGCCCGGGAAGAGAGAGAGCGCGGGCTCAGGCACCGATAACTGAGAAGCACGTGAGACGAGTGGGCGTCTGCAGGGGGGCTCCGGGAAAATCCGCGTGGGTGCGTTAGTCGGTGGCTTTACCTTTCTTCCTGGAGGCAGTTTTACCTCTGGGGAAACAACTGGCCGGCAAGTGCACAATTATCTTGGGGGCGGGAGACGAAATTAAACAAAGAGGGTCAAGAAAAATCTACCACCTTCGGTTTTAAATGGTAACATGAAATTTTGCGCTTTGGGGAAAGGTTTTAAATATATCATCTAATCAGGCATGGCTTCCTAAAAAAGAAAACTCGAATGCTCTTATGAAAGAACTGATTCCTTCTTCATTTCTCCGGTAAGAAACTGAGAGGTTTATACAAATAAAACTGCTTATTATTAATTGGCGCTGGAAACGTATTCAACAGTACTTTTCAGAAAAATGTGAAAAGCTTTAGAATTTCAAGCGAGACAAGCTGCAATCTTGAGCGTTTTTATTTTGTTTTGTTTTTAATGCTGAAATCTGGGTTAGAGAAGCCAGACACGGTGACCTTTAGTTGTAGAGTTCCAGCTCATTCCGCTTTCAGTCTTTTGATGTGGAGGGAGAGTTTTGTTTTGTTTTGTTTTTAAACAGAAGGAATAAAATGGCCAGACTTTATTATCATCTTGCCAATGTAGGATAATTGTCTTCTGCATAAATAGCTTTATTAAAAAAATTAATTTCCTTTTTTAAAATAAAAATTTAAGTACCAAACCAAGGGAAAACTATTATTCCTGTCCCAGTCGAACTTCAGAGCAAGTGACTGCTTAGAAATCCCGATTTCCCTTGGGAACGTTTTCTCCACATCTACAATCTTAAAGACATGTAGGATTTTCTCCTTCCCCTTCCCCAACTAATGGGATTACGTTTTTCCTACTATTCTGCAGCTTGCCTTTTCAGTTAACTGTATATAGATGAACTTCTATTTACCTGGAGGGTGGTTCTCTCCATTCTTCAGTGGGATCTGCCCCATTGTCCTAGCTCAGGTCCAATATACGGTTGTATCTTGACTTAATCCCTTCAATGAACAGTTAAGAGTCTTAAGACTCTCTCTCACACCTGCAAAACCTGTGTGCACGTGAGAATACTTGCACTTCAAATATAGGGGACTCTGGGGGAGGGCGTTTCACTCAAGAGGAAAAGGGGAAGAAAGTGCATGCCCCAGGTGCATCTTTTACATAAAAGACCCGTTCTTTCCGTGTCCCATCCCATCCAAATGGTCCATACATTCCGCTGGCCGTACTTGTTTCTGGAGACTTTCCTTAAGTTGCCTACCCTACTGGGGCAGGTGTTGGCCCTTCCAGGAAGCTTTGTCCTTCCAGGACCCTAATATCGCAAGACTGAGATGGCGTCCCAGCACGCTGATTTGGTCGAAGTGGTGAAATCTGCCCCAGTAATCATTAATTGACTTCCTGGTGTTCCTGTTCTGGCATAATAGTTAATATTAACCTGCACTGTCACACTTTCGTGGTTTGGATAAAAAAGCCTGTGGGGCGCCGCTTTTCCGGCTTCTCTCGGGTTGGAGAGATGTGCGCACTTAGAGTTGGGAAGCAACTCTGTCCTCGTCAAGGCGGGCTAGGGCGGAGAAGCGGCCTTCCTGGAGGAGGGCGTGCTGCGCTGGGTAACCGGAACTGGTTCTACCCCCCACCCCCGACTACTAAACCCAGGGGGGCACAAGGCCATGTGCTTGTCCTTCCCGGAGCAGGGCTTCCCCGAGGGTCCGCCGCGGAGGCCACTAGTGCGACTGCCAGGGACTGGGCACGCCCCCAGCCGACGGCTGCCCATGCCGGACAGGTCCCTGCTGGACCACATGGAGCTGAATTCTGCCTTCTTTGCCGTGCGGCTGCTGGGGGACTGTGTCCGTGGGCTCCTACACCCTTCCGACTATGCGGGGCCCTCCCTCGGAGCCACCCGCCGGCCACAGGCACCCCCGCTTGGGCCCCAACCCCACCGCCCGGCAATGTGGGGGCCTCCCGGCGCCCCCCAGTGCCCTGAAAGTGTACTACGGGGTGATGCGCTCGCCAGCAACGTCTTCTCCCAAGGTTCTGCCCTCCCGCGACCGCGGGGACCCGAGCAGGTCCTCCGACCTGAACTCCCCCGCCTGCCGGTCCGAGCCACTGTCTCCCCCAGCTCGGACAGCTCGGGTGCGGGCCCGGGCCGGAGTTCCCGGCTCTGTCCTCTGAGTTCCGTTGTCAGTTTACGGTGTATTGCTGCAACTGTCACAAAATATGAAACTTTTCTTTCTCAGAATGAACATTTGAGTAAGAACAACGTTTAATTAACGTTGTTAACATCTCAAAGTAGATGCAAAAATGTGCTCTGCTTAAACATATATAAAATCCATCTTTTCCCATTTTCTATATATTGCATTTATTTTCACATTAACGTTTGATTTAAAAAAACAATAAAGTTTTTTACAATTAAGTTTTTATTTCCTAAAATAATAGTTTTTTAAAAAGATTATTTATTTATTTGACAGACACAGAGAGAGAGGGAGCGCAAGTATGGGGAGTAGGAGAGGGAGAAGCAGCACCCCCCATCCTCTCACTTGCCGCGGAGCAGGGTGGCTGATGTGGGTGGGCCTGGATCCCAGGACCCTGGGATCATGACCTGAGCAGAAGGCAGACGCTTAAGGACTGAGCCACTCAGGCGCCCTATTTCATAAAGTAATATTTTTTAAAAAAGATTTTATTTACTTATTTGACAGAGATCACAAGTAGGCAGAGAAGCAGGCAGAGAGTGATTAGGAAGCAGGCTCCCCATGGAGCAGAAGGCCTGACACAGGGCTCCATCCCAGGCCGCTGGAATCATGACCCCAGCGGAAAGGGGAACACTTAACAACTGAGCCATTCAGGTCCCCCTAAATTTTTTTTTTTTTTATAAAGTGGAAAAAAAAATGAGCAGTAGTAGAAAGCACTTTTTTTTCCTTCTAAAGTTATCTCCTTTGTGCTAGTTCTAAACATGTAATTAACATGTACTGTGTATCTTCTACATTTCAGATCATTGTTTCTAAGGTTCTTGGTTATTGGCATTGTAAATTTGGAAATAAAGCTCTAAACATATTTTGTGTATTTGGATATTTTCTTTTGCAAAACTAAATAAGATGTGTTAATGTCAGTCAGGGTCCCAAGGAAACAGGTGGTATACTTAAAATGGGTGAAGAAAGATCAAGGAACAGATGATCTGTATAAGGGAATCTGCAGAGGGACTGGAAGCATCCTAAATTTTGCCTTAGTTCAGAGCATAGGCCAGTCATGACTGGGAATGGGGAGAGGCTGTTACTGGATCCCAGGAAAATGGTAGCTTCAGGGGTCCTGCCAGTCATGGCTGTGGCCTTGAGAAGAGGAATGAAGCCACTGTCAATGTGACCAGAAAATAGGCCCTGGACAAAAATCCTGTTCCTGTCCTGTTGCTGAAGTTCTGATTGTATCTCTCATTGGCGAAAGCTGACCACAAAACTAGAGGACAGGGTGCCTGTGGATAATGCCACAGAGAGAAGCCCATCTATTGGGGTAGAGGAAGTCCAGGCTTTTCTATAAATGGCTCCACAGAATGGAGTTCAGCACAGCACTTCAGACTTGATTGAATGAAGTTGATTGCCATACTTTTTGTGTGAAAGGTAAAAGAAGGTAGGGAGGGATCTTAGCTGCTGTTCTTCTCAGCCTCAGAAATTGTGCTCATGAGGGGAGAGCCTGGAGGTCACTGACTGGAGGATGGGCAGGATGCCACTGTGGGGCGAGGCAGAGCAGAGAGGGACAGGAGAGAAACTAGATTTTAGGTGATGGTAACTGAGCCCATGTGATTCAAGGTGAGGGGGGAGCCATACTTCTGAATTCTTCAGTTTTGTGAACAAATACAAGGTGCTTACTATTTAAACCATTTGGAGGGGTGCCTGGGTGGCTCAGTTGGTTAAGTGTCTGCCTTTGGCTCAGATCATGGTCTCAGGGTCCTAGGATGAAGACCCACATTGGGATCTCTGCTCAATGGGGATTCTGCTTCTCCCTCTGCCTGGCACTTCCCCTGCCTGTGATTTTTTTCTCTCTCTCTGTCAAATAAATAAAATCTTTAAAAGAATAATAAACCACTTGAAATTGGTTTTCTTCTCACTTGAAACACAAGGATTCATAACAGGTAACCAGATACAGCAGGCTGCAGATGTGACTGCTGATTTTTTTGGTTGACTCAGGGAAATCTCAAATACGGGTTATTTGCTTGGACCTGCAGCATTTGCATTGCCTGAGAGATTGTTAGAAATACTGAATTTCAGGCACTTTTACATCAGAGTCTGGCCTTGCACTGTATTTCTCCAACTGGAATGTGCATGCAAATCATCTGGGGATTTTGCTAAAACACAAATTCTGATTTTGCATTTCTACCAAATTCTTAAATGAGGCAGACCCCTGATCCCTTATCCATACTGCCTTAGAGACTGTTCATTATTTTTATTTATTTATTTTTTAAAAGATTTTATTTATTTATTTGACAGACAGAGATCACCAGTAGGCGGAGAGGCAGGCAGAGAGAGAGGGCGGGGGAAGTAGGCTCCCCACTGAACAGGCAGCCCAATGTGGGGCTCAATCCCAGGACCTGGAGATCATGACCCGAGCCGAAGGCAGAGGCTTTAACCCACTGAGCCACCCAGGCGCCCCTATTTTTACTTTTTAAAAATATTTTATTTATTTATTTGACAGAGAGAGACACAGTGAGAGAGGGGACTCAAGCAAGAGGGAGTGGGAGAGGGAGAAACAGGCCCCCCATGGAGCAGGGATTCCCCAAGTGGGGCTCGATCCCAGGACTCTGGGATCATGACCAGAGCTGAAGGCAGAGGCTTAACAACTGAGCCACACTCAGGCACCCCTTCTTAGAGACTTTTCTTGAAGGGTGGGGGGGAAGCTAAGTTCAGGAACAAACACCATAAAGTCATTTCAGAAGGCCCACTAGACTAGACAGTTTTGGGTCATTTTTGCCTGCCAGCCATATCTGCTCTGCTCTTTTTCTTTTCTTTTCTTTTTTTTTCCTGCTCTGCTCTTTATCCTTGCACAGCCTGCCCTTCCAACTACCTGAGGTTATCTTGCTTTTCTCTAATATACTGGAAATGTTCCAATTAGAAGCACATGTGTATGATAGCACTGGGACATTATGCTGCTTATTGAGAGGAGGAATCAGGGAGATAAACAGTGAGTGTATGTCCCTCCAAATCTGACAGACTTGAGCTGGCATAGCCTGTGTTTGTGCTGGGAGAAGCCCTCTGCTCCATCCAATATGCACCTGATGAGTTGATCTCATTCAACTTCTTATTGTTTAATGTTTCAAGAATTTATTTCTTGTTTGCTTGTCTCTCTTAGGAGATCACAGTCAGGCATGTCTTAGAGCAGAATAGAATAGATATCTGCTAGGTCTTCTGAGTCTCACCACCTCCCATAAAGCAGTGGTTCTCAAAGCAAGCTGCAGACTATAATCAGTCTTTATTTTTATTTTTTTAAAAATTTATTTATTTGTTAGAGAGAGAAAGGAGAGAGGGGACAAGCCGGGGGAGCAGGAAACAGAGGGAGAAGGAGGCTCCCTGCTGAGCAAGGAGCCCCATGAGGGACTGGATTCCAGGACTCTGGGAATCATGACCTGAATGCTTAACAGACAGAGCCTCCCAGGCATTCCAGTAATTTTATATTCCATATAAAAATGTAGCTTTAGTAGGTGGTTTATAAGTCTGAATAGTTTTGAAAAACAAATGACCTAGGGTGCCTGAGTGGGCTCAGTCAGTTAAGCATCTGCCTTTGGTCCAGGTCACGATCCCAGAGTCCTGGGATCAAGTCCCGCATCAAGTCCTGCATCGAGTCCTGCATCAGGCTCCCTGCCCAGCAGGAAGTCTGCTTCTCCTTCTGCCTCTGCACCTCCCTCATGCTTGCTCTCCCGCAGATTAATAAATAAAACATTAAAAAACAAAAAACAAAAAAACAAAAGACCTGGTCTCTTCCTAAGAGATTCTGACTTCATTGGTTTGGCCAGCACTCAGGGCATTCAAAATTGAAAAATCTCTTGAAGTGATTCTAATTACAGCCATTAAATAGAGGAACATATTGATATCACAGAACTAACTGAGAAGCCAGTTACTTATGTATTTAGTTCACCAAGTGTTTACTGAACGTCTATTATATGCCAGATACTGTACTGTTTTCCCTGTTCTCAAGGAGCTGGTGGTTTTGCATGAGGGACAGGCATGTAGATAAATAATCATTGATGTGTGGTCAGTGTAATAAAGTTCAGAATAAAAGATGTTCTGCCAGAAAGCAGAGTGATGCATTCATTGTACATGGGATTCAAAGTACATGGGATAAAAGTAATACTGACTGATACTTACTGAGCAGTAACTATGGATCAAGAAGTCCTCAGGGAAGTGCTGATGCTTACCTGAGGCCTTGAAGGAGGAGAAAGCCAAGTGGGGAAGGTGTGTGGTGTATGGGGAGGTGTTTCTGAGTCGAGGTTGAGGGAGATGAGGGTGAGAAGGTGAGGCAACTAAAGGAGATCACTTCTGTTTTCCTTGTAAAATTAGGTGAGTCATGTCCAAGAAGATGGTGGGGGATGGGGAGTGAGAGGTGGAGTCCGAGACTTGAGAAGAGGTACTCCAGCCTGAAGGCGCTTGGTGCATTTTGGAAGGTTTTTAGTGTACTCTGGAAAGCCCTTGAGGTACTGTGGAATGCCTGGTTTTGGGGGGAAGGGGATGGATTTCATAGATTGATTCCCATCTTCAGGGTTGCATGGACAGCAGGTCCAATGTAGAAACAGAGAGATGGGACTGAAGGGTTCTTCCAAAGCTGGAGTTTTACGAGCAGTGGAAAGACAGACAACAGGGCCAAGAAGCACTGGTGAGATTTTGGCTCAGGAGTTTAAAGGATATGAGCATGGAGGAAATCAGTTCTGGATCATGTTAGGCCTGGAAAAAAGGGAAAGAGAAACCAGAATGACAAGAGAATGCATCAGAGGGGGATTTCAGAGATGATATGGGTCAGAGTGCTGATAATGTACAGGGTGGGGCTGCCGAAGGGGTCGAAGGTGAAGATCACTAGAGTTGGGTAGTCAGAGAAGTGGGTTGGGTTCCCTAGTGGTTATTGAACCCTTCCCCCACCTCTGTGGGAAGAGAGGAGGGTAGGAAGACTGGAACATTCTCTGTGCATATTTCATGAGTGGATTTAATCAAGTCATTCAGGATACAAAGGAGGGGGAGTTAGACCAGAAAGCAAAGGTCAGGTCATTGAAATGCAAAATGGAGCAACAGTGAAACAGGAAAATCTCACTCAGAATGGAAAATATGGAGGAAGAAGTGGCAGAAATTCTCAGTGATAGAAGGAAGTTGTGTGCATCCTTCTGGAAACTAGGAGATAGATTGTTTTCAGTTTAGGATAAAAGACCTGGAATTCAGAAATTTTGCTGGTGCTGATAGCAGCTCAAGGCCAAGCAAGAGAGCAGCTCTTGTCAACTTTGTAATCAGTGGTAGAGTTTACAGATAAGTGTTACTAGCAGTATTCTGCTTCTGAGAATTTTCAGTTTGAATTAATTGCTCTTGATCACTAGGTGCTACTTGAAGTCGTTCTTAAAAATTTTTTTTACCCCTTTCAATCACCTCAATATTGACATCCTGAGTCAAAGCCCCAGTCACCTTGCATTAGTTATGGTTCTGCTTACCCTGGAAGGGTGCCTGACTTCCCACACTTGATGTTCCCCTCCCCCACATCCTAGAGAGCTTCTTTTATCCTAATGTAGAGCAATGCTAGAATTCTCATCAACAGTCACCAGGACAACACCTTCTGTCAAAATACCAGATTGTTTAAGGTATCTGGTGCATAACTGGAACTCCACAAGATGGCTAGCTTCCTCAGAATTTCCCTGGAGAGGAGGAAAGCTGTGTATGGACATAGAGACATGGGTGCTAGAGTCCTCCCAGAACTTTCCTTTCCTAGAGAAGTTTTTCTCCAAAAATACAGCTATGGAGACTCTGAGATGCACCCACTATGGAGAGAGGCAGAGCTTCCCAAAGACTTTCAGAGACAGATGCCATGTTCCACCAACCCAAGGATGCCTGAGCAACCTATACCCACTGCAGCCAGACAATTGTGTGGAGGCAGGAGTCAGCTCTCTCTTAGTGGTGCATTACCAATGGCTGAGACATCCATGTTTGCAACGGAAGGGAGGCCTTCCTCTTCCCAAGTGGACCCTACATCCTGTTCCACTGACACCACTTGGAAGAATCAAAAAAGGGGAAGATTGAGTTCCTGGCTTTTCCCCAGCTGTCTCCTAGGCTGTACCACTGTGTCTGTCGTGGACCAGTAAACCCTAAGACTATCTAGGAGGGACAGTCTCTTGCCCCAGTGAGGGAGTCTCTAGGGCTAGCTATATATAGTGAAGGGCTGCACACTTTTTCTCATTACTCATTTAGTTTGGCCCGGGTTTAAAGCATGAACAATCTCTTCCAGGCACTCCCTGTTCTCACTTCCCTCTGACCAGAGGGCCCCTCCTCTCGTCTGACCCGTGGGGGTCAACATCCTTTCTAGTTGATCCGCCCCACTTCCTCCCTCAGGGTGAGCTCGAGAGACTGTTTTTTAGCTTCAGGGGGTTCCCGGAGAAGTGTTTCCTCTGCCCCTTTGCAATATCACATCAAACGTACTGGACTCAGGCTCTTGGGTTTCTGGAGATTTGAAAGCAGGAAGATCAGTGTGAACTATGGGAAGAAACATCCTGGAAGAGGTGGGACTTGAAAAATCCCATCCGTGAAGATCGCAAAAGGGAACCCCCAAAAGTAGAGAAAGAGAAGTTCTTCATGCTCAGACACGGTGGAGAGACCAGACACGGTTTTGGAGAGGGTTTCTGAGGGCCTCCCAGGAGGGCTAACATAACTGGCATACTGTGGTGAGCAGGCCAAGGGCCCCACAGGCAGATAGACCCAGTTATGTGTTCCAGAGAAATCATGAGCTCATTTACTGGCCCTGTGACTTTGCCAGTGATGTTATGAGGAAGAAATCTAAGTTCATTTGACCTGGTCTTTCCATGGGTGGGCACGAAGCAAAGAGCTTCTGCCCCATCAAACCAGTTGTGTACCTAACAGTGCAGCCTGAGCCTGGAGAGTAACCAACTTACTGGTTAGTCTTAATTTACTGGGACATAAACACAAAATGGTTTAGTGTGGCTTTAACTATGCTCTCTTAAATATCTCTGTCTTGTCTCTTAATAACTCTTTTTTTTTTTTTAAAGATTTTATTTACTTATTTGACAGAGAAAGGTCACAAGTAGGCAGAGAGGCAGACAGACAGGGAGGGGAAAGCAGGCCCCCTGTTGAGCAGAGAGCCCGATGAGGGGATCGATCCCAGGACCCTGAGATCATGACCTGAGCCAACAGCAGAGGCTTAACCCATTGAGCCACCCAGGCACCCATCTTAATAACTCTTGAGAAGAGTTTATTACTTTCTAGTTACTTTAAGTTGTTAAAATGTAACTCATCTGAATTATTTTGGAAACTAAGAATGTAAAAAGTCAATTCACTGTAAAGCCTCTATCTTAGTTCAAAGCTTTTGCCTTCCATTCTCTCTGAAGGCTTGAGAGACCTCATCTACCAGTCCTGGAGGAGGAGAGATACTGCTGTCTTATAGATAGCCCCTCCCCCGCCCTCTTTAAGGCCAGCTCCTGCTGTGTGTGTGTGTGTGTGGGGGGGGCAGTGGTGTTGGTGGAGGTGTGGAAGAAGGACAGGGAAAGGGACAGACGTCTTTATTTACCTGGCTATTGCTGATCTCTCTTATGTTTCTCCGAAAAACCCTTACTGCCTTCAAAGCCCCTATGTTACAGGGTCTGGCTCTCTCATGGACCACATGTAAGTGCCTTAGAGCCTCCTCACTGCTCCTTCCTCCAGTGGGGGATGAACTGTGGCTGTCCTCATCCCTATCTGCTTCTCTTCAGTCATTGCCCTGGGCCATAATCACACAGGCTCTGTGCTCAGGGGCCTGCACCTCAACTCAGTTTTCTTTGCAGAGTAGCTGTAAGATGGCAGAGACCTGGCCACTTTGCATGGTGTCCACTTGACCCCAGGGAAATTCATGCACCCATAGGGTGGTGAGGGTACCCTAGGCTGCCCTTGTTGCCCTCTCCCTGCCCTGCCACTTTCCCTGGAATTCCCTTTCTCTCTGTCTAGGGGGAATGATCAGGTCTGATTCCGAGCCAGATGCCAAACCAGAGCTCAGAATTCCATACTCCTTATTGCATTCCTGTCACCCTCTGCCTTTAAAATATTTATTTTACAATGTATTTCACTTAAAATGATTTATTACTTAATATGTAAATCATTCAAAATTACAGAGTATAATAGTGTACATCAGATAACAGATACTTGTTCACCACCACTCATGAGAAGTCAAGCAAGACAGCGGGACCCATTGCAGGAGTACTTTTTAGGTCTGTGTTCGGTAACTCGACATCCATCCCTTTCTCTAGTTGGAAAATAATTGGAATTCTAGTGCATTTGTAGCTCACTTTTGGAAAAATTTATGTTTTCATGATGTATTTCTAGCTGGTATTGCCCAAACTGACCTACAGATTTAGTGCAATCGCTATCAGAATCCCAACTGTCTTTTTTGCAGGGGTGAACAAGTTGATCCTAAAATTCATGTGGACATGCTAGCGTTCCTACATAGCCAAAACATCTTGAAAAAGAATAGCGAAGTTGGTGGAATTACATGTTCCGACTTTCAAAACTCACTACAAGGCTATAATCTGGTACTGGCATAAAGATAGACCTATAGATAAATAGAATAGAACTCCTCACCACATGCTCCTGGTGCAAGGTGTTGCCTACAGGCTAAAGAATGGGGTGAGGCATTTACCTTCACCATATAAAAAAATTAACTCAAAGTCATAAGTTTAAGAGCTAAAACTTTAAAACTTACTCAGGGAAGTATAGGTATAAATGTGTATGACCTTAAAGTAGGTAACGTTTTCTTAGATATGACATGAAAAGCACAAAGAAACAAAGAAAAATTGATAAATTGGACTACATCAAAATTGAAAACTTTTGTACATAAAAAGACACCATCCAGAAAGTGAAAAAACAACCTGGGACAAAGTATTTGCAAATCATATATCTGATATGGGTCTAGGGTCTAGAATATATAAAGAATACCTACAACTCAGCAATAAACAGAGAACCTGGTTTCAAAATGGACAAAAGATTTGGAGAAATATATTTAAGTACCTGGATAGACTTTTTTTGGTACTTTGATTTTGGTATGAATAATACTTTCATAAAATGAATTGGAAAGTCTTCCTTTCTCTTCTGTTTTTTGGAAGATGTTGCATAGAATTGGTGTTAATTTTTTAAGCAACTGGGAGAATTTTCTAGTGAAACCATCTCTGCAAGGGAAGTTCTTCTTTTTCTTTTAAAGATTTTATCTATTAATTTGTTAGAGAGAGAGAGAGAGAGAGAGAGAGAACGCGATTGAACACGGAAGCAGGAGAAGTGGCAGGCAGAGGGAGAAGCTGGCTCTCAACTGAGCAAGGAGCCCAATCCCAATCCCTGGGACTCTATCCCAGGACCCTGACGGTGACCCGAGCCTAAGGCAGATGCTCAACCAACTGTGCCACCCAGGCATCCCAGGAAAGTTCTTTTTTGAGGGAAGTTTTTGCTTATAAATTCAGTTTCTTCAACAGTTAGTGTTCAAATAGGTCTAGTCAAATCATCTATTTCAGGGCTATTCAAATCATGTATTTCGTAGTGGGTGGTAGTATGTGTTTTTCAAAAGTTGCCAAATTTATGTGTATGAAGTTGTTCATAGTATTCCCTTATTAACCTTTAATTTTTTTTTTTTAACTTTTAAGTAATCTTAATACCCAAGATGGGATGGGCCTCGAACTTACAACCCTGAGCTTGAAAGTCTCCACTCCACTGGCTGAGCCAGCCAGGTATCCCTCCTTGATTACCCTTTCCATATCTGCTACCGCCTATTTCATTTCTGATATTGACGATTTGTGTCTTCTCTCTCCCTTCATTCAAAGAAACTGCTTTTTTGCTCATTGATTTTCTTTATTTTTTTTCTGTTTCAATTTAATTGATTTCTTGTCTCCCCCCGCCACCCATCAGTAAAGTTTTTTTTTTTTTTTTCTGGTTTCAATTCTTTCAAGAATTTTTCTTTGTTTTAGTTTTTCATTTAATTCTGGTGTGTCTTAGCTTGAATATCTTTGAATTTATCCTGTTTTGAATTTGCTCCGCTTCTTTAATCTGTAGATTTATGTTCTACAAATTTGGGAAATTATAGTTGCTTTTTCTTCAAGTACTTTTTCAGCCTTGTTCTCTCTTTCTGGGACTCTTGATTATGTGAATGCTAGCCTTAAGTTATAGTCCCATAGACCCCTGAGATTCTGTTTATCTTATTTTTTTAGTCTATTTTCTCTCTGTTCAGATTGGGTTATTTCTATTTCTTTATTTTTCAGTCGCTGATTCTTTCCATTCTGCTGTTGACCTTATTTCATTTTCTATTGTTATATTTCTTAGCAAAATCTACTGAATTTGTTCTGTTATTGTATTTATCAGTTCAGAATTTCCTTTTGGTTCTTCTTTGTATCTTATTCTTTCTTTGATGCAGCTTTTTACTTATTTTATGAGGTTTTACAACTTTTCATGTGTTTCAAGCATGTATATAAAATTACTCATTAAAGTATTTATATCCTGATTGTTTTAAAATCTGGGTCAGAGAATTCTAATATCTCCGTCATCTTGGTGTTGGCCTCTATTGACTGTCTACTCCGTTTTGGAGGAGGTAATTGAGAGGATGTGACTGCCAGTTCACCCTCAAGCTGGTCCAGGGCAATCTGAGCCCCCCACCCATCCCCTGTCCTTGGAACTTTCACCCTGCTCATATTCTCACGGTAGGGGCTGTTCGCAAGGACGCAGCCTTGAGAGAGAGCAATGAGTTGTTGAGACCTTCTAGACTGAATATGTGACTGAAACCATTTAAGTCCTCTCTTTAGTTTTTTTTTTTTTTTTTAAAGATTTTATTTATTTATTTGAGAGAGAGACAGTGAGAGAGAGCATGAGCGAGGAGAAGGTCAGAGGGAGAAGCAGACTCCCCATGGAGCTGGGAGCCCGATGCGGGACCCGATCCCGGGACTCCAGGATCATGACCTGAGCCGAAGGTCAACCAACTGCTTTATCTATTAATTTGTTAGAGAGAGAGAGAGAGAGAGAGAGAGAATGCGATTGAGCACGGAAGCAGGAGAAGTGGCAGGCAGAGGGAGAAGCTGGCTCTCAACTGAGCAAGGAGCCCAATATGCGGGACCCGATCCCGGGCGTCCCATAAGTCCTCTATTTAGGTTTTTAAGATTCTGATGGGCAGGTACTAGATCTACTATTTTTTCGGATCACTTCCCTCCCACCAAGATAAGTCTTACATGTAAGTTCCCTGCTACGTACCTGGAGTGGTTTGTTTCTTCATTCTCTCTTTGCCCTCTGTGTGCAGGGGCTAGTTTGTGAACCAACATTCAGTTTGAGATCTTCCTAGTTCTTGGTATGATGAATGGTTTTAAAATGAAACCTGGGTATTACATATTATAGTATGAGATTGGATTTTATTTAAACCTCCTGTTTTAGCTAGGCTTCTTTGGTACCACTCTGGGAGGAGAACAGATTAAGCCTTCCCATTAATGCCTAGTGGAGAAATACGTCCAGGTTTTCCACTCGGCTTCTGACACTGGCAGGCAGACCCTTTCCTGCTGATTGGGGGTGAGAATTCTGGCTCTCTATGTGGACCCCACTCATATTGTAGTGGGGGAAATTGCCTTATTTCCACCGGGCAGTTGTGAAAGTCCTGACTCTCCAGTAGAGACCTCTTCTGACACCACTGCAGTAGGAGAGGGGTGCCTTGTTACGGCTGCGTAGGGGTGGATTCTTTCCATTCTGCTGTCGACCTCATTTCGTTTTCTATTGCTCTATTTCTCTTGTTATAGTTCTCTCTAATTTTCTTTTTTTTCTTCCTTCTTTCTCTCTTCCTTTTTCTTCCTCCCTTCCTTCCTCCCTTCCTTCCTCTCTCTCTCTCCCTTCTTGCCTCCCCCCTTTCTCCTTCACCCCTCCCTTCCTCCCTCCCTGCCTTACTTTCTTTTTTAATTTCAATTTTTTAAAAAATGTTTAAGTAGGCTCAAAGCCCAGTGTGGGTTCAAACCACAACACCAAGATCAAGCGTTGCGTGTTCCACTGACCAAGCCAGCCAGGTGCCCCTGTCCACACCAGCTTTCTGCAAGTAGAAATCACTGGTTTAAATTTATTTTATCCCGTTTGTCATGTGATCATCTTTGGGTGCCTGTTTTTTTTTTTTTTCAAAGATCTAACTTACATAGTAATGATAGTAATAAAAATAATAAGTAGCACTAAACATTTCTTTCTCTATGCAAGTACATATGTTTAGTCCCAACAGCAACTCCATTGGAGAGCTCCTATATTACAGAAGCACACAGATGGGGGGAACAGAGCAGTTACAGAGCTCGCCCAGGATCTCATAGCTAAACAGCAGAGCTGGGATTCAAACCCATGCAGTTTGGCTCTGGAATCTGAAATTTGGCTTTGTTTTTGGTTCGCTGTTGAACCCCCAGCACCTACAGTAGTGCCTGACATGTAGCAAGTGCTCTGCAGTTACTTGTTGAGTGGATTAGCTGTGAGGCTGTTACAGGGAGTGTTATTCCATTCCTTCGATTCCGTTTTCTCCCTGTGTTCATCACATTTCATGCCCCAGTACTTCAGTATGTTTGCATCATTTCCCTGATGCTTCTTCTTTGTCTTGTTCAGGTTTAGGTAACTCTTTCCAGTTATATTATTTATTTTGATATGTTGTGAATGCTTTTTTTTTTTCCCTTTCCAACATTTCTATCCAACTTCTTTGTAAGCAACTGTGTAGCAGGTGAATATTTCACGCTCATCTTTTTTTATGGAGACTGAGGGCCTCCAAATATACAGAGGAAATAAGTGAGCTCAGCTGAAATGTAATATGGTTTGTGCTATGTTGGGTTTACTGCAACTAGTCTCAGGGCTTTCCTCTTCCTATGGAAAGAAATTTCAGCCTTCACATCATTTCCCAACGCAGCATGAAGCTTGAAGTATGAATTTCCATCAGAGAATGTTGAGCGCTGTTGCTTACTTCTTCAGTTTTACCCAAGATTTCTCAGGAGCAATCTCTACTACTCCTAGCTACTCAAATCCCATGGTTTTACATGTAATATATAGACATGGGATTAAATATATACTTAATCTGGGCTTCCTGTCTGAGATCAGATTAGCAAGCTGCTAATCTGATATCTCAACATAGATGTTTAATTTTCTCTGTATCAAAACTAATTGCTCTGGCATTATTTATTTGAATAGTCATCCACACTTTTCTCATATTTACTTTGCAATGCAAATTTTCTTGTTTGTAGATGCCTTTTTAGTTTCTATTTTTTCCATTAATCCATTTGTCTGTTTTTGTACCATTTTATGTTTTTTTTTTAAGATTTTATTTATTTATTTGACAGCGATCACAAATAGGCAGAGAGAGAGAGAGGGGGAAGCGGGCTCTGATCCCAGGATCTAGAGATCATGACCTGAGCGAAAGCAGATCCTTAACCCACTGAACCACCCAGATGCTCCTATTTTAATTAGCCTTCCTTTACAGTAACTCTTGATTTCTGGTGGACAGTTTCCTCCATCTTGTTCTTTTCCAAAATTATATTGGCTATTTTTGTTCTCTTCACATCCCATATGAATTTCATGATTGGTTTGTCCAATTCCAAGCAAGACTTGTTGAGGTTAAATTGTTTTCAGCTTTATTAAAATATAAATTTACATACCACAAATGCGTCCACTTTAAGGTTAGAGTTTGATGAGTTTTGACAAGCATACATATCCACATTCCCATCACCTGTCAATGTTTCTGTTACCTCAAAATATTCCTGGTGTCCCTTCCACAGCAAGTACCTCCCAACCTTGGGCCTAGGCAATCACTGATCTGGCTTTATGTCAAGGAGATTACGTTTATTTATTTTTTTTTTCTGGAGTTTTATGTATGCAGAATCATGTTAAATTTACTTTTTAAAGTCAGCAACTTTTTTTTTTTTAATCTAATGGTTTTGAGATTCATCTGTGTTGTTTGTATGTGCCAGTTGTTTTATTTTATTGCTGAATAGTTAGTATGCCATTGTATAGATGTACCACAGTTTGTTTATCCATTTCTTAGCTTATATTCACTGGGGTTGTTAGCAGATTTGACTGTCATGAAGAGACCTCATATTCATTAATTCATGATCAAATGATGTGAATATATGCTTTTGTCTCTTTGGATAAATACTAAGAGTGGAATTACATGGATTATATTAAAAGTATATATGTTTAACATTTTAAGAAACTGCCAAACTATTTTCTAACATGTTTGTGCCACTGTACATTCCTACGACTAATGAATAACAGCTCCAGTTGGTTTAAGTCCTTGTCAACAGTTATTATGATGGTTTTAAATTTTAGCCTTTCTAATGGGATATAGTGGTAATCTTAATTGATATAATTTGTACTTCTCTGATACCTAATAATGTTGCACATTTTCCCTACGTTTATTTGCCATCCATGTATTATTCTTTTTTACGTGTCTGTTCACATCTCCATATCCTTTTTGTTGGGTTGTTTGTTTTCTTATTACTGAGTTGAGAGTAGTTTTTATATATTCTAGGTACAAGTATTTTGTTAGGTATTTATATTGTACATATTTTCTCCTAGTATATGCCTTGTCTTTTTCTTTCTTCCTTCCTTTTTTTTTTCAAGTAGGCTCCACACTCAATGTGTGGATTGAACTCATGACCCTGAGATCAAGAGTTGCATGCTCTACTGACTGAGCCAGCCAGGTGCCTTAATTGCCTTTTTATTTCCTAATTGTGGCTTTTAAAGAACATACATTTTGGGGTGCCTTGGTGGCTCAGTCAGTTTAGGGTCTACTTTTGGCTCAGGTCATGATCCCAGGGTCCTAGGATCAAGCCATGCATTGGGCTCCCTGTTTGGTGAGGAGACTGCTTTTCCCTCTCCCACTTCTGCTCCCCCTACTTTTGCTCTCTCTCTCTCTCAAGTGAATAAATCAAATCTTTTTTTTTTTTTTTTTAAAGAACTATCTTTTCTCCATCTAATTATATTGACACCTTTGTAAAAGAAATCAATTGAGGGGCACCTGTGTAGCTCAGTGGGTTATGTCTCTGCCTTCTGCTCAGGTCATGATCCCAGGGTCCTGGGATCAAGTCCCGCATCGGGGTCTCCACTCAGCAGGGAGCCTCCTTCCCCTGCTCTCTCTGCCTGCCTTTCTGCTTACTTGTGATCTCTCTCTCTCTGTCAAATAAATAAATATAATCTTAAAAAAAATCAATTGACTATACATGTGTGGGTCTATTTCTGGACTTTCTAACATGTTCAAATGATCTGTAAAGAACCAATGCCACACTGTGTTAAATACTGTAGAATTATAGTAAATGTTAAGTTAGGTAGTATGAGTCCTGCAACTTGATCTATTTTGTCAAAAATTGTATCAGCTACTCTAGGTCTTTTCCTTTTTCCCATATAAATTGTAGCAAACAATTGGTCAATTTCATTGAACTTGAGTTAAATCTATAAATGAACTTGGGGAGAATTGGGAGTCTACCAATATTAAGCCTTTCCAATCCATGAGCATATCTCTCCATTTATTTAGGACTTTGGTTTCTCTCAACAGTATTTTGTATTTTTCAGCACTTCAATATTGCATGTATTTGTCATCTTTATCCCTACATATTTTATGTTTTCTGAATAAATAAAATATTATTAAATTTTAAATTTCAATTTCTAATTGCTTGTTGCTAGTTACAGAAATAAATTTGCTTTTAAAAAGTTAAGCTATGTCTTGTGATTTTGCTAATGCACAATTCATTCCAGTAGTTTCTTTTCTTTTCTTTTGTAGACTATTTGGGATTTTGTTCTGCATTATGTGAATAAAGTTTTATATCTTCTTTTCAAATTTGTATGACTTTGTTTCCTTTTCTTTGCCTTACTACACTGGCTAAGACTTTCTGTACAATGTTTCTGTACAATGTGGAAAAGGAGAAGTACCTGAGTCGTCTTCTTGTGACATGACTTATTGGCACATCACCTCCCAAAGGGGTAAATAGATATTTTGTGTTTCTAGGATCTGCCTCCATTACATACCACCTTTAGAGGCAATCTTATTTTGAGAAGAGAAAAGAATGAATTTTGGTGGTTTGGGAGCTGAAGAGGACAGTGAAGCAATAATTGTGATAACCCTTCATCTTGGAATGGACCCCAGTGATTATGGGTCCCTAGTGGATCGATCTTAAACATGTCTCTGGAGTAGCTGGGCTCAGAAAAGAAAGACCATGCCATCAAGACCTGAGTTGGGCCCCACACTCAGTGTGGGGTTTCTCTCCTTCTCCTTCTGCTCCCCTCCTCCCCCTCCCCACCTCTGGCTCTCTTTCAAATAAATAAATCATAAAAAAAAAAAAAGAAAAGAAAGAACTTCCCCATAATGAGTTAAAAACAATTTAAAGACCTGAACATATTTCCACTCTTTTTCTTATCAGACCAAAATGCACTTCAGTGGCTATTTCTTGAAGTTATCAAGGGAATAGACTTATTGTGCATGTAGGGGGTGGTAGCACCATTTACCAGGGAGAACCTACTTAAGAACCCACAGTTTTGGGCTCTTTCCAAGGCATTGTAAAATTACTTTACAGTGTCTGATTTACTTTAAAGCTTCTTGTTATTGCAGTTTAGAAACAAAATTTATCCTGCACACATCCTGTTTAAAACAGAATTTTCTCCTCTGCTACACACAGATAAAAAATGCAAGAATATGCATTTCCTAGCATTAGTTCACCTTGGTAGTAGAGAAAAATGGAACCTGGTGCTTTTAATGATCAGGTTTATGGCAGAAGGGGGGCACAAATCAAATATACATTTGAAAATATAATTTGGTTATGTCTTGAATGACTTAATGAAGGTGACAGTAAGTTCTCAAGAGTATAAAACGAAAGAAAATCCATTTCTTTTCCTCCTTTTCTTCCCCCTCCTCCTCCACTATTTCTTTCTTCTTCTTTAGAAGTGCTGCATGTGCAAGTATTTATGTAAAAGATCATGACACTATTTAGACATTTAGAAACTGTTTTCCTTCAGAAGAAATCAGTACATTCCTCAGGCTGCAGGGACATATGGGGAGAACACCCTTCCCTGTCTGGAATAGAGACATCAGCAGGTAAAACCAGTATCTGCTTTGGTGAGCAGCTCAGGTGCAACTGGGAACCTCGTGGGTCCCAGTTTTTTTCTTTCACCAACTTGCAGCTGATTTACCCCTTTCTGAAAAATGGATATGCACTATGAACTCAAGGGACCCCTCATGAGTCCTGTACATGTTACCACAATGTCACGAGAAGACCAAGACAAGAGGTTAACTGAACTGTGCATGCCTTCCTTTCTTTGATAGGGCCCTGGGCATTTGGCCCACACCTTTACATTTTCCAAGAATGCTTGTAGAACAAGAGTCAGGTTTTCTGGATTATGGTTCCAAAAGATATATACTTGTATATGTTTACTCTGGAGATGGAGCTAGTTGACAGTGGCTAACACTGACAACAAGTAAAACAAAACAAAAAATAAAGGAATAAGATTTTGTTGGGAGTCTCAAGGAGTTTTAACACAGTCTTGGTGATGATTTACTAAAGTGTAATGAGACCTAGGTTTAATTGCTTTTTAGATTTTTCTGTGAGGTCCTTTCGAAGGTAATCCTGAGGGAAATGCTAACCTTGCATTAAGAATCAGCATGCTTGTTGGTCTGGGAATAGGACCTCTGTGTGAGAGAGTGACTTTTTAAATTTGTTGTTGTAAGGGCCTGGTTGGCTAGAGGGAGCCATTTCGTTGTGGGCTTAGATTGGCCCTGCCCCTCCCAGAGGAACTTGCTTGCAGGCCTGGATATGGGGGCGGGCCAGGCCCGATGGAGATAGCCAATCAGTGGGGTGCGCATATATTTGCTGTGGTGAATTGGAATTCAATTGGCCACCCCTGTTGGTGATAGAGCATGACTGTGCAGTTTTCCCCGTGTGTTGCAATTTCATTGGCCACAATCTCATTGTGTGGGCCGCGCTCAGCCACCTCTATAAAGGTTGGTCTGTGAGGCAGGGGAGGAGTAGTGATAGTCCTTGGCAGTAGTTGGGAGCGTGGGGATTGTTGGGAGCAGCGTCCTCAGGAGCATCTTGGTCATCAGGAGGGTCATGAGCCTCTCTGGGGAGCAACCTCCCTGCGAAGGGGAATTGTTGGGTAAGGGGAAGTCGTTGGGGTTGGTGTCCTGGTCATCGTCGCCTCTTTGTAAGAGATGGCCCCAACTGGTTGGTTTGATTTTTGATGCTTGGCGCAAAATAAAGATTTGCTTGACTTTTGCTTTGTGTTGGTCTCGTTCCTTTGATCACAGACCCTAACAGTTGTCACTGACTTCTTCCTGGTGCTTTATATAGTCTCCCTTTACTTCTTTGGGAGGACTCTATGATTTTCACCTGGGAATATCTTTCCTCTGCCCTGTGCAACTGCCTACCCTGGTTGTCACAACCACTAGTCATTTGCTAGGAAAGATTCTGTTTTTAAGTAAACCTTGGAACTGGTCTTATTTTTTATTAACTCTGGTTTCAGGACAACAGCTTCCTATCTCATGTCACTTTCTTTTAAATCTATCAACTAGAGTTGTGTCATTTGCTGTTTGAATGCTTATGCTTTTCATAGGACCTATAGCTAAGTTTTGGTTTTGATGCTTTTATGTTCAGATAATTTTTAAAGTGAAATGACTGACACACTTTACTGATGACTGCGCATGTACTCCTAAGCAGACTACTGGGACTGCTCATCCTCTGGACTTTCTCTGAGTCAATTCCCTCATCAATCAAACACTCTTCTTCCCTTCTTCGCTATCCTCCCCACCATCCCCCGCCCCCCAGCTATGGTCTTCTACAATATTTAAACGTTCTAGATTATAATTTGGTAACATTCTTAGTTTTGTGTAACAAGAAAATCCATCCCTAATTTCCATAAGTAACAGTGATCTGATTGGCTCACATAACTAAAATGTTTAGGTGTATACCTGTTTCAGGCATGGCTGGATCTGGGAGCTCAATAATGTTTTCAGAACCAAGTTTCTTTTTCTTTTTCTTTTTTTTTTCTCTTCTTTCTTTCTTTCTTTCTCTCTCTCTGAGAGGAGAGTGTGCATTTCTTAGGAGGTGGATCCAATTTTTAGATTTCACATGGAGTTCAAATCACTAAAGCAGCTCCCAAACCTACACAAACTGAGAGACTTACAAGATCAGGGAAATGACTACTTTCTTCCTCCTTGGAGGCCCCAGAAAAATTTTTAATGTTTTATGGACTTTGTTTGGGACACATACTGGTCCCTCAACCAAAAACGGAGAAAATGGTTTCTTTAGTCATGTCTGAATCACATGTAGAAGGACATGGACTGATAATTATGGAGAAGATGGTCTTCCTGAAAGAAATCAGGTACGATCACCAGAAGAGTGAATGGAGTTTAGGTTGTACTGCATATTGAGTGTGTTGCCCCAAAATTCATATGTTGAAACATAACCCCAATATAATAGTATTTGGAGGTTGGGCTTTTAAGAGATGACTAGGTCATGAAGGTAGAGCCTTCAAGCATGAGAATAGTGCCTTATAAAAGAGATTCCAGTGGGACACCTGGATGGCTCAGTTGGTTGAGTTCCTGACTCTTGATCTCAGCTTGTGTCTTGATCTCAGGGTCAAGGTTTGAGCTCTGTATTGGGCTCCATGCTGGGTGTGGAGCCTACTTAGAGTAACTAACTAAATAAATAAGACCTCAGAAAGCTCCCTTGCCCCTTCCCCTTTCCACTATGTGAGGACAGAGTGAGAAGATGGCTGTCAGTCCATGAACCAGGAAGCAGATTCTCACCAGAAACCAAACTAGTGCCTTTTTTCATGGACCTTTCCACCTCTAGAAATATGAGAAATAAAATTTTTAAAAAATATTTTATTTATTTATTTGACACATGCAGAGAGAGGGCAAGCAGGTGGAGCAGCAGGCAGAGGGAGAGGGAGAAGCAGGTTTTTTGCTAAACAGGGAGATAGATGCGGGACTCAGTCGCAGGACCCTGGGATTATGGCCTGAACCAAAGGCAGATGCTTAACTGACTGAGCCACCCAGGCACCCTGAGAAATAATTTTTTAAAAAAAATTTTGTTTATTTGCCAGAGAGAAAGAGAGAGAGAGCCCACAAGTGGGGGGTGGGGTGTGGACAGTGGCAGGCAGAGGGAGAAGCAGGCTTTTTGCTGAGCAAGGAGCCTGATGTTGGGATTTGATCCCAGGACCCTGGGATCATGACCCAAGGAGAAGGCAGACACTTAACCAACTGAGCTACTTGAGTGTCCCGAGAAATAAATTTATGTTGTTTATAAGCCACTGGTCTATAGCAGTTTATTATAGCTACCCGAGTGGACTAAGACAGGTGGCAAAACAAAACAAAGCAAATAAGCAAAAGCAAAACATTCACTTGAAAAGCACAATTCCATTAAGAGGGATTAAGTTTTAATAGTGAAACTTAAATAGTGAAATTTTAATACTTAAGTTTTAATAGTATACTTTAAAACTCATGTAATAAGTGGTCAAGCTGAGACTGGGTAAATACTGTCAGCTGGAGATTTCCTCCTTCCTCTTCCTCTGGGAGATCTGGAAGTCATGATCCATCACGGAAAGGGTAGTTTCTCTGCTGGTGTCTTCCTGGCCTTCCATACCTGGTACAATTTCTGCTGGAACTCTGGCTTCCCTTTCTGCAATCCAGAGGATGTCTGTGTTCCTTCTGACCCAACTCCCAGGTGTCTATCATATACCCTAGCCCTTAATTGGTAACTTCCATTCCTTCTCTGCAGCCAAAGAATATTTATTTACTCTGTGGCCTGCCTGAAGCTTTTTTTTTTTTTTTTTTTAAACTCTCCTAAATTGATTCACTACCATTTCTAGCCTGATGACACAAATGTGAATTGGATGTCAAGTCTTTTTTTACCCACCCCTATTTCGGTATTTTAAATAATTCCTCATAAGGATTTTGATGAGGTTGTGGTGGGGCAGTAAGAAGTAAACTCTAGTCATCACTTTTTTTTTTTTAAAGGTTTTATTTATTTATTTGTCAGAGAGAGAGAGAGAGAGAGAGAGAGAGAAAGAGAGAGCACAAGCAGGGGGAGTGGCAGGAAGAGCAGGCAGAGGGAAGCAGCTCCCCGCTGAGCAAGGAACCCCATGCGGGATTCGATTCCAGGACCCTGGGATCATGACCTGAGCTGAAGGCAGTGGCTTAACTGACTGAGCTGCCCAGGCGTCCCTCTAGTCATCACTTTTAAAAAATTTCTTTCATTAACTGGTCAGATTTTTAAAAGTAACCTTGAACTTGGAAAAAAAAAGCTGCGTTTCTCCCTGCTTCCTTTCAAACTCTAAAGCATCTTCTGTGGCTAAAATTAACAACAGAGGAAACAACAGGTGTTGGCAAGGATGTGGAGAAAAGCGAATTCTCTTACACTGTTAGTGGGAATGCAAACTGGTGTAGCCACTCTGGACAACAGTATGGAGGTTCCTCAAAAAGTTAAAAATACAATTATTCTATCAATTACACTAGTAAGTATTTACCCAAAGGATAAAAAAATTCCGATTTGAAGGGATACATGCACCCTGGTGTTTAGAGCATCATTATCAATAATAACCAAATTATGGAAAGAACCCAAATGCCCACCAACTGATGAATGCATAAAGAAGATGTGCTACACACACACACACACACACACACTGGATATTTCTCAGCCATAAAAAGAAGGTACAATCTTGCCATTAGCCACAATATGGTTGGAGCTAGATACTGTTATGTTAAGTGAAATAAATCAGAGAAAGAAATACCATATGATTTCACTCATATGTGAAATTTAAGAAAAAAAAAAGATGAACATGGGGGTAAAAAGAGAGGTAAACCAGGATTGTTCTTGCTAGTTACAGTTAGAAGTTTGGAATTCTAATGCAGGCACACAGTAAGCAATAACAATAGCAGTTATAAAACATTTTTTCCCTTAAGTCTCTTGTAATGTCTGGCTTTCAAGACTGTTGCCTGTGTTACAAGTCTGAAACATTACATTTAGAAACTGAGAAGCCAAGAAGTTGACCCTTCATTGACTCAGAGGTACCTGCTATATGGCGGAGGGAATGAACACTGGGAAATGGGGTGGGCAAAGAGGTTGGAGAAGGATACATCTTTATTTAGTTTGTCTAGATTTTATTCTAGTGTTTTATATCTAATAGCTATTGTACTCGGAAGTCAAATGTAAGGAAATGATGTAATAATCATTATATAATGAACTTTTTCTTAATGAGGGTATAACTAGTAGAGTTTAGGAGCTGCCTTTGGTGAGTAGAAGGGAGACAATGTACATTTTTCCCCTGATATCTCAGAGTAGATTAGGAGGCAAAGAATGCAGTGAGAGGTATGTCCAGGATGTGATATATTGGAATGGCAATGAGGGTATTTGAGCTCAATCTTACTGGGGTCTGTTATGTACGTGAAGCAGGAAGGAGGCCTCTGTTGAGAGTAAAGGTAGTATGTGAGAGATATGTGCATTTAAGAAGATTGCTCTGAAATGATGTATGAATGCACAAATGCACTAAAGAAGTGGTTCTGAATCCTTGGGAATCACCTTGGGATGCATAGCAAAATAGAGATTCTTGAACTTCGTGCATGATTTTCTGAGCTGGAATTTCTGGGGTGGGCCCCCAGTTGATTTTATTGTAACCAGCCTAGTACCAGTACAGTATATTTGGGGGAACTGATGGTTGGGAGGGATCATCAAACTATAAAATGACAGCAGTAGGCTTTTAAAAGACTTTATTGTTGCACATACTTTGATATCAGTGGAGCTAGACAAGGGGGAACACTGAGCTGAACATTTTTAATGATTTTCATGTGAAGGAGAAGCTGTTTTTTTTGTAAAGTCAAAGCCACCATGTGTGGGGACTCTTTAGAAATGGGTTGGCTGATAATAAGCACTGATGTAGGGGGAAAAAACATTTTGGAAAGATACTAAACTAGTTTTCTATTTAATGAAACTAATTTAAATAATTTATTATTATTAAGATTTATTGTACTAGATGAATTATGAATAGGTTTATCTTGCGTCGAACCAGGCTAAAACTAAAAGAGGTCAGTATTTAAGGTTTTACTTCATAAAAAATTCTCAGATGGAGAAAGCCCTGGAATAAGCCCAATTTATTAGAAGACTTTTGCTCAGTTTCTGTATGGTAGAATAGAATGAGGACAGCTGGGCACCGGGGTGGCTCAGTGGGTTAAGCCATTGCCTTCAGCTCAGGTCATGATCTTGGGGTCCTGGGATCCAGTCCCACATCAGTTCTCTGCTCAGCAGGGAGCCTGCTTCCCCCCACCCCCTTCTCTCTGCCTGCCTCTCTGCCTGCTTGTGGTCTCCACCTGTCAAATAAATAAATAAATAAAATCTTAAAAAAAAAAAAAAAGAATGAAGAGAGGCTGGCCCTCATCATTTCCCATGGTCTTGAGACTCCCTGAGCAGTCTCACTCAAATACCTACAAACTAAGCCTTTTGCTAGGAAGGCATAGAAAGGAGATGTTTCAGTGGAATTGAATGAAGTATGTGTGCCCACATAACTTTAGCTTGTATTTTCTTTCCTTTTCTCCTGCTGCATGCTTTTATTCTTTTTATCTTAAAGTATTTTATAGTCTTCTTCTGTGACCTCAGGGATAGACTGAAAGAGCTTGGATTTTGGGATTTATGTAATCTCAGATTATTGGATATCAAGGTGCTTTTAACCCAGGAATTTTTAACCAGGGGTCCAGGTATGGCTTTCTGAGAACAAGTGTGTCTCAAGTTGTATGCAAAATTTTTGTGTATGTGAGATTTTCTGGGGAGAAGATTTAAATATTTGCTTAGGTTTTCAGAGGGTCATTTGGCCTCAAAATGGTAAAGAAATAAAGAAAACTTTTGGTGTCAAGTACCAGTTCTCTGTGGGAATTTGATGGTGATAGTTAGTAGTTACTATGGATTCCAGATGCCCTCAAAATAAAATAACAGAGAAGAATAGAAAGTCATCAGATGATACCCACATCTGAGGTGATACCCAGGTGATACCTGAGATGATATGCAGGTCTGAGGGCTGCTTTGATTGGCTTCTTTTTTCTTAATAATGCTTCTGTTGCTTATTTTGAAATGTGGGCTGCAAATGGGATTGAAGAAGGGAGGGACTGGATTAGGAGGGGTTATCAAAGATGTCGCAGGGCAGAGAGGGATTATGACTCAGATAACCCTTCACAAAAACTTGTTGTTTTTAGCCAAGCTTGGGCATCACATTGCATGGTCTTGTGATGCAGGCATATACATTCAGATCTGACAAACAATAATCTGCAAGACTAATATTGCAGGTTTTTGTTGGGTTATCTTGGAGCCTCAGTGAGGCTGCCCAGAGGCGTTTTCCTAATAGTGACATATTAATTGAATTTATAAGAGACCATATTTTTCCCCATGTTGACTAAAAATTACTTTAGAATATTTCCTTATCCTACTCCCCACCCCCTTTTTTGTATATGTGCTCCTGAAGTGAGCACTCCTTATCCCACTTTTTAATATATGTGAGTGTAAATAGTTATTTCAAGGGGGAGGCCAATGTTAAAAGTAAATAATTCTTGAGCATTTTGAGATATTTTAATAAAATTCTTGAGTATATCTGAAGGATTACCCTAGAAGCTTTCCTATACTAGTGAATATAATCCACAAAGAGCTTTGTGAAGTAGTGTTATGGTCATTTTATAGATGAGAAAGTGAGTTCCAGATTTGCCTCATGCCACCAGCTGGGAATTTGGGATTAAGATCAGATCTCTGATACAATTTCCACAAAGCAAATGTGTCTTTGAGCAGAAGATGCCATGGGGTTAAGATGATGGGGCTTCCCCTATATTAATTATCCCTCTGCTATTGTTTCTCTAATCCTTTTCATGCCATTGTTTCTTCCTCTTGCCTTCACATTTCTCTTGTCTTCCCCAATCTAAAACCAACCAGTTACTTTAAACCTACTTCCTTCCTTAAGTGAGTGGAATATTTCCTTTCCTTTATGATCAGCTATAAAAAGTTGCCTTGACTTTCTGTATTTTGGCATGGATGATGCCATTAAGAAAATTCTACATTAAAATCCATGTTTTCAAAGATAAACTCTAAATGGATTAAAAACAACAACAACAACAACCCCCACACACAAACCCAGCACGAGACAGGAATCTATCAAAATCCTAGAGGAGAACATAGACAGCAACCTCTTCAAATCAGTCATAGCAACTTCTTTCAAGATATGTCTCCAAAGGCAAAGGAAACAAAAGCAAAAATGAACTTTTGGGACTTCATCAAGATCAAAAGCTTCTACACAGCAAAGGAAACAGTCGACAAAACAAAGAGGCAACCCATGGAATGGGAGAAGATATTTGCAAATGACACTACAGACAAAGGGCTGATATCCAAGATCTATAAAGAACTCCTCAAATTCAACACACACAAAACAGATAATCATGTCAAAAAAATGGGCAGAAGACATGAACAGACACTTGTCCAAAGAAGACATACAAATGGCTAATAGGCACATGACCAAATGTTCATCATCATTAGCAATCAGGGAAATTCAAATCAAAACCACATTGAGAGACCACTTTACACCAGTTAAAATGGCCAAAATTAACAATACAGTAAACAACAAGTGTTGGAGAGGTTGTGCAGAAAGGGGAACCCTCTTACACTGTTGGTGGGAATGCAAGTTGGTGCAGCCACTTTAGAAAACAGTGTGGATATTCCTTAAGAAATTAAAAATAGAGCTTCCTTATACCCTGAATTGCACTACTGGGTATTTACCCCAAAGATACTGATGTAGTGAAAAGAAGGGCCATCTGTACTCCAATGTTCATAGCAGCAATGGTCACAGTCACCAAACTGTGGAAAGAATGAAGATGCCCTTCAACAGATGGATGGATAAAGAAGATATGGTCCATATATACAATGGAGTTTTATGCCTCCATCAGAAAGGATGAATATCCAACTTTTATATCAACATGGATGGGACTGGAAGAGATTATGCTGAATGAAATAACTGAAGCAGAGAGAGAGTAAAGTATCATATGATTTCACTTACTTGTGGAGCATAAGGAATAACATGGAAGACATTGGGGGAATGGAGAGGAGAAGTGAGATGGGGGAAGAGACAAACCATGAGAGACTGTGGACTCTGAGAAACAAAATGAGGATTTTTGAGGGGAGGGGATTGGGAGGTTGGGCTAGCCTGGTGGTGGATATTATGGAGGGCAGATATTAAATGGAGCACTGGGTGTGGTGCATAAACAATGAATTTTGGAACTCTGAAAATAAATAAAATAAAATAAAATGGGAAGAAAAAAGACTTGTGTTTTGTTTATTGACAACCAAGTTGCTGTACCTATTCCTTAATTCTTCATTTTTTTTGCTGCCTTTTCTTTGTCTGTAAAAATCTTCTTCTAGTGCTAATTTTTCTAATTAATACATTATAGTATTTCATTATTTATAAGTTCTCAGTAAAATTTCTTAAACCAGAAGGGAAGCAGCTAAATAAAGATATTTCACCATGGGTGACATTAGCAAGATGGTAGAATAGGAAGGCCTGGAACCTTCTTTCCCCCATAGACAAACTGAATGAACAACAATACATAGACAATTTCCCTTGTGAGAAATCCAGGCAGCAGTTGATAGGCTTCTGAACCTGAAGTAAACATGAAATCAGCTATTTCCAAGGTAGGAAAATTGGAGACATTGTCTCATTGTAGTCCCCCTCTCCACTGCCCCAGCATGGTATGACTAGAAGGAAATACCCAGGTCTCCAAGAGGAGGAATGAAAAAGCCTGGAATATGTATCCAATAGTCTGATTTTTCTGGATTGTCCAAGGGACTGGCTTTTGAATGTAGCTTAGACTAGCGTGCAACCACTCACATAGCCCCACCCACCAGCTCAGTGTGGAGCAAGTATTAAAAAACAAAACAAGGACACGGATTGCATGGAGCACTGGGTGTGGTGAAAAAAATAATGAATACTGTTTTTCTGAAAATAAATAAATTTAAAAAAACCACAAAACAAAACAACAAACAAACCCTCAAATCCTAGCTAATACCTAGGGAGGGGAAAAATGTAGCCCATAGGTCCAATGTTCCAGCTATTTTGAGGGCTGTCTGAGGTACTGGCCTCTGTCTTGCCTGTCTCAGAGCATTGATGAAAGTCAGTATACTTTAGATGCCTGAGGGCCACTAGGAATGAAGGCAAGGATTTGGGTTAGTATGCAATTAGCTTTGCCCTGGCTTATCACAACACCATCAGCAAATATCCCAGAGCCTGGTTTATCCATGGGGAAGGAAAGAGAAGATTGAAACTAATATACAACTTTTAGACTTTTTAGTTGGTTGCCTGAAATCAGCTTCATTGTCAACAGTCTCAGAACATAGATGGGACCTGGCACACTATAGATGGCTAGAGGCTACTGAGAATATTGGGAAGAAAAATCTTGAGATTTGCTACTGCTTCAGAAGACCCATTGTATAACAGACACCAAAGGGAGCAAGAGATTATGAACTCCTGGGGCAGTGGGGGAAGCAATTGCCAAATCCCTTTAATTGGGAATATACAAATGGAAATCCAGAGAAGATGAATACACAGAGAAGTCTTGAGAGATTCCTACAGAATGTCTCTGGCCAGGCTGATTGATGAGGGTCTTTTCCTAAATAAGATTAGTCCATGAAGACTGGGAGAGGTGGCTGCATTTTCTAATGAGCAGATATCAAAACAAAGAATTAAGAGAAATGTAGAAACAGGAAAAATACTCAAAATACAGAACAAGATAAAATTTCAGAAAAAAAATCTCCTAATGAAATGGTGATATATGAATTACCTGATATGGAATTAAAAATAACTTGTCATGAAGAATTCTAGAGACATATGCATGAATAAAATTAGAATTTCAACAAAGACTATAGAAAATATAAAAATGAACCAAATAGAAATCTTGGCACTCAAAAATATAATAAGTGAACTGAAAAATTAACTAGAGGGGTTCAACAACCTACTAGATCAAGCAGGAGAAAGAACCAGTGAACTCAAAAACAAACCATTTGAAGTTATCCAGTCATAGGAGAAAAAGAAAAAGAATGAACACAAATAAAGAAAAATTAATGGACTTATGGGACAACAGCAAGCAGATCAATGTATGCATTACAGGTATCCCAGAAGGCTAAGAGAGACGGAAAGGACTAGAAAGTTTACTCAAAGAAATATTGGTTAAAAGTTCCTCAATCTGGGGAAGATAATGATATCAGGAACCAGAAATCGTGGTGGATCCCAAAAATATATGAACCTAAAAAAATATACTCTGAGGGCACCTGGGTGGCTCAGTGGGTTAAGCCTCTGCCTTCAGCTCAGGTCATGATCTCAGGGTCCTGGGATCGAGTCCTGCATCAGGTTCTCTGCTCAGCAGGGAGCCTGCTTTCTCCTCTCTCTCTCTCTCTCTGTCTGCCTCTCTATTTGTGATTTCTCTCCATCAAATAAATAGAAAAAAAGTACACTGAGACACATTATAATTAAATAGTCAAAAATTAGACAAAGAGAATTTAAAAGTAATGAGAGAAAAACAATTTGTCATATACAGGGAAATGTCATCCCCATAAAATTATCAGCAGTTTACTCAGCAGAAAATTTACAGGCTAGCAGAAAGTGGGATGGTATTTTCAAAGTGCTGAAAGAAACTGCCAACCAAGAATACATACCTGACAAAAGTGTCTTTAAATATAAACGAGAGATAAATACTTTCCCAAACAAAAGCTGAAGGAGTTCATCACCACTAGATCTGCCTTACAAGAAATGCTAAAGGGAGGTCTTCAAGTTGAAATAAAGAGATGCTAAAGAGTAACACAAAAACATATGAAAGTATAAAACTCACTGGCAAAGGTAAATATGTAGAAAAATGTAGAATACTGTAATACTGTAATGGTGGTATGTAAATCATTTTTAATTCTAGTATAAAAAATAAAAGACAAAAGCACTAAAAATAACTATAGTTATAAAATATGTTAATGGATGCACAATATAAAAAGATGTAAATTGTGACATCAATAACACAAAGTGTGTGTGTGTGTAAGAGAAGTAAAATTATAGAATTGTATGCAATTGAAATTAAATTGTTATCAGTTTAAAATAGGCTGTTTTAACTCAAAGGTGTTTTGTGTAAGCCACAGTGTAACCATAAAGAAAATACATACAGCATATGCACAAAAGAAAAAGAAAGGAATCAAAGAATATCACTACAAAAAAAAAAATCAGGAAAATATAAAAGAAAACAGTACAAAAGGAATTGAGGAACCAAAAAGCAATAGGACAGATGGACAATATTAACAAATTAGCATTAGTAATGCTAGTTACTAATTAGCATTTCTTAATAATTTTTATTTTTAATAATTTTCTTATCAATAATTTTATTTTCTTAACAATAATTACTTTAAATGTAAATGGATCAAAGTCTCCAGTTTTAAGACGTGGTTTTTTTTAAGAGTAGCTAAATGGATTAAAAACAAACAAGATCCAATTCTATGCTGTCTACAAGGGACTCACTTTAGATTTAAGAATATACATAGGCTGAGTGAAGGAAATATTCCATGCAAATATAACCAAAATAGAGCAGTCTTCAAAGTTTTTGTCTATTATCAGACAAAATAGACTTTGAAGTAAAAAAAAAAAAAATCACCAGAGACAAAGAAGGACATCATATGATCAAAGGATCAATTCACCAAGATATAACAATTATACATCCACTGAACATCAGAGCCCCTAAGTATAAAAAGCAAACACAGACAGAACTGAAGGAAGAAATAATTAACAATGTAATAATAGTAGGAAACTTCGATAATGGAATGAGTAAGTATCTGGAACCTAATAAGTGTCAATTATTATACTTACTTTTTCATTGTCTCTTCTCTTCTGCTTAAGCCCCACAATTCTCTCTTTAAGTGACCTGTTTAATACTGCTAATTATCTTCTTCTTAAAATCTTTCAAAGTAGATTGGATGGGGATATATAACCTTCCTACTGGAAAAAAGATAGTGAATAATTGCCAACAATAACACAACCTACCAAGAAAGTAACAGGCAGCTTATTTTAAACGTGAAACATATATACTAATCACAAAAGTGTTTGTACTGTACGTTCTTTTTTTTTCTTTCTTGGTTTGTAGAAGTTCATATGTTACAGATACAAATTCTTTGTTGGTGTTAATGTCACACATATCTTATCTTTTAATAAATATATGATCATTTCAATAGATGTAAAAAAATTTGTGAAAAATTATTTGGTAATATGAAGTCAAATCAAATAAGAAATGAGTCAAAATAAAGAATTGAGAATGGAGAATAAGTATTTCACCATGTTATTAATTCTGAAGTTATAGCAAAAATAAAGTTTTCTTTTAAACAAATCAAAAGCAATTTAAAAATGCAGTAGAGAAAATTTCATTTGTAACAGTAATACAAAAATATATATAGGAACTTTATAAGAAATATGGAGGCTATATGAAGAATACTTTGGAATGCTATTTTGGAAAATAAGACTCAAACAAATAGGAAATATCCTTATTTTTGGATAGTAAAATTGCATCTTAATTTTCTTTTTTAGAGAGAGTTGGGGGAGCGACAAAGGGAGAGAGACAGAGAGAATCTTAAGTAGGCTCCTTGCCCAGTGTGGATTCTCAGTGTAGGACCTAATCTCGTAATCCTGAGATCATTACCTGAGCCAAAACAAGACTCAGTTTCTTAACGGGCTGAGTCAGCCAGGCACCCGTATCTTAAAATATTTTTTAAAAAAATATTTTATTTTATATTTGAGAGAGAGAGAGAGAGAAAGGGTGAGGAGGTAGAGCAGCAGAGCAGAAAGGAGAGGGAGATAATCTTCAGCAGACTGTACTGAGCAGAGAGCCAGTTGTGAGGCTGCATACCATGACCCTGAGATCATAACTTGAACTGATAACGAGAGTTGGACACTTAACTGACTGAGCCATTCAGGCGCCCCTAACACTTAAAATTTTTTAAAATAGCTTTATTGAGATATAATTGGAATACAATAAATTGCACATATTTAAAGTGTAACATATGATTAGTTTTGAAAATTCATATTCCTGTGAAACCATCACCATAATTAAGACAATATTCATAAAGCCTAGAAGTTTTCATGTGCCTCTTTGTAGACCTTCCTTCTTGCCTCTTCCCTCATCTCCAATCAGGCAGATTCTGCTTTCTGTTACTATAGATTAGTTTGTGATTTCTAGAGTTTTTATATAAATGGAATCATGTAGTGTATACTATTTTTCTTGGCTTGGTTTATTTAACTCAGAATAATAATTTTTCAAATTCATAAATGTAGTAGTTGTATGTATTAGTAGTTTATTCCTATTTTTATTGTTGAGTAGTATTCCCTGAATTAATAACCTGCAACTTGTTAAACCATTCATCTGTTGTTGGATATTTGTGTTGTTTCTAGTTTTTGGTTATTACAAACAAAGCTGCTATAAATACTCAAATATAAGTCTTTGTATAGGCATATACTTTCTTTTTTCTGGAGTAAATATATAGGGATGGAGTGGCTGGATCTCAAGATAGTATATATTAAACTTCACAAGAAACTGACAAACTTTTCCAAAGTGGTTACAACACTTTTAATTCCCACCAGCAGTACATGAGAGTTCTATTTCCTGCACATTCTCAACAACACAGTTATCATAGTTGTTTTAATTTTAGGCATTCTAGTCATGAATTACATAGATATATAACATTTCATGTTTTTAGATTTACCTATTGAATAATGATACTGAATATCTTTTCATATGCTTATATGCCATTCTTTGGTAAGTTTTCAAATCTTTGCCATTTTTTTTTTAAAAATTACTTTGTTGTGTGAGATATTAGAATTTTTCACATATATATGTCTTTTATCAACCATATGCTTAGCAATGATTGTCTTCCTGTCTGTGGATAATGTTTTCATTCTTTTAACAGCATCTTTTGAAGAGCAGAAATGTTAAATTTTGAAGAAGTTCAATTTATCAGTTTATTTTTTCTTTTTTATAACACCTTTATTGATATTTAATTGATTATATATACACATACATATATATATATATGTATACATGTATTCCACCTATTTAAACTATATAATTCAATTTTTTTTGTATACTCACAGAGTTGTGCAACCATCGGCAGAACTAATTTTAGAATATTTTTATCACCTCTAAAAGAAGTTCTATACCCATCAGCAATCACTTCCCAAATCTCAAGTTTTCCGATCTCTAATCTACTCTCTCTCTATAGATTTCTTTTTACTCTCTGTGCTGAGGATTAGCCCAAAGTGTCATCTTAATGTCTTCTCAGGACTTTGCTGAGGCTTTCCCTTGGGACAAATGGTCACTTCCTAATTTTTCACATGTAAACAGTCGATTTTGAATATCCTAGTATTTAATATTGGGATCCTCCAAGGGGGAAAAGCAAAAAAACCCAACCAACCAACCAAACAAACAAACAAAAACAAAACAAAAACAAAAAAACCAAAACGGGGATCAGAAAGCACTGGCACCTTAAGTCTCCTGGAAGTCACTTCAACTAGACAGGAAGGGGCTTGTAAAAATGCGGGACGCACAGTCTTGATCTGCTCCTCTGTGATCAAAAGCAGCAATCAGTGATAAGAGAAGAGATCCCCAATATTTGGAGTAGAGTATTATTTTGCTATCCTAGCTGCCATAGACTGTGTGTATGCTCCTCCAGGAACAGGTGCAGAGCTGCTACTGTCCTATGAAGTTAAATTGATATTAACTGCAACTTACTCCCCAAGTCTTGCCCCGGAAGTAACAAGATTTTAATAGACTTCACAGTTGCAAAACCGTTACATCAGACAGATTCTGCCAGTGCAATTGTTATCTAGATGGGGAGAAAGATTACTGATGCTTCCTAATCTACAGTCTTCCCCAAATCCTTTCCCTCATTTTTTAAAAAATTAACATATAATGTATTATTAGCCCCTGTGGTCATCATGCTTACACATTTCCTCAGTTGTTTTATTTTTTTAATGGATTATGCTTTTAGTGTGGTATCTAAGAAATCTTTGAGCCAAGTCATGTAGATTTTCTCTTATGTTTTCTTCTAGAAGCTTTATAGTTTTAGATGTTAGATTTAGGTGTATGATCCATTTTGTGTGTGTGTATTTATAAAGTGTGATATCATCTAGATATCAAATAGTTATAATATCATTCCTGGATTCTCTATTTGTTTGATTGATTGATTTACAACAATACCATGCTGTTTTGATTAATGAAACTTTGTATTATATCTTGAAATTAGATCATGTTAATTTTTGAACTTTGTTCTTTTTCAGAAATATTTTAGTTATTCTAAGTCCATATGAATTTTAGAAAGAACTTGTAAATTTCTATACACTAGTTATCTAGGATTTTGATTGGGATTTCATTGGATCTGTGGATCATTTTGGGGAGAATGATATTTTAACAATAGTGAGTCTTCCAAACAATAAGGAAAATACATCTCTCAATTTATTTAAGTCTTCTTTAATTTCTGCCAGCAATATTTTCTACTCTGTGGTACAGGTTTCTCACATGTTTTACCAGATTTATCTCCAAGTATTTAATATTTCTGATACTATGGTAAATGATATTGTTTTTAAAATTTAAACTTCTAATTTCCATTGCTGATATTAGGAATACAATTGATTTTTGTATATTGATTTTGTAATCTGAAATCTTCCTAAACTCACCTATTTGTTCTCTTAGCTTTTCTGTAAATTCTATCAGATTTCCTATATAAATTGTGTCATCTGTGAATAACAAAATTGTACTTCTTTTTTTTTTCTAATCTAGATGACTTTCATTTCGTTTTCTTGTCTGATTGCACTGGCTACAACTTCAAGCATAATGTTGAATGGACGCAGCAAGAGCAAACATTCCTGGCTTGTTTATGATCTTATGGGAAAAACATTCAGATTTTCATCATTAAATATGCTGTTAGCTGTAAGTTTTTTTCTATGTGTTTTTCGTCAGGTTAAGGATGTTTCTTTGAACAATTATTTCTTGACAGTTTATAGCAGAAATAAATGCTGAATTTATCAAATGGCTTTCTTTTGTTATGTTTTGTTTTCTTTTTTTGAGGGGGGGAACCTGTCAAGATAATGGCACAGTTTTTTTTAGTTCAATAATCTCATGGATTACATAGGTTGATTTTTAAATATTAATAATAAATATTATTTTAAAATATTAAGACAGCTCTGTATAACTTGGATAAACCTAATTTGATCATATGGTTATAATGTATAATGCATATTGTTGAATTCAATTTGCTAAAATTTTATGTAGAAGATTTGCATCTCTGTCCATAAGGCGTATTCATCTGTAGTTTTACACTTTTATAGTGTCTGTATGATTTTGGTATTGGGTAATGGTGACCTCATAAAATAAGTTGAAAATAATTTCTAGTTCAATTTCTTTTTTTTAGAATTTTAATTTTTCTCTTTGAAGTATTTGTTGGAATTGACCAGTGAAGTCATTTAGTTATGTAGTTTTATTTATAAGAGGTTTTTAGAGAAGTCAAGATGGTGGAGAAGTAGCAGGCTGAGACTACATCAGGTAGCAGGAGATCAGCTAGATAGCTTATCTAAACATTGCAAACACCTACAAATCCAATGGGCGATAGAAGAGAGGAAGAACAAGAATTCTAGAAACAGAAAATCGGCCACTTTCTGAAAGGTAGGACTGGTGGAGAAGTGAATCCAAAGCGATGGGAAGATAGACTGTGTGGGGAGGTGCCGGCTCCCAGCGAGTGCTGGAGCAACAGAGCACAGAATCGGGACTTTTAAAAGTCTGTTCCACTGAGGGGCATTGCTCTGGAGGCTAAACTGGTGTGAAACCCACACGGGGTCAGTATGGCCCCAGGTCCCGCAGGGTCGCGGAAGGATTGGGGGTGTCTGAGTGTCATAGAGCTTGCAGGTATTAGAACAGGGAAGCTGGCTACAAAGACAGAGTCGAGGAGTGAGCTCTCAGCTCAGGGTTACCTTGAACCGGTCGCAGGCTGGGTGAGCTTAGAGCTTGGCCAAAGGCCAGGGAGACGGGAATGATAGGGTGCTGTTCTCTGAGGGCACACTGAGGAGTGGGGCCCCTAGCTCTCGGCTCCTCCGGGCCGGAGACTGGGAGGCCGCCATTTTCATTCCTGTCCTCTGGAACTCTATGGAAAGCGTTCAGGGAACAAAAGCTCCTGAAAGCAAACCCAAGCGGATTACTCTGCCCGGCTCCTGGTAAGGGTGGTGGGATTAAACCTGGGGCAAAGACACTTGAGAGTCACTACAACAGGCCCCTTCCCCAGAAGATAAACAAGAAATCCAGCCAGGACCAAGTTCACCTACCAAGGAGTGCAGGTTCAATACCAAGGAGAGCAGCGGAATTCCAGAAGAGGAGAAAGCAAAGCACAGAACTCATGGCTTTCTCCCCATGATACATTAGTCTTGCAGTTAATTTAATTTTTTTTTCAATTTATTTTCTTCTTCTGCTAAATTTTTTAAAATTTTACCCTTTTCTTAACGTTTTTAAACTAGTTTATCTAATATATATATATATTTTTATATTTTTTTCTTTATTCTTTTTTTTTAGTTGTTTCATTTTTTTCCCCTGAACCTCTTTTTATCCCCTTTCTCCCTCCAACGACTTGGGGTCTCTTCTGATTTGGTTAAAGCGTATTTTCCTGGGTCTTTGCCACCTTTTTAGTATTTTACTTGCTCCTTCATATATTCTTATCAGGACAAAATGAAAGGCAGAAAAATTCACCACAAAAAAAAAAAGGAAAAAACAAAAGGCAGTACCAAAGGCTAGGGACCTAATCAATACAGACATTGATAATATGTCCGTTCTAGAGTTCAGAATGACGATTCTCAAGGTTCTAGCTGGGCTCGAAAAAGGCATGGAAGATATTAGAGAAACGCTCTCAGGAGATATAAAAGCCCTTTCTGGAGAAATAAAAGAACTAAAATCTAACCAAGTTGAAATCCAAAAAGCTATTCATGAGGTGCAATAAAAAATGGAGGCTCTCACTGCTAGGATAAATGAGGCAGAGGAAAGAATTAGTGATATAGAAGATCAAATGATAGAGAATAAAGAAGCTGAGCAAAAGAGGGACAAACAGCTACTGGACCATGAGGGGAGAATTCGAGAGATAAGTGACATCATAAGACGAAACAACATTAGAATAATTGGGATTCCAGAAGAAGAAGAAAGAGAGAGGGGAGCAGAAGGTAAATTGGAGAGAATTATTGTGGAGAATTTCCCTAATATGGCAGAGGGAACAAGCATCAAAATCCAGGAGCTGCAGAGAACCCCCCTCAAAATCAACTAGAATAGGTCCACATCCCATCACCTAAAAGTAAAATTTACAAGTCTTAGTGACAAAGAGAAAATCCTGAAAGCAACCTGGGAAAAGAAGTCTGTAACATACAATGATAAAAATATTAGATAAACAGCAGACTTATCCACAGAGACCTGGCAGGCCAGAAAGAGCTGGCATGATATATTCAGAGCACTAAACAAGAAAATCATGCAGCCAAGAATACTATATCCAGCTAGGCTATCATTGAAAATAGAAGGAGAGATAAAAAGCTTCCGGGACAAACAAAAATTGAAAGAATTTGCAAACACCAAACCAGCTCAACAGGAAATATTGAAAGGGGTCCTCTAAGCAAAGAGAGAGCCTAAAAGTAGTTTATCAGAAAGGAACAGAGACAATATACAGTAACAGTCACCTTACAGGCAATACAATGGCACTAAGTTCATATCACTCAATAGTTACCCTGAATGTAAATGGGCTAAATGTCCCAATCAAAAGACACAGAGTATCAGAATGGATAAAAAAACAAAACCCATCTATATGTTGCCTACAAGAAACTCATTTCAGACCCGAAGACACCTCCAGATTTAAAGTGAGGGGGTGGAAAACAATTTACCATGCTAATGGACCTCAGAAGAAAGCAGGGTGGCAATCCTTATATCAGATCAATTAGATTTTAAGCCAAAGACTATAATAAGAGATGAGGAAGGACATTATATCATACTCAAAGGATCTGTCCAACAAGAAGATCTAACAATTTTAAATATCTATGCCCCTAACATGGGAGCAGCCAACTATATAAACCAGTTAATAACAAAATCAAAGAAACACATCGACGACAATACAATAATAGTAGGGGACTTTAACACTCCCTCACTGAAATGGACAGATCATCCAAGCAGAAGATCAACAAGGAAATAAAGGCCTTAAATGAAACACTGGACCAGATGGACATCACAGATATATTCAGAACATTTCATCCCAAAGCAACAGAATACACATTCTTCTCTGGTGCACATGGAACATTCTCCAGAATAGATCACATCCCTGGTACTAAATCAGGTCTCAACCAGTATCAAAAGATTGGGATCATTCCCTGCATATTTTCAGACCACAATGCTCTGAAGCTAGAACTCAATCACAAGAGGAAATTTGGAAAGAACCCAAATACATGGAGACTAAACAGCATTCTTCTAAAGAATGAATGGGTCAAACAGGAAATTAAAGAGCAACTGAAAAAATTCATGGAAACAAATGATAATGAAAACATAACAGTTCAAAAATCTGTGGGACACAGCAAAGGCAGTCCTGAGAGGAGAAAGTATAGCAGTACAAGCCTTTCTCAAGAAACAAGAAAGGTCTCAAGTATACAACCTAACCCTACACCTAAAGGAGCTGGAGAAAGAACAAGAAAGAATCGCTAAACCCAGCAGGAGAAGAGAAATCATAAAGATCAGAGCAGAAATCAATGAAATAGAAACCAAAAAAACAATAGAACAAATCAACGAAACTAGGAGCTGGTTCTTTGAAAGAATTAATAAGATTGATAAACCCCTGGCCAGACTTATCAAAGAGAATAGAGAAAGGACCCAAATAAATAAAATCATGAATGAAAGAGGAGAGATCACAACTAACACCAAAGAAATACAAACAATTATAAGAACATACTATGAACAACTGTACGCCAACAAATTTGACAATCTGGAAGAAATGGATGCATTCCTAGAGACATATAAACTACCACAACTGAACCAGGAAGAAATAGAAAACCTGAACAGAACCATAATCAGTAAGGAGATTGAAACAGTCATCAAAAATCTCCAAACAATCAAAGTCGCAGGGCCAGACGGCTTCCTGGGGGAATTCTACCAAACGTTTAAAGAAGAGCTAAATCCTATTCTCCTGAAACTGTTCCAAAACATAGAAATGGAAGGAAAACTTCCAAACTCATTTTATGAGGCCAGCATCACCTTGATCCCAAAACCAGACAAGGATTCCATCAAAAAAGAGAGCTACAGACCAATATCCTTGATGAACACAGATGCGAAAATTCTCACCAAAATACTAGCCAATAGGATTCAACAGTACATTAAAAGGATTATTCACCATGACCAAGTGGGATTTATTCCAGGGTTGCAAGGCTGGTTCAACATCCGCAAATCAATCAATGTGATACAACACATCAATAAAAGAAAGAACAAGAACCATATGATACTCTCAATAGATGTGGAAAAAGCATTTGACAAAGTTCAACATCCCTTCCTGATCAAAACTCTTCAAAGTGTAGGGATAGAGGGCACATAACTCAATACTATCAAAGCCATCTATGAAAAACCCACCACAAATATCATTCTAAATGGAGAAAAACTGAAAGCTTTTCTGCTAAGGTCAGGAACACGGCAAGGATGTCCATTATCACCACTGCTCTTCAACATAGTACTAGAAGTCCTAGCCTCAGCAATCAGACAACAAAAGGAAATTAAAGGCATCCAAATCGGCAAAGAAGAAGTCAAACTATCACTCTTTGCAATGGTATGATACTATATGTGGAAAGCCCAAAAGACTCCACTCCAAAACTGCTAGAACTTGTAGAGGAATTCAGTAAAGTGTCAAGATATAAAATCAATGCACAGAAATCAGTTGCATTTCTCTACACCAACAACAAGACAGAAGAAAGATAAATTAAGGAGTCAATCCCAATTACAAATGCACCCAAAACTATAAGATACCAAGGAATAAACCTAACCAAAGAGGCTAAGAATCTATACTCAGAAAACGATAAAGTACTCATGGAAGAAATTGAGGAAGACACAAAGAAATGGAAAAATGTTCCATGCTCCTGGATTGGAAGAGCAAAGATTGTGAAAATGTCTATGCTACCTAAAGCAATCTACATATTTAATGCAATTCCTATAAAAATGCCATCCATTTCTTTCAAAGAAATGGAACAAATAATCTTAAACTTTATATGGAACCAGAAAAGACCTAGAATAGCCAAAGGAATATTGAAAAACAAAGCCAAAGTTGGTGGCATCACAATTCTGAACTTTAAGCTCTATTACAAAGCTTTTGTCATCAAGACAGCATGGTACTGGCACAAAAACAGACATATAGATCAATGGAACAGAATAGAGAGCCCAGAAATAGACCCTCAACTCTATGGTCAACTAATCTTCGACAAAGCAGGAAAGAATGTCCAATGGAAAAAAGACAGACTCTTTAATAGATGGTGTTGGGAAAATTGGACAGCCACATGCAGAAAAATGAAATTGGACCATTTCCTTACAGCACACACGAAAATAGACTCAAAATGGATGAAGGACCTCAATGTGAGAAAGGAATCCATCAAAATCCTTGAAGAGAACACAGGCAGCAACCTCTTCGACCTCAGCCACAGCAACATCTTCCTTGGAAAATCGCTAAAGGCACGGGAAGCAAGGGCAAAAATGAACTATTGGGATTTCTTCAAGATCAAAAGCTTTTGCACAACAAAGGAAATAGTTAATCAAAAGCTTTTGCACAACAAAGGAAATAGTTAACAAAACCAAAAGACAACTGACAGAATGGGAGAAGATATCTGCAAACGACATATCAGAAAAAGGGCTAGTGTTCAAAATCTATAAAGAACTTAGCAAACTCAACACCCAAAGAACAAATAATCCAATCAAGAAATGGGCAGAGGACATGAACAGATATTTCTGCAAAGAAGACATCCAGATGGCCAACAGACACATGAAAAAGTGCTCTATATCACTTGGCATCAGGCAAATACAAATCAAAACCACAGTGAGATATCACCTCACACCAGTCAGAATGGCTAAAATTAACAGGTCAGGAAATGACAGATGCTGGCGAGGATGTGGAGAAAGGGGAACCCTCCTACGCTGTTGGTGGGAATGCAAGCTGGTGCAACCACTCTGGAAAACAGCATGGAGGTTCCTCAAAATGTTGAAAATAGAACTACCCTATGACCCAGCGATTGCACTACTGGGTATTTACCCTAAAGATACAAACACAGTGATCTGAACGGGTATGTGCAGCTGATTGTTTATAGTAGCAATGTCTACAATAGCCAAACTATGGAAAGAACCTAGATGTCCATCAACAGATAAGTGGATAAAGAAGAAGTGGTATATATACACAATGTAATACTATGCAGCCATCAAAAGAAATCTTGCCATTTGCGATTACGTGGATGGAACTAGAGGGTATCATGCTTAGTGAAATGAGTCAATTGGAGAAAGACAACTATCATAGGATCTCTCTGATATGAGGAAGTGGAGTGCAACATGGGGGGTTAGGGGGGTAAGAGAGAAATGAATGAAACAAGATGGAATTGGAAGGGAGACAAACCATAAGTGACTCTTAATCTCACAAAAAAAGTGAGGGTTGCTGGGGGGAGGGGGCTTGGGGGGGTGGGTTATGGACATTGGGGAGGGTATGTGCTATGGTGAGTGCTGTGAAGTGTGTAAACCTGACAATTCACAGACCTGTACCCCTGGGGATAAAAATACATTATATGTTTATAAAAAATAAAAAAAATAAAAAAGAGGTTTTTAAGCTATAATTTAAATTTCTACAATATATCTAAGGATATTTATGTAATCTATTTCTTCTTTTTTTAAATATATTTTAAAATTAATTAATTAATTTATTTATTTTCAGCATAACAGTATGCCCTTTGCTCTTCTAATCCAGGAGCAGAGGGCTCCATGTAATCCGTGCCCTCTCTAATACCCATCAACTGGTTCCCCCAACCTCCCACCCCTCACTGCTTCAAACCCCTCAGATTGTTTTTCAGAGTCCATAGTCTCTCATGGTTCAATCTATTTCTTCTTGAGTGAGGTTTGGAAATTTGTGTCTTTCAAGAAATTTGTGTATTTCACCTAAGTTGTCAAATGTATTGGCATAAAATTGTTTGTAATATTTTCTTATTATCTTTTTCTTTTTTTAAAAGATTTTATTTATTTATTTGACAGACAGAGATCACAGTACAGGCAGAGAGAGAGGGGGAAGCAGGCTCGCTGCTGAGCAGAGAGCCTAATGTGGGGCTTGACCCTGGGATCATGACCTGAGCCAAAGGCAGAGGCTTTTACCCACTGAGCCACCCAGGCACCCCCCTTATTATCTTTTTAATAGAATCTGTAGTGATATCACTTCTCTCTTCGGTATTTTGTGTTTTTTATTTTGTGTTCTCTCTCTCACTCTCTCTTTTTTCCTGATAAATCTGGCTAGAGGAGTATCAATTTTATTGATCTCAAAGAATCAGGTTTTGTTTTATTGATTTTTTCCTAATGTTTTTTCTTAATTTTATTAGTATCTACTTTATTTTTTATTGTTTCTTTTCTGTTACTTTAGATTCAAGTTCTTCTCTCTTTCTCTTTCTCTCTCTTATTGTCTCTTTTTCGTCGTTTCTTAGGGTAAGAGCTGGGGCAGTGGGTTGAGACCTTTCTTCTTCTCTTCTAAGTGCTATGAATTTTCTTCTGAACACTGATTTAAGGGTCTTTCTACAAATACTGATGGGACATCTATTTATTTTTGTTCAATAAAATACTTTTAGGGGTGCCAGGTGGCTTAGCCAGTTAAACATTTTCTTTTGGCTCAGATAAGATCTTGGGGTCATAGGATCTAGTCCCCACATCAAGCTCCCTGATCAGTGGGGAGGCTGCTTCCCCTCTCCCTCTCCCCTGCTCGTGCTCTCTCTCACTCTCACTCTCTCTCTCTCAAATAAATAAATAAAACCTTAAAAAATACTTCTAATGTTCGTTTTGATATTTTTTGATTCGTGAGTTATTTAGAAACATGTTATATAGTTTCTAAGTATTTGGAGGATTTTTAAGGATCTCTTTGTTATTGAGAAAGTGGTATTGAAATCTCTGACTACAAAAAAAAAAAAAGAATTATCTGACAACAATTGTGGATTTAATGTTTTCTCCTTGCTGTTCTATGAGTTTTTGGTTTGTGTATTTGAAGCACTCTGTCAGGTGCATTTTCACCTGGGATTCTCATGTCTTCTTGATGAATAAACATTTATCATTAGAAAATGAACTTCCTTAACCTTGATAATAACTTTGGGTTTGAAATATACTTTGTCTGATATTCATGCAGCCTCTGCAGATTTCTTCTGACTAGTCTTAGCATGATGTATATTTTCCCCATCCTTTTAGCTTTAACCTATTTGTGACTTTTTAGTTAAAATGGGTTTCCATTTGGCAGCATTTAGTGGGCTTGTTTTCATATCGCACTGATAACCTCTGCATTTTAATTATGATTTTTAGACAATCTACATTTAATGTGATTATCGATAAGATTATGTATGAGTCTATCTCTAGTTATTTATATTCTATTTGTCTTATCTATTTTCTGACTTCTTTTGGTTAAATTGATTTGTTTTTATGATTCTATTTTTATCTTCTTGTTCATTTATTAACCACAACTCTTGGTCCTTCTTTTTTTTTTTTCAGATTCTTTATTGTGTGCACTACAGTGTACCATATTCATAAATATATTTAACATTTGAATAATACAGATTTGAACTTCATAGATTCACTTATAAGTGGATATTTTCCAGTAAAGATGGTATAGTGCTATAAATGTATTTTCTCTTCCTCATGATTTTCTTAGAATGCCATTTTCTCTAACTTACTTTATAATAATATAGTATAGAATACATATAACATACAAAATATGTGTTAATTGGCAGTTATGTTATTGGTAAGGCTTCTGGTAGACAGTAGGCTATTGATAGTTAAGGTTTTGGGGAGTCAAAATGATACATGGATTTCTGCAGAATGTGTGTTGGCACCCCTAACTTTTGCATTATTCAAGGGTCAACTATAATTTGTAGAAATAATTTGAGACTTAAATAATAATCTTTTTTTCTTAGAAACAGTTTATGTTGCTTCCCTAAATCCCCTGGTGAAACTAGCACTTTGATTTCATTTTAGTCTTAATTTCAGGCATTAAGATGATTTGAACCTAAACTTTTCAGTGTCTACAGGCCCTGCAGTTTACCTTTAACCAGAACATTACTGTTTGAAGTCAAACTCAATGCTTGGTGGTCGTGGTGGGGAGGGGCTCAAAGAGCCCTGGACTCTAATATTTTCCCTTCTAAGCCATGAGCCCTCCCAAACTTCAGCTTAGCACTTCAGCTTCTCCTCTCTCTCTGGAATTGGCAGCTTTCCCCAAGAAAGAAGAACTCAAGCACCTAGTTCTCTAAACTTGCTTGGTTTCTGACTTGGAAGTTCTCCAGTATCTTAGCACTCTGTTGCCTTCAGGTAGAAGTGCTGTTTCCCAATTAATTAGTCTGCTGTTCCCAGAAAATGGATACCCTAACTGCTATCCTTCCATATCTAGGACTTCATGTATTTGAGGAGTGAGGTCTTCAGGGTTCTGTGTCTCAGGAAAAAGTAGCAGAAATGCATTTCTAGATAATACAGGGTGATGGAGATGCCTGACTAAGACAACAGTGGAGATAAAAGAGGAACTTCTGTTGTTGATGACCAGAAGCTCTGGCATCCTTGCTCTTTTTGCCAGGGAGGAAACAGGTGGAAAGAAGGGCACCCCTTTCCTGTCCCTGGTTGGAGCCAAGCCTCTTTTAGGCAAACATTCTCATATTCACGTAGCTGTTGGTTGGTATCTCTTTCATAGGCTCGTGGTTATAAAAGAGAGTTTGAATGAAAAGATATTCTGGAAGCTATTGCTAGCCAACTTTTGTTAACAATGAGAGAACCTTACAGAAAATTTCTAACATAGGTTCATTGTTCAAATCATCTGCCTTTCTGATTCTGAATCCTCAATTCACATATAAGAGGTGATCCCTCCTGGGCCCTGACTGAGGAAGGATAGATGGGATAATAGTGTGAGCATGTAGGTCAGCAGACCTTTGAGACTCACCCCAGCCCATAGATTTTATGCTTCTGGGTACTTGTAACCGCACAGAAAATTGTGTCTACTGGAATCTAACAGTGTTTTGCCATTGACTAGTCATGAGATAGGGAGGCAGAGAGCAGGTAATCTCATTTTAACAATCTTTATTTAACAATCTTTGGTTGTTTTCATACCTGGCTGTTCATTTAAGATACCCAATGATCTTGTGAAAAATACAGATGCTTGAGATATACCCTGCTACTGCTGTCTTTACCCTAAGTCCTAAGATCCTGCATGAAACCAGGAATATGTGTATGTGTATATGTATGTGTGTGTGTGTGTGTGCACGCGTGCATGCACGCACACACCTGCATATATTTATGTTAGTGGTATACAATAATTATTTATCATTGTCATCATTATCATCATCCTCATCTTTCACAGTTCTGTGGGTTGACTGGGCCTTGCTAGGCAGTTCCTGCTCTGGGTCTCATTCCAGGCCATAGAAGGTGGCTGAGGCTGGAGTCTTTCTAAATGCTGCCCCTTTCAAATGTTGGGGCTGTCGTTCAGAACACCTATACTTGACTTCTCCACATGGCTTGGAAGGAACCTATATTTTTACCAAGACCCCAACGTGATTTTTAGTAAGCTAGGGATTGAATTTTGGTTACATTTGGGAATTACTGGACAACATGAACTTTTTGGTCTCATAAAATTGTAAAATTCTAGAATCCAAGCCATCAATTTTCTTTTGACATATAGGATATTTTCTAAGTCAGGAGAACGCAGGTATATCTTAGTTTCTCAAAGCAAAATGTCATATTAAGACACAATTTTGAAGCATAAAATTGTCAGGAATTTTGGGATGCCTGGATGACTCAGTTGTTAGGTCTTAGTCTGCCTTTGGCTAGGGTCATGATCCCAGAGTCCTGGGATTGAACCCTACATCAGCCTCCCTGCTCAGCAGGAGGCCTGCTTCTCCCTCTCACATTTCCCCTGCTTGTGTTTCCTCTCTCGCTGTGTGTCTCTGTCACATAAATTAATAAAATCTTTAAAAAAATTATCATAAATTCTAATAAGAAGCTAATAGAATGCTGCCCAATGCTGCCTTGATTGAGTCATTTTCATGTATAAGATACTGTTCTAAGAGTGGGGGTAGACTTGTCTTTATTTTTATGGCTGCTAATGAAAGTTGCACATTATATATAGTAGTTTAGTACATTTAAGATGATTCTGCATTTCCCTGAGACTCAAACTCCAACTGCTGCCTTGAGAATAGTAATTCTGGGGCAGGAGAGAAAGCAAGACCCTTATAAAGTTGGAACTTCCTGTGAGGCTACCTGCTGTGTTTGGTTTGTAGACTGCCTTGTATATTGGGTCAACCCTGGAGATAGCTATAAAGCCATAAGGTCCCAGGGATTTTTTTTTTTTTTTTTTTTTACCTTCTAACATTGTAAGGTGGGGTCTATATGACTATTGCACTGGCAACTTTGTGTCACTCACTTGGTAGGCATCTGCATCACTGTAACTGCTTTTAGCCTTTAGGGCCAGTTGATATCATCCCTGTATAGACATTTTGTACGTTTTTAGAAAATATTTTTAATTAGTCCCTAATTAACATATCATAAGGCAAAATCTGATTCTTCATTGGATCTTATGGACATCTTAAGCATTAAAAGGATAAAATTAGGTAGTCAGTTCTTCCTTTCCATCTCATCATAACTTCCAAGCACAAGTTGTTGGCAGATCTATAAATTTAAAAAAAAAAAAAACTGGGCAGTCTCAAATGGATTCTTACTGAAATGAGTTTTTAAAAAGAGAAACTAGATGCTTCCTCATATTAAACAGAAACAGACCAATTTAGTAAAACCTAAAACTTAGTAAGACCACGTGATGAGTAACAATATTGTGGTAATTCATGTAAACAAACTACTACATTGTTTAATGTGTCTTATTTTCTAACTTAAAATTATGACAATATCCAGGAATTCTCATCTTCTGATGTGGAGTGAAAAGTTTTTATGGGTTTTCATGATTCAGTTTAAAGTAAAAGGAAATGTGTTTCAGACATTTTCCTTGAACATTTTCCTTCTGGGCAGGAAGTATGCAGTGTCAACCCAAAATGTGGTCATCAGATGGGTGGTAAACCTGCCAGTGTGACAAAATATCTACTTCCCCTACCTGATGTGTTTTCTTCTTCTTTGGTGTTACTTATGTACAATTGATCCAAAGCTTAGTAACACCTCAGTATCAGGGAGAAAGCAAGTCAAGCTACCATTGAAAGTGATTAGGGATGGGTGCCTGGGTGACAGTTGTTTAAGCTTCTAATTCTTGATTTTGGCTCAGGTTGTGATCACAGCCATGTGAAGTCAGCTTGGGTTTCTCTGTACCTCTCCCTCTGCCTCTCCCCTGACTCCCATCCCGTCCACCACTCCCAAATGAATCAGTAAACCTTAAAAAAAAAAAGTGATTAGGGAATGAATTGTATGCATAGAGCAAACCTAAACCATGTTTACTGAGATAAGAGCTTCAGGACCTGCCTTCTATTGCAGAAATGAAAGGTAATCTATTTTTCAGAAACAAAGGTTAGATGACAATCAAGCTCTGCAGCTCACTCATGGGGTGTCTATAGGGAAATCTCATCTGAGCCACCCAGGTGCCCCTCTTTTCTGTCTTTAAATGAAGGTAATAATATGGAAATTTCTGTAACATACATGTGAGATAATCTATTGGAAATTTTTAAAAATTCTCAAAAAATTCTATACACATCTGAGGCAGTGGTACTAACAACATTCTAATCGAAACCATTTCTATTTTATTTGCTAACAATACTCATATTTACAAATAATTACATCAAATTCAGATCTCTGAAAGCAATGCTATATCTGAGGAGCCCAGTTTCAGCATTTCATTTGCAATCTTAATTCTGCTGTTTTCTTTTTTTATTCTTAAAAATACAAGTATTCATTAAATAAATATTGATTACTTAATATTTGCAAGGCACCATACAGTTCCTTGTGGGGCATGCAAAATTGAAAAAACTCTGTTCTGTTCTTCACAGAACTTACAGTGTTCACATTATCTTGAAATTTACATTTTAGTATTATTAGCCTAATTTGTGGATTTTATAGGTGTGCTTCCTGATATCATTCCTTGTATGATGAATAAAATTGATCATAGCTTGACTGTTGAGGTTTTCAGTGTTTTTATCAGATAACATAATGTGTTTCTTAGAAAGGAAGTTCAAAAGGACCAATTCTGTTAGATTGCTGACCTTGACCTCCTGTGGCCAAAAATCCTGTTTCCCTGTGTTTTTAAAGGAAACACGTTTGAGAAAAGCTCCCAATCCCAGATTCGGTGGTTTTCCTTAAAGCCTGTTTGGAGAGACAACAATGGAATTCTGGGAGAGATCTGACATAAGCGGATTCATCTGATACCTCTCAGGAGAGAGAGGTGTTTGTTTATTCTGCACAGAGCACTATATTTCTATGCATGTGCTATTATTAGAGACCTTTGAAGTAGAAAAGTCATATGTCATAGACCTCCTTGTGATTAAAAACTTTAAGGTTGTTTGTCTGATGTGTATGTGGAGTACATAGAAATAGAGAAACACCTGTTTGTTGAAAATTGACTTTGAGGAATTAGGGAGCAGAAGTTTGCAAGTTTTGATTCTCTATATGTGCTGTATTTGTTTATTTTACATCATAAGCCGATTTTCAAGTGTTTGGATAGATGGCTTTAAAGAGGAAAATATGATTGCTTCTGGAGCCCAAGAAGTTTATATAGAAAATTGTGTGGTATCTAGAAATTGTGTGGGACTGGACATTAACCAGGAAGAACACCTACCCTGACTATATACATTGTGAACATCAAATGAGATAAGCCATGTGAAACTGCTTTCAGAGCACAGCTATTGAAAAACTAAGATGTTTCTTATTTCTTTAGCTCAAGCATCACTTATTTTCAAAGACCTTTTAGAAATTCAAAACAAAAAAGCACAAAATATTACAGAAATTATAGGCAATTTGTTTTTACCTCATGGCAATGTATTATAGACTTTTTTTATACAAATGAATTTATATCACATTTAAAAAATATTTTATTTATTTATTTGACAGACTTAGATCACAAGCAGACAGAGAGAGAGAGGAGGAAGCAGGCTCCCCGCTGAGCAGAAAGCCAGAGATGCGGGGCTCCATCCCAGAACCTTGGGATCATGACCTGAGCCGAAGGCAGGGGCTTCAACCCACTGAGCCACCCAGGCGCCCCCTTTTATCACATTTTTAAAATAAGTAGGTAAATACTATCTCCTTGTGTGAAAGTAATAAGTATGTCCTGTATTTATAGATATTTAAATAATTTTGCTGGACTACTAAAAAGTAAAAGTCATGTCAGCATTCATGTCACATATACTTTTATTTATTCTCAAACATCTCATTGAAGATAAAGAACATGAAACAAAAGGAAAGACTCATGCAGGAGGATATGTTATTAAAAATGTGGGCTAATTATATTTATAACTATGGAATATAATTTTACATCAAACAATGAGGGGATCAACTGTGAGGGTAAATTCATTTCAAAATTGTAAGAGACAGTAACCTTGGCTTCTAGGAAGATGGAGTAGAAAATCTTTTCCCTATTCCTCTTGCTAACTAAAAGCACTGGACAATTTATGTTCATAAAATTAATGTTAGATGATTCTGAAAATGAAAAACAGAAGGTAGACTGGCTAGGGACATTAGAACCTAGATTTTATTTTGTCTCATGTATCCCAGACTGAGCATTAGAGAAACTGGCAACCTAGAAATAGTAGTGGACACAGACTAAAAAAACCCCAAGATAAGCCTTGAATCTCTAATCAAAGGACCAAGAAAAGGACTCCTTAGTAAAAAAGATTTAGATAATATCTCCCCTACTTCAAGCAAACATCATAGAAAGAAATTGCAGTGTCATCTCCTTCTATTGTCCTGTCAGCAAAGATCTAGATTTCCATCCTTGCCATGATGTAATGAGGTGCTCTCATCCTACTGATGTGATTTTGGTGAGCTGAGTGAGGAAATGAGATTTTCTCTCTCTCTCTCTCTCTCTCTCACACACACACACACACACACACACACACCAGCTTGCCTCCCACAAAGTCAGTGGAAACCACATGGAATGACTGGACTTCCACCCTTCCCTCTTGCTAGTGTCAGAGGAAGCCAAGTGAAAGCCAGGGTTTTGCTGCTAAGTAGTAAGAAGGTCATCCTCGTAGTGTGAATGTAGACATCATGGGCAGCAGTAATGAAGAGCCTTCCCCATGTCAACAGAGGCTAAGTGGAAGCATTGGTATTAATGAGTGGCACCACTAGAATGGTGTTAGAAGAAATCTGCTAGAACATAAGATTTAAATAATATCCAGATTTCATAACATCATGCCCCAAATATCCAGAGTTCAGTTGAATATCACTCAACATATCAAGAGCCAGGAAAATACCAATTAGAGTAAAAAAGGTAACTAATGGAAACCAAAACTGAGATGATACAGGTATTAGAATTGTCTAACAAAAGTTTTAAAGCAGTTACATAACTGTGATTTAATGAGCAATTATAAACATATTTTAAAACAAATGAAAAACAATCAGAAAGTCTCAGCAAAGAAATAAAAAGTGTCAGAAAAGAAATAGAAGATATAAAGAAGAAACAAATGGAAATTTGGAACTAGGAAATATAATAACAATAAAAAACAAACAAAAGCCACCACGAACTTAATTGGTGGGCTCAATAGCAGAATGTGGACTATAAATAAAGGAATACATGAAGTTGAAGACAGAACAATAGAAGTTATTTAATCTGAATAACAAAAAATGTTAAAAAAATGAACAGGACCTCAGAGGTATGTGGGAATATAAAAAAGATCAAAGAGTCATGTCATCAGTGTGCCAAAGGGAAAGAAGAGACCAGGTGTGGTTGAAAAGTATTAAAAGAAATAATGGCTGAAAAGTCCCCAAGTTTGGCAAGAGACATAAACCTACAGATTAGAAGAGCTTAGAAATCAACAAACAGAAACAAATCAATATTTCTGTGCCAAGATACATCACAGTCAAACTTTTGAAAACTAAAGACAAAGAAGAAACTTTTAAGTAGGAAGAGAGAAATGCATTACTTGTAAGGGAAAATCAATCCAAATGATGGTGGATTTCTTGCTAGAAACAAAGAAGACCAAAAAGGGCTGATTTTTAAGAGGTGAAAAAAAAGAATTACTAACCAAGAATTCTGTATTTCTTGTGCTCTTAAGCAGAGGAAAAAGGGGGAAAAAAAAAACCACACTTCAGAAGTGACAAAAAACCTGAGAAACATTTGTGAAGTTCACAGTAGAGAGGCAATGGCTTGCTAAAAGACTGAAACCTAATCATAGGACATTAAAACCCTCCTCTGCCCATGCTACACCCCAACTTCACCATTGCATTACTAAAGGTCTATTTATAACAGTTACTTTTACCAAGTACATCATATCCAAGTATCAAGAAAAATCCTACAATGCATACTAAAAGGAAAAAAACGCAATTTGATGACAGAGAACAAGCATCAGAAATATAAACAGAGTAGAGATGATGGAATTATCAGATCAAGAAGTTAAAACAACTATGATTAATTAGCTAAGGGTTCTGATGGATAAAGTAGACAACATGTAAGAACAGATGGACAATGTAAACAAAGAGAAGAAAATCTTTTTTTTTTTTAAGATTTTATTTATTTATTTGACAGATCACAAGTAGGCAGAGAGGCAGACAGAGAGAGAGAGGGAGAAGCAGGCTCCCTGCCGAGCAGAGAGCCCAATGTGGGGCTCGATCCCAGGACCCTGAGATCATGACCTGAGCCAAAGGCAGAGTCTTAACCTACAGAGCCACCCAGGCACCCCAGGAGAAGAAAATCTTAAGAAAGAGCTAAATAAAAAATGCTAGAGATAAAAAAAAAACCCCAGCTATAATAGAAATGAAGAATGCCTTGATGAGGTTATTAGTAGATTGGATAAGGTTGAAGGATGAATCTCTGACTAGAGGGTATATGAATAGAGTCCTCAAAAACCAAAGGAGAAAGAGAATAAAGATTGAAAAAACAAAACAGAATATCCAAGGATTGTACAAAAACTACATGTAATATATATGTAATGGTAATGTCAGAAGAAGAAGAAAGACAGAAAGGAGCAAAAGAAATATTTGAAACAATAACGACCAAAATTTCCCCCAAATTAACATCAGATCCAGAGGGCTCAGAAAACACCAAGCCAGATAAATATCTGACCCCTACCCTTCTCCTCCAAAGTCTTCAAATATGTGGAGGGTTGAAAACACACTTTTAAATAACATGTAGGTCAAAGGAGAAATCTCAAGAGAAATTTTAAAATGTTTTGAACTAAGTAAAAATCAAACATAAGTTACTGAAATTGATAGGATGCAGCTAAAGCAGTGCTTATAGGGAATTTTATAGCCTTGAATGCATATATTAGAAAGGAAGAAAAATGTAAAGTCGATTGTCTAAGCTTCCACCTTAGGATACTAGAAAAAAAAAGAGCAAATTAAATCCAAAGTAAAAGAGAAAAGAAATAAGACATAAGCAGAAAGCAAGGAAATTCAAAACAAGAAATCAATAGACATAGTCAGTGAAACAAAAACTTGGTTTTTTGAAAAACTTGATCAAATTGATAAACCTCTAGCAGACTAAGGAAAAAGAGAAAGAATACAAATTACTAATCTCAGAAATGAAATAGGGAACATCGCTATAGATCCTATGGACATTAGTGGATGATAAAGAAATAATTTGAACAACTGTGACCACAAATTTAATAATCTAGATGAAAGGGGCAATTTTTTTGAAGATAAAATCAGCCAAAACTTAAACAAGGAGAAATATTCAATCTGAAAAGGTTTATATCTATTCAATACATTTGATCAATAATTAATAATCTTTCAAAATAGGAAGCACCAAACCCAAATGGGTTATTTCATGAATTTTACACCAAAAATTTAAGGGAGAAATTATACCAACTCTCTACAATCTTTTTCATAGAACCAGAGGAAATATTTTCTAACATTCTGTGAGGCCAGTATTATGCTAATACCAAAACCAGAAAAAGACATTGCAAGAAAAGAATATTGCAGACCAATATCTATGATGAATATAGATGCAAAAATCCTCATCAAAAGATTAGCAAATCAAATCCAACAATCTTTGAAATGACACACTCCATCCAAATAGGATTTATTCCAGGTATGCAAGTCTGGTTCAACATTCAAAAATCAATAATGTGTACACTTGAAACAACTACAACAATGTGTCAACTACACCTTGGTGAAAAAAAATTTAAAAGTCAATAATGAAGTCTATCACATCAATAGGCTAAAAATGAAAAAACACATAATCATATTAATAGATGCAAAAAAGGCATTTGACAAAATCTATTATCCATTTATGTTAAAGACTCTCAGTAAACTAAGGATAGAGGGGCATGTCCTCAACTAATAAGGACTATCTGCAAAAAACCTTACAACTAAAGCATATTTGATGGTAAGACTTGAAACATTCCCACTGAAATCAAGTACAAGGCGAGAAAGTCTTCTGCCATCATGCCTCTTATACCAGAAATCTTTGCTTATGTAATAAGAAAAGTAAATAAGCATATAGACATTTATTTATTTATTTATTATTTTTTAAAAGCTTTTATTTATTCATTTGACAGACAGAGATCACAAGTAGGCAGAGAGGCAGGCAGAGAGAGAGATGGGGGGGGGGGAGCAGGCTCCCTGCTGAGCAGAGAGCCTGACGCAGGGCTTGATCTCAGGATCCTGAGATCATGACCTGAGCCAAAGGCAGAGGCTTTAACCCACTGAGCCACCCAGGCACCCCAAGCATATAGACATTTAAAGGAAACAATAAAACTGTCTTTGTTTGCAGATGACATGATCCTCTCTGTAGTAAACCTGAAAGAATTGGCATAAAAAAACCCTCCTGGAACTAATAAGTGGTAATAGAAAGGTTGCAGGATACAAGATTAATATACAAGTCAACTGATTTCCTAAATACTAGCAATGAGGAAGTGGAATTTGAAATTAAAAACATAATATTTATATTAGCACCCAAAAAACAAAATAGGTACAAATAGTACAATATATATATAAAATCTATATAAGGAAAACTACAAAACTGTAATGAAAGAAATAAAAAAATACAAAATAATTTGAGAGATATTTTTTGTTCATGGGCAGGAAAACTCAATACTGTCAAGATGAGAGTTTTTCCCATCTTGATCATCAGAGTTACTGCAATATCAATCAAAATCCCAGCAAGTTATTTTGTGGATGTCAGTAAACTCATTTCTGAAGTTAATATGGAGAGGCAAAAGACCCAGAATACCCAACACAGTATTACAGTTTTGAAGGAGAAGGACTGACGCTACCTGACTTCAAGATTTACTCTAAGGCTACAGTAATCAAGACATGGGGCTCCTGGGTGGCTCAGTGGCTTAAAGCCTCTGCCTTCGGCTCAGGTCATGATCTCAGAGTCCTGGGATCAAGCCCCACATCAGGCTCTCTGCTTGGCAGGGAGCCTGCTTCCTCCTCTCTCTCTGCCTGCCTCTCTGCCTACTTGTGATCTCTCTCTGTCAAATAAATAAATAAAATCTTAAAAAAAAAAAGACAGTATGTTATTTGTGAAAGAACAGACAAATAGATTAATGAAACAGAATAGAGAGCCCAGAAATAGACTGCCATAAATGTAGTCTGATCTTTGACAAAGGAGCATAGGCCATACAATGAAACAAAGATAGTCATTTCAACAAATGGTGCTGGAACAACTGGACATCCGTGTGCAAAAAATTGGATCTAAACACAGATCTTATATCCTTCACAACAAGTAACTCAAAGTGGATCAAAACACTAACATAAATTGCACAACGATAAAATTCATAGAAGATAACGCAGGAGAAAACCTAGATAACTTTAGGCAAGGTGATGAATTTTCAGGTACAACACCAAAGGCATGATTTATGAAAGACAGAAGTGATAAGCTTGTTCTCATTAAATAAAAAAAATTATGGTCTGGAAAGGTTAATGTCAAGAGAATTAGAAATTAAGCCACAGATTGGGAGGAAAAATTTGCAGAAGACACACCTGATAAAGGACCATTATTCTAAATATACAAAGAAAACTTGAAATTCAACAGTAAAAAATTAAGCCTGATTCAAGATGGACCAAAGACCTTAACGGACAATTCACCAATGCATGTATACCAGATAGGAAATAAGCATAAAGGTGGTCCATGTCGCATCATCAGGGAAATGCAAATTCAAACAATGAGATACCACTTTAAACCTATTAAAATGGTCAAAATCTGAAACACTGACGACAGCAAATGCCAACCAGGATGTGGAGCAACAGAAACTCTTATTCATTGGTGATGAGAATGCAAAAGGGTACAGCCACTTTAGAAAACAGTGTGGCGGTTTTTCACAAAACTAAACATACTCTGATTATACAGTACAGCAATTGGGTTCCTTGTTGTTTACCCAGTGGACTTGAAGAGATGTGGCCACACAAAACCTGCACATTGACAGCAGTTTTATTCATAATTGCCAAAACGTGGAGCAACCAAGATGTTCTTCAGTAGGTGAATGGATAAATAAACTATTACAAACAGACAATGGAGAGGCACCTGGGTAGCTCAATCAGTCAAGTGTCTGCCTTGGGCTGATCCCAGGGTTCTGGGATTGACCCCACATCAGACTCCCTGCTCTGAGCGGTGCCTGCCTCTCCCTCTCCCTTTGCCTGCTCCTCCTCCTTGCTTGTGCTCATTCTCACTCTGTCTCTCTTTGTCAAATAAATAAATAAAATCTTTAATAACAACCAGACAATGGGATATAACTTAGCGCTGAAAAGAAATGAGCTATGAAGCCATGAAAAGACATAGAGGAAACTTAAACGGTTATTATTAAGTGAAAGAAGTCAATCTGGAAAGTCTACATACTATATATTCCAAACAAGACTCTGTAGACAGTAAAAACATAAGTGGTTGCCAGGGTTATAGAGGAAGAGGGGAAGTTCTGGGGAGCGGTGAATAGGCAGAGCATAGAATATTTTTAGGTCAGTAAAATATTCCATAGATACTATAATGATAGATATATGTTATTATACATTTGTTCAAACTCAGAATATAAACACCAAGAGTGAACCTTAATGTAAACTACAGTCTTCGAGTAATTTTGTTATGTCAGTGTTCATCGGTGTAACAAATATACCACTCTGGTGTAGGATGTTGATAAGGGGGGTTGTTATGCATATGTTGGGGCAGAAAGTATATGGGAAATCTCTGTACTTTCTTCTCAATTTTGCTGTGAACCTAAAACTGCTCTAAAAAAGTTGTAGTTTAACAAACAAACAAAAACCTGAGTCATTATTTGGAGCTCAGGGGATTTCAAGTAAAGATTTAGATTTTCAGTTTCCTTTTCTAAATTAGAGAAGTCTTGTAGCACTGGGCCAGGCTTGGTCATAACTACAATCATGTGAGCTGAGTAGTAAGTACTCCCTTTAGGATGATCTGCTCTGTTATGTTCAGTGTTTCCCCACTGGCTTTACTCAGTTCCATTTCCTTTTTGGGTTCTATGTGATTAAGAGGCAGATCCATCCCCTGCAGATTCTGAACGAGTTACCCCACTAAGAACTCAGTTAGAGGGAGCACAGCAGAAATTGTGTTGTCAGAAGTAAGTAAAAGGAAGAGACTGAGTGGAAGCAACCAGTGTCTCTTAGCAGATAAATGGATAAACAAACGGTAGGATGAGCATAAAAAGGGATAGCATTCAACCTTTAAAAGGAGGAACAGCCTGGGGCACCTGGGTGGCTCAGTGGGTTAAGCCGCTGCCTTCGGCTCCGGTCATGATCTCAGGGTCCTGGAATCAAGTCCCACATCGGGATCTCTGCTCAGCAGGGGGCCTGCTTCCCTTCCTCTCTCTCTGTGATCTCTTCCCTTCCTCTCTCCTACTGTGATCTCTCTCTGTCAAATAAATAAATAAAATCTTAAAAAAAAAAAAAAAAAGGAGGAACAGCCTGACACAACATGGATGAAATTGAAAGCATCATGAAATAAGTCTGGCACAAGAAAATAAATATTATAGGATTTTGCTTATAATATGAGGTGCCTATAGTAGTGAAAATCATAGAGCCAGAAAGTAAAATTGTAGCCAGGGGTCTATGGGATGAGGGCAATGAAGAGTTAGTGCCCGATGGGTACAGATTTTCCAAGAGGAGTTGTGGATTTCTCAGTCTGTTTTACTTTTTACTTGTTGTTTGGACAGAGTGGCAACTCCCATGTTCCTTACATTTGCAACTAGAAACTGGAACTCAGAACTTCCTGGTTTAGTTTTTGAAAGCACTAAGTAGAATGAGTCTGCAAACCTCATTTGGCTCTCAGGCTTTTAGTTTGTGACTTCTACTCTAGGGTTGTGTGTCCAATCTTGCTCTCAGAGGATTAGTTAGTGATACTACTGAAACTTACTCCTGACATGGGCATGGGCAGATCTGCTCAGTTCCATTTCCTGGTCAGAGTTGAGAATTGAGCCTGATGCCTGCTCCTGGGTTCCACACTGCCACACTCTGACCATAGCAATGAGATCCAGTGTGATGCAAAGATGAACTTGGGCTCACCCCTCAGCTGTGGCATCACTAACTGGCAGTTCCCAGGGGGGCATTTTGGAAAATGGAATGAGTGTGGACTTTGAAGTCACATCGAAGAAGAATCTTTTGAAGGTGATAGTCTTAAAATTATGCATGAAAATCCTTAGTTTAATGTCAGGAACCTGGGAAGCCCCACTTTTACAGGGATGGTGGTAGTCAGCTTTAAGGCTGGTATAAAGATTACATGAGATTACATGATAAAAAGCCTCCTATACCATGCATGTGACATAACACACAAGTTCAAGAGAAAGGTCAGTTGCTAACTAGATCCTGATACATGAGCCCTAAATGACTACATTCAGGAATTTGATACATTTCTGAATAGAAAATGCATATAATAATAAGGAGTTGACAATATTTTTTAAAAGGGTGACTTCCAATAAATTCATACATATTTATTGAATGCCTACCATAAGCTCACAAGCATGATGACAAGAGGAATAATAAGATGTTAAGACATAGCTGAAGGTTTAGGTGGGGAAGAAAAAGAATTATATGAAAAGAACTGATAAAGAATTCAAGGAAATACATAGTAAATCTTTCTGTCATATTATATTTTACGGATATTGCATGCTTTACTGTATAACATGAGTGTTAAAAAAATTGTAAAAATTGTTAGGAGGCTTTCTTTCTAACATAAGAGCAAAATCATTCTTCCAAATCGTATGCTAGGTTGTGATATGCCTGTCAGAAGTAGCACTGTTCAGGGGCTCTGGGTGGCTCAGTCAGCTCAGGAGCAACTCTTGATTTTTGGCTCACATCATGATCTCAGGGTCCTGGGATCGAGCCCTGCATCAGGCCCCCCACTCAGCAAGGAGTCTGTTTGTCTCCCTCTCCCTCTACCCCCCAACCCCCAGTCACACATGAGCACTGTCTTTCTCTTTCTCTCTCAACAATAAATAAATTAATCTTAAAAAAGGTAGCAATGTTCAGTATGATCAATACTATTTATGTTGAAGAAAATTTTCTTTCCTATTGTTGAGCACTTAAGTAGCATAGAACACTAAATTTAATGAAATATTAATTATTTTGACTCAGAATTAAGCATGTACCTTATTTTTATGAGTACTGTTTTAGTGGTCATATAATATTTCATAATGTTGCTATCCCATTAATTTATTAAACTATTCCTCTGTTACTGAGAAGTAGGTGGTTTCTTGACACTCAGAATTAAAGTTTGATACAATTGCAACTGAAATATGAGTGTTAAATATAGCACAACTGGGTAGGGTTTGTGGATGAAATATAAGATATGTATATATATATATATATATATAAAAGATATAAGATCATTAGAAATGGGGCACTGGGTGTGGTGCAAAAAGGATGAATCTTGGAACACTGAAAAAATAAAATTAAAAAAAGAAAGTATGTTAAACTTATTATATTTAAAAACATAAGGGAAAATCATGATTATATCAACAAATGACAAAAAAGCAAATAATTAAATATAAGAGTAAGTTCTAAATTCATTTTGAAAACTTTAAGTAAAATATGAATCAAAGAAAATTACCTTGAAAATAAAGAAGCACAGTTATTAGGTGGAGATAATAAGATAATATTCCTAAAAATCTAATAAATTCAACAGAAATTATTAAACTATTAAGAGGATAAGGTGGCTATATGTAAGACAAAATACAGAAATAAGTATTCCTTCCCTTTTTATCAGTATTGGAACACTAGAAGCAGAAATAAGCAGTTTTTATCAAGATAGAGTCAAAATTAGAGTAAAACACCTAAGAATTACTTAATAAGAGAAATAGGTTTTTGTTAAAGGATGTAAAATAAGACTAAAATAAATAGATAATAAAAATTCCTCATGGAAAGATAAAATGGCTTACAGGTACTAGTGCTTCTCAAATTAATGCACAAATACAATGCAAATTTGTTTAGTAGCCCAAGAGACCAAGAAATTATTTTGGGAAATAAGCAAGTTGATTCTTTTTTTTTTTTTTTTTTAAGACAGAGAGAGAGAGAGAGATCGTACACAAATGGCAGTGGGGGGGGCAGTTGAGGAGATGGAGAGGGAAAAGCAGACTCCCACTGAGCAGGGAGCCCAAGTCAGGGCTCAATTGCAGGACCCTGGGATCAAGACCCAAGACGAACTTAGAACCCTTAACCAACTGAGCCACCCAGGCACCCCAAGCAAGTTGATTCTAAAATTTATTGGAGGAATAAAGAAAGAGTTTGAAGAAGAAGAATCATGAGGAAGTATTTTCTCTTAAGATATTAAAATATATAATTATTTAATCAAAACAGTTGAATAACAGTACAAAAACAGATAAATAGATCAGTGGTACATTGAATGCAGAAACAAACACATTTATATATTGGGCTTAATATTATGATAATGAAAGTATTTTAAAGAAAATAAAATCTCTCCCCAAATTGCACAGTTATAAAAATCATAGATGGACTGAACATCTAAATGTAGAAAGAATTATATGGTATTGTTATTTAAGGGAACCCTGCGTAATAGCAAAAACATCTTAGGATCACAGTGATTTAACATAGGAAAGAGTCTTTTTTTTTTTTTTAAATTTTTTATTTTTTATAAACATATATTTTTATCCCCAGGGGTACAGGTCTGTGAATCACCAGGTTTACACACTTCACAGCACTCACCAAATCACATACCCTCCCCAATGTCCATAATCCCACTCCCTTCTCCCAAACCCCCTCCCCCGGCAACCCTCAGTTTGTTTTGTGAGATTAAGAGTCACTTATGGTTTGTCTCCCTCCCAATCCCATCTTGTTTAGAGTCTTTTTCTTTTTTTAAGATTTATTTATTTATATGAGAGAGAGACTGAGAGGTGGGGGGGTGGGGCTGAGAAAGAGCGAGACAGAATCCCAAGCAGATTCCATGCTGAGCCACCCAGGCACCCCAGGAAAGGGTCTTAATTAAGCAGAGTCTGAAGTGAATCTGAGCACTCCCAATGGCAGTTCCTCCTAGGTGATAATTGTTCCATTTTTTCCTATGCGATTTGGAATATTTGGTTTTGAGGTGAGAAGAGAGTGATGGAATGTCAGACAGGGTTATTCATGGTCAGGAGTAGAAATGATGCAGACAGTTTTGTACCCCACTGGTTGACACTAGTGATCTTCTTATAACCTAATTCTCAAACAGGCTGGAAAATGTAGTAAAGCAAATGGAAATTCAGTCAGCGTTAAAAGTCTCTGTCAAAAAGTATTATAAACAAATATAGATAGCCCATTTTATAAACTCAGGGTTGGGAGAATTTCTTATAATTGTCTAGGGGGAAAAAGGCAATAAAAGGAAAAATGGATTTGATTGCAAAAATAGTTAAAAACATTAAACAGTGAAAGATGCCAACTACAAACTTAAAAGGAAAGTGACAGATTGAAAGTTATTTGTCACATACATAAAGGGCAAAACATTAAAATTCTTAATGTGCAGACTTGTATAAAGAAAAAAATGACAAACCAATAGAGAACATAGCAAAGGATGTTAAAAATTCAAAAAATAGATAGTCACACATGTATAACGAAGTACATTGCAGTATTGTGGTAAAAGCATAAAATTTGAAAACAATTTAATTTTTAAGAGGAGTCTTACTGAATTGTATATGGTATATCCATATCATAGACTACTGTGCAGTCATTAAAAGAGAATGAGGTAGGTCTCTACACTGATATGATCACACATGCATGATACATAAATGGAAAAAAGCCATGTAGATCACTATAGACAATGTGATTACAGAAATTAGTGACATAGGTGATTGATAATCTATATATTATTTATTTATATAAATAATATAATATGACTAAATAGGAAAGAATATGGACAAAACTGTGAACATTGTTTTTCTATGAGAAGTAGAGAAGATGATATTCACTTTGTAAATAACATAGTATTCCAAGGAGTAATTTTTATCTTTTTAATATTTCCTGCATTGTTTAAATTAAAAAAATCAATAATATTAATTAATTTATTCATTTATTCCTTCCCTCATTTACCTATCCATACATTCACCCATCTATTATTCACTTATGCATCCATCATTCTATCCATTCATTCTATCATATTCAAGCTACCTTCAGTAAGTACCTATTCTCTGACATTGTGTTCGCCATGCATATTAAAATTAACATTGGGTTTAGCTCAGCTTAGAATAAAAAGAAGGATACCCAAATGTTTTTTTTCCCTCCTTCTAGTTGATTGTTTATTTAAAAACAAATCAACAAAACATCAAGATTCTGGCCCCAGGTTCCTTGAACACACCATCTGGCTTGGCTTCCCTGGTCCCTGGCCTTTGTCTGCCCTGTAGATGACAGATTAGTGAGGAACATCCTTTATAGTAGGAAATGGAGGTCAATAAAATTTGCACCAGGTTTTCCAATTTAGTATCATCCCAGTCAGGACATCCCAAAATAAAATTTGTTTCAAAAATAGTTCTAGGAGGAGAAAAAGTCAGGATTGAAAACAAACAATTAATCCTCTTATGTCATTGATTCTGTGAGAAAACTAGATTTAAAAAAAAAATCAGTTTCTTGTTCAGGTGCAAAGATTCTGTTGGTAGACAAAAAACAGAACAAAAATAGTGCAGTCAAAGAGTCCAGTGTGATAAACGATACTATAGAGCAAAACAGGAAGTTGTTTAATGGAAGAGGATAATTGACCTCAGAGCCTGAGACATAAATAGATCCTGGGATGCAAAAGTTTTTGCACTTGCAAAGCATCATATTGATGCTTTAATGATCAGAACTGACTTATACACCATGTATTCTTTTGTGGGGATCCATTGGCTTATCTACCAGGTGAAGAGGTGAGATCTACAATGTTGAATGATAAAGCATTCCAAAGTCATTACATTACACATTAGTTTCTGTTCTAGGAAATGTAACTTCTACATACACATATCTGTGTGAACATGCTTGTGTGCATGCATAGGTATGTAAGATTTTATGCAATAGGGATTTTAGTTGATGTTATGAGCAATCAGACAAGAATCCCAAACCCATCTGTTTTTTTTTTCTTGCTATAATCTTTAAGAAGAACTACAACATAGAAATACATTTTTTTCTTAAATTTTTAAAACTGTTAAGAAATGTATGCCCAAAAGGTATACTCTCAAAAGGGAGAAAAATTTTTCTTCCTGATGTTCCATATGATTGGTTCGTATAAACCTACTCTGGGAAAATATCAATTGAGAGCAGTTTCTTCTGGGAGAACTTGTCTCAATGCCAAGAAAGACTGTCATGTTTAAAAATTGTCTTCATGGGGCGCCTGGGTGGCTCAGTGGGTTAAGCCGCTGCCTTCCGCTCAGGTCATGATCTCAGGGTCCTGGGATCGAGTCCCGCATCGGGCTCTCTGCTCAGCAGGGAGCCTGCTTCCCTCTCTCTCTCTGCCTGCCTCTCCATCTACTTGTGATTTCTCTCAAAAAAAAAAAAAAATCTTAAAAAAAAAAATTCTAAAAAAAAAAAAAAAATTGTCTTCATATAACTTAAATCCATAGTCTGATAACTCCTGCTGAACTTCTCCTTAAATAAGGTAAAGGAAAGTGGTGGAGGCTGTCCTCAGAGGTTTTATTTTTATCTCCATTTCCATGGTACAGGGAGGAAACTAACACTCTGTGAGAATCTGTAACTTGTTAGTCATAGAGGCTTGGTGGCAGAGCTGATCTCAAACCAGGTAACACAAACCCCCAAACAGTTGGAAAATGTGCTCCTCATCCAAAAAGCTTATGTATGAGTGTATTGACTTGCTGGCCACTGTGATCCTAGCTGTCTGTGGCGACAGCCTCACGTGCCCCTCAAACTCATGCAGACAGCAAGGAAATGATTCCAAGACTGAGGACCTAGGGTCCTTGGAAGAGAAGGGGGGTTGTCTTGTTTTGTTAGTTGTTGTTTTCCTGGGATAGGCCCTTGTCAACACGTTCAGATACACAGCGGCTGTTTCCTGGAAGTTGGTCCCTGAAAAGGCTCTGCCTTTCTACCCTTTCGTGAGGGCTGCGGGCTGAGCCTCTGTCCCACCCAAGCAGAGGGAGCCGAACAGATGGCAGCTGACACCGAGAGGGCACGTGAAGGAACACTGGCCCCAGCAGGCTTCCTGAGCTGCAATTCCGTGTCTCTCCCTTGCCAAAGCAGCCGGGGGAGCCTGATGACTTGGCCTGGGACCAGTGGACTGGTAGCCAAAGGGCAGTAAATCAAAGTGAAAAAGAGGTGATATTTTAAAAGCAAATGGCATATTTGTTTGTTGGTTTTAGAAGGCAGAGAGAAATAAGTTATTGTAATGGCAAAATGGTAGGTGATCTAAAACAACACTGCCTTAGAAGAATTTTAAGTTGTTTGTTTGTAAAAGCCATTTCTTGAATGATTATGCTCTCTTCTTATTAAGCAAGATTCCTAACATTTCTCTAGACGAGGACGGAAAGTATGTACATTCTGATTTTACCTGGTTATTGGTGATCTGGTGTTAGTGAGGTTCTAATTATTTTGAAATAAATAGAATATTCTAGTTCATAATCTCCACCATGGTATTAAAATGTTTTCTCTGTAAAATTTTCAACCTCCAAATCTTTTTTTCTTATCCTAATTCAAGTTCTGTTTCTTCTGCCCTTGATGAGTTTTTTTCACCTGGACTCTCAGACGCAGAAAAGTATTTCTAAATTCTCACCTCTTTCAGTCTGTGGAGAATGGCTTGGCATCCCCAGAGAACGATGTGTGGGTATCAGAAAGCGATATTACAGGAATAAAAGTCTGGGGGTGCATTTTCACAGAACCCAGGGGACTACAAAGAAGGAGAATCTAGGGGGCCTTGGTGGCCCAGTGGGTTAAGCATCTGCTTTCAGCTCAGGTCATGATCCCAGGGTCCTGGGGTAGAGCCCCCACACTGGGAATCGCTGCTCATCAGGGAGTCTGCTTCTCCTTCTGCCCCTCCCTGCTGCTTGTAGACTTACGCTTTCTCTCTCTGTCAAATAAATAAATAAAATCTTTTTTTAAAAAAAGAAGGAGAATCTAATTTAGAGTGGAAGGTGGGGATAAAGGTGAGTGGTTAGAATAGGTTTCTCAGGGAGAATGATCCTTGAACTGAGTATGGTAGTGGAGGGTTGAGCCAGGCACCCAGTAGAGGAAGGGTGTGCCATGCACAGACTGAGGTATGCAGAGCCCTGACATACATGGCAACTGTTAAGGCTTTGGTGAGCTGGAATTGACTGCGTGGAGTGCTGGGCCTTTCAGGAGGGGATTTCAAATGACCACATCTACATTTTAGAGCAAGCCCTTTGCTCAGAGACTAAGGTAGGGTTTCCTAGCTGAAAAGGTCTGTGAAGGGATTTAGGGGTTCTGCGAGTCCTTTCAAGTTGTATGCCATGGGGTAGGAGCATGTGAACGTGGGTGTGCACTCACGCATGCGTGTTTTCCCCTGGCAAAATCCAGCTCTTTATTTGCCTTTTAAAATGCTTCGTAGCTCTCATAAAGGGTAAAAATCTCTACTAGGATAGAAGAGGGTGGTCAGATTGGAAGGTTACTGCAATAACAGAGATGACAAGCAATGAAGTCCTGCATTGAGGAAGTTACTCTAGGGATAGAAGGCAAGGGGAATTTCCGAGACACATAAGAGATGACCTGATAGGATTCATTATCCAATTGGATTTGCAGGAGAAGAGAGAAAGAGCCGTCTAGTGCAAGGCCTTTCAAACTTAACATGCACTGAATTACTGGGGAATCCTGCTGTAATGTAGATTCTGACTTGGAGGTCTGGGGAGGACCAGATATCCCACATAGACAGCAAAGCTCCCTAGTGAAAAGAGATAATCATGCTGTAGTTGGGAACTACACTTTCCCTTAGCAAGGGATGAGGGAGCATACTCCAAGTCCAGGTTTCTCAACCTCAGTTGTTGACATTTTGGGTCCACATATGTCTTTCTAATGGGGGCAGAGAGATGGGGAGACTTTGTAGGATATTTGTAGATGGGGAGACTTTGTAGGATATAGCATCTCTGGCCTCTGGCCACTAGATGACAGTATCACTACCCCAGTGGAACAATCAAAATTATCTCACGGTATCACAAAATTGGAGTGGGGGCAGTCATGGAGAGATGGGGGCAGTCACGGGGAAAGGGGGGTAGGTGGTGGTAGCAGGCACTGCTCTAGTGATTCACAGCCCTGCTAAATATTGAAATCATCTGGGGTGCTTTAGGAACTATCAGTGCTTGACCTCACCCAGATTGATTATATTCTAATGTCTGGTGGGGGTGGAGGAGGACACCAGGCAGGTTTTGGGAAACCCAGTGTGCCAGAAGCTTTGCTGTGTGGCCTGGCCAGGGGGCAGCGATGTTCGTGCAGCCAGAGAGGGAACTTTGCTGGTAGAGGAGCCATGGGGGCAGGAAGGCAGAGTAAAGGGTAGAGATAAGATTACAGATTTAAATGTTGATGAACTTGGTACGCCTGAAGGTCCTTTAGATGGAGATGGTTTGATTTTTGAGTCCTGAAAATCTGTGTGTCCTTGGGTCAATCAAATACATTTCTAGGTTTTTAATTTCCTCATCTGTCAACTCCAATAATATTTACTCTATCTTAAAAGATGATGAAAAGGTGAAATAATGGATGTGGACAAAAGTAAAAGATGTCTCACACTATTACATACACACACTCAGCTTGAGGTAGAGCTTTAAATTTATTTTTAAAGATTTTATTTATTTATTTGACAGAGAGAGATCACAAGTAGGCAGAGAGGCAGGCAGAGAGAGAGAGGAGGAAGCAGGCTCCTCACCAAGCAGAGAGCCTGATGCGGGACTCAATTCCAGGACCCTGAGATCATGACCTGAGCTGAAGGCGGAGGCTTAACCCACTGAGCCACCCAGGTGCCCCTAGAGCTTTAATTTTATTGAAAAAAAAAATATTGCAAAAGTTTTGGAAAGAATGGGACATTTTGTAAAATCATGGCAAGGAGTTATTTTGGGGGGAGAAGGACAACTAGCTTAAAGAGCACAAATTGTGCGGCGCCTGGGTGGCTCAGTGGGTTAAAGCCTCTGCTTTCAGCTCAGGTCATGATCTCAGGGACCTGGGATCGAGCCCCACATTGGGCTCTCTGCTCAGCAGGGAGCCTGCTTCCTCCTCTCTCTCTCTCTTTGCCTGACTCTCTACCTACTTGTGATCTCTGTCAAATAAATAAATAAAATATTTTAAAGAAGAGCACAAATTGTAATTAATAAATTCAAGTTAAAAATAAACTTTCAGTATAGTACTCCCCATTGTCCACTGTATTGCTCTTCTTGGTTTCAGATACCTGCAGTCAACTGCCGTCTGGAAGCAAATGATTCTACTTCACACAAATCATCAGAAGATCAGTAATAGTCTAGAGCCACAACATGATGCCCACCTCATTCACCTCACTCCATCTCTTCAGGTAGGCATTTTACCATGACTCATCATCCCAAGAAAAAGGATTAATAGAGTACAATCAGATATTCTGAAAAAGAGAGAGAGAGAGACCATGTTCATATAACTTTTATTATAGTATTTGGTATAATTGTCCTATTTTATTATTGTTGTTTTTCTCTTACTGTGCTAATTTATAAATTAAACTTGTCATAGTTGGTATATATAGGAAAAAGCAGTATATAAAGGTTTGGTACAATCCACAGTTTCAGGCATTCACATGGGATCTTAGAATGAATGTATCCCCTGTGGGTAAGGGGGCACTATTGTACATCAAAAAGAACCATCAGCAAAGGTAAAAAACAGAACACTGGAAAAAAAATATTTTTGCTGAATAAATTGATGAAGCTTAAGTATAAAAAATAATCAATAAACTCCTAAAAATCAAGAAAGATAAACAACCTAATAGAAAATAGGCAGAAGGGAGGAGACAAGATGGTGGGGTACTAGGATGAGGCACCGTTTCAACCTGTACCCTAAAGTGAGCTGATTAACTACCAAAGAACTCTGATCACCCTTGAAATCAGCCTGAGATCAGAATTATACACGTCTGGATCTCTATGGGGGCAGAAGATGCCAGTGGGCAGGTAAAGTGGAGTGGGAACATTGGACTGATATCAAAAGATAAACAAAAGGGGGAAGGAGCCACCAGAAGCGACCCATTGGAAAGTAATACCCCAATATCAGAGTGCCCTGTGACTTGTGACAAGCATTAACTTGGAGTCTGGTTGAAAGCACTCCAAAAGAGCAAAGGATCATGGGGGAAAATTCTGGGAATCCGGGTGGTTGGGGATAGGGGCTTAAGTCCCCAGATCCAGGACAGCTACCCCTGGCACTGAGCCAGAGAGAGTGCAGCAAAGAAACTAGATCTTGGTCCCTGAGAGTGCCTGATTGGGGGCTCCCATGAGGGTGAGGGAGCCTCGCCAGCTGGCAGAAGCACAGCCTTGTGCACTTTCCATGCTCACAGACACGTGGCCAGAGTCTGAGTTGCGCCCCACACCCTCCCCTGAGAAGGGTGTGTGCAGGCGCCAGCCCAGAGTTCTCAGACCTGGAAAATCTGAGCACTCCCAGCCCAGGCAAGTGGGAAAATCTCAGAGCGCTATCCCTGCTTGGGACCTCTCTGGCAGTCTGGAGCTGCCCAGACAGCCACTGCTGTTGTGGTTTTGGGTACAAGAAGGAGTTCCTGCGTTCCCAGAGACCGCGACTGCCAGTGGCCAATGGGGAATTTATGTGCTCTGGGATACCCAGAGGGGAACAGACTGAGGCTTTTCTCTGAAAGGGAGATCTAGGTGCAGTTTGCTTCCCTCAAAACCTCCAAAAACCATCAAAAGCTGTCAAGGCAAGAGAAAACAAACGAAAAAACAAACAAAAAAACCTCCAGAGAACAAAAGCCTGAAAAGCCCCCTTGAGGGGGGCTGAAGGACTTAACTCAGGGATCACTGCCTGAAAACCCATGTGGCAGGCCCCTCCCCCAGAAAGCCAACAGCGGGGGGGTGGGGGGGTGGGGGGGTGGGGAGACAATTTCATAGATACAAATTTTATTTTTAATTTGTTCCCACTATTCTGGTTCATTTTTTTTAATAGATAATTTTTTAACCTATTTGCCATCACAGTGAGATGTCCAGTACATCAAATTCCATAATAACCCTTTAACCTGAACTTTTTGATAAATATACCTGTGTTTTTCTTTTGCTTTTCTATTTTTAATTTTTTTTAAATTTTATTTTAGTTTAGTTTATTCTTTTTTATTTTTATTTTTTAATATTCATATAGTGTTAAACTTCAAGGTAATCCCCTTTCCCCAATCAATGCTACCCCTATAGGTAAACCAATTTTTAATCCCCCTTTATCTTAGGAAAGTTGAATCCTTTAACAAAGATATCAAGATATATCCAGGAAGAATCAAAATAACCTTTCTCACCCACACTGAGAATTTATAACCACTCTTCCATCTTTTTCTTCCACCAGTGTTTCTGTGTATTTGTGTTTGTCCTGGTAGTATATAAACTTTATACTTGGGGTTCTTTTTGATGAGGTTCTTTTTTGTTTTGCTTTTATATATATATATATATTTTTTCCTCTTGTCATCTACTTTATCAGTCTTTTTGTTTGTTTTTGTTTGTATACTTCATAAATCTTACCTTGGGGCCCATTTGGGCTGGGCCTTCTCTTTTATTTTATCTTTCTTTTTTTTCCTGTCCCCCCCCTCTCTCTCTTTCTCTCTTTTTCTTTTTCTTTTTTCTCTCATTTGGGTGGGAACTTTTAAATGCTCAGAAGCGTTCCAGGGTGCACCTGCCTGCACCACAGTTGATACATTCAGCTACATCTGTTCACCCATCTTTCACCAAAATGATTTGAAGGAGGAATGCCCAACAGAATAAAAACTCAGAGGCTGGGACTTCTGCAACAGAACTAATGGCTATTGACATAGACAGTATGTCAGAAAGGGAATTCAGGCTAACAATTATCCAGGCAATAGCTAAGTTGGAGAAAGCCATGGATGACAAAATGGAATTGATTAAGACAGAACTGAAAGCCACCAGGGATGATGTTCACAATGTTATCAATGAGTTCCAATCTAATCGAAATTCTCTAAAAGCTAGGGTAACAGAGAGAGAAGATAGAAATACTGATCTGGAGGACAAACAGAGAGAAAGGATCAAGAGGAAGCCTGGAACAAACAGCTTAGAAGCCATGAAAACAGAATTAGGGAAATAAATGACACCATGAAACGTTCCAATGTCAGAATTATTGGAATCCCTGAAGGGGAGGAGAAAGAAAGAAGATTAGAAGATATAGTGGAACAAATTCTCCATGAAAAATTTCCCAATCTCACGAATGGAACCAGCGTTCATGTACTAGAGGCAGAACGGTCTCCCCCCAAGATTATAGAATCTAGAAAGTCCTCAAGACACCTGATAGAATAAGGAATCATAATTATAGACAGGCCCCCTTGAAAGCAGCCAGGACAAAGAAGGCCTTATGTACAGAGGAAAGCCCATCAGAATAACGTCAGACCTGTCCACAGAAACCAGGCAAGCCAGAAAGGGCTGGCAAGATGTATTCAGGGCACTAAATGAGAAGAATATGCAGCCAAGAATAATTCATCCAGCAAGACTGACATTCAAAATGGATGGAGAGATAGTTTCCAAGACCGGCAAGGATTAAAAGAGTAGGTGACCACCAAGCTGACACTGCAGGAAATATTAAAGGGGATTCTATAAAAGCGGAAAAATCCCAAGAATATCATTGAACAGAAATATATGGAGACAATCTATAGAAAGAAAGACTTCAAAGGTAACACGATTTCAATTAAAAACGTATCTCTCAATAATCACTCTCAATGTGAATGGCCTAAATGTGCCCATAAAATGACACAGGGTTGCAGATTGGATAAAACAACAGGACCCATCCATATGTTGTCTACAAGAGACCCATTTTGAACCTAAGGATACACCCACACTGAAAGTGAAGGGATGGAGATGCATCTTTCATGCCAATAGGCCTCAAATCAAGGCCAGGGTTGCGATCCTCATAACAGATAAATTAGATTTTAAACTAAAGACTGTAGTCAGAGATACAGAAGGACACTACATCACTTTCAAGGGACTACCCACCAAGATGATCTAAAAATTGTAAATATTTATACCCCCAATATGGGAGCAGGCAATTACCTAAGAAAATTATTAGTCAAGATAAAGAGTCATATTGATATAAATACATTAATAGTAGGAGATCTTAACATGACTCTCTCAGTAATAGATCATCCAAGCAGAAAATCGATAAAGAAACAAGAGCATTGAATGACACATTGGACCAGATGGCCCTCAGAGATATATACAGAACACTCCAACCTAAAACAACAGAATACACATTCTTCTCAGGTACCCATGGAACCTTCTCCAGAATAACCACATACTGGGTCACAAATCAGGGCTCAACTGATACCAAAAGACTGAGATTATTCCCTGCATATTCTCAGATCACAATGCTTTGAAACTGGAGCTCAATCACAAGGAAAAGTTTGGAAGGAATTCAAACACCTGGAAACTAAAGACCACCATGCTTAAGAATGCTTGGATCTACTGGGAGATCAAAGAAGAACTTAAACAATTCATGGAAACCAATGAGAACTTTGGTCCAAAACCTATGGGATACAGCAAAGCAGTCCTAAGGGGGAAATACATAGCCATCCAAGCCTCTCTCAAATTGAAAAATACCTTAAAGAACTGGAGAATCAACAACAAATTAAACCAACTCCACACACAAGAAGGGAAATAATCAAGATTAGAGCAGAGATCAATGGGATAGAAACTAGAGATACAGTAGAACGTATCAATGAAACTAGAAGCTGGTTTTTTGAAAGAATCTTTAAGATCGATAAACCATTGGCCACCCTAATCCAATAGAAAAGAGAGAAAGCCCAAATTCATAAAATTATGAATGAAAAGGGAAAGATCACAATGAATACCAAGGAAACAGAAACAATCATCAGAAGTTATTATCAACAGTTATACACCAATAAGTTAAGCAACCTAGATGAAATGGATACATTCCTGGAAAACTATAAACTCCCAAAATTGAACCAGGAAGAAATTGACAACCTGAATAGACTGATATCTAGTAACAAGATTGAAGCAGTGATCAAAAACCTCCCAAAAAACAAGAGCCCAGGACCTGATGGATTCCCTGGGGAATACTACCAAACTTTCAAAGAAGGAATAACACCTATTCTCCTGAAGCTGTTTCAAAAAATTGAAGTGGAAGGAGAACTTCTAGACTCTTTTTATGAAGCCAGCATTACTCTCATCCCCAAGCCAGGCAAAGACCCCACCAAAAAGGAGAATTTCAGACCAATATCACTGATGAATATGGATGCTAAGATTCTCAACAAGATCCTAGCAAATAGTATCCAACAGCACTTTAAAAAGATTATCCACCATGACAAAGTGGGATACATCCCTGGGTTACAAGGATGGTTCAACACACGCAAATTAATCAATGTGATAGAACAAGTCAATAAGAGAAGAGAGAAGAATCACATGGTCCTCTTAATTGATGCAGAAAAAGCATCAGACAAAATCCAGCATCTGTTCCTCATTAAAACGCTTCAAAGTATAGGGATAGAGCGAACATTCCTGAACTTCATAAAATCTATTTATGAAAAACCCATAGCAAATATCATTCTCAATGGGAAAAAGCTCACAGCCTTCCCATTGAGATCAGGAACATGACAAGGATGCCCACTCTCACCCCTCTTGTTCAACAGAGTATTAGAAGTCCTAGCAACAGCAATCAGACAACAAAGAAAAATAAAAGGTATCCAAATTAGCAATGAAGAAGTCAAACTCTCTCTCTTCACAGATGGCATGATTCTTTATATGGAAAACCCAAAAGACTCCACCCCTAAACTACTGGAACTCATACAGCAATTCAGTAATGTGGCAGGATACAAAGTCAATGTACAGAAATCAGTTGCTTTCTTATACAGTAACAATGAAAATACAGAAAGGGAAATTAGAGAATTGATTCCATTTACTATAGCACCAAGACACGTAAGATACCTGGGAATAAACCTATCCAAAGAGGTAAAGGATCTGTACTCGAAAGAAATTGAAGAAGACACAAAAAGATGGAAGACGATTCCATGCTCTTGGATCAGAAGAATAAACATTGTTAAAATGTCTATACGTCCTAGAACAATCTATACTTTGAATGCCATTCTGATCAAAATTCCACCTGTATTTTTCAAAGAGCTGGAATAAATAATCCTAAAATTTGTATGGAAACAGAGGAGACCCCAAATTGCTAAGGAAATGTTAACAAAGATAAAACTGGCGGCATCACGTTACCTGATTTCAAGCATTACTACAAAGCTGTGATCACCAAGATAGCATGGTACTGGCATAAAAACAGACACATAGACCAGTGGAACAGAGTCCAGAGTCCAGATATGGATCCTCAACTCTATGGCCAAATAATCTTTGACAAAGCAGGAAAAAAGACAGTCTCTTCAATAAATGGTGCTGGAAAAATTGGACAGCTATATGTCGAAGAATGAAACTCGACCATTCTTTTACACCATACACAAAGATAAACTCGAAATGGATAAAAGACCTCTACACGAGACAGGAATTCATCAGAATCCTAGAGGAGAACATATGCAGTAACCTCTTCAAGATGAGCCACAGCAACTTCTTTCAAGATATGTCTCCAAAGGCAAAGGAAACAAAAGCAAAAATGAACTTTTTGGGACTTCATCAAGATCAAAATCTTTTGCACAGCAAAGGAAACAGTCAACACAATAAAGAGGCAACCCATGGAATGGGAGAAGATATTTGCAAATGACAGTACAGACAAAAGGCTGATATCCAAGATCTATAAAGAAGTTCCCAAACTCAAAACACACACAAAACAGATAATCACGTCAAAAAATGGGCAGAAGACATGAACAGACATTTCTCCAATGAAGACATACAAATGGCTATGAGACACATGAAAACATGTTCATCATCACTAGCCATCAGGGAGATTCATATTAAAACCACATCAAGATACTACCTTACACCAGTTAGAATGGCCAAAATTAGCAAGCCAGGAAACAACATGTGTTGGTGGGAATGCAAGTTGCATTCCTCTTGCACTGTTGGTGGGAATGCAAGTTGGTGCAGCCACTTTGGAGAACAGTGTGGAGATTCCTTAAGAAATTAAAAATAGATGGGAGGAATCAAGATGGCAGAGAAGTAGCAGGCTGAGACTACATCAGGTAGAAGATCAGCTAGATAGCTTATCTAAACATTGCAAACACCTACAAATCCAATGGGAGATCAAAGAGAAGAACAGTAATTCTAGAAACAGAAAATCAACCACTTTCTGAAAGGTAGGACTGGTGGAGAAGTGAATCTAAAGCAACGGGAAGATAGACCGTGGGGCCAGGGGCTGTTTCCCCGCAAGTGGCGGAGCAACAGAGCACTAAATCAGGACTTTTAAAAGTCTGTTCTGCTGAGGGACATCGTTCCAAAGGCTAAACCAGGGTGAAGCCCACGTGGGGTCAGCATGGCCCCAGGTCCCACAGGGTCACAGAAGTATCGAGGATGTCTGAGTGTTGCAGAACTTGCAGGTATTAGAACAGGGAAGCCGGCTACAGAGACAGAGCCAAGGAGTGAGCTCTCAGCTTGCGATTACCTTGAACTGGTTGCAGGCTGGGTGAGCTCGGGGGACAGGAGTGATTGGGCACTGTTCTCTGAGGGCGCACTGAGGAGTGGGGCCCCTAGCTCTCAGCTCCTCTGGGCCAGAGACTGGGAGGCTTCCATTTTTATTCCTGTCCTCTGGAACTCTATGGAAAGCGTTCAGGGAACAAAAGCTCCCGAAAGCAAACCCGAGCAGATTAATCAGCCCAGCCCCTGGTAAGAGTGGTGCGATTCCACCTGGGGCAAAGACACTTGAAAGTCACTACAATCGGCCCCTCCCCCAGGAGATAAACAAGAAATCCAGCCAGGACCAAGTTCACCTACTAAGGAGTTCAGGTTCAATACCAAGGAGAGCAGTGGAATTCCAGAGGAACAGAAAGCAAAGCACAGAACTCATGGCTTTCTCCCCATGATTCATAGGTCTTGCAGTTAATTTAAAATTTTTTTCAATTTTTTTCTTCTTCTGATAAATTTTTTAAAAATTTTACTCTTTTCTTTTTTAACATTTTTAAACTAGTTTATCTAATATGTATATATTTTTTCTTTTCTATAATTTTTCTTTATTCATTCTCTTTTTTTAATTGTTTCTTTTTTTTTTCTGAACCTCTTTTTATACTCTTTCTTTCCCCCATGATTTGGGGGTCTCTTCTGATTTGGTTAAAGCATATTTTCCTGGGTCTTTGCCACCCTTTTAGTATTTAACTTGCTCCTTCATGTACTCTTATCTGGACAAAATAACAAGACGGAAAAATTCACCACAAAAAAAAGAACAAGAGGCAGTACCAAAGGCTAGGGACCTAATCAATACAGACATTGGTAATATGTCAGATCTAGAGTTCAGAATGACGATTCTCAAGGTTCTAGCCGGGCTCGAAAAAAGCATGGAAGATATTAGAGAAACGCTCTCAGGAGATATAAAAGCCCTTTCTGGAGAAATAAAAGAACTAAAATCTAACCAAGTTGAAATAAAAAAAGCTATTCATGAGGTGCAATAAAAAATGGAGGCTCTCACTGCTAGGATAAATGAGGCAGAAGAAAGAATTAGCGATATAGAAGTCCAAATGACAGAGAATAAAGAAGCTGAGCAAAAGAGGGACAAACAGGGCGCCTGGGTGGCTCAGTGGGTTAAGCCGCTGCCTTCGGCTCAGGTCATGATCTCAGGGTCCTGGGATCGAGGCCCGCGTCAGGCTCTCTGCTCAGCAGGGAGCCTGCTTCCCTCTCTCTCTCTCTGCCTGCCTCTCCATCTACTTGTGATTTCTCCCTGTCAAATAAATAAATAAAATCTTTAAAAAAAAAAAAAAAAGAGGGACAAACAGCTACTGGACCATGAGGGGAGAATTCGAGAGATAAGTGACACCATTAGACGAAACAACATTAGAATAATTGGGATTCCAGAAGAAGAAGAAAGAGAGAGGGGAGCAGAAGGTATATTGGAAAGAATTATTGTGGAGAATTTCCCAAATAGGGCAAAGGGAACAAGCATCAAAATCCTTTGAGGGGGTTGCAGAGAAACCCCCTCAAAATCAAGTAGAATAGGTCCACACCCTATCACCTAATAGTAAAATTTACAAGTCTTAGTGACAAAGAGAAAATCCTGAAAGCAACCCGGGAAAAGAAGTCTGTAACATACAATGGTAAAAATATGAGATTAGCAGCAGACTTATCCACAGAGACCAGGCAGGCCAGAAAGAACTGCCATGATATATTCAGAGCACTAAATGAGAAAAACATGCAACGAAGAATACTATATCCAGTTAGGCTATCATTGAAAATAGAAGAATAGATAAAAAGCTCCAGGACAAACAAAAACTGAAAGAATTTGCAAACACCAAAGCAGCTCAACAGGAAATATTGAAAGGGGTCCTCTAAGCAAAGAGAGAGCCTAAAAGTAGTTGATCAGAAAGGAACAGAGACAACATAAAGTAACAGTCACTTTATAGGCAATACAATGGCCCTAAATTCATATCTCTCAATAGTTACCCTGAATGTTAATGGGCTAAATGCCCCAATCAAAAGACATCGGGTATCAGAATGGATAAAAAAACAAAACCCATCTATATGTTGCCTACAAGAAACTCATTTTAGACCTCCAGATTTAAAGTGAGGGGGTGGAAAACAATTTACCATCCTAATGGACCTCAGAAGAAAGCAGGGTCGCAATCCTTATATCAGATCAATTAGATTTTAAGCCAAAGACTATAATAAGAGATGAGGAAGGACACTATATCATACTCAAGGGTCTGTCAAACAATAAGATCTAACAATTTTAAATATCTATGCCCCTAACATGGGAGCAGCCAACCATATAAACCAGTTAATAACAAAATCAAAGAAACACATAGACGACAATACAATAATAGTAGGGGACTTTAACACTCCCTCACTGAAATGGACAGATCATCCAAGCAAAAGATCAACAAGGAAATAAAGGCCTTAAATGAAACACTGGACCAGATGGACATCACAGATATATTCAGAACATTTCATCCCAAAGCAACAGAATACACATTCTTCTCTGGTGCACATGGAACATTCTCCAGAATAGATCACATCCTGGGTGCTAAATCAGGTCTCAACCAGTATCAAAAGATTGGGATCATTCCCTGAATATTTTCAGACCACAATGCTCTGAAGCTAGAACTCAATCACAAGAGGAAATTTGGAAAGAACCCAAATACATGGAGACTAAACAGCATCCTTCTAAAGAATGAATAGGTCAACCAGGAAATTAAAGAGCAACTGAAAAAATTCATGGAAACAAATGATAATGAAAACACAATGGTTCAAAATCTGTGGGACACAGCAAAGGCAGTCCTGAGAGGAAAATGTATAGTGGTACAAGCCGTTCTCAAGAAACAAGAAAGGTCTCAAGTACACAACCTAACCCTACACCTAAAGGAGCTGGAGAAAGAACAAGAAAGAAACCCTAAACCCAGCAGAAGAATCGAAGTCATAAAGATTAGAGTGGAAATCAATGAAATAGAAAAAAAAAAAAAACCCAAAAAACACAATAGAACAAATCAATGAAACTAGGAGCTTGTTCTTTGAAATAATTAATAAGATTGATAAATCCCTGGCCAGACTTATCAAAGAGAATAGAGAAAGGACCCAAATAAATAAAATCATAAATGAAAGAGGAGAGATCACAACTAACACCAAAGAAATACAGACAATTGTAAGAACATTCTATGACAACTGTACGCCAACAAATTTGACAATCTGGAAGAAATGGATGCATTCCTAGAGACATATAAACTACCACAACTGAACCAGGAAGAAATAGAAAGCCTGAACAGACTCATAACCAGTAAGGAGATTGAAACAGTCATCAAAAATCTCCAACAAACAAAAGCCCAGGGCCAGATGGCTTCCCGGGGGAATTCTACCAAACGTTTAAAGAAGAACTAATTCCTATTCTCCTGAAACTGTTCCAAAACATAGAAATGGGAGGAAAACTTCCAAACCTCATTTTATGAGGCCAGCATCACCTTGATCCCAAAACCAGACAAGGATTCCATCAAAAAAGAGAACTACAGACCAATATCCTTGATGAACACAGATGCAAAAATTCTCACCAAAATACTAGCCAATAGGATTCAACAGTACATTAAAAGGATTATTCACCACGACCAAGTGGGATTTATTCCAGGGTTGCAAGGCTGGTTCAACATCCGCAAATCAATCAATGTGATACAACACATTAATAAAAGAAAGAACAAGAACCATATGATACTCTCAATAGATGCTGAAAAAACATTTGACAAAGTACAGCATCCCTTCCTGATCAAAACTCTTCAAAGTGTAGGGATAGAGGGCACATACCTCAATATCATCAAAGCCATCTATGAAAAACCCACCGCAAATATCATTCTCAATGGAGAAAAACTGAAAGCTTTTCTGCTAAGGTCAGGAACATGGCAGGGATGCTCTTCAACATAGTACTAGAAGTCCTAGCCTCAGCAATCAGACAACAAAAAGAAATTAAAGGCATCCAAATTGGCAAAGAAGAAGTCAAACTATCACTCTTCACAGATGGTATGATACTATATGTGAAAAGCTCAAAAGACTCCACTCCAAAATTTTTAGAACTTGTACAGGAATTCAGTAAAGTGTCAGGATATAAAATCAATGCACAGAAATCAGTTGCATTTCTTTACACCAACAACAAGACAGAAGAAAGATAAATTAAGGAGTCAATCCCATTTATAATTGCACCCAAAACCATAAGAGACCTAGGAAAAAACCTAACCAAAAATGCTAAGAATCTATACTCAGAAAACTATAAAGTACTTGTTAAACAAATTGAGGAAGACACAAGGAAATGGAAAAATATTCCATGCTCCTGGATTGGAAGAATAAATATTGTGAAAATGTCTATGCTACCTAAAGCAATCTACACATTTAATGCAATTCCTATCAAAGTACCCTCCATCTTTTTCAAAGAAATGGAACAAATAATCCTAAAATTTATATGGAACCAAAAAGACCTTGAATAGCCAAAGGAATATTGAAAACAAAGCCAAATGGTGGCATCATAATTCCGGACTTCAAGCTCTATTACAAAGCTGTCATCTTCAAGACAGCATGGTACTGGCACAAAAACAGACACATAGATCAATGGAACAGAATAGAGAGCCCAGACATAGACCCTCAACTCTATGGTCAACTAATCTTCGACAAAGCAGGAAAGAATATCCAATGGAAAAAAGACAGACTCTTTAATAGATGGTGTTGGGAAAATTGGACAGCCACATGCAGAAAAATGAAATTGGACCATTTCCTTACACCACACATGAAAATAGACTCAAAATGGATGAAGGACCGCAATGTGAGAAAGGAATCCATCCAAATCCTTGAGGAGAACACAAGCAGCAAGCTCTTTGACCTCAGCCACAGAAAAATCTTCCTAGGAACATCGCCAAAGGCAAGGGAAGCAAGGGCAAAAATGAACTATTGGGACTTCATCAAGATTAAAAGCTTTTGCGCAACAAAGGAAACAGCTAACAAAACCAAAAGATAACTGACAGAATGGGAGAAGATATTTTCAAACGACATATCAGATAAAGGGCTAGTGTCCAAAATCTATAAAGAACTTAGCAAACTCAACACCCAAAGAACAAATAATCCAATCAAGAAATGGGCAGAGGACATGAACAGACATTTCTGCAAAGAAGACGTCCAGATGGCCAACAGACACATGAAAATGTGCTCCACATCACGGCATCAGGCAAATACAAATCAAAACCACAATGAGATACCACCTCACACCAGTCATAATGGCTAAAATTAACAAGTCAGGAAATGACAGATGCTGGTGAGGATGCGGAGGAAGGGGAACCCTCCTACACTGTTGGTGGGAATGTAAGCTGGTGCAACCACTCTGGAAAACAGCATGGAGGTACCTCAAAATGTTGAAAATAGAATTACCCTATGACCCAGCGATTGCACTACTGGGTATTTACCCTAAAGATACTAACGTAGTGATCCAAAGGGGCACATGCACCCGAATGTTTATAGCAGCAATGTTTACAATAGCCTTGATGTCCATGAACCTAGATGTCCATCAACGGATGAATGGATAAAGAAGAAGTGGTATATATACACAATGGAATACTATGCAGCCATCAAAAGAAATGAAATCTTGCCATTTGCGATGACATGGATGGAACTAGAGGGTATCATGCTTAGCAAAATAAGTCAATTGGAGAAAGACAACTATCATAGGATCTCCCTCATATGAGGAAGTGGAGATGCAACAGGGCGTTAAGGGGGTAGGAGAGGAATGAATGAAACAAGATGGAATTGGGAGGGAGATAAGCCATAAGTGACTCTTAATCTCACAAAACAAACTGAGGGTTGCTGGGGAGAGGGGGGTTAGAAGAGGGGGTTGGGGTTATGGACATTGGGGAGAGTATGTGCAATGGTGAAGGCTGTGAAGTGTGTAAACCTGGCGATTCACAGACCTATATCCCTGGGGATAAAAATAAATTATATGTTTATAAAAAATAAAAATAAAAAACATTCCAAAAGAAGAAATTAATAATAGAGCTTCCCTATGACCCTGCAATTGCACTACTGGGTATTTACTCCAAAGATACAGATGTAGTGAAAAGAAGGGCCATCTGTACCCCAATGTTTATAGCAGCAATGGCCACAGTCTTCAAACTGTGGAAAGAACCAAGATGCCCATCAACGGACGAATGGATAAGGAAGATGTGGTCCATATACACTATCGAGTATTATGCCTCCATCAGAAAGGATGAATACCCAACTTTTGTAGCAACATGGACGGGACTGGAAGAGATTATGCTGAGTGAAATAAGTCAAGCAGAGAGAGTCAATTATATGGTTTCACTTATTTGTGAAGCATAACAAATAACATGGAGGGCATAGGGAGATGGAGAGGAGAAGGGAGCTGATGTAAATTGGAAGGGGAGATGAACCTTGAGAGACTATGGACTCTGAAAAACAATCTGAGGGTTTTGAAGGGGTAGTGGGTGGGAAGTTGGGGGAGCCAGGTGGTGGGTATTATGGAGGGCATGTATTGCATGGAGCATTGGGTGTGGTGCATAAACTATGAATTTTGTTATTTTGAAAAGAAATTAAAAAAAAGAAAATAGGTAGAAGATTATATATATATATGCTAACCATAGAAGACGGAATTGGAATGGCTATCAGCATAATACTTAAATGCTCACCTTCTCCATTTATCAAGCAAATAAATGCCAGTTGGAGCTATAATGTCCTCACTCACAAGATAGGCAAAAATGTACTGAAATTATAAGGCAAAAGAAACTCATATTGTCAGGGGAGGGGTATAGGTTGGTACTACCACTTTCTGAGTAATTTGATAAAAGTAAAAATCCCTAATAACCTATTACACCACAATTCCTTTCTTAGGTGAAGTATATATGTTAAAAGATAATCGCTGAAGCAAAATAAAAAGTTGGAAAGGTCCAAAATGTCCATTAATAGGAGAATTGATAGGTAAATTGTGCTCCTTTTTATATAATGGAATAATATATACTTTTATGAAAATAAATCAACAGATCTCTAATTATTAATATAAGTAAATCATTAACATAACGTAAGAGGTGATGTTGGACAAAATGATGTTACAGAAGTATTCAGAGTATCCTCTGTTTAAAGTGTGAAAAATACAGAACAGTACTATAATTAAAATTATATTTTTTCTTACTTAAAAAAAAGAGACCAAATGAGTACATGGGAATATTAAAAACGAAATCCACGATGTTGGTGCTCTTCAAGGGAGGGAGGGAAATGAGACTGGAGAGAGAAGTTGAGTAATTTGACCCTTCCCCTCCAGCCGTGGCTAGAGAGTCTTGAGCCTTGTTCAATCCCAGCATCTGGTGGTGGCAGAAATATTCCTGCTCTTTGCTCTGCATCTCTTTGTTCTATGTTCATTTTAAATTTAAATTATCACTTTCATATCCAAAAGAAGTTTTTCTAGATGAGCTGTTGTGTTCCATCCATTTATGATGATTGTACTGGGGAAAATTAGTGGTTTTTGCCAAATAATCTTTAAAATTTTGTGACTTAGTTTTAAAATATTTAAATATTTTAAATATTCCTAGTACAACATATCAGTACTAGCAGCTGGTATAATTATGTTATTACTTCATTTTTTAAACCTATATTTGATCTGTAGCATACTGACAAAAATATAACTTTCTATCATTGAGGATCAAGGATTCAGGACAATTATGCTTCTTAACTTTTAAATCAGCAGTTTTTTTTTTTTTAACCAGTTTTCAATTCTTAAAAATTCTAGTTTAATGAGATTACATTTTGTGAGCTTGAAACAAAATTTCTTTATACTGAATAAAGAGGTCTATAATTCTTGGGTTTGAGTCTATGATATGGTTGTTTGGTCCCTAGAAGTGTTTGAAATAGAAAGCAACATTTAGAGGGAGCTTCACTATTTTGAAAGTTCTCTTGCATATATGATTCTAAATCCTTCAGGACTTTTTGGGGTCAGTAAGTGCATATTGCTACTCTCATCAGTTTGCAATTGAGACTAAAGAGCAGTGGTCTTAATTGATTTACTCTGAGACACACTGACCTTGGAGGGACTGGAGACAGTATTCTGATTGGAAGGGCCTTGCAGGACCACTTGGGCTCAGTCCATGAGGACCTGCTACTTAGCTCTCATAGACCATGGCTTAGTGATTTGGTCCCTTCCTCTGTATTGGAATGGCTCTTCTAGGCCACTAGTGGCATGCCTTGCATACCCTCATTCTGTGCAGAGCAGCAGCAACACTTGGCACAGTTGGTCACTCCCACTTCTGTTCTTGCCTTTTCTGTCTCTGCCACTTGCAGACATCTAAATATTGGACATATCGGGGTGTTATTTTTGAATTGCTCATACACCGATATGCATTTGTTATTTTTTGAGCTCAAAATATCATAAATAAATACATCGTGAAGAGAGAAGTGAATTTTATGAAATATCTTAACTTTTGATTTGTGTGCCTTGCCACTGCCATAATGTCGAGAGCTAAGTTTTTCTGAGAGAACAATTTGGCTGGTTTTTTATTATACTTTGGATGATGTCAATGGCAGAAGTGGTACTGTAAGAGCTACACTTAGTGAAGCCTTCAGAAACCAGTTTTTCTCCTCCAGCCAATCCCAACCTCAAGTTATGGACCAGTTTAGGAGCCTTAAATATTAAGCAGAGTTCAAACTGCTGAAATTCAGCAATTTTACCTTCAAGTTAAGGGTAGGGGACAGAATTAAATGAGACCTTTTCTAAATCTTTGGGAGACTGTGTCTTCACCTTTAAATTGGGCAACAGATAAGCCTGGAATGTACTAAGCACTCTTCTAGGTGCTGGGGACACGTAGCTAACAAAGTAGATCAAGTTGGAAGAGACAGACAATAAATTAGGTAAATAAATTTATACTATATCAGTTGATAATAAATCCTGAGAATAATAAATCATGAGATTGAACAGGATGGTGGGAAAGTACCATTTTAAAAAATCTAGTGGGAAGCACTAAGGGTGATGTTTTATGGAAGACTTGAATGAAAAGAGGTCAAGCTAAGTTTGAAATGCCCATTAGACAACCATACCAAGATTCAGGGGGCCATTTGGCATGCACATCTGGTTGGCAGGGAGAGGTCTGAACTGGAGAAATAGGTTTAGGAGTGGTAGGTAGATAGCAGGTATGAAAAGCAGATGAATCAGGTCACCTGTGTCTACAGAGGCTGAGAAAAGAACAAGGTTTCTAAGAGAAATGTGGGGCATCTCAAAGGAAGTACCCCCAAACTGACTACAATGCATCAACCAAGCAGGGAGGTGGGAAATATAAGTGGAGTGTCAAGGCGAGTGAAAGAAAAGTGTTTCAAGAAAGAGGCCTACTTACAATGTTGCTGCTGCTGTGGAGTCCAGTAAAGTAGAACTCCGAACTAGCCTTGATAGCAGATAGCTTCAAAGATGGCCTTTCTTCATTCTCATGTACATGTGGTTCTCCTTATAACCAATAGGTGGACTTTGATTTCCTATCCTTTGAATTGGAGCTGAAATATAAATTATATTTCCATGTCACTAAAACACAAGAATTAACTGCCAATATGCCAATATGCCAATCTTACTTTATCATAAAGTCGCACTAAAATATTAAAAATCAAAAGTTTTTCAGGAAAAATATTCAAAATAGAAAAGACAACACCTGAAAATGAAGGGGAAAGATATCTTGACCAGATTCATTAAGACAGCTCCAGTGCTCTTTTTTCAAAGGGTATAAAAGAAGCATGTCTCATTGATATTCTCTCATATTATTCTGAATTAGCAAAATTAAGAAGGGCCCTTGTGTCTGACAGTCCATGTGCCCAAATGTGACATCTATAAGGAATGCATCAATACTTAGACATAGTCCCTGTTTTAACATTGCAAATGGGAGAATTTCCTAGTATGTTACTTAATTATGTCTTAGTTTTCTCAGCTGAAAATTTATTTTGGGGTGCCTGGCTGACTTAGCTAGTAGAGCATGCAACCCTTGATCTCAGAGTCATGAGTTCAAGACTGACGTTGGGCACGGAAACTACTTAAAAAAAACTAGTATTTTACCTACATCATAGTTCTATTTTGAAGATTAAGTGAATATATTTATACTATAGGTAAGTTTTTAGTATTAGTGTCATTTGTTATTATTGACTCTCCCCCAATAATATTTCCTCCCCCAATACCGATGATGTATCATTGCATTGTACCAATGATGTATCATTGCATCATTCTTGTGGAGGTTTTTGTGTATTCATAAATAATAGTATGTGCTTTAAAAATTTATGTAGTTGTTATACATTATTTATAAGTTGTTTCTTTTTTTTTTTTTTTAAGATTCTATTTACTTATTTGAGAGAGAACAAGAGAGAGCATGAGTGGGGGGGAGAGGCAGATGGAGAAGGAGAAGTAGACTCTCCACTGAGTAGGGAGCCTGATGTGGGACTCAATCCCAGGACCCTGATCATGACCAGCTGGTTAAGCTGAAGGCAGATGCTTAATCAATTGAGCCACCCAGGCGCCCCTACAACTTATTTTCAATCTGTAAAATATTTTTGAGATTTATGTTGATATATGTATATCCACATTGATATATGTACATTTATTGATTTTCACTAATGTGAAATTTGCTTTTTGCCAGTTGATGCACATTTAGATGCTTTATTTTCTTCTTTTTAAGATTTACTTATTTATTTTAGAGAGAGAGTGAGAGCAAGAGCAGGAGAGGCAGAGGGAAAGGGAGAGAGAATTTCAGGCAGACTTTGCCCTGAGCACAGAGATGGGTGCGGAGCTTGATCCCAGGACCCCAAGATGAGGACCTGAACCAAAACCAAGAGTCAGATCCTTTTTTTTTTTTTTTAAAGATTTCATTTATATGACAGAGAGAGACACAATGAGAGAGAGGACGCCAGCAGGGAAGCAGGCGTGTGGGTGAGGGAGAAGCAGGCCTCCTGCTGAGCAGAGAGCCCAGTGCAGGACTCGTTCCCAGGACCCTGGGATCATGTCCTGAGCAGAAGACAAGACACTTAAGGACTGAGCCACCCAGGTGCCCCAAGAGTCAAATGCTTAACCAATTGCACCACCCAGACATACCCAGACACTTTTTTTTTTTTTTAACTCAGTGAGCCAATAATAATTTCATACATTTTTCACTGGGCTCTCTAAGGTATTTAGCTAGAAGTAGATTGCTTGTCATAGGAATTATACATTATCAAACATAATAAATATTGCAATATCGCTTTCCAATTTAGTCAAAGTTACAATTCCAACAACAATGCACATATGAGAGTTCTATTTTCTCCAACTTTTTGTCAATGTTAGTACTGTATTTTGCTAATTCAGTAGGTGTGAAAAGACATCACTTGCATCATTTTGTGTTATCCTTATGAATAGGGAAACTGCGCATCTTTTCATATTTATTGCATTTCAGATATTTCTACCTTTTGCCTTTTTGCGTACTTGGCTATTTTTCTATGTTTATATTTTCCTTTTGATTTGTAGATCTTTATAAACTCATGAAAGTACAGCTGATTCTCAATATTTTCATTAGTAGTGTTCTACAAAGTCACTGTGAACACTGAATTAGTGAATATTGAACTCTTGTTCCTAGGGGAAGTACAAGGTTAGGTTCCTGTGAGTCTTTGGATGCTACATTTTTGTCAACTGATAATATGCAACTTTGTTTTATGTGTATTTTTATTTAAAGACACCTTATTTAATATATATTGTTGATTCATTTACATAAATGAGTCAGCACTATAACTCATGAACAACAGCATTATAATTCATGCCCAAATGAATCTTCTCTAACGTGTGTATTTTCTCCATAAGACACATCATAGCCTTCTTGCACTTAGGAACACTAGACAGCATTTCAACACGATGCTTAGGGGACATTGAAACAATAAAACATTAACAATCCCCAAACTGGGAAAATCTCTCAATAGAAACTCATGGACACTTATTTACAGTATGAAACCTGAAAAAAGAAGGCAGAACATAGCCTTGTTTGACCTTGGTTGGAATGTCATGTTGGATGATTGAAATTTTTTACTTCTCTATACATGACTATGAAAGTGCCACAAGTATTCATTTGGTATTACAAATGAATTTTAGTGAGCATTGGTGAGTTCACAAATGTGGAATCTACAAATAATGAGGATTGATTGTAATTCTTTGTCCATTGTACACAATTCAAATATTTCCCCCCCAGACTGTAATTTATCTTTTAACAATATTTATGGTGTCTTTTGTTACACAAAAAATTTTATTTTAACTTTGTCAATTTTACTAATCTTTCTTTTTTATAGTTTATGGGTTTCATCTCGTTTTGACATCTTTCCTTACTTTGGTGTCAGGGAAATATTCTCATATATTGTCTTCTAAAAGTTTTGCCTTTTCCACTTAGATCTTTAATCTATTAGTATTTCTTTTGAGTAAAAGATGAAAATGATTTGGATAAATGATTTTCCAGAATTATTTATTAAGCAGAGATTTTGGATTTGACTCATATTACTTCTGTTATATGCCATGTTCCCTTGCTTTGTTTCTAGGCTGTCTATTGTTTGCCAAGTTTATTTGTGTATTCTTTCATCAGTCCTAAACTTTTAAAAATTGTTATGGCTTTATAACAAGTCTTAATATTTAGTAGGGAATGTTCCTTATTCTTTATCTCACTTTACTCTTCTCAAAATTGCATCTTACTTCTTCAAATGAATTATAAGATTTGTCAATTTCCTTGAAAAGTATGGTTAATATCATGATTAGAATAACAGTAGATTATCTTCTTTGGGGAAACTATTGTAGAGATAATGAGTTTTCCTCTTCATGAACACAGTATTTTCCTTCCAAAGCCTTCTGTAATAGCCTTCAAAAAAGTAATTATAACTTTTCTCAATAGAGATCTTACATAAACTTTGTTATTTTATTTCCGGGTACCTTATATCTTTGGTTGTACTTTGAATAAAATTTTTAAAAGGTGACATTCCTGATAGATTTTTGCAGGTGTATAGTAAATTATTTATCTTTATCCAGCAACCTTGCTGAAGAACTAAATAGTTCTAATCATTTGTCTATATGTTTCCTTGGGTTTTTATGTAATTATATCACCTATTAAAAATAATTTTGTTTTTTCTTCAGCAGTCAAAATTATTTCTTTTTCTTATTTTATTGTGTTGGCTAGTATTTTTATTTTGGTGCAGCTGTGTACCTACACTGTAGCAGCTCTGCATCCTTAAATGACCAATTGGAACCAGGTTTATTCTCCATTCATAATCTGCATGAGGCTTCACAATTACCAAAGTCTGGAACACTGCCTGGTTTCATGTGGTGGGCAAATAGCTTAACCACTTTACTATACTGGCTGATAAAACAGGCATAATAATAGCATCCTCTTGATGAGGCTGTTTTTGAAGACTAAATTAACACATAATATTCTTCTAGCAAGAGAAATGGGGCATTGTTATTCTATGGGTTTGTTTCAGTTATGCTAGATAAATAAGTTCTAGGGATTTGCTGTACAACATAGTGCCTATGGTAACAAAATGGTGTTGTACACTTCTAAGTTTGTTGAGGGCAGATATCATTAAATGTTCTTACCATGCACACACACACACACACACACACACAGAATAAAAAGACAAAAGGACACAGGAAAAGTGGGATGTGTTGGATATGTCTGTTACCTTGATTATGGCAATGGTATCATAGGCATTCATATATGTCTATACTCACCAAATTTTATATATTGAATATGTGCAGTTCTTCATATACCAATTATATTTCAATAAAGCTGTTAGAAAACAACAATAAAACATCTTATAGTGGTGCCTGTAATGTATAAAGAACTAGGAGAATTTATCAGTCTACTATTATAATCTACTATTATTAATACTACATAAAAATGAGACTGACTGAAAGCTTCCTTTCTCATACATTCCATCCATTTTTGGTATTGAGATTTATAAAATTCCAAAAGTGAGTTGTATAGCTTTCATTCTCTTTCTAATGTCTTGAGTGGGCTAATGTAAAAATGGAAATTATCTCTTCTTTAAAGTTCTGGTAAAACTCACATTTAAAACTTTCTAGTCCTGCAAAATTTCTGATATTGATAATTGATTCAATTTCTATAATGTTATGTCTACTCATATTTGAGTTATATTTGGTAGTTCATATTTTCCATCCCACTTAAGTTGTCAAGTTTATTAGCATAAAGTAGTTTAAGGTATTCTTTTATGATGTCTTTAAGCTTATTATACCTTTAATTACCTATTTTTTATGGAAAGATTAAAATTTTATCAGTTAATTTCAAAGAATCAGCCTTTGTTTTTCTCTATCCCTCTTTTATTTCTTTAATTTTCTCTTATTTCCTTTTATGTTTTTTGGGTTTGCTGTGTTCTTTTTCTAAATTCTAGAGTTGAGTGCTTAGCTCATTAATTTCCATTTTTCCTAAAATATATACTTATCCATATACATTCTTTCTAAATATTGACTTTGGGTAGCCCATGGAATTCTACATGTGCTTAGCTTAAAGAGTAACCAAAGATGGTAATGAAAGAAGCATTCCTTTCTCACCCTAGTTCCTTTCTCCATCCCTAGCACCTTTCTCCATCCCTAGTTCACACTCCACAAAGACAATTTTTTTAATCATTTCTTTTGGTATTTATCTTTTTTTTATTGTGTTATGTTAGTCAACACACAGTCATTAGTTTTTGATCTAGTGTTCCATGATTCATTGTTTGTGTATATCACCCAATGCTCCATGGAATCCATTCCCTCCTTAATACTCATCACCAGGCTCACCCATCCCCTCTCCTCCCTCTCTTCTAAAACCCTCAGTTAATCTTTTTATTTCTAATTCCCATGTTAGACTTTCATTTCTTTATATTTTAATTTAACTCTTACCTACTGACTTTCTACTATGGAAGATAAGATTTGTCCCACATCCTCCCTCTCCCCCTATCCTCTTAATAGAACTCATGTATGTCATCATCTTTCAAGTGTATATTCAGTGTTTGCATTATTATATGGATATGTAAGTATTATTCACAGAAGACTATGTAGCATACAGTGACACATTTCTTGTTTTGACAATCTTTTCCCTTCTTCTTCTTCTTCTTTTTTTTTTTTTAAAAAGATTTTATTTATTTATTTGAGAGAGAGAGAGAGAGAGAGAGAGAGAGCAAGCACAGCCGGGGGAAGGACAGAGGGTGAGGGAAAAGGAGAAGCAGAATCCCCACCAAGCACGGAGCCTGACATGAGGCTTGATCTCAGGACCCTGAGGTCATAACTTGAGCAGAAGGCATTTGCTTAACCAGCTGAGCCACCAGTACCCCTGATCTTTTTCCTTCTTAAAGTTAATAAAAGTTTTTTGTTTTCCTTAGTTTTTAATTTTCTTATCATTCTTTCATTCTCAAGGTCTCTTCCCTAAGTTTAAGTATTTTCTCACTGTGGTCATACACATTTGGTATTTGAATTTATTTTTTGCTCAGAGATAACCCTCCTAGAATTCTATGTCTCTTCCTTTCAATCTATACTTCCTGTGCTCTGTGCCTGCTATAGGGCTCTTGTCCAGGGATTTCTCTTCACTATCATGCTAGGTACCAGTGTCCTGACCATGGGCGAAAGGCAAAAGGAACTTTCTCTGGTGTTCAAGCTACTAGTTTCCTGCATGCTGTATTTTGTTTATGCTATTTTTTTTGTAAAACATATTCTTCAGTAGCTTCTTGAGAATGTTGTAATGTTTATCTGTCTCTGTTATTCTGGATATAAGGCATAATGTGCCTTGGTGCCTGTCTTTTTCTTTTATTGTTCTGAAAATTTAGTAAGCCCATTCAATTTGGAAATTCATGTTGTTCAGTAGTAAGGAAATTTCTAGAATTGTTTCTATGATAAAATCATCAGTTTTATTTTCTTCTTTATGTCTTTATGGGAAAATGCTAACTTAGATGTTAGAGTTTCTAAACTCATCCTCCATTTTTTTCTATATTTCTTATCCTTTTTGTCTTATTTTCCATCATCCTATTTGTGTATTATGTATGCACACATGTACATAAACACACATATATGTTTATATATTTATATGTATATATTTATATATTTATACATATATATATATACACATAACATATGTATGTGTACAAATGGGATCTTGGAAAAATATATGTCACTTTCACCCTCACTTAAATATAAATATTTAATAATTTTACTTATGATTGTCCTTTGATCCATGAATCATTTACAAGTGTGGAGCATAATATCATCAAGATGACAACATACATTGTTCACTCCCCCCACAGGAGAAACAACTAACATCTATTCGTGAATAAGACACTAGTGAGAGAATCCTAGCACACAAGGGTGAGGCTGAGGCATCCACTACACAACAGAGACCAGGACAGACCACACTGGAAGGTAAGAGAAGTGACTTCACACTGACCATATTACCTCTCTCCTAGGACAGCACAACACCACATGGAGAGTTTTCTTTTGAACCTCAAGTTTGTCTGGTATGGAAAGAAAGAGAACCCACAGGGGGCAAGAAGCATCTTCACCACCATTGTAGGTCGTTTTGTTGGAGCCCTTACTCTGATCTCAAACCAAGGGGATTGCAGGAGAATCTGTGGGCTCAATCACTTGGAATATGACTGTGATAGAGAAATGGATGGGCTTGCAACAACCAGCATATGGATCTTGGGAGAATCAATTCATAGCTGCAGTGACCAAGTGGTAGTCCCAGCCAGTGGCTTGGTTCGTCTACAGAACAAAGTTGAGGGTACATACTGATCAAAGAACTCATTGAATTGCAGATCTGCCTGATTTGGATCCTCAAGTGAGGAAGTTTGCCAGCCTAAAGCCTGGTTTGCTCAAGGTACTGAATCACAGTCCCACCCACAGTGGAGAGTGTCTTCCATCCCCAGCTGACCAGAAGGGTTGGTAGAAACCTCTGAAAACTGCGTGGCCAATGGCGGTCAAGCCAAGAGAGGGGCAGACAGAGCCAATAATTTGCAGAGCAAAGTCAGTGGCCCTGTTCAGCCAGGGAAACTGGGGTGTGGTTCAGCTTGAGTTAAGATGACAAATAGAGCTTTACTAGTTTTAAAGCTGCTTTTCTCACTGTACCTAGGCAGAAAATCTAATTCATAGCCCTGCTTATTGCTGAGTATAGCTTTCAGCCTGTCTAATCAGAGAAACTAACCAGAACATACCAGAAGCTGTGTAGCCCATTTAACACCGCTACATACAGTGGTGCTTGAATAGAGAGCAGAGCCTATGGCTTCTCTAAGCAGCAGAGCAAAACTGATGGCCTCACCTGACCAGGGAATTCAGTACACACTGACTCAGGCTCCCAAACATCAAACTGTATAGGCCAGGGCCCTGTCAGAACAGGGAAGCTAATTCATAGCCCTGTCTACTACTAGATATATCACCCAATCCCAACCATCTGGTAAGCCTGATCAGAGAATCCAGGCAACCATAGAACCTATCCTGTGGCCTCACTTGGGTAAGAAGCCAAGCCAGTAGTGCTATCCAACTGTTCTCAGCCAATGGCACATCCCCTGTCCCCAACCTCAGAGCCTGAATAGTTGCTTCACCCAACATAGACCATAATAGCTGGCCCCACCTCTCTGAAGACAGTACCAGCAGATTCACCTAGACACTCAACATGAGCTGACTGGTGAAAAACTGTCTCTGCCAAAGCTAACCTGTAAAGTATAGAAGAGGAGCCCCATTACTCAAATGGGCAGAAACCAACATAAAAAATCAAGGATCACAAAAAATCAGGTATGTGCGACACCACCAAAGGAAATATAAATCCTCTTAAGGAAGTTTAGTGAACTGCAAGAAAGCACAGACAACATAACAAAATTAAGAAAACAATGCATGAACGCAATGAGCAGTTTGATGAGGAAAGAGTAACCACCAAACAACCCCAAACAGAAATCCTAGAGATGAAAAAATAAAATAAACTGAAGAATTCAGTCAAGAGTTTCAACTGTCAACTCAGCTATGCAGAAGAAAGAATCAGTGACTGGGAGGATAGGAGACTGGAAATGAATGAAAGGGAGTAAAGAAAGTTTATGAGCATTCTGGAACACAATGAAAAGAAACAATATAAACATTATGGGAATTCCGGAAGGAGAAGAGAAAGAGAAAGGGACAAAAATATATTTAAAGCGATAATCACTAAAACTTTCTAAACCTTGAGAAAGAAATGAACATCCCCACCCACGAGGCACAAAAGACCCCAAATAAGTTAAACCCAAATAGAAGTGTGCTTGGTTTGTAGATTTGAAAGTGTGTGTGTGTGTGTGTGTGTGTGTGTGTGTGTGTGTTGAGGGGTATCGGCAATCTTTTTGTAACTGACTTTTAATATTACCAAATTTTGATCAGATAATATGATCAATATATAATTTAAAAAATATTTATTGGATTTCCTTTTGACATAGTGTGTGTTTTTCTTTATATCTCATGTATGCTTGAAACTGAGGAATATTTTCTATTCAGTGGGGGCATGTTTTACATGTATTTCCATTAGATCAAGTCTACTAATGGGAAGAAATACTTTATGGCTCACTAGTGTTTTGTCATTTTGATCTATCATTTTCTGGGAGACTTGTGTTCAGTTATCCCAGCCACATAGTCTCTTGTACAGTCTCTTTTTAGTCAACCACTCTTTCCACTCTTAACTCCTGATCCTCTGTCTGTACTGTTTTGTTTTTCAGAATATTATTAAAATGGAATCCTACATTATGAAGTCTTTAGGGTCTGGCTTCTTTCATTTAGGAAAATTCATCTAAATGTCATAGTGTTGCTTGAATCAATAGTTGTTCCTTTTTATTGCTGAATTGTAGTAGTCTACTGTGGGATGTACCATAATTTTGTCTATCCAGCCACCTTTGGAAGCACATCTGGGTTGTTGCCAGTGTGGGGATATGAGTAAAACTGTTACAAATATTTACACAGAGGTTTTAAGTGAACATAGGTCTTCAATTCATTTATATAAATACTAAAAAGGGAGATTTCCTTGACTGTATGCTAAGTATATGTTTAACTTTATAAGAAATTTTTGAATTGTTTTCCAAAATGGTATGTCATTTGCATTCCCACTGATAATGAATGAGGATTCCTGTTGCTCTATATCTTTGCAAGTCATGGCATTGCTAATTTTAAAATTTTAACCATTCTAGGTATGTGATGGTACCTCTTTATGATTTTAATCTACCTTTCTTAATGGCCATTAATGTTGAAGATCTTTTCATATGCTTATTTGCTAGCTGTGTACTTTCTTTAGAAAAATTTCTTTCGGTATGTTTTGCTCACACTTTTTTTTTTTAAAGATTTTATTTATTTATTTGACTGAGAGAGAGAGAGCCAGAGAATACAAGCAGCAGGAACAGCAGAGGGAGCAGAACCAGGCTCCCCACTGAGCAGGAAGCCTGATGAGGGGCTCCATCCCAGGACCCTGGGATCATTACCTGAGCCAAAGGCAGATGTTTAACCTACTGAGCCACCCAGGCACCACTCTTTTGCTCATTTTTTAAAAAGATTTCATTTATTTATTTGACAGACAGAGATCAAAGCAGGCAGAGAGAGAGGGAGAGGCAGGTTCCCTGCCGAGCAGAGAACCTTAGAAGAAGGCAGAGGCTTTAATCCAGTGAGCCACCCAGGTACCATTTTTTTTGCTCATTTTTATAAGGGGGTTGTTTGTTTTTTATTGTTGAGCTTTAAGAGTTCTTTACATATTCTATAAAGGTACAAGTTCTTTATCAGATATTGGGTATATACGTTTTTTCCCTCAAGTCTGTGGCTTTTCTTCATTCTCATAACGATGTCCTCTACAGAGCAAAAGTTTTTAATTTTTTAAAAGTCCAATTTATCATTTTTTTATGGCTCATGTTTTTAGTGTCATATCTAAAACTTTATCACCATACCCAAGGTCACACAGATTTGTTTTATCTTCTGTTTTTTGTTTTCTTTTCTGGAATAAAGTTTTAGATTTAAAATTAGGTCCACTATTTATTTTGAGTTAATTTTTGTATAAGGTATGAAGTATGTGTCTACTTTATTTCATTTTTATTTTATTTTATTTCTTTTCTTTTCTTTCATTTTTTCAGTGTTCCAAGATTCATTGTTTCTACCTTTCCCCCCCTTTTTGCAATTGTTCCAGCAACATTTGTTGAAAAGATAAAATTTTCTCCATTGAATTGCCTTTGTACTTTTGCCAAAAATCAAGGGACTATATTTGTATGGGTACATTTCCGGGGCCTTTATTCTGTGTTTCATTATTATATGTTTACATTCTTTCACCAATAGATAACTGTAGCTTTATAGTAAAAATTGAAATCAGGTACAGTGAGTATTCTAATTTTTTCCTTCTGAGAATTATTTTGGCTTTTCTTGTTCCTTTGTCTGTCCATATGAGTTTTAGGATTTGTATATCTCCAAAAACCTTGCTAGAATTTTGATTTGGATTGCACTAAAGCTATATATTAATTGAAGAGATGGATACCTTAAAATATTGAATCTTCCAATTCATGAACAGGGTATATTTTTAAATTTAGTTTATATTATACTTTTTAACATCCAGACATTGCATATATTTTATTATGCTTATACCTATTTTATTTTTAGTGCTATTGTAAATGGTATTTTTTGAATTTCAAATTTCGATTTTTCATTGCTATATGTAGTTCAATGCTATGTGAAGACAAATGATTTTTATATATTGACCATGTATCCTGCAACCTTGTTGAACTCCTTTTTGTAGTTTTTTTCTTTCTTTTCTTTTTTTTTTTTTTTAAGATTTTATTTATTTATTTGGCAGACAGAGATCACAAGTAGGCAGAGAGGCAGGCAGAGAGAGAGGAGGAAGCAGGCTCCTTGCTGAGCAGAGAGCCTAATGTGGGGCTTAATCCCAGGACCCTGGGATCATGACCTGAACCCAAGGCAGAGGCTTTAACCCACGGAGCCACCCAGGCGCCCCCACTTTTGTAGTTTGAAGAGACCTTTTGTAGATTCTTCAGGATTTTCTCAATAGACAATGGTTTTCCATTTCTAACAGTCTGTCTTTCTTTATGTTAGACCCAAGTTTTTGACCTATATTTTAATCCTTGTGATTTAAGAACTTTTAACATTTCTTGTGGATTTGGACTGCTGACAATGAAGTTGGACTGCCGCTCACTCCCTGCCCCCATGTCATCTGCAGCCTCCAGGGTTTCAAACTCATTCTGCCTCAACACTTGGCTTTCATGAATTCATTAAAAATTACTAGCCTAATCTTCTTACTAGCTTATATAGCATCTGATAATATCTGTCCCAAGTAGGGAAAGCTTGGGAAACAAGTTTCCCCCTGCAAGCACCTTCTCTTTGAGGATTTCCTTGGTTGTTTGCTCTTGTGATCCTGACACTCCAGGGGAGATTCAAGAAAAGTCATTAATTTGCAGTTTGTCCAGGATTTTTCTTGTTCGAAGGGTCGGTGTTCTTCTCTCCTAGCTTTCTGCGTCTCCATGCTGAATCTAGAAATTTAAAGAATCTGTTTTTAAAATGTCTACATTTTGTGTCTGCTTTTTTCCCTTACATATTCTTGATTTTTAAAAATGCTGTCCTGCCTTTTGTTATTATGTTCCTTTTTTAGTTTATATAAGTTTAAACATATCTTTTTAAAGGTGTTTTTCAGATTTTCCTATTTTCTCTCATTCCTGAGCTCTAATTCCTTTCAAGGTGGTTCCTCATGTAGTTTTGGTGGTGTTTGCATGTGGGGTTTTGATTATGTCACTTTGAATTTTGATTAATAGTCTGTAAAAGCTCTTCCTTCTATGGGGGATCTATATGTTCTGGGATACACAAGTTTTTCTGGGGAGCAGTTTTATATTTGCTTTTCCTAGGATCTCAGAATTCAACCCTCCTGGACCAGTCTTCACGTTTAAGTCTCACGTTGTGGTTCCTGCCCCCTGCAGGTGGTGTAAATTTCATATCCACTCATAAGATAGCCTGATGTTTTGATTTCTTGGAAGCAATTTGCTTTATACAAGGCACCTTAGATTGAAAGTTTCTTTGCTGCTTTTTTTTTTAGATTTTTATTTATTTTAGTTGACAGAAAGAGACACACAGAGAGAGAGACTACAAACAAGGGAAACAGCAGAGGGAGAGGAAGAAGCAGCTTCCTTCCCTGGGCAAGGAGCCTGATGTGGGGCTTAATCCTAAGACATCCCAGATCATGATCTGAGCTGAAGGCAGATGCTTAACCAACTGAGCCACCTAGGCATTCTCCTTGCTGCTTCTTAGGACAAGTGCCCTGAATTTTCTTGACTGCTCTTCAGTCTGGCCAGCCCTTCAATATATCTGGACATTACGCAAGTGGCACCATCCCAGCTCCCTCCTTTCTTCTTCTCCTGTCCTTCACTTGGCATTAAGATACAAGTTTTCAGGCCAAGTCTGAAATCCCTGTGGATCCCCATGGCAACAACTTCTGCACACTGTTTCGAGTTTTCTCTTCATTTCTGGAGCCTAGGGATTTCCATTTTCCAAACTCATTGTTAACAAAAAGTGGTATTATATCCTACAGTACTAGTAGTTTGTTTTTGTTTTTGGAGGAACCCTCCTCACCATTGTCTCAATGTACTCACTCTGCCAGTCAGTCAGCCATGTTGCTGGAAGTGGACTGAGGACAACTTCCAGGGTGACTAGAGTTTGGATGTCAGCTGAAATGCAGTGTCTCCCTCCAGTTTCTTTAAGAAAGAGAGGTTCATGTCAAAGCCAGTTTTAACCCTTTCCCTCCTTAGTTACTTGGAACAAAGGCATAGAATTTAGTGGTATTATATTTCTTCTTCTTTCTCACTTGAATGATTTGTAAATACAATGCTTATCCTTGATTTTTGTTGTCCACATGATGATGAAATCAAGGGAGTTTTGCTTTATACTTGAGAAGTTCAGATTAGATCCTTAGTTTATTTGGATGCACAGGCAAACACTACCCATACTCACATAAGTCAACCAGCTTGCTACTCACATTAAGAAAAAAGTCACCTTGGGCACCTGGGTGGCTCAGTGGATTAAACCTCTGCCTTTGGCTCAGGTGATGATCTCAGGGTTTTGGGATTGAACCCCATATCCGGCTCTCTGCTCAGCAGGGAGCCTGCTTCCCCTCTCTGTCTGCCTGCCTCTATGTCTACTTGTGATCTCTCTCTGTCAAATAAATAAATAAAATTTTGGAAAAAAAGAAAAAAAAGAAAAAAGTCACCTTCCCAAGATCACCAGCAATCCTATTGGTGAGGCTTTTCAAATTCCCAAAAAATCAACAGTATAGGAACATTCTGACTTAAGTGTCTCAAATTTCTGCTCTTTGGGTTTCATGAAGAAGTTGCTTTGCAGGAGTTCAGGCATGCTTCCATTCTTTGATGATGTCCTCAGGAGGGATGTGACGAAGATGAAATGGAGGAGAAACAAGATGTTCTTAGATTATCAAATCCTTAAGTTATCAGTGAAACAAAAATATAAATGTTAGGTGCAAACAGTCTCCTTGGTAAGAGATTGAATTTTTGGTGTTTTACTAATTGCTAACATATTTGACTATATATTTTTACTTGATTGACTTTCTTCCAGGGAAGGTCAGACCTCTAAAGGGAACTTGACTGGGTAAAGCAGCATGTTTTTAATCTGTAAGCTGTGGTTTATTAGGACTTCATACTGTCTTTCTCTGGCCCTTTAAAGCAGTCTCATCCAGCAATTAGCTGGGAGATGAGTGTCATAGTGTAAGAAGTGGAAAGGCTTTGCATGAAGACATGCTTCTTAGTTGGCAAGGGTTTTGGTTTTTTTTTTTTTTTTCATCTGTAACATAAGGTGCTCTATTAAATTGGCTCTTCGGTTGTTTGAAGGTTAAGAAAGAAGTATAGTCATAAATCAAAATTCAGAGGCATTATGGGGTTGAGGTGCTATAATTCGGGATTTGATATGCTAAATTGATAAAGATTACCAGGTAAAAAGCCTCTGTTTGGTTCCTGAAAGTGACATCAGGGAGAGCTTGCCAGATCCCACTTTTTTTTTTTTTTTTTTAAAGATTTCATTTATGTATTTGAGAGAGAGAACACAAGTGGGAATGGGTGGAAGGGGAGAGGAAGAAGCAGACTCCCCACTGAGAAGGGAGACTGATGCAGGGCTTGATCCAAGGACCCTGAGATCCTGACCTGAGCCAAAGATAGATGCTTAACTAACTGAGCCACCCAGACACCCCTCTGCTCTTGTTTTAGAGAGTCTGTTTCAAGAGTTTTAGGAACATTTTTAATTACCCATTTACATATAGGCTGCCCTCTCAGACAGTGACCTTCTGTGGGATTCAGGTGTCATTATTTTCTTGAGTCTCAAAACTTACCACTAGTACATGTTTATTGACTGAATAAACGACGGTACTGTTTTTGTCACATTTTTATTTCCAGATCCTGAATTCTTAGTTTGGTTTGGGAAAAACAGTGATATTCCTGATACTGGTAACTCCAGATGACTATTGCTTCTTATTGTAATTTTCAACTCTGTCTTACCATCCCCAATCCCAACAGGTCCTACATGGGCAATCCTGGCTGATACCTACTTTTTAACCCAGATTATTAGTCATCATCATTAAAATCGTATTGAAGGGGCACCTGGGTGGCTCAGTGGGTTAAAGCCTCTGCCTTTGGCTCAGGTCATGATCTCAGGGTCCTGGGATCGAGCCCTGAATGGGGCTCTCTGCTTCGTGGGGAGCCTGCTTCCTCCTCTCTCTCTGTGTCTGCCTCTCTGACTACTTGTGATCTGTCAAATAAATAAATAAAAATCTTAAAAAAAAATCGTATTGAAGATTTGTACCTGATCATGTGCTTGAATTGTTTCCTTGGTCCTAAGCTGTCTTGCATCCTAGAAGAAAATAGGAAATATGAGTCACTTGGAAAAGGCAGCACCACCTTACATCTTAAGGAGATTGGATCCAGGTGTGGAAGAAGTAGGCCAGAGCCACCAGGGCATCAGTGCCAGCATCAGTCAAGACTATGAAGAGGCTGCTTGGCCAGTGTAGCATTGCTTCCCTATTTACAAATGCTCATATTAAATCTAAGATTCCTTAAAGATAATTTCCAAGGCATAGAAGAAAAGGAAATTTTTCTTTCAAACTAGCAACTATGGATGGAAGAAAGGACTAAAAAATTTTTCTCTTTAACTATGTCACTCATTAAAAAAATATTTTTTCTGGGCCACTCATCAAGTATGGGTATGATGTTACACGTATTATTAACAGTGGTGAACAAAAGGACTTAGGTCAGTCTGATTTTGCTTTGAGACATTATGAGAAGACAAGATCCTCTGGGCAGGTCAAGAGAGTGATGTCAGTACTCCCTAAGCCCCTACCATAGTCTCCATAAACGTCTCCTCTTTTCAGTCATTGAGGTGCACTGATGCTTATGCACCACAAGATGGAGCCTCCGAAGCAGTTTATTTCCCAGTGCTTCCATCCCATTTCCCCCTTTGGACAGTGAAGGTCTGGTTCTGTGAGCCTTTGAGAAAGCAACGCCTTTACAACCATGAGGGGGGGCACAGACTTGGAGAGGATCTAGAGTATTGTTCTAGTCATTGTCATAATGAAAACTAATTGGTTCTTGGCCCCATCCTGATGAACACTCTTGTCAGCATCTTCTAGGAAGATGCAAAAGACATGCTCAGCAAGTGTGTGATGACACAAAGCCAGGGAGGATAATTGGTGCATTTGGATGGTATTGCAAAGATTCAGAAAGTTTTCAATAGGCTGAAACCTACAAGATGAAAGTGAACAGGAGTTAAGTCATTCTAACATGAGTTACCCTGAGTGTGGTCCATGGATCACCATTCCCCAAATTGCTTGTTGCCTATCCTTGACAAGGCAGGGAGCTCCTGCCAGGGTGTTCGGGAATTTAGTTACAAAGCACATTGTTCAGTAAAGAAAAACAAACAAAATTTCCCTGGTGCAAGAAGTGGGGCACTGGCCTATGTTCCAGCACGAACTCTTCATCTTAGGGAGGGTATGCCTGTTGAGTGGTCTGTGCCTGGACCAAACTGCCTTGGTCTCTTCACATGATGGGTAATAATCATATCTAACATAAAGGGTTGACACGGTGAATGTTAGCAGTATCACGCACATTATGTTTCCCCATACATGGTATGTGCTCACTACATGGAAGTAAGTATGACTGTGTTTCTCCTTAACACTTCTTTAGGGAAAATACTGTTGTTATCCCTACTTTGTAGATGAGGAACTGAAGGGAGTGTCAGCAAAGCTTAATTGTGTCCTGTGGTCATGCAGTTCCTAGGTGCCAGACCCAAGGCTTGAAACCAGATTTTCTGATTCTAACTTTCAAATAAACATTTATCCATTATAGCATGCTGCTCATTCCTGGTTGGACTAGACTGTTGGGTTAACATTTTTTTGACCAAAACTTAATTATGCTCATAATTTAGTATGCACATGTGGGCACAAGCACACAGAAACATGTATGTATAGATCTGAAAGAAAATTTTCATGAGATAATACTTGCCCTCCATAAGTGCAATGTATTGATATGTCTTAGTCTATTTTATTATTATTATTTTTTAAATTTCAATTTATTTTTTTAATATTTTATTTCATTTTTAAAAGAAAGAGCTGGCAGTGACCTACTGGATTGATTTCATGGCCCACAAATGGACTGTAACCCACAATGTGTACTAGCAATATCAACAGACTATTTAGTTCTAAAGTTCTCTGATTCTCCTAGAAAACAAACAAACAAAATAAACAAAAGCCTTCCAACCCAATTCCCTTAGTGTAGAACAGAAGACCCGGGCTTGGGAGAGGTTCATGTGAACAAAGAGTAAGGATTTTAGCTTATGTCAATATATGGAAACACGACAGTGTCGGGGCAGAAAGTTCACTTTATCCCTCAAGAGTTCTGCATTCCCTTTTGGGTGCTGCACTTAGACAGAAATCAACAACTGGCCACAGACAGGGTGGGAAAGGGTCTGAAACTATTTAAGCAGCCATGAATGTTTAATACAATTTTGAAGGAAAAAAGTCTGTAAAGACTTATTTATATCTACATCTACATCTATCTACCTACCTACCTACCTACCTGATATAAAATGATAATAGATCCCTAAGTTAGTAGAATTATCTTGCAGGATTCAGCAGGTCTTGGCCAGTCTGATCATTATCTCACAGAACGCTTACTTCCATTGCATTTTTGGATTTTGGTGTCTGAAGTGAGAATCCTACAGAATGCTTGTAACTCCACTTCCCTCCTGTGAGAGGCCACTAAAGGCAGGAAACCGCTCCTCCCAGGGTAAGAGGAGGAGCTCCCTTGCTTGCTTGGCGTTTGCAGGACTTTTGCTCCGCTTCAAAGGGGTTTGCAAGGGTGGTGACGGACTCCAGCCCAGGCTGTGCCTTGGAACAGGGACATTCCTTTGCCTAGAGTCTGGCCTGGCCTTGTGGGAAAGCCCCCAGTTCCTGGTACTTCGGGCTGGTAGGAAGCACTTGCCTGGTTGTTTCCCTCCCTTGTCTGCTCTGCAGAGAGCTGATTCTCCCTGTGAGTCAGGAAAGGAGGCAGTGAAAGGCTGGAACAGTCCCTCAGCAGGTTTGCATGGGGCCTCAGGAATGCCTGCAGCTGGAAATCCCCCTGGAAGGTGGTTACAACAATAGAGGTTTGCGCTGCTGCCGCCCGCTGGGGTAGGGCATTACATTGAAACAAGGAGCAGCAGATTTGTTGGTAGTTTATTCAGGAAGGAAAATTCAGGAAGGAAAGGGGAGAGGGGAGTCAAGAATGACTCAAAGGTTATATGGTTGGGAAATCGGGGAGCAAAGTAAGGTCACCAAAACAAAGTGGAAAAACAGAAATGGCATAAATTGTGAGGGGAAGGATGGATACTTTTGACGGTACTACGTGTGTGATTTAGAGTCAGAACTGTGTTTGTGAAAGTTTGAAATGAAGCTGGCGGGGTTAAAGTATACCGATCTTGTTTTTGAACTGTTTACTATCCAGTGTTAAATTCAGACACTGGGAGCCAAATGTGATCATATTAGAGTGAGGTGACTCTTGATGTTGGAACTGCTTGGATAACATACTCATTCTTCATTCATTCATTATCTGTTAGCATCTCAGATTAGTGTTCAGAATGTAACTGACACGTTCATTTTTGGTAGTTCTTTATGTAGAATTAAAATAAACAGGCTAGGGTTACCTGGGTGGCTCAGTTGGTTTAAGTGTCTGCCTTCGACTCAGGTCATGATCCTGGAGTCCTGGATGGAGTCCCACGTCTTACTGTCCTTCTGTCTCCCGGGGAGTCCGTGGGGAGTCTGCTTCTGCCTCTCCTCCCCAGACCTGCTCCTGCTCTCTTGCTCACTCTCTCTCTCAAATAAATAAAATCTTAAAAAAAGAAAACAGACTAATGAGGTGATTTCTGTAGATGACTATCCGCATTTTATTTCTGATCTCTTAGGCGGACTGAGTCAAATGACATTGGTTATTCTAGATTGAGTCTTGTTAGGTGACATGCAGGGAGGGTGGCTGAAGCAGAAGAAGTCTTGTGCATGTGTGCCTTGAAGACAAACGGGGGAGAGATGAACTGATGGATATGATGATAACATTTATCAGGCATTCCCTATATGCTCAGTGGTATTATAAGCACTATATGTGATTATCTAACTTGATCTTTGATCTTCAACAAACCAATTAAATAATTACTATTAATATCTTCCTTTTATAATTAAGCAAACTAAAGCACAGAGAGGCCAATGAATTTTCCCAAGGTTGCAGAGGTGGGATGGCCTGACCCTTGAGCCATACCATGTACACTAAGTAGGAAGGTATTGTTCTTGCCTGGCTTGATAAACTGATGCAAGGCAACTAGAAATTCAATAAATTCAAATTTATTTATTTATTTGATAGAGAGTGCACAAGCAGGGGGAGCAGGAGAGGGAGGAGCAGGCTCCCCACTGAGCAGGGAGCCTCATGTGGCCTCTGATCCTCCTGACCCGTGGATCATGACCTGAGCTGAATATAGGTGCTTAATCGACTGAGCCACCCAGGGGCCCTAAGAAACTGTTTTCTAAGAGACAGACTGTTTTCTAAGAGAAAACAGTTGAGTGCCCTGCTGAAAATGTATGATCCAACGGGGGGAGAGGGACATTCTCCTCTCATCCAAAGATTGTAGGCAGGTTGTGGGCTTCGAGCAGGGAAAGCCATAGCCCTTTGAGAAACCTCACAGGCACAGAGAGCCAGCAGCCGAGCCTCAGAAGGAGCCTCTTTCAAGTTCTCCTGTGGAGTGGATTTCCATGGGGAAGTGGGATTCATTGATTCAGGCCTGGGTAGCTTTCCCCTGGACTCACCTCATAAGACCAAGGGGACCGTGGAAGAGGACTGTTAGAAGCTTGTCAAGAACTGAAATGTCTACAACCACTCAACTAAGGTTTCACAAGCTAGCAAACCTCAGGGAAATGCAACTTAATTGTACCCACAAGTAGGTGAGGTCTGGATGTGTGCTCAAAACATGCAGACTATCCATTCTAAAAATAAATCTTTATTCAATTTTATTCTATTGTTCTAAGTTCTTAAAACCTGTTCTGAAGAACACATGAGAGAATATTTTCTACTGGGAAAATAAACTTGCTTTAGTTGTCATATGTGTTTGGAGGAAGCTGTTTCTCTACTGTGTGTATGTGCCCAGAGTCTTATATGCCATAGTCAATGACACATAACAGGCACTCAGCAAACAGCCACCAGCTGAACATTTCACAGATAAGTGGAATGTGAACTGTAGGTTTTTTTTTCTTTTTCTTTCTTTCTTTCTTTTTTTTTTTTTTTGTTAAGTAACCTCTACCCCAAGGTGGAGGATCCAACTCATGACCCTGAAATCAAGAGGCTCAAGCTCTACCCACAGAGCAAGCCAGGAGCTCCTGCAACGTAGGTGTTTCAGGGGATAAATATAAGGTTCTTCCCCGAAGCTTTTAGATGCTACATGAGGAAATGCTAATAGCAAACATCTGGACAGTGACCCGACAAGCAATTATTGCATAAAAATGAAGAAATCACTGTAATGAAATAGCAAACACAAATGAGGAGACACAACACTTTTAAGCCAGAGTAGGGGGAGAAAAGACAATAGCACATTTAAATTCTGCAGAAAAATGTCTTTAAGAGATAATTCAGGTTTTAAAGTTTTCACCAAAAATTCCAATCTTAATTTATAGGGGAAAAAGAAAAAGGTCCATCAACCAGGATCCCACTACTCCAACACACCAGATAAATTTAAACATGTTTTCTTATTGGACAGGTGCCCAATCAGTTTGCATGGAACCTCTAGTTATAAAGTTCTATTAACCTTCTGAGCTGGAGTGGCCATTTCCTGAAAACCAGGTTTCTCTATGAAGACAGCAGAGCATCTTCATAAGGTGGTGCTGGGTGGCAGAAGCCCCTTCCTTCCTGAGCGTTCCCTGCAGCTGCTAAGGAGTCAACAGCCAGGTGCCCCACAGTTTCATTCCCTACCACTGGCAGCTGTCCCTGGCCCCATATGAGGGAGTGGAGAAGGGAAACTATTGATGAAATTGGAAAAGATTCTCTCCTTGGGCTCAGATTAAATTAGTTCACAAGTGACCCAAAGGAGGTTTCTTTTTTAAAATTGTGGCAATATAGACATTGCATAAAATTGACCATCTTAGCCATGTTTACATGCACAGTGCAGTACCTTCCCATTGTTGTGCCGCTAACACCCATCCGTGCCCCCACGGGGGGTCATCTTCCAAAACTGAAACTCAGTCCAAGGGAGCCTTTGGTACCACTGTCCCTTAAACTTTTTTTTTTAACCAAACTTTGCTTTCTTGTTGCTTTCTAAAACTCTAGCGAGAAAGGAAGGTAGCAATATGATATGTACTGTTTTTCATACATGTGGTTGTCATGTTTGGAACAAATGTATTTGTTAAGATCCATTTTAAGCCTGCACACTTACAAATGAAGCATGACCTCTAAAAAACCTCAAGAATACCTTTATTAAGAGTCATTGAAAAATCAACCAAAGCTTCCAGGGGTTATGGCAGTGCAAATTCAACATTTCCTGTGAAAATAACTATTTTATACTAAAGAATTTATCTGGTCTCTGTCCTGGGTTTCTGATTGCTGGGGTTTGTCTCTGTTATGCTAACTAGATGACTCACAGGATCTCCTAGAAAGCTTCAGGATGGGGGCTGGGCACCAGAAAGACCAACCCTATGATTAGAGTGTTGGGATTCTCAGCCACCTGACCTCTGGCCGGGAGAGAAAGGCTGACGATTGAGTTCGGTTACATTGCCAATCATTTACTCAATCATACCTGCCTAATGAAACTGCAGTAAATAACATTGGACACAAAGCTCAGTGGAGCTTCTTGGTTGGTGAACACGGATAGGCAGGGAGGGGGATGTGCGCTGAATCCACAGAAATTCAAAGCTTCATTACTTCTTACCCAGAGCTTTATAAGTGGTATGTGTATTAGTCTGGGTTCTCTAGAGAAACGGAATCAATAGGAGACTAGACACACACAAACACATGCAATGAAATTTTCAGGAAGGAGTTGGCTTACCTGATCATGGAGGCTAAGAAGTCACAAGAGTTGTGTAGTTGGCAAGCTAGGTATCCAGGAGAGTCAGTCTTAGTCCAAGTCTGACGTCTGACGGGAGGAGAGAAGACTCATGTCCCAAGTAGAAGACAGGAAGGCAGAAAGAGTGAATTCTACCTTTCTTAGACTTTTTGTTCCATTCAGGCCTTTAATCTTTAATGTATTGGATGAAGGACACTCACATAGGGGAGGCAATCTGCTTTACACAGTCTACCCATTAAAATGTTACTCTTATCCAGACACACCTTCACAGACACACCCAGAATAATTTTTAAGCAAATATCTGGGCACCTGATGGCCTAGTCAAGTTGACACATAAAATTCACTACCACTGTAGGCAACTGTTTGTTACTGCTGCTGTAATAAATCACCACAAACTTAGTGGCTCAAAACAACATAGGTTTATCATTTTATAGATCTGGAGGTCACTAATCCAAAATGGGTCTTATTTGTGGGCTAAAATCCAGGTATCTAAGGACTGCATTCCTTCTGGGGTTCTAGGGGAGGATCCATTCCTTGCCTTTTTCAGCTTCTAGGCACTGCCTGATTCCTTGGATTGTAGGCCTTCCCTCCATCTTCAAAACGTAGCATCTTCTAATCTCTCTCTGACTTTGGCCCTCCTGTCTCCCTCTTATAAGAATCCTTGTGGGGAGGGGTGCCTGGGTAGCTCTGTGGGTTAAAGCCTCTGTCTTCAGCTCAGGTCATGATCTCAGGGTCCTGGGATCGAGTCCCGCATCGGGCTCTCTGCTCAGCAGGGAGCCTGCTTCCCTCTCTCTTTCTCTTTCTCTCTCTCTGCCTGCCTCTCTGCCTACTTGTGAGTTTTGTCAAATAAATAAATAAAATCTTAAAAAAAAAAAAAGAATTCTTGTGGGGAGCCTGGGTCGCTCAGTTGGTTCAATGTCCAGCTTTTGGTTTCAGCTCAGGTCATCATCTCCACGTCGGAGATGAGCCCCGTGCAGGCATAGAGCTCTGCTTTCAACAGGGAGTCTGCTTCTCTCTCCCTCTCCCCCTGCACCATCCTACCATGTGCTCTCTCAGTCTCTCTCTAGAATAAATAAATCTTTAAAAAAAAAAAATTCCTTGTGATTACACTGGGCTCACCAAGATGATTTAGATAATTCTCCCATCTCAAGATTCTTGGCTTAATCACATTTGCCATGTCTCTCTGGACATCTTTTAGGGGCTATTCTTCTACCACAGCAATTAACAAATACCGTTGAATTGATGAACTATTAGTATAGTCACTTAACTGGTTTCTTTATATTCAGTTTCACTGCCTTCAGGTTCAATCATATCATCAGAATGATAACTATAAAAAATTACCATGTATCTTCTCTGTTAAAATTCTTTAGTGGCTTCTTATAGGCTGTAGTATAAATCCAGCCTCCCTTCAGAGGGTCGCCCCTGACTACCTTTCTAGCAACCTCTCTCACTGCCTCACTGTATGTATATAATGTTAAATGATAGGAAATTACTGGAATTGACAATTTTTGACTTACAAAAATCGGAATTTATGCAGTTCAACCTAATACCACCATTAGCCACATTGATACAACTGTACTTAATTGTCTCAAGGCACCAAGCTTCCCTGGCTCCCATGTTTTTGCAGATCCTGTTCTCTCTTCTCCCTTCCCTGATATAAATATATCCCGGGGTGCCTGGGTGGCTCAGTGGGTTAAGCCTCTGCCTTTGGTTCAGGTCATGATCTGGAATTGAGCCCCACATAGGGTTCTCTGCTCAGCGGGGATCCTGCTTCCCCGGCCCCCGCCTGCCTCTCTGCCTACTTATGATTTCTCCCTCTCTGTCAAATAAATAAATAAAATCTTTAAAAAATTATAAAAAAATATATATCCCAAGCAAATTGTTGCACAAATTATGAGTACCTAATGTGATAAGACTGTACATGGTTTTTTATTTCAGCTTTACTGCATAATATAGTCTTTAGCTCTATAGACTATCTGTCTTTAAATATTATAATATTATAATCGTGCATCCTAAATTACATCAGGACCCTTCCCCTGCTGTGAAGACTGGGGTCAGGCTGGCCTTTAGTAACTATGCAGAGAGCAGGAGGAGGCTGATGGAGTTTTTTCAAGCATTTATAGATCTGTTCGGGAGCCCATTGAATTTGTAATCCTCAGAAATTGTACAGTCAAACAGGTCTTCAATAAATGTTGAGTGAAGGAATAAAAACAATTTCCTTTGTCCCAACGTTCACTTAGACTGTGAACCATGACCATGTGGGTATAGCAACTGCTTTTAGGTGAAGTAAACAGTAAAGAGGCCGAGGTTGAGATCAGACTCAGCTACTGAAGGGGTGTCTGATCTCAGAAAAATGCTATATCTCTTTGGGCCCAGTGTCTGTGTCCATGAGACCAAGTGTCCTTCACTTTGACCCTTTGTCTTGCATTATTCTTTAATTTGCCAGCTAGTCAGTGATGTTATCTGCTGCCTGGAGCTGTTGGGAGTGGAGGAGGTGTCCCTCAGCACCCTTGGTGCAAGGCTGTTGTGTAACTGGATCTTGAGGAGAGTGAAGGGAGAGGTGTATTTTTGGTACCTGTGCATTTTCTTTACTTGATAGGGTTGTAAGTGTAGGTTAGAATGTTTTCTGTGTACATTGCCCATTGCATCATTCTTTGTTGTGACACACCACTAAGGATCTGACTTCTTCTAAAATCACAAGTTAATGCTTTTTATCAGAGCTCACCTAAGCATATTATTGGAAGCCTTTCTGAATATTCACTTAACTCTAATTCTAATTCATGAACATCTAGTAGGCATACCCTCTTTATGACTGATACTTTGCTGGGAGCTTTCAGTTATTCTGTTTAACAATCAGACAAAAATCCTACCAGGAGGGACTATTAGCTTCATTTTAAAACAGAGGTTTAGAGAAATTAAGGGCATTGTTGAGATTCCTTTACTTAAAGAGACAAATTACTGGTGCATATATGTGATTTCTTTTATAAGATATAAAATAGACAAATACAAAAATGAAAAAAAATGTTCAATACCTACCACTCATTAAAAATATTCTTCAGGGGATGCCTGGGTGGCTCAGTGGGTTAAAGCCTCTGCCTTCGGCTCAGGTCATGATCCCAGGGTCCTGGGATCGAGCCCCACATTGGGCTCCTTGCTCAGTGGGGAGCCTGCTTCCCTTCCTCTCTCTCTGCCTGCCTCTCTGCTTACTTTTGATCTCTGCCTGTCAAATAAATAAATAAAATCTTTAAAAAAAAATTCTTCAGGACATCCTCTGAAGACAGGTCATATTTTTTTTTAAAAGATTTTCTTTATTTATTTCACAGAGAAAGAGAGAGAGAACACAAGCAGGGAGAGCAGCAGGCAGAGGGAGAGGGAGAAACAGGTTTCCTGCTGAGTGGGAAGACCAACGAGGTGCTGGATCCCAGGACCCTGGATTATGACTTTAGCGGAAGGCAGACATTCGACTGAGCCACTCAGGTGCCCATTTTCTTCATTCTATAGTCTATGGGACATTTTGGACAAGGTAAAAATGGTATCATTTGTCCACCTGCATATCAACTAAAAAAATAAAAAAAACAAAACCTGGCTATTTAGAAATTACATTCTTCTAAGTAAATTAGTAATATTGTTTAAACAGTGCTGAACGCCCCAAATGAAATAAACAGAATGACATGCTGTTTAGTGACTGGGGGAGGTGAGTCACTATTGGCCAGGGTGGTCTCCGAGGAGTGACATCAGAGCTAGAATTTACCTGGGGAGGAGGAAAAAAGCAACCCAACATGTGCAAAGCCCTTGAAAGGGTCAGGACTATTAAAGGAGAGGTAGGCAGAAAGCCAGTTGTGGTTTACTTTTAGTGTTCAGCACTGTTTGAAACATGAGCCATGAAATTACTTGCAAATTGTCTACCATCCTTATCAGAACATAAACTCTAAATGGCCAGGTCTGTTCCAGCACCTAACACAATGTCTGGCACACAGTAGGTATGTAATAATATTACTGAATGAAAGAAAAAATATGCCGGGTGCAGGAAAGTCTACGCAAGGCAGCTCCTTACTTTGCAGACTGGTTTAAAAGGCCCAGTGGAGGGGAAACCAGTCCCAGATTTCTGGCGGGTCAGCTTCTAATCTTTCTGCTGCACTATCCTGCCCCCTGCTGTTTAACTTATCAAGAAATGCCAACTTTTTCAAATGTACCAGTTCTTTGAGATAAAATTTCTTGCTCTCTGGAATTGACATTCTGTGGTCACCTTTGAAGGAACTTTGCTTCCACCTCAGAAAAAAGATAATTTTTGCACTGAGGAGAAAAAGATTGTGCCTTTGCTGTAAACATTAAACGATATGAGACAACCACTAAATAGCAAAAATACCCAAATAGCCCAACAAAGCAATGGGTAAAGGACTTGAACAAGTATTTCTTCAAAGAAGATATACAAATGGCAGATAGGGATATGAAGAGATGTTCATATGACCATGAATCATCAAGAAAATGTGAATCAAAACTACCATGAGACATCACCTCACATTTGTCTGGATGGCTATTATAAAAAAAAGAAAAAGAAAAAAAAAGAAACAAATATTGGTGAGGATGTGGAGAAATTGATTGGAACCCCTGTACTCTGTTTGTGGGAATATAAATTGGCGCAGCCACTATGGAAAACAGTATGGCGATTTATCAAAAAATTAAAAATAGAGTTACCATATAGGGCAGCAATCCCACTCCTGGGTATTTATTCCAAAGAATTGAAATCAGGATCGCAAAGAGATATTTGCACTCCCGTGTTCACTGCAGCATTTTTTTCACACTAGCCAAGATATGGCAACATTCAAATGCCCATTGACGGATAAATGCAAAAAGAAAATGTGAACCATACATACATAAAATGGAATATGATTCAGCTTTAAATCTGCAACAACATGGATGAACCTGGAGGCCATTATGCTAAGTGAAATGAACTGGTGAAAGAAGTACAAATAATGTAGGGTTCCACTTATATGAGATAACTAAAATAGTCCAAGTGATAAAAGCAGAGAGCTTAATGGTGATTGCCAGGGCCTAGGGGTGGGGGAGGGAACAGAGAGTTGTTTCTCAGTGGTTAGAGTTTCAATTATGCTAGGTAAATAAATTCTAGAGATCTTTGTACAACATAGTGCCTACAATGAACATACGGTGCACTTCAAGATTTAAGAGGGTTAAATACTAAACATGAAATCTACCCTCTTAAAAAACAAACTAACAGACAAAAACAAAGGGAAACAAGGAAACTTTGGGAGGTGTTGGATATGTCTGTTCTCTTGATTGTGATGACTGTTTCGTAGGTTTTTGTTTTCATCCTAACTCATCCAATTGTACCCATTAAACATGTGCAGTTCCTTGTATAACAATTATATTCCAATAAAGTCGTTCAAAAGCACCCCAGAAAACAATAGAAGACCTTCGACCAGGGGTTCTGGTGACCAAAATTAAGGCAATGATGATGACAAGTGATTTGATACATTTGTCACGTTCTGGGGTCCCGTCCTCCCTCGGCTGTGGCATTCCTCAGAGTCCATCTCTGCCTGGCCAGAATAGGTACTTACATGGTTGTCAAGAGAATAAGTGAAAAGTAAAGATAATATGTCATTTGGTAGTCATCTAGAACAGGAAGTAACTTGTGAACTCTTTGAAGTCAGAATTTTTTTCTTTTTTTGGCTGGCACATGTCTTAAATGGAGCAGCAATTCACTTGTTAGGGGACTTACCTCCACTTCATAGTGTCTAGATGAAAACACACTTTTCGAGATAAATATTCAAAATATCAACTTCAAAATAAGATAAAAGGATCATAGGTTTATATGCCAAATTATATTTATATGTCGCAAAAGATCTATTGATTAGAAAAAGAACAAAATAGGTTCTTTCGTGGCCATTTAATAAAATTGAATTTTATCCAGAATATGTTATTTACTTGTTATTATAGGCAACTGGAAAGACAAGGGAAAATATTTATGTGTGCTCTAGTCTGTATTTATTTATTTATTTATTTATTTATTTTATCAGGATGAGGGAATCCACTCACTAATCCATGATAACAGCCCCGAATCTCACCCGAGCTCTATCCTTTGTCATTGCACGCGTGGTTTGGGAGTTATGTGAAGTGTTTGCTGTTGCTACAGGCGATTCACATGACAATGCAAACATTGCTCTTTCCTTTGATCAACAGAAATGAAAACCAGGTTTACTCCTAAGCAGTATCTGAGCAACAGTATCCCAGGGATGCCAGGCCCTTTGCTCTGATTCTTTTAAATGTAGCCATCTTGATTAAGACACTAGAAACAACTGAAGACTTTCTATGTAGGCTTTGGATGTTACAGGTAAAATACATGATTTTTTTCTTTCCTTTCTTTTTTTTTTTTTTTTGGTAGAGAATGGTAATTAAAATTTAAGTTTCATAAAACTTTATTGAGTTTTTAAACGAGAGTCTATCTTTAACTTTTATTTAAATGAGGGAAATTGCTTACTATGCCCAAGATGAGTAAAGAATGCAGGACAGGACTGAGCTAAGTAATTTTTAGTCTTGGTTGCTGTGGGGGAAGTGAACGAACTAATTTTTCTTGTGAAGTGTTTTGCAGGTGTTTCCGAGATATTCTAGTTTTGAGAGGTTGTTTGGACACTTGTCCTTAAGTTCAAGAGCCTGTGGGCTAGCATAGGACTTGGGAGTTAATCCTTAAAGCCCTGGGGATAACTGGAGAGTGTAAGGCAGAGAAATATTATGAGTAATCTTTGTTTTTAGAAATAACAGCTGACATTTATTAACTATGGAGGCAAATAGAGTAGCTCATGATGGGGCAGGTCTAGACATATACCTGAAGACCACTCAGGAGGCTATCCAGGTACGTCCACATAGTCTAATATGGGATGACAGGGATAAAATTGAAGAATAGGAAAAGAATATTCAGAGAACAAGGCAGAGTGCCGATATATATATTCAGGGACTCAGTCCCTGAATGGGAGAAGGAGTTTAATATGGCTTCTAACGTGCAAGTTTCTCCCTTGGTTTCTAATGTAGATGACATTAATTTCTCATATTTTTGTACTTGCAATTTTTCATGTTCAATAAGTTAACAGTCAAGCTGCAAACATCCTAGTTGCAGAATGGGTAGATGGGGAGGAGAAGCTTGGATGTGTCCTGGCCGTTCACAGGAAGTAGAGTCAGAGCTTGTGGGCCAGAGCTGGAAGCCTGGGATGTGCCTGCCGGCAAACCCCTCAGGGCTCCTCACACCTGTAAACTAAACTGCTGCATGAATGTTAGCTATTATCTTAGATTTTTTTTTTCTTATCAGTTCAAGAGGAAGTTTTTTTTTCATTTTGATTAAGTGACTAGCTGTTCGGAAAGCCGTGGAGGTGGCGGGAGCAAGGAGGATTGCACGGGGTCCAACAGGCTCAGTGCATTTCTAGACATGCCCGCCAAGAAGCTCCTTCTGCCTCGCTCAGTGCCGTGTTCCCTGTGCATTCTGCCTAGTAAGAAGAATGCCGCCGGCCCCAAGGTCTCTGCACTGACGTGGCGGCTCAGAACATCTGCTCCAAGTCCTCCAGCCCTGTGTAAATAATTCCACCTCCTCCTTCCTGTTTCCATCTGTAAATTGGGAATAGTTAGGGCCGGGCGGTGGAATGCCACTACATACAGTACATTGTGAGCACACAATGTATAAACAGATTGATCTTACTTGTTCTGGAACTGACATGCTGACATCATTTGAGCAGGGAAACCCATACTGTCTAGCATATTTGATGTCATCCCTATGTGGGTGGCCTTCAGTGGCATTATGTGGGGCTAGAGGTGGAGCCTCCATAGGAGGAGTGTGGGCGTACCGCTGACTCTTGTATTCCCCTCAGCACTGAAGATAGGGTTAAACTCTGCAGCCTTAGGACCTACGACAAAGATTTGGACACCAGAGAGATTGGAGCTGATTTTGAGGGGACCACAGAATGAAATTGCTTAGGATCGGAGTGGCTAGACTAGATGAGCCCTATTACCTCAGAAGGTGGATCCTTAGACGTTTCTGTCAGTCTACAGACTGAAAGCCCAGTCCAGCTAAACCTTTTTATTGCTAAAGCTTCTTAATAAATCCCCAATCTCCTTATCTCATTTGGCATATTTGAAATTAATGGCATAATATTTTCATAAGAACACAGTATAACATCACTTTCTTTCTTTTGGACAATCACAATGTATGTATTTAAAATTTGTAATGTAGATTATGAGGAGACTCAAAGTGATTGCTGAATTACTTGTCATTGGTGCCATAGCAATAGGCGTTTAGTTTCTGTTTATATTTACTTTATTCAGTATCTAAGAATCATTTAATAGCAATATAACATAAAAACCAAACAGCACCCTTAGAAACATAAACGCAATGAAGACTGGGGCATTACCACAGCGGAAGGATTCCTTTGGTACACGCAAATGCTAGAGAAGTTTGGCAGGCATGTCTTACCTAGTGAAGTCAGAGAGCAAGTGAACAGCACAGACCATCAGCTTATAAAAAAAGAAGTTGTGGTATTTCAGGTGTTAGTGTTAGAGTGTATAAGGCCTGGCCAATGGATTATTTTATTCCAGGTTGGCTTACTTAGTCACAAAAGAATTTTAGTAACTAGAAAACAGAAAAAAGATCAACAACAGGTATCATTGCTAGAACATTCTATGAGTACGCCTCTACTTTCCATGCATGGTTGGTGAATGCCAAATTCCAATTAATTATACATCCTGATGATATATGAATTAATATCAGAATATCATACATACAATAACTATACTCAAATAAAGGAAATAATTTGAAAGAAATATAATACCTTCCTTTGAGAAGGTATTTCAAAATTTAATAGCATCTCAGGGATATTAATATAAATATCACTTATCACAACAAAGTATCATAGCTAAGAAAGTGTATGAGATTGGCTATCAAGTGAATGGATGGTTCCTAACTTGTCTAGATAAAGATGAGATCCGATAGTTAATATTAAGTAATTTAAAATTAACTTTCCTAAAAAACTCAGCAGCTTTTCTATTACCAAAGGATTCAAAGCTAAGAATTTAAAATTTCTTGTCTTATGTTCATATGTAAAACTAGTGAATATGGGTGTAACATTTTTATGCCCATTAAGAAAATGAATACTGATTGATGAGTGGTTTGTTTTAAAGTATTTTTGTTAAGATTTTATTTATTTATGAGAGAGAGAGAGAGAGAGAGAAGGAAACAAAGCAGAGGGAAAAAGAGAAGCAGGCTCCCTGCTGAGCAGGGAGTCCATTGTGGGGCTTGATCCCAGGACCCTGAGCCACTCAGGCTCCCAAGGGCTTTGCTTTAAATAATTTCATTCTTCACATCTGAAGTTATTTGATGTTTCAGAGAAGGTTTTCCTAAACAGCATATTGAAATGATAACATTTGCTTATGGTATATAAACTGCTTTCTGGAGTAAGTTAAACACTTTTAGTGATATTAGGGTTGGTGAATTTATAATTATTCAGATTTCAGTATTAATTGATTAAAAAAGCATTTCCATAGTAGATGCTAGACGATGGGACCTTCTTTGACATAGAAGTGAAAAGCAATTTTCCAAAGATCTCAGAAGTTTCTCTGCAAAGGACAAGGGACCAGGCAAATGCCTTCTATTTCTATAGGTTTTGCTCTGAATGAGCGTTGCAGGTACTGGTCAATCAGGCAGGCCGCACTGAGGCATCCTTCACCAAGGCCCTGGAAGTTCAGACTCCCACAACACTCAAGACATCCCGGTAGTACCTATGGTCTTTGCCCTTAAGTCTACGCCTTGTTGTCTGCCCCTTAAATCTTACCTCTCTGGTACAGAAGGGAGTAAAATCTAAGGAAAGAATGAGAAAAGCATAATTAGTTTCCCCCTAAGGCCCAGAAGAGAAGGGCCTGTGTTTGGGGCTGGCTCTGACTGCTTTGTGGCTTACTAAGCAGTTCAGAGGTCGGAAAGAGTCCAAGAAGGAAGAGGTTCAGGGCCTCTTGTCTCCTCAGTTATTCTGGAAATCTGGATTTCTGAGACAGCCTCACTTGTTGGGATAGACCTCTCAAAGAGATGTGTAGTGCAGGAGGGTGTCATTCACCTCCTTAGGTCTCCATTTCCATGTAAGTGGTGCAGATAAAATAGCTCTCTTGTAGGGTGGTTTGATATTTAAGAACCCAGCACATTTTAAATGCCTTACAAGTGTTAGCTCTTATTTTTTGATACCCAAATTTTCATTTCCTGGCCACAAGGCCCATCCATTTGTCAAACATATTGAAATAGCAGAAAAGGACTAATCTATAAGCAGTAATGTTGGCCATTTCATCACAAATGTGGGTAAACGCATCACAGGAGGAGCTACCTCAAGATACGCTGATGTGACAGATTTGATGGCCGTGGTGGCTTTTTCTCACAGAAATGATGACTCTCCCTAGAACATTTCAGTTCAGGTCTGCTGTGAGTGGGACTTGGCAGCTTTCATCCCTGTCCTGGTAGTCTTTTTTTTTTTTTTTCTTTTCCCCCTGTCCTGGTAATCTTAATAGGGCTAGTCAGCTTAAGGAACAGATATTGCTCAAGATTGACAGCAGTGGTCTTCAACTTGTGGAGGTATGTCTTCTTACTGTAAGCTTCTTTGCCAGAAGAATTTCTCCAATTTGGCCACCAAAGGGTCTGATGGTGATACTAAAATGAATGCCACCAAATACCAGGTACCTGCCACTGTTTATGACAGAGGTGGGCGTGGAGTCTGGAACCTGAGCCTGGCTTGGGTTGGAAACACAGACCCCGTGCTTCATGGTGCAAACATGGAGAGTACCCAAGCTCTCTAAATCACAGTTTCCTTTTTGTGACACAGTAAGAACAGTAGGAGTGGCCTCAGGAAGTGGTCATCCGGATTGCCTCATTCTTCCCTATTTGGGCATGAGGAGAGATAATTCGCAAAGTCCATCAACAGAAGACTCATGGTTAAGGATTTGAGAGGAACATAGCCCTTCACTGTTACTCTTTGGGCATGCAAACCTGGGTTTTGAGGGTCCTGGACATGACTACTCTGGGTTTTTTGGGGCCTGTGTCTTGTTAGTTCGACACCTTCTGTATGAATGTCGTAGGGCTGCCGTCATGGAGCACAATGGATTGGGTGGTTAAAGTAGCAGGAATTTATTATCTTACAGTCTGGAGATTAGAAGTTGAAGATCAAGGTGTCAGCAGGGTTAACTCCTTCTGATCATTGTGAGGGGGAAATCTCTTCCATGTTTGGTGCCTGCTGGCAATATCTGATGTACCTTGGCTTATAGAAGAATATCAGTATCCAAATTTCCCCTTTTTATAAAGTACCAGTTGTATTGGATGAGGGGCCCACCCTATCCAGTATCACTTCATCTTGACTAATTACATTTGCAATCACCCTATTTTCAAATACAGACATATACTGTGGGTTAGGCCTTCAACACTATATCAGTTTGGGGGTGGGGACAGGACACAATTCAATCCATTATGCCTTCCCTATTCTTTTTTTTTTTTTTTTTTTTTAAATATATGAAAGATTTTATTGTCATTTTTCTTTCACTAAAAAGTATTTCTCATTTTATTTTATTTTTATTTTTTTTAATTTTTTATTTTTTATAAACATATATTTTTATCCCCAGGGGTACAGGTCTGTGAATCACCAGGTTTACACACTTCACAGCACTCACCAAATCACATACCCTCCCCAATGTCCATAATCCCACCCCCTTCTCCCAAACCCCCTCCCCCCGGCAACCCTCAGTTTGTTTTGTGAGATTAAGAGTCACTTATGGTTTGTCTCCCTCCCAATCCCATCTTGTTTCATTTATTCTTCTTCTACCCACTTAAGCCTCCATGTTGCATCACCACTTCCTCATATCAGGGAGATCATATGATAGTTGTCTTTCTCTGCTTGACTTATTTCTCTAAGCATGATACGCTCTAGTTCCATCCATGTTGTTGCAAATGGCAAGATTTCATTTCTTTTGATGGCTGCATAGTATTCCATTGTGTATATATACCACATCTTCTTGATCCATTCATCTGTTGATGGACATCTAGGTTCTTTCCATAGTTTGGCTATTGTGGACATTGCTGCTATAAACATTCGGGTGCATGTGTCCCTTTGGATCACTACATTTGTATCTTTAGGGTAAATACCCAATAGTGCAATTGCTGGGTCATAGGGCAGTTCTATTTTCAACATTTTGAGGAACCTCCATGCTGTTTTCCAGAGTGGCTGCACCAGCTTGCATTCCCACCAACAGTGTAGGAGGGTTCCCCTTTCTCCGCATCCTCGCCAGCATCTGTCATTTCCTGACTTGTTGATTTTAGCCATTCTGACTGGTGTGAGGTGATATCTCATTGTGGTTTTGATTTGTATTTCCCTGATGCCGAGTGATATGGAGCACTTTTTCATGTGTCTGTTCGCCATCTGGATGTCTTCTTTGCAGAAATGTCTCATGTCTTCTGCCCATTTCTTGATTGGATTATTTGTTCTTTGGGTATTGAGTTTGCTAAGTTCTTTATAGATTCTGGACACTAGTCCTTTATCTGATATGTCGTTTGCAAATATCTTCTCCCATTCTGTCAGTTGTCTTTTGATTTTGTTAACTGTTTCCTTTGCTGTGCAAAAGCTTTTGATCTTGATGAAATCCCAGTAGTTCATTTTTTCCCTTGCTTCCCTTGCCTTTTGCGTTGTTCCTAGGAAGATGTTGCTGCGGCAGAGGTCGAAGAGGTTGCCTTCCCTATTCTTAACAATAATCTTTGACTCTTTTCAAACTTAATCAATGTTCTCCTGATACGGGAGGGAGACTGGAAGACTTCAATCCCTACTTTAGGAGGCAGTGAGCTTACCCCAGGCTCTCCGTCAGGAGTTAAGTTTTAACTTAACATAGGTCCTCCACATTCCTCTTTCCAAATCAAAGGAAAGCTCATGTGTTTCCAGCAGTGCTCTCTAGGAGAGCGAAGGACCTCACCAACAACACCCACCCCTCCTATTTCCTTCTCTACTGTGGGAAGGGTTGACCAGAACAGGCACTGGTCATATAGAAGCCATTCAGTTTGAGAATCTCCATCTGGTGGCTGCTTTGTTCTACCTTCTTCAGCAAGAGCTGTCTTAGTTCAGTTGGGTTTGCTCCTCCTGGTTGAGCTGTAGCTTGTAACCCGAGGCTGGCTCCAGAGAGCTGTGGTCAATGGGCAGTAAACAGCCAAGAGCTAAGATCAGAGCTCTTCTATCTTCTCAAACCCTGGCCTCCACCCAACTAGTCTGGAAGTGAAATAAAGGTAAGAGATTTAATGCTGACTAATTATTTACAAAGGGCTCTAACCAACAACTGCCATAAACCACAGAGTCAAAAGCACCTTCCAGAACCAGGGAAGGTATGCTGAATTTGACAGAACATAGTAAGGGGTGTTCACAGGGCCTGAAGTGCACTGTGGGGAGAGATGTCTGGCAAAAATGGTGGAGGTGAAACATTCAGGCTCATCTGGTCCTGCAGACTCCCTGGTCTGACTCTACTGGGAGCTCTGGGAAGGAGGGGAAACAGAGCTGACCAATAACCCTCTTGCAAGTCCTGGCTGCCTCTCTGGGTGCACCCTCAACCTTGGGTGTTCCTTGCTTTTCTTAGAGTTAATTTGAATAGTTAAATCCCCGTAGCTCAAGAGGCAACCTGACTTTTACTTTCTAAAGATAAATCATAAGGGAAAAACTCTTCAATATAGGCAATTATTTTGTCTCCTTACATCTAAATTCCTGTTTGACGTATTTTGTCAAACTTCACTTTAGTCACAGGAATGTACTATTGTTATTCATCAGTTAAGGGCTTTACACTTACAGAGGGATGCCTACACTTGGCAAAATGAGTAGAGAGCTTCCATTATATTCTTATTAAAAGGCCAATTTAATAAGGGCATCAGAATCTAAGCAATTTTTTTTATAGTATCAGATCCAAATACCCTTGAGGAATCTACAAAAGGCTTTATTTTAACAGCATAACACAAAGCTTATCAAGGTCACAGACATACACTTATTATCAAGAGGCTTCCTGAGGAAAAGTAAAGTAAAAATATAGGCATGCAGGTCTCTAGAACTTCACTTTTTAAAAGGTAGGATGGAGAAGGAAAAATGTGCTCACTGGTTTTGGGGTAATTATTTTTAGTGTAATGATCTTTGAGTGCAGTAAGCAATGGGAAGCTGGACCTCACTTTGTACATTCAGAAAAAAAAAACCCTGTGTGTGGAAGAAGAATCTATTAAAAACTCATGGATTTGAGAATGTTTCACAAAATTTCAAGGGTCCTCTGAATTTCTGTACAATTTTTAGAAGAAATGTTTATGGTCAGTGTGATCTATTTGTGATTGCTTCATTAGATCAGGCCTTGCTACAATACCCAAACTATTTATATTCTGTCTGTATGTGTGTATTGGGGGTGGGGGAGGTGAAGGGAGATTTGTTTCTAGTGTAATGCATGGCAAACAGTAAGTGCTTTTCTTAGATTATTTTTGCTGCACATAATTAAAACATGAAAAATAGATTTAAATGCATTTCTTTCTTTCTTTCTTTTTTTGTTTTTTAAAAGATTTTATTTATTTATTTGACACAGAGAGAGGCAGAGAGGCAAGCAGAGAGAGAGGAAGAAGCAGGCTCCCCGCTGAGCAGAGAGTCCAGTTCGGGGATCAGTCCCAGGACCCCGAGATCATGACCTGAGCAGAGGCTTAACCCACTGAGCCACCCAGGCGCCCCAAATGCATTTCTTTCTTATTACAAAATTGGGATATACAGTCCAGCGTTGATATGGTAGATCTATAATGTTGAGACTCAGGATTCTCCTATCTTTTCATTCTGCTGTGAGGAAGCTGGAGGAAAAAAGGGACCCTTCCTTATTAATGAGTCTTCCTGAAGGAACCATACAACACTTCTGTTTCCACCTCTGTGGTTAGAACAATGACATGTTCATAGGTGGCTGCAAAAAATACTGAGAAATATGCTTGAATTCTTTTACCAAAAATAAAGAAAAAATGGATTTTGAGATATAGCTAGCAATCCTTTCTCTACAGATTTAAAAAAAAAAATTGCTTAATTGAATTGGATCAACTGGCCAGAACTGGTGTGTACATGAGATATTTTGTTGACTGATGTTTCATTAAAAATGGGGTAAGAAGCTTCTTATCATACCTTGCAGTATGATAAATCAGCATGGGATTTGGGAGAGAGAATGCTGGTTCTGCACACATCTTGGGCTGACCTTGACTTCCTGTGGGCAAGGATGTTAGAACTCTTGTGTTCTTTTATTCTTCAAGAAATTGGATGTGAACATGAATAGTGTGAGACAAATGCTTTCAAATTCCATCAAATGAAAATCAAATGCTCTGAGGGTCAATGGGATTGATCTAAGCTCTCCAGTTTTCTCCATATAGTCAGCACATGGACAAAATCTAGGGAAGACTCTCACTCCCTCATGAATTCACAGAATGTTCTCATCACTCTTTAGAAACAAATTCAGAGTATTTAGTGTTCTGTCAATCTTTCCTTTCGTGTGGTTTAAAGTAATTGTCAAGATTTGTTTCTAGTGTTCCTAGCTATTGTTAAGTAAACAAGCAAGTACATAAATAAGAACACACCCTCTCATAGGAACCTAATGACCAAAACTCATTGAAAGGAAAACTGGCTTTGTAGTCTAGATTAAGTCATACACGCTTATTCACAATTTCTGTTTGCAGCCTGTTTAACTCCATTTTAAAATAGGAAACAGAAAGAATGCCATTAGGCCCAACAGAAATTTAAATATAGCTGAAGTCAGGCACATAGTAGGAGGCTCATCATGTACCTTGATGGTAGGATTCCTTTGAAACTTGCACTACTGCCTCTGCTGTAAACATCACCTCTTTTGCCAGGTGTGGTCCCGATGGGCTGTGACTAATGGCTGTCACTATATCATGGGAGGTATGTTCACTCCTTCACTTGCCAGTCCTCCTTTATCCCCTTTCTGGCTGACTAGGCTGCCTTTTCCCTTGAGAATGGTGGATGCTGCGAGCCCTGTGGTGGTCCCACATGGAACATGCACACCACTTCCTCCCAAACCCACCTTTCTTTCTTGGGGTGCTACTCCTTTACCCTCATTCCCTTCTCCCTGCTTGCTCATGGAAGTCTCCTCTTGCCCACAGACTAACCTAATTTTCCCAGGGCAGCCTCTATGTCTGCACAGCACACATCACACTTGTCAATACTTGTTTAGAGCTGATCTTCCCTGGGAGACTTGGGTTCAGGGTCTCAGGGACTGTGTCTTCTGGTTCATGGCCGTGTTCCATGCCCTGCCTGGTGGCTGACACGTAATAGGTGCTTGGTGAATATTTGTTTGTTGTCTGCCAGATGTAGCCCCTCCCCTCTCATTATGGCAGACAGGTTCCCAGGACAAGGCATGTACTTGGAGCCCCTGTCCATGCCTATATAGAATGGACCTGTTGGTCTCCAAGGGCTGGTGAGATCAATTAGTTTGTTCCCTCCTTTTTTCAGATGAAACAATAGTTTTAGTTTACTAGGTCTGACAAAAAATTACCACAAGCTGGGTGGTTTAGATGACAGAAAGTCATTTTTCAGCAGTTCTGGAGACTAGAAGCCCAAGACCCAGATGTCTGGAGATGGTTCCTTCTGAGGGCAGAGAGAGAAGGATTGGTTCCCTGCCTTTCTCCTCACTTCCGGTGTTTGCTGGCAATCCTTGGTGTTCCTTGGCTTTTGGAAGCATCACCTCAATCTCTGCCTTCATCTTCACATGGTATTCTCCCTCAGGACATGTTAGTCTCCAAGTTTCCCCTTTTTGTGAGGATACCAGTCGTATGGGTTGAAAGCCCACCCTAATGACCTCATTTTAATTTGGTCATCTGCAAAGATCCTGCTTCCAGGCAAGGTCACATTCACAAGTACTGGCAGTTAGGGAACACAATTAGCACACAGCAATGACTCAGTTCATAACATATTGTCCCCTCTGTTGAAAGATAAAGCTACTGACTCACCATTTTTGGAACATGGAGGTTGGGTTATTTTCCAAGGTCTAGTCTTATTTGTAGTCTTTTGTGAGCAAGAACAGTATGAGGAAAACTTGGCTTATAAATTAAGAGGTCAGTTCACTCAGGTAATGGAGCTTGTTTGCTAGGTTTGGAAAATGGTCTTCACATAGTGTTTCCAGCTGATTGACATTAGACCCACTTGGCTGCATATCTACCAAGAAGCACAGTCACAGAGTTCATTTATTCTCATGGATCAATAAACAATTATTTAGAGAAAGTGACTGTGTCAACAATTTAATTAAAGTCACCCAACCTTTGAAAAGAGAAGTAATTCAAGTTTGGCCACATATTAGCTGTATGGCCCTAGGCAAGTCACTAAATTGTCCGGATCTCAGCGTGCTATCTGTAAAGCTCTAGTACCGGATTAGGTAACCTCCAAGGACCCTTCTGGCTGGAATCTTCTTTGAATTATGTAGTTCTTTTAGTGTTGAAAGCAGAACAGACCTCTAAGGAATAGGGTTATGCAAAGTATAAAAAGGAATCAATTGTTGAAAAACTTTTCCTATTCATTATCATCAGTAGATATGAAGTGGTTCTAGGCTCAGCATAAAAGGAAGAGGCTTGGTCCCTGTTGTCATCTACTTCTATGTGCTCATTGTCTACTCCATGCAAGTGACAAACCAGCATTCAGGACACATGTCCACTGCTAACAGGGCACTATTCCCCTGGCCCAACCCCGCGATCACACGCTGGTAGGTTTGTAGTGTCAAAATTTGCATGGGTTGACTATGTCATTTTCATCCCCTAAATAAGTAATTTTCTAAGGAGTTATTTATATGAGTGTCTGCTAGCATATTTAAGAAACTGATCAGAGTTTAAGTCACTTGTTACTAGTACCACTGAGCCTCTGGGGTGTACACACTCTTTATAATCTCTGCATAAAAGCTCTTGTTAATAATAACATCATTACTATAAATAGAGACCTTTAGATGCTCTGTTCTTCCATTGTCCTGTCTCCTACAATGCTCAACAGATCTTAATCCCTTTTCTTTATTTTGTCATAAAACTGTGACCCCCTGATTATAGGGAGGATACAGAATAGACCAGATATCTTAACCATGTTTGGATAAATCAGTCATCACCCTTCTTTTTTCTGAGAAAAATGAGACATAGCGCCTTGAGTGAGGGGCGTAGACCCTACTTTCCATTCAATCATTCCAAAGCAAACAGAAAAGAGGTGTAAATGTCTGTTAACTGTGCTGTGTCACTTGTGTGGGCATTCAGTTTTAAGGATGCAACCATCGTTACTGTGAACATAGAGGGAAACCAAACTGTTGGTGTTTTGTCTCATTTAATATTGAGACTAAATATAACAACCTCAGGAGAAAGATAATTGATTGATTAACTTAGTTCTAATGTTTGAAGGGAATATAGATTTTTATATGAAGCCAGGGAGATAAGATCTCAATACAGTCCCTCAAATTTGAGAATGCTTCGGTTTACATTTAAATAGTATCTGATTTTAGAACTTTCCTTTTCAAAAGAAAAGAAAAAAAAAGAAGTCCCCCACAACAACATTACAATGAGGGAAAGAGTTGATTTTTAGCAACATAACAAAGTCAATCATAGAAGTATTTTATCGCAACATTTTATATTCTGTGTTAGGTATCAGTCACTAGGTTAGGTGTTGAGCATACATGATATTTAAAGCAAAAAAACCTTATGAAATCAGAACAACTCCACCTTATACATGGAAAAAACACAACACAGAGGGACTTCAGTAGTCTGCTCAGGTTCATCTAGTTAGGAAATAGTATACTAGGGTTCATGCATGGAGCAGGACCATTTGACTCAAGCCCTGAGCTCTTTCCAAGTAGTTTGGAGTAGTATTAACAGAGTCTTGATTTGCACACATGCAGCTGTCACACAGCTTTGCAGGAGTGAGAACCAGATGACTACAAAGGCCTTGTTCTAACACAGATTCCTATGGCATCATTAAGCCAGGCCTTAATGATGCTGATGGTATGTCCTAAGCCAGGCCAGTACTGGTGAGTTTGACGGAAGAGGAATGGAAGCAGGCACTAATGGGCATGCAGAGATGAGAGAAATAGTTCCTCAGAGTATATTTAAGAGGGAAAAAAGTACACATATCATTACGAGAAGAGAGACAGTATGAGTGCCATATGAAACTACAAAGTAATGCTATTGAGAGCCTAAGGAGGGACAGATCCTGGTATGCAAAAGTCATTTCGAACCCCACTCCACCGATGACCACTGACGGTTGTGGGCTGTGTCACTGGGGAGAAGAAGGAGCCTAGGAATGGGCTTCAGTTAGTCCATGAGGTTTTATTTGAAAATTTGAGTATATGTCCATGTTTTAGTTATCTATTGCTATGTAACAAACCACTCCAAAGTGAGTTAAAATCCAAGTGACTTGAAACAATAATTTATTTTTTCTTATGATTTTGCAATCTAGGTTGGCTAGGCCAGGAATTAGAAATTTGCCCTAAAACTTCAGCCTGGTGTATGGGACCCTGTCAACTCTTTTCAGGCCTCCTTCATGTTTAGTGCTTGCCCTTCTGCTGAGAATTTGAAGGAACACCCACCCCTATCCAAAGGTTCCACTTTGAGGGACATTTCCACAATTTATATAGAACCTCCCCTTGCTGTCAAGTATAGAATTTAGACAAAAGAGAAGACATCTTGAGTATCAGTTTGGCTCAATACGAATCAGAATTTTCTTATATCCTGACTAACTATGGCCCCTGTCCTCAGCCAATGAGTTCTCCACTTTTAGATGAATTGAAGAAACAAATGCATAACTGCAACTCAGGGATTCCGGAAAAGCAACTCCTTCACTTCAAGGCAATGGTCTTATGAAGACTTGGAATTTAGAGGTCCTGAATTAGTTATTCCCTAACATAACAAAGCTATTCTGAGATGCAGAAAAGCCACAGAGATGTCTGGAAAGAGCAGGGCCCTGGAGCATTTGGAGGCATAGAAAATGTCCATTTCCATAGAATCATGATTAACTGGTGGGAGAGTTCTTTTTCACCCTGAGGGTAGGAGCAAGGACAAGTAAGACACCACTTTCCCAATCACTCTTTGTTGACTTGGAAAGGTCCCAGCCTATGTGCTATTTACATATTCTAAGGAGAAAAAAAAAAAGAATGAATATGTCAGATACTTACGACTGATTAATGCTGGTAATCAGTCTTACAACATCTGCTCACTTAACTTCATTAGCAGCCACGGAAGTGTATGTTTGTACTTCTCTTGCATTACTTAAGGATGACCTAATTTACATTGGGCCTCTTCTCATGCTTTGAAGACATTCTTCACAGGTATGTTAGATTTCAGAAGAGTCGTTGTTAGCTATGTTTAAAAAAAAATGATGTCAGGTGGGTCATAAGGAAGAGATTCCAAACTGCAGGTTCCCATTTTGATTTGGGATCTGAATGTAATAAATCACCTTTTTTACAGACATGTAACAGTTTTGGTCATATCCAAAACTTCAGGGAAAGTGTTAGAAGTCTGGAAGTAAAAACACAGCAAAGTGATTTATTTCAGGACAGGAGTTAATCTCTTTCCACTTTGGGTCCGGAAATTCATGGGCTTTGTTTCCTAGATAAGACTCCCTCCAGCTCTGGCTAACAGGAATAAAGTGGTGAGGCAATCCTAGGTGTGGACAGTGTTATCAATAGCCTAAGGCTAAACTTGATAGCTATTCTAAAAACAAGGCTTGATTAAATTCATCAATCAGAATATGTTTTAGATTTCCTTAGAATGCTGTTATGTGTAGTTCTACTATTCTACAAGTTTAAATATGAAATGGAGACTTTAAATAAAAGAAAGCTACCTGAGTAATGGGAAAAAACTGCCCATTTTTGGTGTAAAAAATGTCAGTCCTTTATATATGACTTCCACATTAGGGAGAAAATGTTACTGTAATTGTAGTAATTAAAAGATAAATGCTAGAAATAATGAATCTGCGTTCCAAGCTTCTGGTCTATGTGGTTTTCCTTATATGAATAAGTACTTTTTTTGCTCTTGCAAAATAATGAGTAATGTATTATTAAACTCACATTTCCTTCTTACATAGTAAGTATGTCATGGAGCAGTCACATGTGTTATGAATTACTTGGTGATAATTATGGCTAACATGATTTCTTACTTGGTGCTATGGTACTTTATGTCACTGAATCCTCAAAATAAAACTATACGGTGGATATGATGATAACCATATTGTAGATGGGCAGGTAGGAGCTTAGACTATAAAATTATACAGGACACATAGCTGGAAAGTGTACAGGTGGAGTTCCAATCCAGGTGTGTCTATTGTCAAATTATGGGCTTCATCAGGGTACGGCACTGGCTTTCCACATGGTATGTTGATCACATCAGACTTAGATAAATTCCACTGATGAGAAACTTGGTAGACATTTTCAGAAAGAAGTTGGAAGCATTGAAATATTTTCTAAATATAGAGTGAGAAGGGCTCCGAGGAATCAAGTAATTTTTAAAAAAATTTTTTTAGATTTTTATTTATTTATTTGACAGACAGTGATCACAAATAGACAGAGAGGCAGGCAGAGAGAGAGGAGGAAGCAGGCTCCCGCTGAGCAGAGAGCCCAATGTGGGGCATGGTTCCAGGACCCTGGGATCAAGACCTGAGCGGAAGGCAGAGGCTTTAACCCACTGAGCCATCCCAGTGCCCCAGGAATCAAGTAATTTCTTAAAGAATATTAGTTGACAAAAACTAGTTGGAAGTGTACAAAAGTAATTCTGTATTTCATTTCTTTTACCTTCAATTTTTGCTCTGGAAGTGAAATGTTTTTAAATTTCTAACAAGGGTTCCAGGGTTCCTTCCAAATAAAAATATCTTATATCATGGCTTCGCAAAATGAGCTTCTCTCTACTTTGGTCCAGTGACTCAAAGGAAGAACTCTAGCATTTGTTAAGTAAGCACAAGACACTGGGCTGGGCAATTTAATTCATTTGATTCTCATGGCACACTGTGAGCTGGCCATTTTTCAGCTGACAAAACAGTCTCAGGAAATCTAGTTGCCTCAACACAAGTTATACATCCTATAAGCCATAGGGCTGGGATTCCAACTTGCGTCTGTTCGTGCCCTTCTTAGAATTAGATATATTGTCCTTTGAAAAATGAGGTAAATGAAATCATTTTCCCAAATAAGCAGATTCTTAATTAGTTTTCCAATTTTATTTTTTGTTCCAATGCTTCATTCCAAAGGTTGGATATGCAGTCAGTGAGAGTTCCAATTCAAAATCTGCAGCAAGTTTGAAGAGCTGTGTTGGTGTGTTGTTTCAAAAACTGCCAATCTAATCAACATAGCTTTTTGTCTAGGAAAGTGAAGTCAGGGGCTCAAAGTGTCCAGATTTCCACTTGTGTTATCTCAGTAGACACACAGCTGCAAATCAGTAGCTGTAATCCGGTTTCTTTGATTATTCTTAACATTTCCCTCCAAATGAGGGAGAAAACTAAGAAAACTAATGTTGAGTCTAGTCAGCATGTTTTACATAAAGATTCAAGAAGCTGAAGTGTAGGACCAATTCTGAAGACCCAAGACCAGGGAGGAGTTAATGACTCACCTTCCTGGGAGGTGTGCTCCTCCTTGTCACTTTGGTTAGGAAAGGCTTTGGTGACTCCTGGCACAGCTCCGTCCTTTGTTAGTCTGGGGTGTTTGGGATTATTGAGTTAGCTGCAGGAATGAGTCATACTATTCCTCTTAGGGTCTGGATTAGCTTCCTGGTCCCGTATGTCTGCACAGACCCTGATTCACAGCCTCGGATAGATCCGGGGTCCTTGAAGCCACACGGAATGATCAGCAATGTACATGTGGTTGCTGAGTATCAGAAACTTCTGCTCCCTGGCCCTGGTCGTTTCCCAGTTAGAGAAGCTAGGAACTTCAGACCCCATTCCATACCCTGGTATTCCCCTAGCCTCTGAGTCTAGGTTCCTTGTTCCCACAAGTTAACTCCATTCACCAACTCCTTCCTCAAAATCAGTCTGCACACATGGAACTACCGTGTTCACTTACTTCTCTCTGAGTCCGTCTCCAGAATGCTTAGAGCCAATTTATTTCCTGGGAAGGGTAGTCTTCTGCATCATCCTTGTCTTCACATTCTGCCTGGATTCTGTTTGGACTTGGAGAGCCCCACACCAGGTGTTAATACTCTGACAATGATGCAGCAACACCAGCAGAGGGCAGCAGAAAAGCAAGGGTTTGAGCCAGATGGACTTAACTGAAATACTGGCTCCAACATGCATTTAAATGGCCAGGGGACCCAAGACAAGTGTCAGTTTCCTCATATGTAGAATGAGAGAAAAAACTATTGTGAGAGGTTGCTGAAGGATCAGAGTCAACACAAATAAAGCTCCTGGCTTAATGACTGGTATGTATTAGCCATTTAATAAGTGATTGTGTTTATTAGGTATTTCAATGAACTATTTAGACAGTGGGAAGCAAAATGTAACTTAGACATACTTAAGTCTCTGGCATGGTTTGTAATATTGAAAACAAGGAAACTAGGCCTGGAGATCTCCCGTACCAGCCCAGGGATCTTTAGAGAATGCCTATTCTGGTTTTGGTGAGGTCGCATTCTCACCTTTTAGGTGTTTTAAAGGCAGATCTGACAAGGAAGAGGAATTTTCTCCCTCTAGTAGTGTGTCTGGGTGGTGCAGCCAGGGAAGGACAAGAAAACCTTTGGAACCTCCTGGAAAGTTCGAAATTTAGGCTGAACAACTGGAAGGTTTAACAACTTATGGAGGTTTGTTAGACAGCAGAATAGCTTTACAAATGAATTACCTGAAGCCAAAAGTCTTAGGTCATCTAAAATTAGACTGGACAGACACTTGACAGTGAGTTTTGCTGGCAGGAAAATGAACAAGGTGGCCTAAAGACTTTTTCCATTTCTAATTTCTGTGAGTCTATGGAAAGATCTCTTTCTTTTCTGTATTTTCGAATGTATTTTTTTTTCTTTAGCCTTCTCACTGTTTTTTTTTTTTCCCCCCTCAGACACATTTATAAATTCTACTTACAAAGCTTAAAATTACAGCAAAAATGCCATTTCATACTGTTAAGTTTAGTCCATTTTAAGCCCTGTCTTGCAAATTCCTCCTCCTACAAAGCAAAGCTGTCCTGTCATGTTGCCTTATGGCCACTGCTATTTTTTAAAAAAATTTTAAAATTTTTTAAAAATTTCTTTTCAGTGTAACAGTATTCATTGTTTTTGCACCACACCCAGTGCTCCATGCAATCCGTGCCCTCTATAATACCCACCACCTGGTACCCCAACCTCCCACCCCCCACCCCTTCAAAACCCTCAGGTTGATTTTCAGAGTCCATAGTCTCTCATGGCTCACCTCCCCTTCCAATTTCCCTCAACTCCCTTCTCTTCTCCATCTCCCCATGTCCTCCATGTTATTTGTTATGCTTCACAAATAAGTGAAACCATATGATAATTGGCTCTCTCTGCTTGACTTATTTCACTCAACATAATCTCTTTCAATCCTGTACATGTTGCTACAAAAGTTGGGTATTCATCCTTTCTGATGAGGGCATAATACTCGATAGTGTATATGGACCACGTTTTCCTTATCCATTCGTCCGTTGATGGGCCTCTTGGTTCTTTCCACAGTTTGGTGACCATGGCCATTGCTGCTATAAACATTGGGGTACACATGGCCCTTCTTTTCACTACATTTGTATCTGTGGGGTTGCTATTTTAAAATTACATTTAAAGTACAGTTAATCCACCTTTGATAAGGAATTTAATATCCATTGGTGGGTCAGCTTGTGACTCTATGCTGTGAATTTAGCTGCAGATTATGGAGCATCTTGCATTTTAAGTTATTCCCTGGGATGGAAAACCAGTCCAAATGCAGAATACTTGGTGTTGTAAAGATTAAAGCAGCAATCCTGCAGAAACAAAGCTTCTGCAGGGGACAAGCCTTTCAGGATGGACTCTCCCAGAGGAATGCAATTGGTTGTGAGCATATGGAAGGGAGTTGGGTGTGAAAAAGCAAATAAAAGAATGGAGAAGCAATGGGAGGGACCCAGAGAACTTTAATCATGGCACTGAGGTTCAGAGCTGGGTGGGCTCAGAATTCAAACTGATACAGGAAGCAACTGGAGATTAGAGAAAGCAATTGGGCTGGAGTTTAGGAAAGTAGCTGCAGTGCTAGGATCTCATCATGGCAGGAGGCAGGACCCAAGGAGGAACTGGATAATGGGCTTTGGCAACAGAAAAGGACACAAGCTGACATTTCCGTTTAGCTCGAAGTTTTATAATCGTCATGTTGGGTGATAAGCCAGTGTCGGCAGCCTGCAGGTGTAGGTAAGTGAGAGTATTGAGGGGACATGTAATTGAATGAGATTTACAGGAAGAAAGAAGGTTGCTGACTTTCCAACAGCTCCAGACATAGGTCTACTTTGATTTCAGTGTCCCTTGGTTTTTAATTTTTACTTAAATACTGGATCTTCCATCTGGGAAGTAAAATGTAAGGGAATTAAACAAACACTTCTAGAATGCCTACCATTTAAAAAGGGTTTGGCTAAACACTTTCATATGCGACTCCTTGAACTGTGACAGCAGCCTATGACATAGTTACTTTTATTTTTACTTTATAGAAGATAGGGAGGCTCAGATGGAAAATAGTTCACTCTAGTGCACACAACTAATAAGTAGTGGCCTTTAGATCCAGTTCCAGATCTCTGTGACTCTAAAGTCCCCACTGTTTCCACTCCATCATACTGCTTCCTGTGGAGGTCCAGTTCTGGAGGCTGGGCTTAGCATTAAGTATCAGGTGCTGTTGACTTCTTCCCTGCCTGGATCTCCTTCTCTGATCTCTTAAAAAATTGATTTCATTTTCTCCTCAATTAAAAAAAAAATAGACTTCATTTTTTAGAGCAGTTTAGGGTTCATGGAAAAATTAAGCTGAAGGTACAAAGACTTCTCATCACTACTGTAGTAGCTACCTAACAAGGCTCCTGTCTCTACAGCAGTTCTAATTTCCATCCTCCTTATAGCAACCAGAATGAACTCTCTAAAATGTAACTCAGATTACTTGGTAAGTAAATTCCAAACTCCTTACCATGGCTTAGACAGCCCTAAACGCTCTGGTCTCTTTCTATTCCTTTGATTTCATCTTTTTTTACTCTCTACTTTGTTACATATTTTCCAGCCATAGTGGCCTCATTTCTGTCTCAGGGCTTTTGCACATGATGTCCCTTCTGTTTGGAATACATTTCTTCTATATTTTTGAATAGCATTTGCTTAGTCCTTCAGATTGAAGTTTCATCTTAAATGTCTCCTTCTTAGAGAGGACTTCCCTGAGAAACTGAGTGGCCCTTATCACTTTCTACTAAATTAACCTATTTTATCTCTTTCAAATCACTTCTGTACCTGAAATTATCTTATTTACTTATTTTTTCCTTTCTTCTTATTTTAGCTTTTAATGATCTAGAAAATCACCCCAAAGTTAGAGGCTAAAACAACCATGTACTGAGCTCACACTTCTTTGGGTGAGCCAACGGGACTGGGCTCAAGTGAGTGACCTTCTGGGTTGGACTGGGTTTATTCATGCATCTGTGGTCAGGTAGGTAGCTCTGCTTCTGAGGGCTGGGTGACTGGGGCAGCTGGAATAAGTTTCTCTCATCATCTAGCAGGCCAGCCCAAGTTTATTCATATAGTAGATAATAGGATTCTCAGAGCAAAGTATACCAGTTCTCTTTGAGTTTTGGTGCTGGCATCATGTCGCTTCTGCCTCATTCTATTGGTCAAAGCTGTCCAAATTCAAGGGGTGGGGAATAGACACCAATTCTTGATTTACGGATTACATTGTCATGGGGTATGTCTATAGTAATCATTTTTTGCAAACAACCCACCATAGCAATGTATATTTGCAATTCATTAGGTTCTTAGCATCTGAATCCCTTTTTGAGTTTGGGAGATTACCCACTTTATGGATCTTCAGAGGGCAAAGATTATTTCCTCCTATAGAAACCAAACAAGCTACATAGTTTCTTTTCATTTTCTTTTCCCTTAAGGCACAGGCACTTGTAGAAGGTTGAAAGTGAACAAGGTAGGCCAGTAGGGTCCTTGTGGAATTGACTTTTTGGTTAGGGTGACAGCAAAGGTGACTATCCTAGGTTGATCTTATTTGTAGTATAGTTGTTTTCCTGGTAGAAAAGCAACAAGAATGCAAGCTGTAGCACCTCAGGCTCTGTGGCGGGCAGGTGATTTCCTTCCTCATCAGGTGGTCTTTATTTTATTTTATTTTAATTAATAACTAATAAGTATTTTATTTATTTGAGAGAAATAAAGTATGCATGAGCAGAGAAGAGGGGCAGAGCGAAAGGGACAGCATGTTCCCTGCTGAGCAGGGAGCCTGATGTAGGGCTGGATCCCAGGACCCAAGATCATGACCTGAGCTGAAGGCATATGTTTAACTAACTGAGTCACCCAGGTGCCCCCTCATTAGGCTGGTACTATGAAAGGTTTTGTATAGAATCTTAAGTTTTTTCTGGAATCTTATGTTTGAGCCTCATTCTTTAGACTTCTCACAGAGCCTATGAGCCACTCAATATTCTTTAACAGACTCCTTTTCTTTGTAATTCTCCAGGGTCAGATTTGGTTGCTTTGCCACAAAGAGTTCTCTTCCAGCACTTGGTATCAGGAGTGGAGTTAATTTTCCTTATGTAACAGGAAGAGTTAGACAGTTGCCAGGTTGCCCAGTTGCTCATACACAGCTATCAAGGTTCTCCTTCTATCTTCATCCTTGGCCAGCCTTCGCGTGTGTTTCATCTTTACACTATTTCCTCCTGCTAGCTCCGTGTATTACTTTCATGTTCCAGACAGGGAGGGGTGGCATCAGCTATGTCTGTTTCTTTTATAAAAAACAAAACAAAAGTTTCTAGAAGTGCCCCTTTAGATCTTCCCTTACACTGTCTTGGCCTAAATAAGATCACCTAAATTACCGACTTGAGAGTTTGGGAGGTGAGTGTCTGACTCTCTAACCTCTCTAAGGAAGGCACAAAGGGAGGAAGCTAGAGAATGTGTGTTGAATGAAGTTGTGACCGTGTCACCCTCTTTATAATGATGGTCCTCGGAGGCCAGAGGCTGTGCTTCATTCATTTCTCTCTCTCCTGTGCTTAGAACAGTGCTTGGCAAGTTCATTGACTGAGTGGCTATAGCTGGAGATTCTTTCTTTAAAATTTATCATTATCCTTTGCTTTTGTTACAGAACTACCATTTTATTCTAGGCCAGTTATTAAAATTTGTTTATTACAGATCTGTTTTTATGCTATATTTCTCTCTCCAGTCCTTTCCATCCTCTGTCTTCTTCTCAGAAGTCTGTATTAGCTCTGTTGTGGTAGATCTCAATCTCTTAGCCTGGAATTCAACTCCTTGCATTAGCAGTCTGTTACCTCTTGCACATCAGCAACTTAGTTGGTAATCACTCACAAATCCAGCTAATCTTGTGGCCATCTGGTATATGCTGTCATATCCAGTGTATGCAGAGTGACAGACTGCAGGGCTCACGTGGGCAACGGCAGAAGGCTTCCCTGTGAAGGGAACAGCTGAGATACAGGGAACACCCTCAATATAGAATGGGCTGCCATGTCATTTTGTTGAAAGGGCTACGGCAGTTATCGTTCACTTAAAACTTGTATTTAGTCCACAGTCTCATTGGTAGAACTTGTATCAGGAAGGGGATCTGACTGGGTTAAAGCAGGGCTGGACTAGCTCAGTCCAGTCAGTGGGGTGCTTGTGGCAGTCTTTTTGAGAAGTGGAGCATGAACCTGGATCAAGAGTAGCAGACTGAAACACAGGCTGGTCCACAGGGCAGAGTGCAGGGAAAGCTGAAGTTCAGGGGCATGCAGGTGTCCAAGGGCTCCCTGTCCAGCTGTGCAGGAACCAAGACATTCCTGAAGCCCTAGAGTGGATAGGACCATGGACAGTCCACCTTGGATCTTGTTAGTGTGATAATGGGAAGGCTGAATCTGGAAGTGGTAGGACCTCACCATGGACAGCCAGACCGTATTATTATGCAGGGACTAGCAGCATCATCCAATTGTCTTCTTTTCTCCGCCTTTACAAATGTTCCGCTTTTTGTTAGAAACATGTTAGAAACACTCTTCTCTGGTGTGCTTAGAGGGGGATTTTGAAAAAACCATTGGAGGAGGGCAGTTATGATATAACTCAACTTATTTGATGAAAAATAATTTGAACCATTTTTACAACAAAACAGTATAGACACAGATAAATTTGACATGATGCTTTTCAGACAAAACTAAGAGTTAAATTTCAAACTTTGATTAAACTCCAATATATGATTATACATTCATTCATTTCATTAGGGGTGCTAGGATGCAAAGAATAAAAATAGAGACTTCTAAAACAAGTAAGGGCCACTAGAGACACTATAATCATTATGGAAGTTGTTCATTAAAGATACATGTACTAAGAACTTAAACTGAATTCAGAAATTTCCATTTTTAGAATGAGTTAAAAAGACCATGCTTGAGATTGAAAAAAAAAAATCTCTAACAGGAAAGGAAAGTTCTTGATGACAGCATTTGGTACTAAGGATTAGAATAAAACTGCTATTTGGAGAGAATATCTAAATGTCTTCCTTTGTAAGGTAAAAATGTCAGCTCAGTCTAAAAGAATTCAAGGTATTTTTCTCACTTAAAAAAAATAACCTGCAACTCTCTTAAAATAAATAAATCCTTCTGTATAGTGCACTTTTATTCAAGAATGTCTGTGTCTTCTAAGCTTCCAATAATTGATTTGAAATCCCAAGAACGCTTATCAATTGAGACAGAAAATTATAAACCTGGGGTCTACTTAACCTGATTATTATTTTTTTTCTTTTTTAAAGATTTTATTTATTTATTTGACAGACAGAGATCACAAGTAGGCAGAAAGGCAGGCTGAAAGAGAGAGAGGAAGAAGCAGGCTCCCTGCTGAGCAGAGATCCCGATGTGGGACTCTATTTCAGGACCCTGGGATCATGACCCAAGCCAAAGGCAGAGGCTTAACCCACTGAGCCACCCAGGCGCCCTTAACCTGATTATTTTAAGCAGAGACTTTGTTTTATTGTTCTGCAAAGTTATTTAGGAATAATTTTGTGTACTCACTTGTCTATTAAACATAACCTGGTTATACATATTTTGAAGATAACTCGATTTTCTTTCACTCATACCGAAGTTATTCCCTTTTATGGTGAAATGAAATATACTCCTTAATGCTATTTTGAACACTCTTGAAGCCTTTATGGAAGAGGTGATTGAGCCCTGACAGACAAATATTTTAGAGAAACCCATTTTTTAATTTTTATTTTTTTAATGATTTTATTTATTTATTTCACAGAGACACAGCGAGAAAGGGAACACAAGAAGGGGGAGTGTGAGAGGGAGAAGCAGACTTCCTGCTGAGCAGGGAGCCTGATGTGGGGCTCGATCCCAGGACCCTGAGATCATGACCTGAGCCGAAGGCAGACACTTAACGACTGAGATCCCAGGACCCTGAGATCATGACCTGAGCCGAAGGCAGACACTTAACGACTGAGATCCCAGGACCCTGAGATCATGACCTGAGCCGAAGGCAGACACTTAACGACCAAGCTACCCAGGCGCCCCAAGAAACCCATTTTTTAAAATTCAGTAAATACTTATCAAATTCTGACCAAGTGATTATAACTCAATAATTTATCTCAAATTAAAAAATAAGTTTTTTCAAACCATAGAAATGATAAGTTCTAATTTAGTATAGCTTAAATTCTTGGGATATGTAAAATTCTACTTCAATAATTCTGTTTCTCCATAAGACTATAGTAGACTTTAAGACATTTAAATCACAATCATCTGAATTTTAGTTTAAAGTACATTTAGATCAGTTTCATCTGATCAGCCACTAATGGGAATGTGAAACTCCACTGTGATTTGGGGATCTTTCTGTCATCTCAACATGACCTAGACTATTTTGTCCATTATAGGCCATAACTGTAAATATATAATTTCTAAAGTTTGTTCATTTCATTATATGAGTAATAATCCTCACCTTTTTCACAACACTTTCTCTCAGTGATTCCAAGACAGAGATTACATCCTCTCACTCGAAAGCTTATATCTCTTGCTTATTCTGACCTCTCTCCTAATCTCCAGTGTCATATTAATAACTGATTTTTGAACATCACCACCTGGATGTCTTTCTAGGACCTCAACCATGTATGTTAAAATGGAATGGATTTATACAATTCTCTCCTTTTATGAGAATTGTTGTTAATGACACTGTAATTTTGCTAGGCTTGAAAAATTGGAGTTACTCATTTAAACAAGACCACAGCACGCACTTACTAGAGCCAGTTCTTGTCCTTTTTGCTTCTCCTTCTTCATGCAAGTTTTGCTGAACTGTGCTCTGTGCTGGATTCTATAGTTACAAAAGATTATTCATTTAAAGGATTAAATAAATTGCTTATCTTCCTGTCCTCTCCAATCAACCTATTGTTATGTTATTTTGGGGCTACCTCTGAAATTTTTTGAGAATAATTTCCTTCCTTTCTATTCCTATTTTCATTACTCTAAGTCAGGCTCTCAGGAACTCTTGATTTAACTATTTTTAGAGCCGTCTCACTGGTCTGTCTGTCATCACAGTCTCCTCCCTCCAAATTATCTGACTTAGCAATGTCAGGGAAGTGTACAGTTCTGATGATGTCATTTCCCTCCTCAAAAAACTTCAGGGCATTTCCCTGTTCTATAGAATAGAATCAAAACTCCTTAGCCTGGCATTTTTTTCCTTCACACAGATAGGCTTCAACGTTAAGTGGAGAAGATTACTGCAAGGTGGTTGGGATGCTGTACTACTTACTAATTGTGTGTCCTTGGGTAAATTACTATTCCTTTCTCTATACCAGTATTCCTACCTGGAAAACAGGGATAATAACAGTACAGACCTCATAGAGCTATTGTGAGGATTAAATAAATAATTTATTTAAAGCATTAACCATGGTGCCTGGCACAAAATAAATAATCAATACATTTTATTATTATGATAGCACTGATAGATGAGTTGATAAATAGATGTTATTCATGGGACTTGGTATCCATTCAGTTCTACTCTATAAGTTTTACAAATAGGGACATGAGTCTGCTACAGCACTGGGAATTATGGTTCCCCACCATTTAGTTCCCATGTGTTTCTCTTTAGCAATTATTTCCAGATACATGGCTACTATGCCTGTGTTGTATAGAGTGCATTAAAAATTGTAGTGACCACTTGCCTAATGGGATTAGTCATAAAACCCAAAAGTCTACCAACTGGTGAATGGTAATATACAAAATATGGTATATTCATACACCAGAATATTATTCAGCAATAAAAAGGAATGATGCACTGATATATGCTAAAACATCATCACACCTCTAAAACGTTATGCTAAATAAATGAACCCAGACACAAAAGACTCCATATTGAATGATTCCATTTATATGAAATGTCAAGAATAGACAAATCTTTAAAGACAGAAAGATTACTGGCTGCTCTGGACTATGGGTAGGAGTGAGAAATAACTATAAATGGGGACAAAGTGTCTTTCTGTTGATGGAAATGTGTTATGTCATTTAATTACATGTGTTACATGTAATTAAAACATGTGTTACATGTTACATGTGTTACCATCATCACAATCAAGACACAGGAGTGTGCAATTCCCACAAAGATTTCCCTCGGGCTACCACTTCCTCACACCATCCCTACCCCAGATAACCATTTCTATATCTCTACAATTTTGTCATTTCAAGAATTTTATATAAATTAAATCACAAAGTATGTGAGGCCATTTCCATTTAATGTAATTTTTGGTATCTTAGGGGTTAAGTATGCCATATTACTAATTTTCCAGCTGTTTTAAATTTTTTTATGTTCTCTTTCATTCCTTCTTGTGGGATACTTGAACAGTTTTTAGAGTTCCATTTTTATTTATCTATATTATTTTGGAGTGTATCTCTTTTTGTATGTTAGTGGTTGCTCTAGGTATTATACATATATAATGATTAGTATACTGATGTAGACATTTTACCAGTTTAAATGTAGAAAGCTACATTTAACCTCCCCCATTTATAATTGTTTTAATATTTCCTCTATATATATCGAAAATTAAATAAGGCAATATTATACTTTTTGCTTTAACTAGCAAAAATCGTTTAAAGATTCAAGAGAAGGAAAGTCGATTCTATTTATTCATACTTTTGGTCTTTCTGTTACTGTTTCTTCCTTCCTGATATTCCAAGATTCCTTCTTTTATCATTTCCTTTCTATTAGATAACTTGCTTTATCAATTCTTTTAGAGTAAGTCTGCTGATGATTAAATTTTCTTAGCTTTCCTTCATGTGAGCATGTCTTGGTTTCTCTTCATTCCTCAAGGATATTTTCACTGAATTAGAACTCTAGTTTCCAGCACTTGAAAAATGGCTGGAATTTCCTTTTGACTTCTATGGTTTCTGATGAGAAATTCAAATTGTCTTCCCCTTATAGGTAACGTGCCATTTCTCTTTTCTGTTTCAAAATTTCTTGTCTTCATCTTTCTAAAGTTTAATAATGAATTATCTTGGTGAGAATTTCTTTGAGTTTACTGTCTTTGGGGTTCAATCAGCTTCTTGAATCTGCAGTTTGTCTTTTGCAAAATTTGGGAAAATTGCAAACATTACTTATGGGAATATTTTTTCAGTTTCACCTTCTTTCTCTTTTCCTTTTGCAACTCAGATGACCCAAATATTAGCTTTTTCATTAAAGTCCTAAAATTCCCTGAGGTTCTGTTTATTTTTCAAAAAATCTGTTTTCTCATTGTTGTCAAGATTGGGTAATTTCCATTATTTTATCTTCAAGTCTACTGATACTTTCTTCTGTCTTCTTTATTGTGCTATTGGACTCTTAAATTTCAGTTATTATATATTTTCATTTCTAGGGTCTCCACTTGGTTTCTCTTTATATCTTCTATTTCTTTGCCAAGGTCTTTTATTCTTTGTTTCAAGTATGTTTGTAATTACTTATTACACTATGTTTTTATGATGGCTGCTTTAAAATTATTGTCAGATAATTCCAACCTTTTTGTTATGTTGGTGCTGGCATTTGTTGACCACCTTTTTCAGCTGAGTGCAGATTTTCCTTGTTCTTGGTAGGATATATATATGTTTTTCATCCTAGATATTTTGGGTATTACATTATAAGACTGTGGGTATTGTATAAAACTTGTGTTTTAGCAGATCTCCTTTGACACAACGCTGCCAGGGGAAAGGGAGTATCACTCTCTAGTGCCAGGTATGGGTGGAAGTCCAGGTTCCCCACATTGTTTCATTTGACACCCGGGAGAAGGAGCACCTCATTACTTCTGGGCGGGGGTGGATTTTAGTTTTCCTGTGGGATCGCACTGACCCTGTGGTTTGGGATGGCCTCATAATTGATGAATGGTGATAAAAACTCTGGCATTCTTTTGGGTTCCTTCTGACACCTCTGACACTGCAAAGAGGACAGCAGTGTGGATCCATTACTTCCAGGTGGGGACGGAAATATTAGGTCCCTACTTGGGTCTTCCCTGATGTCATCTCAGCATGGGAAAGGGAGAGATGCCACAATGAAGGTGGGAAAGGATAGAAATCAAGACTTTCTAAACTGGTGGAGGTTCGCCTCCGCCCCCCCAATGGTGTTTGGTTGTGGTTGGCAGCTATTATTTCTGCATTGCTAGGGTTGCCCCTTCCTGAACCTTTGGCTAGAGAGAGCTGGCTTCTGTTGGGGCATTTTTTATCTGTTTCCATTGGTGTTTCTGGGTTATTGGCTTCTCTAGTACCCAGTCTGGATGCAAAAAGACAACTCATGGAACAGATTGTCATATCATTCCTAGGATACCAATCCTTCTGCCTCCTTCTCTGTATCTTTTTCAGAGTATTTGTTTTATATATAATGTCCATGGTGCTGAGTTGGACTTAGCAACAGAAATAAGAAATGGTCTTTTGTTAAAATCTTGTAGGACCCTGAGATTCTGTTCATTTTTTAAAAAGAGCTTATTTATCTATTTGAGAAAGAGAGTGAGGGAGAGAGAGAGCATGCACAGAAGCAGGGAAAGGAGCAGGGGGAGGAGAAGCAGACTCCCTGCTGAGCAGGGAGGGTGGGCTTGATCCTGGGATTCTGGGATCAGGACCCGAGCTGAAGGCAGACGTTTTACCGACTGAGCCACTCAGGTGCCCTGATTCTGTTCATTTCTTTAAAAAATCTATTTTCTCTTTATTGTTCAGGTGGGGTAATTTCTATTGTTCTATTTGCAAGTTCAGTCATTTTTCCGTCTTCTCCATTATGCTGTTGAGACCATCTATTGGGCTCTTAAATTTTAGTTATATATTTTTAGTTCTAAGATTCCATTTGGTTCTTCTTTATATCTTCTTCTTTATATCTTTCTTTGCCAAACTTTTCTTGGTCTGGATAATAAGTTCTTATCAGTTAATCTGAAAAAGAAATTTTTTTTCTTGGCCACTCTGCTTTGTAATGTAGGAGTATTGATTTGCAGGATCTATCAGGATCTTATATAATGATAAAACAGGCAAGTAATGAAGTTTTTTAAAGATACACCCTCTTCATTATGAAAAAATTAAACTTCAAAATCCCATCATTAGAAAGTAAGGTAAATAGAAAGAAAACCAAAAGTATATTCAAGTGGTGGGTATGTATAATTTTTTTTTCTCTTAAAAAGAAATGGTATGGGGCACCTGGGTGGCTCAGTGGGTTAGGCCTCTGCTTTCAGCTTGGGTTGTGATCTCAGGGTCCTGTGATCGAGTCCCGAGTCGGGCTCTCTGCTCAGCAGGGAGCCTGCTTCCTCCTCTCTCTCTCTCTCTCTCTGCCTGCTTGTGATCTCTCTCTGTCAAATAAATAAATAAAACCTTAAAAAAATGAAATGGTATCACCAAAAACTTATACATAAATTTTCATAGATATATTATCCATAAGTACCCAAGACTGGAAACAACCCAAATGACATTCAACTGGTAAATGAATAAGTAAAATAAAACAAATTTTAAAAATCTGTAATATGAATTACTATTTAAAATAGTAACAGGGAATTAGGTACTGTTACATGCTACAACATGAATGAACCTTAGGAACTATGCCAAACTATGCTAAAGGAGCCACATATCACAAAAGACCACATATTATAGGATTCCATTTATATGAAATGTCCAGAATGGGCAAATCCTATTTAAAATGGTAAAAAATAATAGGAGGAAGTTTAGTGAAAATTAGAAAGTCAGCTATAATTACTATGTTAATCGCAAATACTGTGATAGCAATCTGTGTATACTGAAATCTCTGATTGTTTTTTAACTCTTTTATCTCTACTGTAAAGGCCTCCCTGAAGTCTTCCATTCTCTTCTCAAGCCCAGCAAATATCCTTATGATTGTTGCTTTAAATTCTCCATCAGACATGTTACTTACATGCGCTTCACTTAGATCTCTGGCAGTGACCTTATCTTGTTCTTTCATTTGGGATGAATTCCTCTGTCTTGGCATTTTGTCTAAGTTTCTGCCTTCTTCTCTGTGTTAGGAAAGATAGCTATGTTTCCTACTTTTGAGAGTAATGGTTTTATAAGGGAGAGATCATATAGTGGCCCAGATTTGGTGCTTCAGGGAGTGTCCCCAGAGTGTGCTGCATGCATTCTGCTGCTGAGCTTTGGGTGCTCTATCCTATGGGGCCAGTCATCTGCAGAGGCTCTCCTTGCCTGCAGTGGGCAGTCTTTGGTCCTTGGTCAGTATGTGGTGAGTTTTAACTAGGTGTGCTCTGGTCTGCTTGTTAAATGAGATCTGATACTGCTTCCACTAGAACTGAGGCCTTGCAGAACTCTCCAGTGGGAAGACATGGTGTGGGAAATGGTTTCCGCTGGTCTTCTGGGAAGGAGCCTGCTGCCCTGGGACTGAGGCAAGCTTTACCAAGAAAGGCAGCCCCACCAGAGTGTAGGATTACGGGACCTAGTATAAGCAGGGTAGGCAGCCTGTGTTGGTGCTGTGCTGCTTCCCTACCACAGATGGCTCTGTGTTCATGTTGAGGGACGGGGTGGAAGATGGCAGCAGCTAACTCTTGTCTCTGGAGAGGCACCACCATGCATGCTGCATCTCAGGGGAACACTCTGGGAAGAGCAAATAATCTCCCTGCTGTAAGTCCCAGGCGTTTTTCAGACTGCTATTTTCCCACTCTCTGCTGCTGTGTTTTTCCAGGAGCAGTGCTGTGCACTTTGGGTTATATTCTAGGCTGCCCAACTTTTAAAACTCCAGGCTTAAGGGTTGTGGTGTGGGCAGGGGCCCCCACTGCTCTTCTGGGGGAGGGTCTTCTGGTGCTGACACTACAGGAAGTTTGAGAAGGGACGGGCAGTCACAGGAGAGTGCAGGCTAGGCAACCACTGTCAGGGCTGAGCTGCTTTTCAGGTGGCTGTGTTTATGCTGATTTGGGGGAGGGAAATGTCTCCTGCTGACTTCTTTGAACCTGGAGAGGCATCTGCTACAAGAAGAGGGAATAATCTCCCCTCTGTGTGCTCCAAGCAAACTCAACATACACAAAACAGATAATCACGTCAAAAACTGGGCAGAAGACATGAACAGACATTTCTCCAAAGAAGCCAACAGACACATGAAAAAATGTTCATCATCACCAGCCATCAGGGAGATTCAAATTAAAACCACCTTACACCAGTTAGAATGGTGAGATATCACCTTATACTAGTTAGAATGGCCAAAATTAACAAGACAGTAAACAACATGTGTTGGAGAGGATATGGAGAAAGGGGAACCCTCTTACATTGTTGGTGGGAATGCAACTTGGTGCAGCCACTTTGGAAAACAGTGTGGAGATTCCTTAAGAAATTAAAAATAGAGCTTCCTTATGACCCTGCAATTGCACTACTGGGTATTTACCCCAAAGATACTGATGTAGAGAAAAGGAGGGCCATATGTACCCCAATGTTCATAACAGCAATGGCCACAGTCGCCAAACTGTGAAAAGAGCCAAGATGCCCTTCAATGGACAAATGATAAAGAAGATATGGTCCGTATATATGATGGCATATTATGCCTCCATCAGAAAAGATGAATATCCAACTTCTGTATCAACATGGATGGCACTAGGTGATACAAGTGAAATAAGTGAAGCAGAGAGTCAATTATCATATGGTTTCACTTACTTGTGGAGCATAAAGAATAACACAAAGGACATTGGGAGATGAAAAGGAGAATTGAGTTGGGGGAATTTGGAGGGGAGACAAACCATGAGAGACTGTGGACTCTGAGAAACAAACTGAGGGCTTTGGAGGGGAGGGGAGTGGGAGGTTGGGTGAATGTGGTGGTGGGTATTATGGAGGGCATGTACTGCAGGGAGCACTGCGTGTGGTGCATAAACAATGAATTCTGGAACACTGAAAAGAAATAAAAATAAAAAGAAAAAAGAAAAAAATAAAAAAAGAGAAAAAATAAAAAACATAAAAAAGAAAAACCATTAAATTATCCTAAACAAACAAACAAACAAACAACAAACCACCAAAAAAACCCTCCAGTCTTCAAGCCCCGCTGCTTGCAAAAAACTATGAACATCAGCTCCTCTGGTTTTCCCAGCCCATGGCTTTGAGGAAATGTTCTCCTTGTGCAATCCCCTGTGCATTCTACTCTCTTTCCCCTTTATACATGGCAAGGGCTTCCTCCCCTCTACAGCACCCACAATCTCTTTGTTCCCCAAACCACATCTCCATACTTCTTATCTTCTTCTTCGATGTGGCTCTTTCTCTTCATTTAGTTGTGGAGTTTGTCAATCTTCAGGTTGATTTCTGGGGTATTTAGAATGATTTGGTAGTCACCTAGCTGTGTTCAAGGGATGACATGAGCCCACGGTCTTCCTACTATGCTGCCGTCTTAGCTGCCTTCATATACTACATCTGTGTATATTGAAATCTTTGTGAGTTATTTCTCCCTTCCAAGAAGCATTCCGTACTACAATGTTTTGATTAGTAAAGTATATTTAGACTGAGTTTGTCTTTCTGTTTGGCACTAAGCACCATCAGGACAGAAGCTGCGCCTGTCTTGTCTATCATCACATTGCAGGATCCCGCACAGGTCAGAGATCAGGCTCTTTTGCTTGGTTTTACAGTACTCTAAGTTACAGACAGGCATGCTAAGATATAGGAAAAGCTCTGTAGTTGGTGCCAGGAATGTCCCTGTGTACAGGCAGTAAACTGTGATGGATATATGCTAGGAAAAACCAAGGGTACAAACCAAGAAATGGTCCCCTCCTATCAGATCATAGCAGTTTAGTGCTGCGAAGTGTGAGCCAGCCTCTATCATGCTGGTTGGCATCATTTTATGTTTGTGACCAAAACCTCAATTCAGCCTGCAAACCCACTACACCTTTTTTCAGTCCCTCTTCTACTCCACTGGGTGACTATTCCACACATTCTCTCTTCTCAGATTATAGAACTTTCTCCTCACTTGAACCCTCAATGAGTAACCTCTTTTTGGAGGTTGGAGGTTGCTGATATCAGAAAAGTACTCAGAAGGAGGTTTTACCTCCACCTGCCTCTCTGCAACCCTTTCTGTTACTAAGATCTTCCCTGCAAACCCTGTTAAGGTCGGATCTCTACCACGCATTAGATTCCATGTCCCTGTTACCTCCTCAAGGACACTCTTCCAGCAATTCTTCCCTCTTACCTTCTGCATCAAACTTTTCCTTTTGACAGAATCATTCTTACTAGCATGTACACACACATCCTGTCCTGTATCTGATTTTGAACGGGAAAATTAGCAAAAATAAGCAAAACTAACAAAAAAATTAACTCGACACTGGCTCAGCTCCCTCTCCTTCCAGTTGTCTTTTTCTCCTATTCTAGCGAGGCTTTTACCCACTCTGTCCCACCAAAACAGCTTTTGTCAAGGTTAGTGATAAACTCCACACTGCTAAAGCCCATGCCTAATTTTCAGTACTCCTCTGAGTTGACCTATAGATAGTACCATTTGACCACCTTCTCTTCTGAAACACTAGTTGCCCTTGGCTTCTAGGACACCACTCTGTTGATGCTCCTTTTCCTCACCAATTCCTTTGTAGGTTCCTCCCCTCCCCATGCCTGTTATACTTTGGAATGCCCTAACTTCTTACCTTAGACCATTCTCTTCTCTGTTTACATTCACTTCTTAGAAGTTCTCATCTACACTCATCCAAATACCATCAGAATATCAGTGACTTTCAAATTTTTCCTTCAGCTTTAACTTCTACGGTACATATATCTGACTGTCTACTTGATCATTCTACTTGGATGTCTAATATGCTTTCGGAGATGATGTTCACCACCATATCCTACCCTCCAGACTGCTACTTCTGAGGTGTTCACTAACTAATCAATAATTTCATTCTTCCTGTTACAATGGACAAAAAATCTTGATCATCCTTGATAATTCTTTTGCTCTCATCCCTCACAGCCAGCTTTTAAAAGTCCATGTTTAATCCAGCAGCAAATGCTATCAGTGCTACGGTGGAGATGTCCAGTATTTCATCATGTCCACCACCTGCACAGTAATCCTCTTGACCTGAGTCACACTAACCTCTTACTTGGATTATTAATTACTCTCTTAATGGCCCTGCCTTTATTTCTTTTTAATAATATTTAACTTAGCAATCTAACTTATATCAACTTAATTTCAATAGCTCACAAAATCCCTGCTTCTATATAGTTTTATTTCCCCCTCTTTCTGTTAGTGACATCACAAATTAGTTCTTTATATATTTTCAGTGCAGAGATGTTGCTTAACAATGGTTCTTATGCATTTTTATTTTAATAAAACAATAAGAAAATAAAGAGTAGAATTACAAGCCAGTATTATAATATACTAGCTTTTATAAATTACCCATTTTTCTTTCCTGGAAATCTTTATTTCTTCACATAGATTTAAGTTACTGTATAATGTCCTTTCATTTCAACTGGTAGGACTTCTTCCAACATTTCTTGCAGGGCAGCTATAGTGATAATTAACTCCCTGAATTTTTGTTTATGCTGGAATGTTCTAATACTAATCTTTGAAGGGTGGTTTTGCTGGATATAGAAGTCTTGGTTGAGTTTTTTATCCCCCCTTTCAGCACTTTGAATAGATTACCTACTGCCTTCTGGCCTCAAAGGTTAAGCAATCAGTTGATAATTTTATTAAGGACCCCTTATACGTGAAAAATTACTTCTCTTTTGTTGTTTTTAAGATTCTCTCTTTGTTTTGGCTTTTGAGATTTTTGTTTATAATGTGTCTCGGTGTGTGTCTCTTATCTTACATGGAGCTCACTGAGTTTCTTGAATTTGTGAATTTATGTCTTGTCCAATTTGCAAAGTTTTTGGGGGCCCCCTGGGTGGCTCGGTTGGTTGAGCAGCCAACTCTTGATTTCAAGGTCCTGTGATCAAGCCCTGCATGGGATCTGTACCCAACGTAGAGTCTGCTTGTCCCTCTCCTTCCCCTTTCATCCATCCCCCTGGTACACAAATGCCTGGCTTATGTGCACCCCACCCTGCCTGCCCTGCTGCCATGTTTGTGGCATCTCTCTCTCAAATAAATAAAATCTTTAAAAAAATTTGGGAAAATTTCAGCTATTATTTCTTCAGAAAATTTCTTTGTCTCTTTCTTTCTCTCTCTTTTCTTCTTTTGGGACTCCCCAGTGCATATATTTGTCTGCTTGATGTGCTACTTTAGGTTCTGTTCATTTTCTTTTCTTTCTTTTATTTTCTTTCTGTTCCTCTTGTCTTTAAGACCTACTTTTTTTTTTTTGACTGCTTTTGAACCAATCCAGTGAATTTTTCATGGCAGTTACTGTGTTTTTCAGCTCCAGAATTTTTTAGTTCCTTTTTATATTTCTTTTTTATTGATATTTTCATTTTGTTCATGTATCAATTTCCTCTCTTTGTTAATGTTTTTCTTTAGCTCCTTGAAAATCTTTAATATAGCTGTTTTAAAGTCTTTGTTTAGTATCTGGACTTCCTCAGGGATAGTTTCTGCTGATTTATTTTCTTCCTTTAAATGGGTTATACTTTCCTGTTTGTTTGTATGCCTTGTATTTTTTTTTTTTTTTTTTTGCTGAAAACTAGACGTAGAGTCCTATATTGTGATAATTCTGGAAATCAAATTCTCCCCTTCCTCCAGGGTTTGCTGGTTTTCTTTTAAATTGTTGTACGGTGTCTCTTTCCCAAAGATCAACCTGGAATGAAAGCTTAAGATCTATTCAGGTCTTCTCGGAGCCTGTGTTTCTCCCAGGGCATGCAGGGTGACTTTCTAAATCTTCCCAGACACCTTTAACTTCTGAATATGCTAGTCTTTAAAGCCTGCTCCCAAAAAAGGAAAAGGGAAGAAAGAAAGGGAAAAAACATTGCAGGTGCAATCCCTTTAAATCCTGTTAGGGTCTTCAGCCACTGGGGGTTGCAACAATGGGCAAACACCTCTGTATGCATATCCATGACCAGAAGCAGTAATCAGCAATTAGAACACAGAACTGCAGTATTTGGAGGACAAGGTAATTATTGCCTACTTTGGCTCTCATAAGCTGCGCTTGGAATGCAGGCTTGTGTCCCCATAGTTGTCTGCTGCACAGGGCCGGGGGACAAGAGTTGGGGTAGCCACTACCATGCTAATGGCGGAAATGGACTAAAATTAACTACAATTTTACCAACCAAACCTTTGCCTGGAAGTCGCAAGCTTTCAAATAGACTCCAGAGTTTCAAAATAGTTGTTTCAGACAGTTTCTGCCAGTGTAAGTGTTGTCCAGGTTTCAGAGTCCTAGCCCTTTCTACCCCATCTTCCTTCTCACCTATTTCTATGTTTAGCTTCAGTTTTTATTTTTTTAAAAGATTTTATTTATTTATTTGAGAGACAGCATGAGTGAGAGAGAGCGTATGAACAGGGGAAGGGGCAAAGGAAGAGGGAGAAGCAGACTTGTTGCTGAGCAAGGAGACCAAAGCAGGGCTCTGGGATTGTAACCCGAGTCAAAGCAGATGCTTAACTGACAGCCAGCCAGGTGCCCCCTAACTTTAGCTTTTAACACAGTATCCAAAGTAATAATCAAAGTAATACTTCACAGTAATCTTTGAAATTACTCCTCTTCTCAAAAGCCTCCTTTAGGTTCTCATGTCAAAGGAAACGTGCTAAAGTCAAAGTCTTTACCAAAGGGTACAGGGCCCTTTGATGTCGTGCTGCTCTAGCTACCCTGGCCTTCCTATCACTTCCCAAGTACTTCACATACCTCCCACACACTCTACTTTTGATTCAGGACCTTTGCACTTACTTTCTTTCTAGGAACACTCTTCTTTCACATACCTAAATGTCTTTCCCCCATCGCTTTGAGGTATCTGCTCACAGATAACCTTCTCAAGGAGGCCTTCCCTGACCTCCAACACTACTCTTCCTACTTTGCTTCATTTTTCTTCATAGCAACCAGCATTGTGTAACATGTTGAAGACTTGTTTGTTCATAGTTTGTCTCTGTTGGATAATGCAAGCTCCGTGAAGGAAAGGTATTTTTTATTGCATTCACTTGTGTGTATGCTTGGTGCACAATGTGTGCATTTAATATCTATAGAATGAATGAATGAACAAATGAATGAATAAGGAAGGTTGGGTGGAAAAGGCCAAGTCTATAGGGAAGTGCTGCTATGGACTGAGTTACATACCCCCAAATTTGTATGTTGAAGCTCTAACCCCAAGTGTGATGCTATTTGGAGATGGGGCCCTTGGGAAGTAATTAGGTGGAGCCCTCATAATGGGTTAGTGCCTTTATAAGAAAAGATGTGAGAGCTCTCTCACTCTGCTAAGCAGGAGCACTCTTGTACTGTCTCTCCCCCCACCTCACTGTGTGAGGACATAGTAAGAGGCTGGCTATCTGCAAACCAGGAAAAATGCCCTCACCAGGAACCAAATTGGCTGGTACTGTGACCTTGAACTTCCCAGTTTCAAGAAGATCCCAATTTCAAAGTCCAGGATACGTGTAATGTGAGGAATGGTTTCCAAGACAGAGACCATTCAGGTTCAACATCCAGCAATTTAATTTCATCAGAATAGATGTTCCATGTGGGTTGGATGGAAATGACAAAGGGTATTTTCCATGCTAACTGCATGAAATGATTATACATCCTGATAAATTTGATATCTGCCCTGGGTTCCGTGGGTTTGCCTGGAGAGGTAAATTCCAGAAGTTAAGGTAAGGCAGGGTTCTTCAGGTATATATACCTGTATAACATACTGTATTAAACAGAAGCAGGGATCATTCATTTAGTCAATACTGATTGACTATCTACTGTATGGAAGGCACTGAGTTGTTTCTGGAAGTTCTGAGGTGATAAATAAGTTGCACTTCTGGTGCTTAACGAGCCTACTGACTAAGAAGCTACCAGTTGTACTGCAGTATGAAATGGGCAAGAGCATATATTTTTACAGATACAGATTACAGTGGAGGGTATCTATTTCACCAGGGAATGTTTATGTAGTGGGAAGGCAAGGGTTCAAGAATGGTTTCTGAGATGAACTGAGTATTGGAGGAAGAGATGCAAAGATGGATGGTGATGGAGGGCAGGGCATTTGGGCTAGGAGAAGGCATTCCAAGTAAAAGGAACAATATGTGCAAAAGTTTGGAGCCACAGTTAAGAAGTATCAAGTAATTAAAACTAGAGTAAGATACGTGGTTGAGATGAAATTAGAAAGGTAAGCTGGTGTCAGATCAGAAATGGTATGGCAGGGTAAGGTGTGGAGACATGTTACCAAAGGCTTCAAGGACCACGGGAGTGTTTTAAAAGATTAACATGGAAAAAATAATAATTTCCATTAATTGTTAGGACATTTACACACTCTGCCAAACATGTAATATGTATTATTCCATTTAATCCTCACAATGAGCCTATAAGGTAGGTATTTTCTCACATTTTATAACCAGCGAGACAGGCACAGAGAAACTAAGTAAATGGCCCGAGGCAAGCCAGCTAAGTGGAAGGAACAGATAGAATGTGAACTGAAGGCTGACTGACTCAAAGCATGTATGCTACTCTGTCAGTAGCAACCACATGGAATTTAACAGTTTAGACATGTCAGACAGGTCACCTCAGAGGTCATGGCTATTGAAGCTATTAACAGGGAAGAACCTTAAAATGAGCTGTTTTGGGGTGCCTGGGTGCCTCAGTGGGTTAAAGCCTCTGCCTTTAGCTAAGGTGGTGATCCTAGGATCCTGGGATTGAGCCCCACAACGGGCTCTCTGCTCAGCGGGGAGTCTGCTTCTCTTCCTCTCTCTCTGCCTGTCTCTCTGACTACTTGTGATCTCTGTCTGCCGAATAAATAAATTAAAAAAAAAATCTAAAAAAAAAAGTTAAAAAAATGAGCTGTGTCATAGAGGCTTCTGGTATTTCTTAGGCTCAATATAATCAAAGTACGATCTAATGTCAGCAGCATCAGCATCAGGGATTAGAAATGCAGGCTCTCAGGCCTCACCCCAGGCCTACATAGTTAGCCATTGCAGTTCAGCAAGGTCCGTAAGGGATTTATGTGCAAATTCAAGCTTGAGAAATGGTGGTGTGGACTCCCCACAATGGCATGTGCATGTGCCAGCAACAAGTTATGCCAGGGGGATAGCATGGTGGCATGATTGGGACAACAGGTGCGCTTGGTCGCTCTTCCCAAATGGAGTTGTGGGAGTGCAGCACGTGTTACTGGAGATGCTTACAAAAGGAGAACTTCTTTGCGCTGATGCATGAAATTTTACCTTTCCTAAAAATGCCCAGAAGATTTCCTTTAGTTGACATTCCTTTGCTGTTGAAATAGAACCAATGATGTGAGTTGTTTATCAGACACAGATTATAGGATTCAAATTAAAGTCAACAGAAATGCCTTATTAGTTTGTAACTATTTAAGGGCAGGCTTTATCTAATTCCAAACTTTTAAAATGTGCACTTAGATTTGGAGCTAGTAGTGGTGCCATTCATGCCAATTGGTACCCTATAAACATAAGCTTCTTTATTGAGTCAATAGCGATGTCCCTGTTTGAACAGTGATGATTATAAATGAAGGTTTGTATCAAAGTCAAACACTGCTGTTGCTCTTATCTGCCCCCCATCTTTCCTTCCTTCACTCAGAGACTTTCTCCCTCCCCTTCCATCCTTATACTTGTTTACGTTTTAATAGGTGACGTGTTACCAAGTCAGTATTTACCGGGCACAGTGTGTCATTTCATAGTCTTTTTCCTTTAGTGATCTGTTTGAAGACAACACTAGAGAGCAGATGTTTGAATCTGATCCTTTTTTCTTGGAGGACCCCTTACATTGCTTTTGTGGTTCAGAGCTGAGGAAGGAAGCCTAGTAAGAAATCTGATTAGGTGAGGTACCTTCAAATCGGATTAGACTACAGGTAGCCATTAGAGGCAGGTGTCATCTGGGGACCTCATGTGTGACAAAGTCCTAAAACATGCTCAAATCTCATCATGATTAAGCAAAGCAAAAGAATGCTGCGTATGCAGAAGCGTAAAATCACTTCATCATGTGCTGCCTCTCTTACTTGTCTTGTGTTATGCTGAGCAGCCAAACTGTTCACACTTAACAGCCATTTTCATTAGAACTACATTGATGCAGTAATAAACAGGAGTGCTTAAATGACTACCATGAGCAAATACTGACTCAGAATTACTTATCAAAGAATGATAAAATGTCAAACGATTTCATTTTTAGTAGCATAACAACTTTTCTCTTTAACATAAATAAATGAAAATTTGAGGCTGTCTGAGAGAGAAAAGCTCATGAATTGGTAATCTTCTCCTGAGAAAGATATGGGGTAAGCGAGACAGGGCAAGAAAAACTCCAATTAGGAAGACCTCACAACTGTGGAGAATGCTAGGAACTGGTTTGTTTCTGGCTGTGGTCCCCTTAAGGTGAATTCTGTCTGGTGATTAGCATCACCTTGGATTAAATTAATTGGCTATACTTAATCCCTGGGTAGATACGCTAAGAATAAATCCAAAGACATTAGTTTCTTTGCATGAAATGAACAGGTTACCTATCCAGCAACATTATGTGAATTATATAAATCACTTAAAACATCTTTTTCTTTGAAAGGGAAGTTTCAAGTTCTGGTAAGTATACGACTATTTGAAATCTTTATTTTGAAAACAATCTGTGTTTAGCTAGTTGTATTTTATTTTCCATTTTATATCTAGATTACATGGTTCTATTCTTAACCATTAAAAAAGGAATAAATATTGTTAATAATTATTATCTTTTATCCACATAAGCTAGAAACCTCCACAATTTGCTGATATTGAAGTAGGAGGGAACTTCAGGATATCAAGAAATTCTAGTGTGATCAAATAGAGGCAAATAGAGGCAAAGTTTTTTTCTTCTGATTATAAGAGCACTATTTACCTAAGCATTAGAGGAAGTTGAGCAATCCATTAAAGAAGGAAGCTGCTTTTAATTCAACAATTGCTGTGACCACCATAGGGGAGAATTGGTGAATTTCCTTTTTGAACTCCCACACTCAACTCCACCTCATAGAGTAATGATAAACTGTCAAATGAGTGAATTTTTCTTGTAATGTCAAATCTCTGAATTGCCACAGAACTAACCTTATGAATATACCGATGAGATAGAAATCTACTTCATACTTTCTGAATTGCCTGAATTCCTAGTGTGTAGTAGAAAATTAAATTTAAAATGTAATTAATGAAATGATGCACATGCATCTTGTTATTCTACAATGTGTTTTGTCAAGTGAATGGTGGTAAGAAGGTACAGCTCTCTTGGTAGAACAGTTGTTTAGCTCTGAGCATTACAGGTGTTGAAAACAATGAGGACGCAGATAAGCATAATCATGGGTAAACCTAGTGAATCAAAAGCTGTGAAAAACATCTGCTTAATCTTAACAAGCAATACAAGTATTCATGATAGTTCCGTGATCTGACTTTTGGCAATGAAGAGAATGCAGCCTGCTACCAAGTCACAAGTCACTGGAAGTATATTTCGCTGTAATGTGGGCTGTGGGGAAGAGATTTTTTTTAACCAAGTCCTTTGCTACTTCTAGGAAAGTCAGCAGTGAGAAAAGTGGAGGCCCTTAGGAATCTAGTATTCTCTTGTTACTTCTTTGCCCCTCTACTTCTCCTTCAGCCTAACCTGCTGGGAAAAGAATTAGGCCACTTCCGGCTCTTTTGTTCCCTAGATATCCCTCCCCTAAGAATGTTACTGCCTTATACGACTTCAGAGGGCATAGAATAAATCTTACTATTTAAAAAGTATGGAAAGAAACATTTTAAAATTTCCATCCACATTCTGATCAGTTTTTAAAGCTGAGTAAGAAGAGTGGACAAGTAAGACAAGGTAACCGAAAGTTGTGGAGGGCTGGTAGCTCTGTTTCACAAAAAGGGACACTCTACTGTCCAGACTCGCTGACCATGTCACTGGTCTTGCTTATGTCTTTGGCAGAAGCTGCACGAATCCCTGCCTTCTTCCTGGAGGGCATCTTTACCATTCTGCCTCTGGCATCTCAGCTTCACACAGGCTGTCCTGTGGAAACTGCCATCTCTCTCCCCCCAACCCCCTTCCAGTGCCAGTCCTTCAGGCTGGGCTATAGATCCCTCTTTGATAGTCTCATGACACCCCTACTCTTCCTTAACTGTGCTATTGAATTTCTCGGTGAATTTCCCATGGAAATTATAGGAGATACAATGGATTATATCAAGGCAAAAGTTGAAACATTTCTCCTGGAAGGAATCTGTGTTTTACTTTCTTCCCCAAAAATGATATTGTGTACTATATGCACATAGATCCTTTTATTCAATATAATACTGTATCTTCTTCATTTTCTGCAAGATACAAAGTGACCACCTTTCCATAGACTCTTAAACCTCACTTGCATGTATACAAATTCTTGATACTCTAAAACTTTCCCCAATGATGTCTAGGCATTCCCAGAGATGCTCTTTTTTTTTTTTTTTTAATCTTATTTATTTATTTGTCAGAGAGAGAGCGAGCACAGGCAGGCAGAGGCAGACAGAGAGAGAGGGAGAAGCAGGCTCCCTGCTGAGCAAGGAGCCCGACGAGGGACTCGATCCCAGGACCCTGGGATCATGACCTGAGCCGAAGGCAGCCGCTTAACCAACTGAGCCACCCAGGCGTCCCCCCAGAGATGCTCTTACCTGCAGTGAGGACCATATGAACTTATATTGTTTTATTCTTGCTAAAGCCTCCTCCTCAAGGAGCCTGGCAACCATCCTATAGATTCTCTATAAGTGTTCCTCCACTGCTGGGCATATGGTATCTTCCTAGGACAATGGGGTGGGCAGCTGTAGGATAGCATATGGGGGGCCACATCTTCCCTCCAATTGTCCTTATCTTTTATATTTTCCTTCCTGGTCCCAGCACAAAATGTCCACTCTTTTAGTGAAAGGGAAAAAAGAAAAAAAAAGCCACCCCAAAACAAATGCCTTGGGCTATCAGCTTGTCTTATCAGGTCAATGGCTCTCCAAATAGTGAGATCCAGGCAGAAGACTATTGCAATTAAAAGCCTCACTTTCAGGTACCTGGGTGGCTCAGTAGGTTAAAACTCTGCCTTTAGGTCAGGTCATGATCCCAGGGGTCTGGGATCGAGTCCGCCATTAGGGGTCCCTGCTGAGCGGCGAGTCTGCTTCTGCCTCTGCCCTCCTGCAGCTCATGTTCTCTTTCTCTCAAATAAACAAACAAATAAATAAAATCTTGAAAAAATAAGCCTAGCTATGCATTTACATACAGATAAATATAATTTTCCAAAATTAGGTGAAAAATGTGTTTCAAACACTAGTTATGGAAACTATTTAAAAATATGTATGTAAGTAAACCAACCTAAAAAGTACTTAGAGGCAAAGAGTTCTGAAGTTTTTATTAAATACTGAAAGAATTCATCCCTCTTACAGTTAGTGAGGGCATGGAGATTAAGCAACATGCTCAAGGTCAGATCGCAGTTTATCAGCTGAGGATAAGAAGAGGTGCAGTTTTGCTGACTTCATTGCAAAGGTGGATTCCCCAGCTCCTGAAGCACAAACCTGCTACAGCTGCCTTTATTGTCTTAAGTACTATAATTACTTTAAACTGCTTGGAGAAAGGAGTAGGGGAGACTTATCTAACTTCTAGGTTGATCTTGGAATGTATTTTCCTAAATTACACATAAAAATTTGCAAATCATATTGGGGATATATGAAGAATCTTAGATAACAGTTGGAAATATAAGTAGGTGATTTGGGCCAAATTTACAGCTGATATATAATGAGAAACATGCCATTTTCATTTCTATAATATTGATCACTTTTGTTTAGTTTGTTCAGTTTGTCTTCAAGGCTGTAGGGCATTCTTACTCTGTCAAAGGACACTAATAATTACAGTGACTTAAAGTAGTGGAAAATAGTCACAGTATGCTACATATGAGAAGTGAACTCAGAGCTTCTATGAGCTGCTCACTTGTCAGTCAGACCCTTGCTTCACTTAGAAAGTAGAAGAGAAAAACCTTAGTGACTGGCTGAAAATGGCTCTTAAATTCCCTCCCAGAGGTTAATTTTAGAACCACTAATAGGAGCAGTGCCTTCATTTTTAGTAGGTCATAGCAATGCTGTCATTCATTCAAAATATTTGTTTAATGCAGTGTTTCCCAAAGTAGGATTAATGGTGCATTAGATAATTTACCTGCATTTTTTATAATCTGTAATGGAAACATTTACATTATCTTAATATGGCCCCTATTTAAGGATTTATATGATACATTCCTTCTAGAATTTAATGTCAGGAAACATTTTCCTCCAGATGAACTCATCTGGTTCTACCCAACAATTTGAAATCGATAAACTCTTTCTGTCTCCCCTTTTTCCTTGACTGCCAGGACATGCAGAACTAAATGGATCAACTGCAAAACTCTTACTTTTCTCATTGGATGGCTTTTGATATGTATCTTTTGATATTTTTTAATTGTTCAAATACCTATTAATTTTTAAGATCACAAAATTCAGCAATGTCTAAGAAACAAATATTTATCCATCGCTTAGTCATTCAGTGATAATTACCATCAACATTAGGGCTATATATACTTTAGGATTTTTTTCCATTAGTATCGTAAATATGTATATACTGGCAATGGCATGGCATACATATGTTGTAAACTGCTTTTTCACTTAGTAATAGATTAGGATCATTTTTACGACACCAGTAAATACAGACTTATATTGTCATGTTTAATGGTTGCATAGCTTCCCGGTGCATGGGCGTATACAATATAATTTATTTAACAATACCTTTATTCGTGTCTTTAGATTGTTTTTATCTTTGAACTGTGAATACCTTTATTTGTTTCATTTATGTCTTTTTATTGTAAACCCCTTAAAATTATCATTCAAAATAGGTGAGAATAACCAATGAATAAATGAATGAATGAAACGCTAGGAATAGCCAAGATATCTACAACTGTAATAAGATTGCAGTTGCATTGTCGTGTATTCTTTATAGTACTGTCATTGCAGAGATGAATAATTTTCCTCCCCTCTAGTTCTCAGTCAAAATGAGCGAAACTTCGTCCACTAGTATTTCCATGATTCATCGGACTTCTTCTGAAGGTCAAGTTCCTTCCCCGCGCCACCTGAGCATCATGCATCCTGTTGTGGCCAAAAAGATCAGCTTCTACAAGAGCGGAGACCCGCAATTTGGCGGGGTCAGGGTGGTGGTCAACCCTCGTTCCTTCAAGACATTTGATGCTTTGCTGGATAACTTATCAAGGAAGGTGCCCTTACCTTTTGGGGTGAGGAACATCAGCACCCCGCGGGGAAGACACAGCATCACACGCCTGGAAGAGCTAGAGGACGGCGAGTCCTACTTGTGCTCCCACCGCAGGAAGGTGCAGCCAGTGGATCTCGACAAGGCCCGCCGGCGCCCACGACCCTGGCACAGCAGCCGGGCCATCAGTGTGCAAGCGCACCAAGCCCCTCCAACCGCTGCAGCTGCCACTGCTGCTCCCGGCATGCTGCGTGCCCCACGAAAGCTCTTGGTTTTTAGAAATGGCGACCCGAAGATGAGGCGTGTGGTGGTTATGAACAGGAGAGTCACGCAGAGCTTCCAGGCGTTTCTGCAGCACCTGACGGAGGTCATGCGGTTCCCGGTGACCAAGCTGTACGCTACAGACGGAAGGAAGGTGAGTGTCCCGGGGGTTGTTCATGTCGGAGTTCGCCTTGTGTGGGACATAGGTGGAGGCCCCAGAGAAAGGAGGGTTTTGTGCGCGCACGTGCGCGTGTGTGTCTGTGTGCGTTCCCACCCTCGCGGGAGGGCACTGGCTCACCTGGGTCAGTGGCCCCACTGTTCTCTGGTCAGAATCTGAAGAAGCCACTTCCATGAGGGGCTCTTTTTAATCTCAGACTCCCTTCCCCTTTCTCCTTCTTTAGCCGCAAGTTGTATAATGTGTTGGCACAGAATGCAATCGTGACAATATTTCCAGAAAAGTCACGGCCAAGAGTGATATTGTTAGGTAGAGAAAGCATTTTTTTTTTTTCCCCTGCCATCCATGCTGGAGGGTTGGTAGGGGAGCAGAGGACACCTTCCCCTGCAGCTGTCAGTGTCGCTACCAGGCCCTTTCTCAGCTGGCTCAGGGTGGACGTTTGGCTACAGCTGGATATTTTGGTGGGGAAGGCAGAGGCAGAACTGCATACCTTTTAAAGATTCCTTTAGTTAGGGCAGAAGACATCTCTCTTCAGATAGTGTACAGGTTGAGTCAAGATGTTGGTCTAGTCATCCCCACCTTGATACTGGTAACTTCCTATACATTATTGGTGCCTAAGGAACACTTGGTGATTATCCCTTTCAAAACCTGAAGATTGTTGAGTTGATTCCACTCGCTATAAATAATATATGGAAAGGGGGTACTTGGCTGGCTCAGTCCATCTGACTTAGTTTTGAGACCCATGTTGGGTGTAGAAATTATTTTAAAAAATAATAATAAAATTAAAAAAAATTACTGTATGGAAAGAACAAAAACGTCATGTTGCTCATGTAAGGACCTTAACTCTTTGGTTTCTTCTAGGTTCCCAGTCTCCAAGCTGTGATCCTTAGCTCTGGAGCTGTGGTGGCAGCAGGAAGAGAGCCATTTAAACCAGGAAATTATGACATCCAGAAGTACTTGCATTCTGCAAGATTACCAGGGATCTCTCATCATGTATACGCCAAGGGAAGTGCTAGGTCAGAAAGCAGAAAGAGTAAGTCCCTTAAATATGTAGCTTTTATTTTTAGCCCTGAGTTGTGGGTTTTGTTTTGTTTTGTTTTTAACCACAAGATGGAAGAAAGAAAACCCAATCCATGCTAAGTGGCCAATTTCCTTTGTCACATGAGAGAAAAAGAGGGGATCAAAAACATTTTTAAAAAAAATTTTAAAAGATTTTATCTTATTCATTCAAGAGTGAGGAAGAGCACAGCATGGGAAAGGCAGAGGGAGAGGGAGAAGCAGACTCCCCACTGAACAAGGTGCCCAATGCAGGGCTCGATTTCAGAACCCTGAGATCATGACCTGAGCTGAAGGTAGAGGCTCAACCATCTGAGCCCCCCAGGCGCCTGACTGAAAACATTCTCAGCTGGAATTGGTTATATGTATAGTTGGAAAGAGTTAAAGAGATTGTAGGGTTGTTTTTGTTTTTGTTTTTTTTAGATTTTTTCAGACCAATCAGTGATTAAATTGAGGGGGTAAGCCTTTATTTGTGTATGTGGAGGGCATACAATACCTAGATAAGAAATAAAAATACCAGCATTTCTTGATTTGGAGAAGAATTCTATGGAATTTGTATAAGTGACATCTGATAGTTATATGGTTTTCTCCAAATAGTACCATGCAGCATCAAAGCTGAGCTCAGCAGGTTAGTTGAGTGTGTTTTAAAAATCTCTAAGTACGTATGACTCCACTTTCTGAAGTTCTTTCAGTAAAAATCACAGCCCTTGGATCCATTTTTTTTCTTTATTAAACAAATTCATGTAGGGGCGCCTGGGTGGCTCGGTGGGTTGAGCCGCTGCCTTCGGCTCGGGTCGTGATCTCGGGGTGCTGGGATCGAGTCCCGCGTCGGGCTCTCTGCTCGGCGGGGAGCCTGCTTCCTCCTCTCTCTCTGCCTGCCTCTCTGCCTGCTTGTGGTCTCTCTCTGTCAAATAGATAAATAGAATCTTTAAAAAAAAAAATTCATGTAGTCAGTTCATGCTGGTTAATAATAATCTATGTTGATAAATCCTTAGGCAATGCTGCACAGTATAGCATAATCCTTTGTGTAGGTGAGAAGGAGGGCTTGTTGATGCCCGAGAGTGTAGGATGGGCTGTAAGTTCTCTATGCAGGCACGGTTAATCATATTATTCATTGTGCTCAATATTTTAATCTCATTATTCATTGTGTGCAGTTTTTTAGCCCTATGCTGAGGAATTGATTGCCACTTATACTTAAATTTTGGTTTTTATGTAGACATGGAATAATAAGCTCTTTAAGTAGTATTAATCCCTCTACTTATTGCTAAAGTGGGTGAAACTCATCTATTATGGATATATTCAATAGATATCTATCTACTAATGTTTCTGTTCTGTAGGCATTAGCTGCCAAATATCTGTTAAGCATATGGTAGTACTGTTTCACTGTGTACATATTACTAAAATGATTTTATTATTTTGTGTGTTATAGGTTGTGAATATGATTTTTGATGGTGTTAGGGAATCTGAGGGCTCTGTTAAATTTCACTTTAAAAAATTTTAAGAGAGCCCTTTTCATTTGTGATTTTGGTAAATGCATGCCAAAAATAAGAGAAAATATTTCCAGATTTATTCTCTAAAATGTTGAAGGTATTTAACTGATGCCAAGCACACACAAATCTATACAAATTACTAATAAGAATTTGATTGAGTTTAAGAGGCTTGAGTACTGAAGTTATCTTTAGAGACACACAGTAAAACTATAACTAGATAGATTGGTCTGTTGTCTAGCTCTGTTCTCTTTTGTGCTCTCTATTAAATCAAATGTAATAATTATACAAAGTGAATGCAAAATTAGTAATTACTCAATTAATGTTGACTTCTAAATAAATTCTAAAAATGTTTTAACTTTCATAATGTAAGTATCTCTTAGATATACACAGACAGAAAAATGAATTTCACTGTAAATTATTACTCATTTTGTTTGCATAGGTAAGCAGCACTTAGTTAGACTCCAGTTTCAGTACTGGTAAACAAAACAACAAAATAAAATCCCACAAAAATCTTTTTATTTTTGCTAGAATCATTAGCAATTTCTACTTCCCTCATTAAAATTGCCTGATTAAACTCAAGAAAATTATAATTCTGTGAATCTCATTATTGAAGTAAGATTGTAGATTCTCTTTTTGAGAATAGCTTATAGAAGTGTATCAGATATTATAGTGAATTCAAGTAACCAATGAATACATAGAGGTGAGAAACATGTTAATAATATCTTACTATGAAATTCAGAAAATATGAAATTTTCATACTAATTTTTTTCCTTTTCTTTCTTTGCTGCCTCTTCTATTGGATATTTATAACTTCTCTATCTTCTACATTTTGATGTGGGGCATCTTTTACTCTCAAAATCTTGAAAGTGAAGACACATGTGCCTTCAAGCCCAAAGTCCCAGATTTATTCTGTTTCTTCTGACAAAATGCATAATAATGATTGCTACTCAGACCAGTCTTTTGCTTCTGAAAATTACTTGGCCTTAGGAAAAAATGATTCTCAGAATTTATTGATATATCCCTCTGAAGATGATATTGAGAAATCGATTATTTTTAATCAAGATGGTACCATGACAGTTGAGATGAAAGTTCGATTTAAGATAAAACAGGAGGAAACCATAAAATGGACCACTGTCAGTAGAGCTAGTCTTTCTCATAACAATGAAAAGAGTGAGGTAGGTGGTTTTCTAGGAAGAACAGATGATCGGTTTTCTGGTTTAAAAATTGCAGCATGCTCATTGTCTGCAGATGTCTCATCTCTGGAGAAAGACAATAATCAAGAGGGCAGTTTGGCAGAGGACATAAATACTCAAATGAGAGATCAAGAGACTGAAACTTGCCCTTCTGCTAGTTGGCAGAATGCTGCTATGGACACAAACACCAACCAGAAGACCAAGGATCAAGCAAAGCATCATTTTTATAGACCCCCTACACCTGGACCAAGGAGAGTGAGACAAAAGAAATCTGTGAGGGGGAGTGTGACCTTAGTATCTGAAACTGAAGTTCAAGAGGAAATGATCTATAGTGAAGAGAAGGAAGATGGGGAAAACAAATCTGAGTATCATATGTTCACACATTCTTGCAGTAAAATGTCATCAGTATCTAACAAACCAGTGCTTGTTCAGATCGATAACATTGAACAGATGGAGTCATCTTTAGAAAGAAAAAAGGAAAGCAAGCTGCTCAAGTCAGGTGCAATACGTGCTGGTATTGTAGAAATAACAAGTCAGAAGATGTTAGAGATGTCTCATAATAATGGCTTACCGCAGACTTTATCAGAAAACTCAATTGTGGAGGAAGGTATAGTTGATAGTGTAACGTCAGACAACAAAACTAGTATCAAAAAATTAAGACCTTGTGGTAACACCAGTGACAGATGCAGTCCTGCTTTAGCAGATACGACTCATTCTTTAAGTAACAACTGTGGAGCTGACAGAACTATTTCTGAGACCCCAGCTTCAGTAGGGCCTTCCACTGCCACCATAAGAATTGACAGAGTGATTAATGAGTTTGCTCAGTGTGGTGTAACAAAATTTCCAGCAAATGAAAAGCAGAGTTCATCATCTGTTGCCAGCAAAAAGAAGATGAAATCTCAGCAACAAACAATAAATTCCAGTTATCAGGATGGGAAGATTGCAACCCAAAGAATTCTTAGTAGGAGTGAAAAAATTAACACAAGAGGTAGAATTGCACAGGGAATCATATTGAGGGATTCAGACAGTTCCCTTAAAGAGGGAATACTGTGTGAGGAAGACCGCCACATAAGTGATATGGTAATTGAATCAAATTATTGTTGTTCCAAAAGTAATCTCAATCCCATGAATTCCAAGAATTTCCATGTAAATAAATTAAATGCTCTTCAGAATCCTAGGAAGTTTCAAGGACTTTTAGCAAAAAGGAAGTCCAGACCAGTAAGTTTAGGAGGATCTACAAAAAGAGAAATTGGTCAAGACAATAAGATATTTCCCCATAATGAGCTTTGGTGTTGCAAAAATAATTTTGAAGATCAAAATTTATTTTATCTGTTTAACTTCCTTGAGCAAAAACCCAGTGCTGTTTGTGGACCACAGGCTCAAGCAGAAATAGCATCTTGGTATTTGAGAGGAATGACCAAGAAAAGTTTAGTTTCAAAAGTTAATAATTCACACATAACTTTAAAAACTCAGAAAAAACAAAAAGGGGATAAGTTGAAATCAGGTACTGCTGTAAGTAAACATGTTACAACCAGGGCAAAATCCTTAGCTTCTTTAAGAAAAGCTGTTTTGCCTGAGGATATTAGCCATCATTCAGTTCAAAATTATATACAGAGATGGTTGCAGAGCATAAATCCACATTCATCTTTGCAACCTAGAAAATCAGCTCCAACATACAAAAAGGAAAGGAATGTGGTAAGTTGTAACAGCAATGGTTTTGTAAGAACTAATTCACACACAAGTTCTGGAAAAGGAAATAATTTTGTTAGGGAAAGAAATAAGCACATAACTAAAAGTGCCAGTTTGACAGAAAATCTAGGCAAAAGGATAGGTAAATCTTTTGACAAAGATAATAGTGACAACCTTTCCAAAGATCTGGGTGAGAATGAGAATGAATCTCTGAATGATGCTTGCTTGTTTCCCTTGCATGAAAATTGTGCTTTGTCACAGTCAGCTATCAGTGATCATAATACTAAAATCCAGGTATGTGCTGAAAAATTAGGACCAGAAGTAAGCCTTATTTATGAAGAAATAAACCTAGCTACAAAAAGGCGCAGCGTAGAAGCTGCTATTCAAGTAGATCTTATGGAAGAAGACACTCCAAAAGACCTTTTACCAGTCTTGCTGCTTCGCCAATTGCAAGCTTTAGTTCCTAGTATTCATAAGACTCAGAATGGAATTATTCAAATGCCAGGTTCACTTGAAGATGTTCCTTTCCCTTCCCCAATATATAAGTCATATACTAATGTCCTTCTAGCTTGGCTTCTGGTGCTGACCTTAAAGGGAAGTATAACTAACTTCTGCCAAGGTGATGCTCACAAGACTAGCAACAGAGCTTCAGAAATACGTGGATTATTGGAGATTCTAAAGCATACTGCCATCACAGAGGAAGCTGATGATTTGAAGGCTGCTGTTGCCAATTTAGTGGAATCAACCACAAATGACTTTGGACTCACTGAGGGAGAACATGATATAGTTTCAGGAGGACTTTCTGCAAATTGTTCCACATTCAACATTCAGAGAGTTCCTAAGTGTATTGAACATGAAAAAACACAGAAAATATCCTTTTTACATGGAGGCTTCTCTGGCAGTGAGGGCTGTGGCCCTGAAGTCTGTGTTTCAGAGTTGACTTGTTCTTCATGTAAGATGTGCACTGTGAATAAGACCTATCCTCCAAAAGAGACTTGTAACCTCAGTGACAATTTTTGCCCTAGTGATGGCTCTACCACTGATCAGACCTCCATGAATAAAGCTTGTTTCCTAGGAGAGGTCTGTTCACTTACTGATGCTCTGTCTTCACATAAAGCTTGTACTCATGATGAAAACCATAGTTATGAGACAACTTGCCCAGTTGATGAGACCTATATTCCCCAAAAAGCCTGCAATACCAGTAACTTTTTAAATTCCAAAGAAAACACATGTGCTGATAATTTGGAATTGACTGAAGAATTAGAAAGGATTGATGAAGTTCAGAAAGATATAAATATTTTGGCAGACCCTGGGTGCAAGCATAGCTTTAATATATTGATGTCACATCAAAATACCAACAGTTTAAATCACTGTGGCTTTCCCATAAATGAAACTGAACCAGAATTTGATAAGGAACATAGTTCTGAGGCTGAATTTAAAATTTTTTCATTAAAGAAATTTCAGGGTAAAAATGCATCTACATCTTCTGATAAGGAAGACTCAAAGACTTCTGAAGAACCAGGCTCAATAACCAGTAGCATGACATCAAGTGAAAGAAACATTTCAGAACTGGAATCATTTGAAGAATTAGAAAACCAGGACACTAATCTCTTTCATACAAAGGTAAATGCAGGAGAGCCAGCCACTGAAGAATTGATCCAAAAAGAGTTAGAGGCTAGTAAAAATTCAGAATTGATAGAAGTCTCCAGTGGGAATATTACAGAAGAAGAAAAAAGAAATGATGTAATTTGCGAGGCAATCAGTAGGAGGTCAGCAACACCACCATGTTTAGTGTTTTGCTATGATTCTAAGCAAAATGTTGAAAGGGAGCTCAATGAAGGAGAAAGTAAAATGAGAGTAAAAATGATGGTGAAACATATGGAAATTGGAAGTTATTCAGAGTCCTCTCTTGATTTTAAAAACTGTTTCACAAGACCAGTGACTTCTGATGGGTCAGAATTTAGACTAGGCAGTGAGAGTGAGCAGCCATATAAAACATCCAGTGATGGCCCCAGTGGTGGTTGTGAGGAGATTGCTGAAGAAAAAAAATACAATAAAGGATTTGTTAAAAGGACAGTAGAAAAGCTTTATGGGAAAGGAGAAGTTATTAAACCATCTTTTTTTTCTGGGTCTGTGCACAGATCTCAGGTTTGTCCTTATAACTCTATGGAATTTCAGTGTGCTAGGAAAGATGGTCTTTATGATTCTGAAGGTCAGTCATTTGGATCTTCTGAACAGGTCTCTAGTAGTTCATCTATGTTACAGAAATTTCCAGAAGAAGATCAAGATAAATGTGATGTGAGGGCCAGTTATCACGAGGGAGACATAGGACCTGGTACAAAACAAAATAATCATAAAAGAATTGTTAGAGATATAGAGGAAGGGGTCGTGATTGATAAAGGAAAATGGCTCCTGAAAGAAAATCACTTGTTAAGATTATCATCTCCTGAAAATTCTGGCTTATATGGCAATGAAGATACCACATCAGTGGATACTCTACTTAATAACGGCAATGAGGTACCATATTCACATTTTGGAAATTTGGCTCCAGGCCCAAACATGGCTGAGCTATCCTCTTCAGAACTGGAAGAACTGACTCAACCCCTTGAACTAAAATGCAGTTATTTTAACATGCCTCATTGTAGTGACTCTGAGCCTTTTGGTGAGGATTTGCTAGATGTTCAAAATAAAACTTCTGCCAAGGAGATAATGCCAGATCATCATGCAGAAGAGAAGGCTAGTCATAAGTCAGGAAGAGTAGGCACATCAGTCACTCAGGTTTTTACGTCTGCTGGTAACAAAGTCCATCCTGTCTCTGATGATACTATTAAAAACCAGCCATTGCCTATTAATAATGTAATTCGTGGTGCACTTCAGGAAGGTGACTCTCTGGATAAGCTCTATGCTATTTGTGGCCAGCATTGCCCTATACTAACTGTTACCATCAAACCTATAAATGAGGAAGACCGAGGATTTGTATATTGCAATGATTCTGATTTTGAAAATTTCTTGGGTCTCCATTTATGGATGAAAATACACCCACATTTACTGCAGTCAGATAAGACCATGTTCAGAGATGAGAACAAAAAAGTAAGGGGTAGAAAAACATTTCTTGATAATGCCAATGATGATACAGTTGATCAGCTTTATTTTAATAATACATTTGACTTGATAGATAAAAGAAAATTAAGAAAATTAAGAGGAATTAACTCCATGAGCTTAAAGGAAGAAAACAATTTAAAGAAATTTCAATCATATTTAAAGAAGAAGTTTTGTGTGAATTTCTTGCACATATCATTGTTGGTTGTGGATGATGTGAATTCAAATACACAGGGTGGCACCAATAAGACAAATGAAATCTTTGAAGTAGTTGATGAGAATAACAACTTACTAAATTACAGATTTCAGAATTCATTAACAAATCTCAACCAAATAGTAAGAGAAAACAACAACTATCATTTCTCTTTTGAAATGCAGGATCAAACCTGCCTATTTTACCAAGTTGAGACATCCTTAAATATTAGCAATAGCAATGTACTAGAAATATTTTATATATTTGAGGATGAAAACCTTTTTTTGGGGGAAGAAGAAAGCCAATTTGATCTTGAAAACAGTGATGAACAAGATTTATAATATTAATATCAGTAAACCTTTTTAAATCAATGTGTTTTTTCCTCATAATGAGGTGAAACACATGGGATGGATATAGACTAACTTCTAAAAAATTTCACACTTTAAAATGAGCTTCTTCTAGAAAGTTTGTATGTGGATAATTTGATTTGACTTTCATTATTCTGCTGATCTTCATTTTTCCAAAAACTAAAGACTCAGTTTTTATTCTCTTACTTTTGAAATTTCTGTATTTTTTTCCCGAACATATGTAATTTTCCTAGAATTGTGATTTTTTTTTTTTAGGACATCATAAAAGCCCTAAGGACAGGAATTCTATCTTTTTCTCTCTCTTTTTATGTTGTTCACTTTAACACAAAATGTGTACTGATGAATAAATGGAATAGACATAGTCTCAAAGTGTATATCATTTATTAATTTTAACTCTGATTTAATAAAGATATGAAGCTAAGATCTCCACAACAATCTCTTAAGTTTCTTGTTCCAAATGTTTTGACTCTAGTTTCCTCAGAACATCTATCCAATAAACTCAATAAGCATTTCCAAGGGACAAGATCCATTTTCCGTCATGATTTAAAAAAAAAAATGCTTTACTACTATGCTCCCTCTCTAGTACTTTGCCTAGAAATCGTACTCTTTAAACAGCAATAAAATGTCAAGAAATTCAAATAGGTCAGGAAAAAAAAAAAAAAAAAGGAAAAACTTAAGGCATGCTCTGTGAAGAGCATGGCATCATTTAACTTGGGAACAAAAATTTAAAATTTAAAATTCTCAAAATTGAAGAATTGTTGTGAAGAGGAACTTGACATATTTTTTTTTTATGTTCAACTTCTATCGTGGCTGGCGTGACAAATCGACCAGGAACATGAGGGTAAGAGGATGAAGAAAAGAAGTTACGAGACAAAGAGATGGGGGCAGGAGGAGCACTGAGGAGGATGTCCAACAGTGCTAAGTTTATTCAAAGCACTAAGGCCATATATATAGTGATAGGAAAAGCAATACACCTGTGTCTAGTTAAACAATAAGAATTTTCACATTTAACTATAAGCAGACATCGTGATGCAAAATGGCTGATGCCAATACAATTGTTCTGTATTTGATACGGCAAACCTGAAAGTAATTTAGGAGCAGTACCAGGGCAGCAAGGACCAGCAACGAACTTTTGACTCCAACCGAATTGTTCTCATTTGTTTAGCAAGCATGTGGGAAGTCACGTAGGCGGGCGCACAACGCATAGCACAGACCCTTTCTCAGTGCTACTCAACTTTTCCGTCCTAAACCTCTGTTAGGTTATTCGGACTTTAAAGGAGGCACAAATCAGGGCCTGGTTTGGTTCTCCTCTCAAGCCTTATTGCGGCCTCCCACAAACTTCATTGAAAAAATTTAATTAGATATAAAGAAATACATATTACCTAGAAAGATAAATAAATTTGATTAGACTGTAAATTGCCTTTTTTTTTTTTTTTTTTTTTTAAAGTTTTTTTTTTTTTTTTTAAAGATTTTATTTATTTATTTGACAGAGAGAAATTACAAGTACACTGAGAGGCAGGCAGAGAGAGAGAGAAGGAAGCAGGCTCCCTGCTGAGCAGAGAGCCCGATGTGGGACTCGATCCCAGGACCCTGAGATCATGACCCGAGCCGAAGGCAGCGGCTTAACCCACTGAGCCACCCAGGCGCCCCTAAATTGCCTTTTTTGAATACTTGTGGTATTTTGCCTGGGATTTATCCAGGGAACATTTTAAGATTCCTTCTACTTCATGACTATCTTACAGACTATATTGATGGTATAGAAACACATAAAACATTGAAGTCTATATCTCTTGTCTGGAAAGAACTTAAAGTAGAACAGTTAATGTTTTTTTGGAGCCATATATGGAGGTACTAAAACAACTTAAATATGGTATTAACTAAAGGTAACTAATCACGTAAAAAAACACCTTTGGCTACAGTTTAGCATGAGTCATAAATTCATAAATTATGAGTTGCTATTTATTTCACCAGATGAAGACTTACCTCTATGTAGAGTATGCTTTTTCTACATTAAGTGATATGCTTTTCTCATTGAAAAATAGTTTGCCATGTTATGTAAACATCTATAATGACCAGTGAGAGTTTTGTTGAAATAAAGGGCTAAAATTATGAAGAAATAAGAGGAAAGGGGGAATTAATTTTGTGCCTACTTTATAATAGGTCTGTGGTAGTCTTACAGATCTAGTAAATGTAATCCTTCCTCATAAAGGTACTGTGCATTTGGCTTTCCTATTCTCCCTTTTTAAAGGAAGGGAGGTAAAGTACTTTCATCAGTGGTGCACAGTAGTACCACAGTCAGAATTTGAAATCAGACCTTTGTGCTTGAAACTCAGTGTTATTTTTATTACACCTTATTCTTTTTGTGTGAGGAAAAAGTGATAAAATATTTAAAAACCTGGGCACCTGCATGACAAGGTCAGTTAAGTGTCTGACTCTTGATTTCAACTCAGGTGATGACCTCAGGATTGTGAGATTAAATTAATTAAATGATTAAATAAATTTAAATAAAATGAAATTCTCTCCTTCTCTCTCTGTCCTTCATCTGTTTCTATCTCTCCCTCTAAAATTTTCTCGTTATGTTTGTACTTATATTTATATTCTATATATTTTAAAAAATTCAAAAAATTAGTGCTCTCCACAGAGAAGAGAGAGAAGGAAATTAATTTGAAAAGAGAATGATATTTAGATATATCAAGGAGGTTGGGGAAATCACAACAGCCAGGAGCTTATAGGAAAGTGTGGCATGTAGCATATAGTTTTTTTTTTTAGCAATTATAATACATATGTTACATTAAAACAATAACACTGCTAGGTGGCCCAGATGATATTGGGAAAAAGAAATTGAGAGTGACATGTGAATTATTAATTCATGACTGTGTAATGTACTTATTTAAGATGAATGGGTTCATATGGATTGGATTCTGAGATTTGCATTCACATCTTATATCATCTTTCTATTCCAATGCTAGCATATTACTTGGGACATGGTTAGCACCTAGTAAATATGTGTTGAATGGTTACCCTTTATTATCTTCAAATACATATGGGGAGTTATGCAAAGATGCTGACCGATATAACTAAGTTTTTAGTATTTTATGAAGCAATATTTCAATCATTTAAAAGTTCTTTGAAAGATTTTTTCACTTATTTTTATTTTTTTAGTGTTCCAAGATTCATTGTTTATGCACCACAGCTCATGCAATACGTGCCCTCCTTAATACCCACCATCAGGCTCACCTAACCTCCCAGCCCCCTTCTCTCCAAGACCCTTAGTTTGTTTCTCAGAGTCCACAGTCTCTCATGCTTCATCTCCCTCTCTGATTTCTCCCAATTCACTTTTCCTTTCCTTCTCCTATTGTCCTCCATGTTATTCCTCATGCTCCACAAGTAAGTGAAACCATATAATAATTGACTCTATTTGCTTGACTTACTTGATTACTCAACATAATCTCCTCCAGTCCTATCCATGTTGATACAAAAGTTGGCTATTCATCCTTTCTGATGGAGGCATAATATTCCAATGTATATATCGACCATATTTTCTTTATCCATTTGTCTTTTGAAGGGCATCTTGGCTCTTTCCATGTTTAAAGATTGTGGCCATTGCTGCTATGAACATTGGGTGCATATGGCCCTTCTTTTCACTACATCTATATATTTGGGGTAAATACCCAATAGAGCAATTGTAGGGTGATAGGGTAGCTCTATTTTTAGTTTCTTAAGGAATTTCCACATTGTTTTCCAAAATGGCTGCACCAACTTGCATTCCCACCAACAGTGTAAGAGGGTTCCCCTTTCTCCACATCCTCTCCAACACTTGTTGTTTACTGTCTTTTTAATTGGCATTCTAACTGGTATAAGGTGGTATCTCAATGTAGTTTTATTTTTATTTATTTATTTTATTAACATATAATATATTATTTGTCCCAGGGATACAGGTCTCTGAATCATCAGGCTTACACATTTCACGGCACTCATCATAGCACATACCCTCCCCAATGTCCATAACCCAGCCACCAAATCCCTACCCCACCACTCCCCAGCAACCCTCAGTTTGTTCCCTGACATTAAAAGTCTCATGGTTTTTCAACCATCCTGATCCCAACTTGTTTATTTTTTCCTTACCTCTCCCTGAAAACCCCCACTCTGCCTCTCAAATCAGAGAGATTATATTATAATTGTCTTTCTTTGATTGTCTTATTTCGCTTAGCATAATATCCTCTAATTCCATCTATGTCATTGAAAATGGCAAGATTTCATTTCCTTCATTGGCTGCATAGTATTCCATTGTATGTATATGCCACTTCTTTATGCATTCATCTGTTGATGGACATCTAGGTTCTTTATGTAGTTTGGCTATTGTGGACATTGCTGCTAAAAAAATTTGGGTGCATGTTCCCCTGTGAATCACTACATTTTTATCTTTAGTGTGAATACCAAGTAGTGTGATTGCTGGGTCATAGGGTAGCTCTATTTTCAACTTTTTGAGGAACCTCCATACTGTTTTCTAGAGTGGCTGCACCAGCTTGCATTCTCACCAACAGTGTAGGAGGGTTCCCCTTTCTCCGCATCCTCCCCAGCATCTGTCATTTCCTGACTTGTTCATTTTAGCCATTCTGACTGGCGTGAGATGGCATCTCAATGTGGTTTTGATGTGTATTTCCCTGAAGCCAAGTGATGTGGAACAGTTTTTCATGTGTCTGTTGGCCATCTGCATGTCCTCTTTGCAGAAGTATCTGTTCATGTCTTCTGCCCCTTTCTTGATTGGAGTATTTGTTCTTTGGGTGTGGAGTTTGATAAGTTCTGTATAGATTTTGGATACTAGCACTTTATCTGCTATGTCATCTGTGAATCTCTTCTCCCATTCTGCCAGTTGTCTTTTGGTTTTGTTGACTGTTTCCTTTGCTGTGCAAAAGCTTTTGATCTTGAAGTAACAATAGTTCATTTTTGCCCTTGCATCTCTTGCCTTTGGCGATGTTTCTAGGAAGAAGTTGCTGTGGCTGAGGTCAAAGAAGTGACTGCCTATGTTCTCCTCATGGATCTTAATGGATTACCATCTCACATTGAGGTCATTCATTCATTTTGAGTCTATTTTTGTGTGTAGTATAAGGAAATGGTCCAGTTTCATTCTTCTGCATGTGGCTGTCCAATTTTCCCAACATCATTTGTTGAAGAGACTGTCCTTTTTCCATTGGACATTCTTTCCTGCTTTGTTAAGATTAGCTGACCACAAAGTTGAGGGTCTATTTCTGGGCTCTCTAATCTGTTCCATTGATTTGTATGTCAGTTTTGTATGACAGTAACATACTGTCTTGATGATTACAGCTTTGTAATAGAGCCTGAGATCTGGAATTGTGATGCCACCAACTTTGGATTTCTTTTTAAACATTATTCTGGCTACTCAGGATCTTTTCTGGTTCCATATAAATTTTAGGGTTATATGTTCTGTTTCTTTGAAAAAAAGTGATGGTATTTTGATAAGGATTGTGTTAAATGTGTAGATTGCTTTAGGTATCATAGACATTTTCACAATATTTGTTCTTCCAGTCCATGAGCATGGAATGTATTTCCATTTCTTTGTGTCTTCCTCAATTTCTTTCATGAGTACTTTATAGTTTTCTGAGTACAGATTCTTTGTCTCTTTGGTTAGTTTTATTCTTAGGTATCTTATGGTTTTGGGTGCAATGATAAATGGGATCAACTCCTTAATTTCTCCTTCTTCTGTCTTGTTAGTATATAGAAATGCAACTGATTTCTGTGCATTGATTTTATATCCTGACACTTTTTTTTTTTTTTTTGTCTGATTGCTGAGGCTAGGACTTCTAGTACTATGTTGAATAGCAGTGGTGATAGTGGACAGCGCTGCCATGTTCCTGACCTTAGGGGAAAGCTCTCAGGTTTCCCCATTGAGAAAGATACTTGCTGTGGGTTTTTCATAAACAGCTTTGATGATATTGAGGTATGTACCCTCTATCCCTACATTTTGAAGAGTTTTGATCAAGAAAGGATGCTGTACTTTGTCAAATGTTTTTCCAGCACCTATTGAGAGTATCATGTCGTTCTAGTCCTTTCTTTTATTAACGTATTGTATCACATTGATCGATATGCAAAAGTTGAACACACCTTGCAGCCCAGGAATAAATCCCACTTGATTGTGGTGAATAATTCTCTTAATGTACTGTTGGTTCTTATTGGCTAGTATTTTGATGATAATTTTTGCATCTGTATTCATCAAGAATATTGGTCTGTAATTCTCCTTTTTGATGGGGTCTTTGGTTTTGGGATCAAGGTAATTCTGGTCTCATAAGATGAATTTGGAAGTTTTCCTTCCATTTCTATTTTTTGGAACAGTTTCAGGAGAATAGGTTTTAATTTTTCTTTAAATGTTTGGTAGAATTCCCTAGGAGGTCATCTGGCCCTGGGCTCTTATTTGTTGGGAGATTTTTGATGTCTGCTTCAATTTCCATACTGGTTATGGGTCTGTTCAGGTTTTCTATTTCTTCCTGGTTCAGTTTTGGTAGTTTATATGTCTCTATAAATGCATCCATTTCTTCCAGATTGTCAAATTTGCTGGCATATAGTTGTTCATAATATGTTTTTATAATTGTTTGTATTTTTTTGGTGCTGGCTGTGATCTTTCCTCTTTCATTCATGATTTTATTTATTTGGGTCCTTTCTCTTTTCTTTTTGATAAGTCTGGCCAGGGGTTTATCAATCTTATTAATTCTTTCAAAGAACCAGCTCCTAGTTTCATTGATTTGTTCTACTGTTCTTTTGGTTTCTACTTCATTGATACCTGCTCTGATCTTTATTATTTCTCTTCTCCTGTTGGGTTTAGAATTTTTCCTGTTCTTTCTCCAACTCCTCTAGGAGAAGGGTTATGTTGTATACTTGTGACCATTCCTGTTTCTTGAGAAAGGCTTGTATTGCTATATACTTTTCTCTCAGGACTGCCTTTGCTGTGTCCCAAAGATTTTGAACAGTTGTGTTGTGTTTTCATTTTAATTTGTTTCCATGAATTTTTAAATTCTTCTTTAATTTCCTAGAAGTCCCATGCATTCTTTAATAGAATGCTCTTTAACCTCCAAGTATTTGAGTTCTTTCCAACTTTCCTCTTGTAATTGAGTTCTAGTTTCAGATCATTTGTATGGTCTGAAAATATGCAGGGAATGATCCTAATCTCTTGGTATGGGTTAAGGCCTTATTTGTAATCCAGGATGTGATCTATTCTGGGGAATGTTCCATGTGCTATAGAAAAGAATGTGTATTCTGTTGCTTTGGGATGGAATGTCCTGAATATATCTGTGATGTCCATCTGGTCCAGTGTGTCATTTAAAGCCTTTATTTCCTTGTTGATCTTTTCTTGCATGATCTGTCCATTTCAGTGAGGGGGGGTGTTAAAGTCCTCTACTATTGTATTTGTTGATGGATTCTTTAATTTTTTTATTAATTGGTTTATATAATTGGCTGCTACTATGATAGGGATATAGTTGATTAAAATTGTTAGATCTTGTTGGACAACCGTTTAAGTATGATAAAGTGTCTTTTCTCATCTCTTATTATAGTCTTTGGCTTAAAATCTAACCCCAGATTTCTTTTGATTTCCATTAGCATGTCAAATTGTTTTCAGCACCTCACTTTAAATCTGGAGGTGTCTTTGAGTCTAAAATTAGTTTCTTGTAGATAGTATATCAATGGATGTTGTTTTTGTTCATTCTGATACCCTATATCTTTTGACTGGGGCATTTAGCCCTTTTACAATCAGGGTAACTACTGAAAGATATGAATTTAGTGCCATTGTATTGCCTGTAAGGTGATTGTTACTGTATATTGTCTCTTTTCTTTTTTGGTCTGTTACTTTCAGGCTCTCTCTCTTTGCTTAGAGGGCCCCTTTTAATATTTCCTGTGGGGCTAGTTTGGTGTTTGCAAATTCTTTTCATTTTTGTTTGTCCTGGAAGCTTTTTATCTCTCTTTCTATTTTAAACAATACCTAGCTGGATATAGTATTCTTGGCTGCATATTTTTCTCGTTTAGTGCTCTGAATGTATCATAACAGTCCTTTCTGGCCTGCCATGTCTCTGTGGATGAGTGTGCTGCCGATCTAATATTTCTACCATTGTATGTTACAGACCTCTCCTCCTGAGCTGCTTTTAGGATTTTCTCTTTCTCACTAAGACTTTGAAGTTTTACTATTAGATGATGGGGGGTGGATCTATTTTTATTGATTTCAAGTATGATTCTCTGTGCCTCCTGGATTTTGATGCTTATTTCCTTTGCCATATTAGGGAAATTCTCTACTATAATTTGTTCTAATGTACCTTCTGCCCCCCTCTCTCTCTGTCTTGTCTTCTCCTGGGATCCCAATTATTCTAATATTGTTTGATCTTATGATATCACTTATCTCTCAAATTCTTCCCTCATGGTCCAGTAGTTGTCTTTCTTTTGCTCAGCTTCTTTATTCTCCATCATTTGGTCTTCTATATCACTAATGCTCTCTTATGCCTCATTTATCCTAGCAGTAAGAACCTCCATTTTTTATTGCACCTTTTTAATGGCTTTTTTGATTTCAACCTGTTAGATTTTAGTTCGTTTCCCCAGAAAGTGATTTTATTTATCCAGAAATGGATTCTCTCATATCTTCCATGCTTTATTCAAGCCCAGCTAGCACCTTGATAATCCTCATTCTGAATTCTAGTTTTGGTATATTACTAATGTCTATATTGATTAGGTTCCTAGGTGTCAGTACTGCCTCTTGTTCTTTTTTTTGATGGTGAGTTTTTCTACCTTGTCATCTTATCCAGATAAGAATAGATGAAGGAGAGAACAAAATACTAAAAGGCTGGCAAAGACCCCAGAACAATATACACTAACCAAATCAGAAAAGACCCCAAACCAGGGGGAGTAAAATGAAGAAAAAAATATAAAAAAATACAAAAATTATATATACATATATATTCCATTGGTGAATAGAGCAGTGCCACCACTTGATTTTGGGTGTATTCTGGCCTCTTAGAAGAAATTACCTCTCAAATTTTAAAGAAAGAAAAACATATGTATACAAAAATACAGGTATGAATGAAGAAGGGATGGAATATGACTATAAAAATGAAAATTAAAAAAAAATTCTAAAAAAGCAATTGCTAAGATAAGTTGGTTGTAAAAATAATAAAATTAAAGAAAGTTAAAAAAAGAGAAGAGAATGTGATCAGGCTGGAGACTTGAACAAAGCCATACATTAGATTTAGGGCATATTTTGATCTATTAGAGGAAATTATATCCCTAAATTTTAAAGGAAAAAACTGTATATGTATACCAAAAATAAGGTTAAATACAATAAAGGAATAAAATATGAGTATAACAGTGAAAACTTTTAAAGAGTTAAAAAAAGGTATTGATAAAATAGTTAAAAACCATTAAAAGAGGAAAGAGGAAAAGTTAAAACAAAAGTAGAATTAAAAAATTTAGCTTTGAAAGACTAAATGGGAGAAAAGCCATGAATTCTGTGTATTGCTTTCCCCTAGTTTTGGAGTTCTGCAGTTCTCACAGATCAGTAAACTTGGTCATGGCTCGATGTTCTTGCTGTCTTTTGGGGGAGGGGCCTGTTACAGTGATTCTCAAATGTCTTTGCCAGAGGCAGAATTGCACTGCCCTTGCCTGGGGCCAGGCTAAGTAATCTGCTTGGGTTTGCTCTGCGGAGCTTTTGTTCCTTAAACCCTTTCCATAGAGCTTTAGAGGACAGGAGCGAAAATGGCAGCCTCCCAATCTCTGGCTGGAGGGAGCGAAGAGCTCAGGGCCCCACAGAGCAGTGCACTCTCAGAGAAAAGCATTCAATCCTCCCATATCCCTGTCTCTGGCTGCACTTTGAGCTCACCCAGCCTGTGACTGAGTGTTTCTATCTCTCATGCATGGCTCTGTTTGGATTCTTGAAACCCAGGACATTCCTGACTCCTGTGCCACACCTCCCAGAGGAGGAAGGAGGGGTTCTCTCTGGATCTGCCACTTGTGGGGTCTCTGCTCGAAGAGCAGTGACCTGACTGTGCCACGGATCACTGTTTAAGGTAAGCCTGAGGTGAGAGTGCACCCCTTGGCTTTGTCTCTATAGCCGGCTTCCCTGCTCTGATACCTGGAAGCTCTCCACTTATGCACCCCTTAGTCCTTCTGTGACCCCGCAGGTCCTGAGACCACATTGTCCTCACAAGGGTTCCACCTCTGCTTAGCCTCTGGAGCGACATCCCTCAGTGGAGCAGACTATCAAAAGTTCTGATTTTGTGCTCCACTGCTCTCTCACTTGCCAGGACTGGCCCCTCCCTATTTGATCTATCTTTCAATTGTTCTGTATTCATTCCTCTGCACATCCTACCTTCTGGAAAGTGGTCAATTTTCTGTTCCTAGAAGTACTGCTCTTCTTCTCTTCTATCTCCTGTTGGAGTTTGTAGGTGTTCAGAATGGTTTGATAACTATCTAGCTGAAGTGCTGGGACCTAATGATATTTCAGTCTCTTACTCCTCTGCCATCTTGCTCTCAATGTCATTTTGACTTGAATCTCCCTGATGGCTAATGATGATGAACATTTTTTCATGGGTCTGTTAGCCATTGTATGTCTTCTTTGGAGAAATGTCTGTTCATGTCTTCTGCCCATTTTTTGACATGATTGTCTGTTTTTTTGGGTGTTGAGTTTCAGGAGTTCTTTATAGAGCTTGGATATCAGCCTTTTGTAGTGTCATTTGCAAATATCTTCTCCCGTTCTGTGGGTTGCCTCTTTGTTGTGTTAACTATTTCCTTTGCTGTGCAGAAAATTTTGATTTTAATAAAGTCCTAAAAGTTCATTTTCACTTTTGTTTCCTTTGCCTCTGGAGACATATCTTGAAAGAAGTTGCTGTGGCTGATGTTGAAGAGGTTACTGTCTATGTTCTCCTCTAGGATTTTGATAGATTTCTGCCTCACATTGAGGTCTTTTATCCATTTTGAGTTTATCTTTGTGTATGGTGTAAGAGAATGGTCAAGTTTTATTCTTCTATACATAGCTGTTCAATTTTTACAGCACCATTTATTGAAGAGACTGTCTTTTTCCCACTGGATATTTTTTCCTGCTTTGTTGAAGATTATTTGACCATAGAATTGAGGATTCATATCTGGACTCTCTACTCTGTTCCACTGGTCTATGTGTCTGTTTTTGTGCCTGTACTGTGCTGTCTTGGTGATCACAGCTTTGTAGTAAAACATGAAATCAGGCAGCATGATGCCTCCAGCTTTGTTTTTATTTTTCAAAATTTCCTTAGCAATTTAAGGTCTTTTCTGGTTCTATACAAATACAAATTTTTGGATTGATTGTTCCAGCACTTTGTAAAATGCCAGTGGAATTTTGACTGGGATGTGTAGATTACTCTGGGCAGTATAGACATCTTAACAATGTTTATTCTTCTGATTCATGAGCATGGATTGCTTTTTCATCTTTTTGTGTCTTCTTCAATTTCTTTCATGAGTGTTCTGTAGTTCCTTGAGTACAGATCCTTTATCTCTTTGGTTAGGCTTATTCCCAGGTATCTTATCGTTCTTGGTGCTACAGTAAATGGAATCAATTCTCTAATTTCCATTTCTACATTTTCATTGTTAGTGTATAAGATAGCAACTGATTTCTGTGCATTGATTTTATATCCTGCCACATTACTGAATTGCTGTATGAGTTCTAGTAGTTTGGGGGTGGAGTCTTTTGTGTTTTCTATATAAAGTATCATGTCATTTGTAAAGAGAGAGAGAGAGTTTGACTTCTTCTTTACCAATTTGACTATGTCTAATTTCTTTTTGTTGTCTGATGGCAGTTATTAGGAATTCTAGTACTATGTTAAACAACGTGGTGAGAGTGGGCATCCTAGTCATGTTTCTGACCTCAAAGGGAAGGCTGTCAGCTTTTCTCCATTGAGAATGATATTTGCTGTGGGGTTTTCATGGATAGATTTTATAAAGTTGATGAATGTTCCCTTTATTCCTATACTTTGAGGAGTTTTAATCAGGAACGGATGCTGGATTTTGTCAAATGCTTTTTCTGCATCAGTTGTGAGGACCATGTTGTTCTTCTCCCATCTCTTATTGATTTGTTCTATCATATCAATAGATATGCAAATGTTGAGCCACCCTTGCATCCCATGGATATATCCCACCTGGTCATGGTAGATAATATTTTTAATGTACTGTTGGATCCTATTAGCTAGGACCTTGTTAAGAATCTTGGCATCCATATTCATCAGGGATATTGGTCTGAAATTCTCCCTTTTGGTGGGCTCTTTGCTTGGTTTGGGGGTCAGGGTAACACTGGCTTCATAAAAAGAGACTGGAAGTTTCCCTTTTTTGAAACAGCTCTAGAAGAATTGGTATTTCTTCATTGAATGTTTGGTAGAATTTCCCAGGGAATCCATCAGGTCCTGGGCTCTTGTTTTTTGGGAGGTATTTGATCACTGTTCAATCTCGTTACTAGGTATTAGTCTATTCAGGTTGTCGATTTCTTCCTGTTTCAGTCTTGGAAGTTTATAGGTTTCCAGGAATGCATCTATTTCATCTGGGTTGCTTAACTTATTGGCATATAACTGTTGATAATAATTCTGAAGATTGTTTCTATTTCCTTGGTGTTAGTGGTGATCTTTCTCCTTTCATTCATAATTTTATTAATTGAGTCCTCTCTCTTTTCTTTTGGATTAGTTTGGCCAGTGGTTTATCAATCTTATTGATTCTTTCAAAGGAACAGCTCCTAGTTTTGTTGATGTGTTCTACTGTATCTCTAGTTTCTATCTCATTGATCTCTGCTCTAATCTGGATTATTTACTTCTTGTTCATGGGGTTGGCTTAATTTGTTGTTGATTTTCCAGTTCTCTAAGGTGTAAAGAGAGCTGGAGTATTTGGGACTTTTAAATTTTTTTGAGTGAGGCTTAGATGGCTATGTGTTTCTTCCTTAGGACTGCCTTTCCCATATCTCATAGGTTTTGGACTGATGTGTCTCCATTCTCATTGGTTTCCATAAATTGTTTAAGTTCTTCTTTGATTTCCTAGTTAATCCAAACATTCTTGAGCATGTTGGTCTTTAGCTTCCAAGTGTTTGAATTCTTTCTGAAATTTTTCTTGTGTTTGAGTTCCAGTTTCAAAGCACTGTGGTCTGAGAATATGCAGGGAATAATCTCAGTCTTTTGGTATCAGCTGAGCCCTGATTTGTGACCTAGTACGTGGTCTATTCTGGAGAAAGTACCATGTGCACTTGAGAAGAATGAGTATTCTGTTGTTTAGGTGGGACATTCTTTATATATCTATGAGGTCCATCTTGTCCAATGTATTATTCAATGCTCTTGTTTCTTTACTGATTTTCTGCTTCAATGGTCTACTGAGAGTGCTGTGTTAAATCCCCTACAATTATTGTATTCATATCAATATGACTTTTTATTTTGGTTAACAGTTGTCTTATGTGGTTGGCCACTCACATACTGGTGGCATAAATATTTACAATTATTAGATCTTCTTGGTGGATAGACTCTTTAGGAATGATGTAGTGTCTTTCTGTATCTCTGACTACAGTCTTTAGCTTAAAGTCTAATTTATCTGATATGAGAATTGCTACCGCAACTTTCTTTTGAGGCCCGTTGTCATGAAAGATGACTCTCCATCCCTTCACTTTCAGTCTGGATGTATCTTTAGGTTCCAAATGTGTCTCTTGAAGACCGCATATGGATGGGTCCTGTTGTTTCATCCAGTCTGCAACCCTGTGCAGTTTTATGGGAGCACTTAGGCCGTTTACGTTGAGAGTGATTATTAAAAGATAAGTTTTTATTGACATCATGTTGCCTGTGAAGTCCTTGTTTCTATAGATTGTGTCTGTAAATTTCTGTTCTATGTCTCACTTGCATTCTTTCTTATTTTATAGAACCCCCCTTAATATTTCCTGCAGTGTTGCCTTGGTGGCCACATACTCTTTTAAACCTTGCCAGTCTTGAAAGTTCTTTATCTGTCCATCCATTTTGAATGTCAACCTTGCTGGATCAAGTATTCTTGGCTGCATGTTCCTCTCATTTAGTGCCCTGAATATGTCTTGCCAGCCCTTTCTGGCTAGCCAGGTTTCTATGGACAATTCTAACATTATTCTGATGGACCTTCCTCTGTACCTGAGGGATCTCTTCCCCCTAGCTGCCCTTAAAAACTTTTGTCTAAAATTATGATTTGTGAATTTTGCAATTAAGTGACTAGAGGTCTTTCTAGACTTGTTGATCTTGGGAGGTGTCCTTTCTGCCTCTAAGACATGAACACTTGTTCCATCCCCCAGATTAGGGAAAATTTCATCCAGAATTTATTCAACTATATCTTCTAGTCTTCTTTCTCCACCCACTTATGGATCCCAATAATTCTGATGTTGGAACATTTCATCATGTCATCTATTTCCCTAATTCTGTTTTCATGGTTTCTAAAATGTGTGTTCCAGGCATCCTTCTGATCCTTCTTCTCTCTCAGTTTGTCCTTTAGATTTTTTAAAAAATTTATTTGACATAGAGAGACACAGTGAGAGAAGGAACACAAGCAGGGGGAGTAGGGGAGGGAGAAGTAGGTTTCCTGCCAAGCAGGGAGTCTGCTTGATCCCAGGACCCTGGGATCATGATCTGAGCTGAAGGCAGACACTTAACGACTGAGTCACCCAGTCACCCCCAGTTTGTCTTCTAGATCACTAATTCTATCTTCTGCCTTGGTTACCCTAGCTGTTAGAGTATTTAGATTAGATTGGATCTCATTGATAGCATTTTTAACTTCTGCCAGATTAGCTCTCACTTCCACCCTTAGAGATTCTATGTTGTCAATAATGGTTTTCTCCAACCTAGCCATGCCTGGATAATTGTTACCCTGAATTCCCTTTCTGACATACTGTTTATGTCCATATACAATAGTTCTGTGAGATAGAGCACAGTCTCTGAATTTTTCCTCTGTTGGATGTTCCTCCTCCTAGTCATTTTGGTAGGAGGTAATTGAGAGAATGTATAGCTGAATATATCAACCATGATCCAGGCAAGGTTCATCTTCTTTTGCACTCTTTTTTCAAGTTGTGTTCTGGCAATTTCAAAAGGTAAACCAAGAATTAATAAGCAAACAGTGGGTCCAACCAATTTTCCACTGAAGCTTAGAGTCCAGATGTAAATATTCAAAGCCCCATGTTTGGAGACCAAGTGATGAAGTTTTAGAATATAAGTGAGGGGGCGCTTGGGTGGTTCAGTGGGTCAAGGCCTCTGCCTTTGGCTCAGATCATGGTGCCGGGGTCCTGGGATTGAACCCTGCATCGGTCTCTCTTCTTGGCAGAGAGCCTGCTTCCCTTTCTCTCTCTCTGCCTGCCTCTTTGCCTACTTGCCTAATTGTGATCTTTGTCTGTCAAACATAAAAATAAATAAATAAATAAATAAATATAAGGAGAGAAAGAATATAAGTGAGGATCAGTGGGGTTGAGTCCGGAGCTGATGACCAAGAAAGAATTCTTGAGACATCTTTGGTGCAAAATGGTTTATTCAAGCATGGGGACAGGACCCTGATTTTCTTATTTCAAACATTCAAATGATTTTTAGATTTTCACCAGACTTGCATTAAAAAATATCTTGTTAACACTGTGAGAGAAGACTAAATGAAACTTAAGAGGAAATTTAAGAATTTTGCATAGGAGAATGCCTGGAACACACATTTTAGAAACCATGAAAACAGAATTAGGGAAATAGATGACATGATGAAATGTTCCAACGTCAGAATTATTGGGATCCATAAGTGGGTGGAGAAAGAAGACTAGAACTGGCTTTTGCTCTAAAGATGAAGTGCCAGAGGGTTGAGGAAGGGATTCTAGCCTATTGTGTTCTGGAGAATGTAGCCAACCTCAAATCTTGACTTCTGGGTGGAATGGTGTAATTATTTTTATGTCCACAAGATGTCAGCTGTGCTATGCTTTGCAGAAGCTCAATTGCAGCGTTCAGAAAGAGGCTTGCATGCCTAAAGGGAGTGCAAGGATTGAGACAGTCTCTGGGAAATTTGCTTCTGCTTCAAAGAATACTGAGAACAGGTCCCAACTGTACAGGCAAGCCCCCTTCCCACTTGAAGTCTTAAACCCAGAGGGCATATCAGTACTCAGAATTAGAGGAAATAGTCTGTTAGTCGTAAGGAGCTGAAGTTCAAAAGTAGAGGGGATACTAAAAAATGCAAGCTATTCAGTAATCATTAGGGTTGATCCCAACGAAAACTGAATTTGGTGAGAGTGAGGACAACCCCAAATCCTAACTCCAGTTGAGACTAAGTTAATGAAGCATAGGCTCATATCATAGGTGATTTTTCCATGGTTTACGTTTCATGTTTGTAGCAAACATTTTGTTAGTTTCCTAATCTGTAAAATGGGGCTACCACTTTATTTTTAAAAAATTTTTTAAAAAACATTTTATTTTTTTATTAGAGAGAGCACAAGCAGGGGCAGCTGTAGAAGGGGAGGGGGAATTGGACTCCTTGCTGAGAAGGGAGCCTGATGCAAGGTTTGATTCCAGGACCCTGGGATCATGACTTGAATTGAAAACAGATGCTTAACCAACTGAGCCATCCAGGGACTCCTGTGGCTACTGCTTTAAAGGTCTTATCTTTTAAGCCAGCTTGTAAGAGTGTTGTGAGAGGATCACTTCAGAGAATGTTGATAAAAGCTATTATTAGCACAGGACTTGGTACATAGTGGTTAATACGTTTTAGCTGTTTTGTCTTTTATTTACAATTTAATTAGTTTTTGCCCTTAAAAAATTGAGGTATAGTTAACATGAAATGTTACATTAGTTTCAGGGGCACAACCTAGTGATTTGACAACTCTACACATTATGCTGTGTTCCCATCTTGTCACCATACAACGCTATTACAATACCAGTGACTATATTTCCTCTGCTGTACCTTTCATCCCTGTGACTTATTCATTTCATAACTGGAAGTGCACATCTACAATTCTCCTTCACCCATTTTGCCCACCCCTCCACACCTTGTCCTCTAGCAACCACCAGTTTTTCTCTGTGTGTATGGGTCTGTTTCTGCTGGTTTTTTTTTTTTTTTTTGATTCCACATATAAGTGAAATCATATGGTATTTGTCTTTGACTTATTTACTTAGTGTAATGCCCTATAGGTGCATCTATGTTGTTGCAAATGACAAGATCTCATTCTTTTTTATGACTGAATAACATTATGTTTATGTATATATGATATATCATTTCTTTACTAATCTATTGATGGACATTTGGTTTGCTTCCATATCTTGACTATTGTAAATAATGCTGCAATAAACATAGGAGTATATGTATCCTTTTGAATTAGTGTTTTTGTTTTCCTTGGTGGAATGACTAGGTCATATGGTATTTCCAATTAAAAAAAATTATTTTATTTTATTTTCAGTGTTCCAAAATTCATTGTTTATGCACCACACCCAGTGCTCCATGCAATACGTGCCCTCCATAATACCCGACACCAGGCTCACCCCACCTCCCATGTACCCCCTCCAAAACCCTCAGTTTATTTCTCAGAGTCCAAAGTTTCTCATGGTTTGTCTCCCCCTCCAATTTCCCCCAACTCGTTTCTCCTTTCCATCTCCCAGTGTCCTCCATGTTATTCCTTATGCTCCACAAGTAAGTGAAACCATATGATAATTGACTCTCTCTGCTTGACTTACTTCATTCAGCATAATCTGTTCCAGTCCCGTCCATGTTGATACAAAAGTTGGGTATTCATCCTTTCTGATGGAGGCATAATACTCAATTGTATATATGGACCATATCTTCTTTATCATTTGTCCGTTGAAGGGCATCTTGGTTCTTTCCACAGTTTGGTGACTGTGGCCATTGCTGCTATTTTGAGGAACTTCCATAATGTTTTCTACAATGGCTGTACAAGTTTACATCCCTACCAATAGTACATGAGGGTTCCCTTTACCCTACATCTTTGCCAGCACTTCTTATTTCTTGTCTTCTTGATAGTAGCTATTCTGACAGACATGAGGTAATATTTCATTGTGTGTGTATGTTTTTAAATATATATTTTTAAATATTTTATTTATTTATTTGACAGACGGAGATCACAAGTAGGCAGAGAAGCAGGCAGAGAGAGAGGAGGAAGCAGGCTTCCTGCTGAGCAGAGAGCTGATGCAGGGCTAGATCCCAGGACTCTGGGATCATGACCTGAGTGGAAGGCAGATGTTTTAACCCACTGAGCCACCCAAGTGCCCCTTAAAGATATTATTTTTAAGTAATCTCCACACTTAAAGTGGGGCTTGAACCTACGACCCTAAGATCAAGAGTCCCTTGGTGCCCCTCATTGTAGTATTAATTTGCATTTTCCTTATGATACTGATGTTGAGAATCTTTTCAAGTACTTGTTGGCCACCTATATGTTTTCTTTGGAAAAATGTCTATTAAGGCCCTCTGACCATTTTAAATCAGATTATATGTTTTTTGGTGTTGAGTTGTATTATAAGTTCTTTATATATTTTGTATATTAGCCTCTCATTAGATCTATCATTTGCAAGTATCTTGTCCCAATCACTGTGTTGACTTCTTCTTCTTCTTCTTTTTTTTTTTTTGGTTGGTGTGTTGATGGTTTCCTTTGCTGTGCAAAAGCTTTTTATTTTGGTGAGTTGATTTTTGTGTTTTTTTCCTTTGCCTAGGGACACATACCTAGAAAAAATGTTGCTAATAGCAATATCAAAGAGATGACTGCTTTTTTGTTTTTCAAAGGAATTTTTCAGGTCTCCCACTTAGGTCTTTAGTCTATTTTTTAGTTTATTTTTGTGTAGTGTAAGAAAGTGGTCAGGTTTCATTCTTTTGCATGGAGCTCTCCAGTTTTCTAACATCCTTTATTGAAAAGACTGTTTTTTCCCTATGGCATATTCTTGCCTCCTTTCTTGTGAATCAATTGATCATATGGGTATAGGCTTATTTCTGTGCTCCCTATTCTGTTCCATTGATTTATGTGTCTGTTTTTGTGTTGGTACTGTATTGTTTTGATTACTCTAGCTTTGTAGTGTATCTTGAAATCCAGAATTGAGATATCCCCAACATTGTTCTTCTTTTTTAAGATTGCTTTGGCTCTTTTTTATGTGGTTCCATAAAAATGTTAGTATTATTTGTTCTAGTTCTGGGAAAAATGTTGGTATTTTGATTGGGATTGCATCAAATCTGTTGATTGCTTTTAGTAGCATGGGCATTTTAATGATATTAAGTCTTCCAATCTATGAGCGAGCTTTCTTTCTTTCTTTCTTTCTTTCTTTCTTTGTTTTCTTTCATTTCTTTGATCAGTGTTTTATAGTTTTCAGAGAATAGGTCTTTCAGCTTCTAGGTATTTTTTTTCTTTTTGGTGTAATTGTAAATGGGGTTGTTTTCTTAATTTCCCTTTCTGCTACTTTGTTACTAGTGTATAGAAATGCAACAGATTTTTTGTATATTATCTTGTATCTTGCCCCTTTACTGAATTTATTAATCAGTTCTAATAATTTTTTATTGGAGACTAGAGTTTTCTAAATATAGTGTCATGTCATCTGTAAAAAGTGACAGTTTTACTTTTTATTTATCAATTTGGATACTTTATACTTACTTTTTCTTGTCTGATTGCTGCAGCTAGGACTTTCAGCACTATGTTGAATAGATGTAAGAATGAAGGTCCTTGTCTTATTCTGGATTTTAGAAGAAAAGTTTTCATTTTTCACCAATGATTATGATGTTAGCTGTGAGTTTGTCATCTATGGTCTTTATTATGTTGAAATAGATTCCCTCTAAATCCACTTTATTGTTTTTTTTCCTTAAATTATGAATGGATATTGTATTTTGTCAAGTGCTTTTTCTGCATCTATTGAGATCAATCATTTTACAATGTGATGTATCACATTGATTTGTTAATATTGAACCACCCTTTTATCCCTGGAATAAATCCCACTTGATTATGGCAAATAATTTTTGTAAATTTATTGTTGAATTTGGTTTGCTAATATTTTGCTGAGGATTTTTGCATCTATCTTTATCAGAGATTGTGGCCTGAAATTTTGTTTTTATTTTTGTTGTTTTTTTTGTAGTACTTTTGTCTGATTTTGGTGCCAGCATAATGGTGGCCTTAGGACAAATCTGGAAGTTTTCCTTCTATCTTTTGGATCATTTAGAGAAGAATATATATTAACTCTTCTTTAACTGTTTGGTGGAATTTACCTGGGAAACCATCTGGTCTTGGACTTTTGTTTGTAGGGAGATTTTTGAATATTGGCTCAATTGGTTTCTTCAAATTTTTAATTTCTCCCTGATTTGGTTTTAAGAGATTATATATTTCTAGGAATTTATCCTTTTCTTCTATGTTACCAAATTTGTTGGCATATAATTTTCATAATATTCTCTTATAATCTTTTGTATTTCCGTGTTGTTGCTTGTTATTTCTCCATTTTTTGTTTATTTGAGTCCCGTCTCTCTTTCTCTGTTTTTATGATGAATCTGGCTAAAGGTTTATCAATTTTCCTTATCTTTTTTGTTTTATTGTTTTTTTTCTATTATTTTGTTAGTTTCTATTTTATTTACTTCTGCTTTAATTTTCATTATTTCCTTCCTTCTACTGGATTCTGATTTGTTTATTTTTCTTTTTCTAGTTCCTTGAGGTGTCAGATTAGGTTGTTTATTTGAGATTTTTCTTGTTTCTTGAGGTAGACTATAAACTTTTCTTTCAGAACTGCTTTTACTTCATCCAAAAGAATTTGGACCATTATATTTTCATTTTCGCTTGTCTCCATGTATTTTTTTTTGTTTCTACTTTGATTTTGTGGTGGGCCCATTCATTGTTTAGTTACATGTTGTTTAGCCTCCATGTGTTTGTGTTTTTTTCCAGATTTTTTTCTTGTAATTGATTTCCACTTTCACACTGTTGTGGTCAGAATACATGCTTGATATAATTTTAGTCTTCTTAAATTTATTGAGACTTGTTTTGTGGTCTAATATGTTATCTATCCTGGAGAATGGTCTGTGTACAGTTGAAAAAAATGTGTATTCTTTTGTTTTTGGATGGAATGTTATACATATATTTGTTAGGTCCATCTGGTTTAATATGTCACTCAAAGCCACTGTTTGTTGAATTTCTGTTTGGATGATATATTCATTGATATAAGTGGCATCTTAAAGTTCCCCACTATGATTGTAATACTGTCAATTTCTTTTGATGGCTATTAATATTTGCTTTATGTATTTAGATATTCCTGTGTTGGGGGCATAGATATTCATAATTGTTATATCCTCTTGTTTGATTAATATCTTTATCATTATATAGTGTCCTCTTTGTCTCTTGCTATAGCCTTTAAGGTTTATTTTGTCTAATAAGCATTGCTTTCCCAGTTTTGTTTTTGTTTTTGTTTTTTTGTTTCTATTTGCATGACATGTTTTTCTATCTCATTTTCAGCTTGTATATGTCTTTAGGTCTGAAGTGAGTCTCTTGTAGTCAGCATATTGAATGAGTCTTGGTTTTTTATTCATTTAGTGACATTATGTCTTTTGATTTGACATGTAGTCCATTTATATTCAAAGTAATTATTGATGGGTATGTGCTCATTGCCATTTTGTTAATTATTTTCTGGTTGTTTTTGTAGTTTGTCTCTCTTCCTTTGTTATTTTCTTGCTGTCTTCCCTGTGGTTTAATGTTTTTATAAGTGTTGTGTTTGGCTTTCTCTCTCTTTATTTTTTTGATTTGTGGTTACCACTGGGTTTATATATACATTTTATGCATGTAGCAGTCTATATTAAGTTGATGTCATATTTTATGTCTTTTACTTTGTGTATCCCTTGACTAATTTTTATAGACATAACTAATTATAGTGCTTTTGTATTCTAACCTTTACTGTGGCTTTATAATTAATAAATTTACTACCTTCATTGTAGGTTTTCTTTTACCTGCAAAATTTTTCCTTTCATAATTTTCTTACTTAGAGTTATGGCCTTTTCTTTCCATTGAAAGAATTGAACGTTTTTTGTAAGGCTGGTTTAATGGTGAGGACTCCTTTAACTTCTGTTTGTCTAGGATCTTGCCTCTGATTCTGAATGGCAACCTTGCTGAGTAGAGTATTTTTGGTTATAGGTTTTTTTCCTTTTAGCACTTTAAATATATCATGCCATTTTTTTTTTTTCTGGCCTTTAAAGTTTCTGCTGAAAAATCAGCTGAGAGCCTTATAGGGTTTCCCTTGTAGGTAATGGTTTTCTTTTTTCATGCTGCTTTAAAAATGACATATCATGGGGTGCCTGGGTGGCTCAGTGGGTTAAAGCCTCTGCCTTTAGCTCAGGTCATGATCCCAGGGTCCTAGGATCGAGCCCCACATTGGGCTCTCTGCTCAGTGGGGAGCCTACTTCCTCCTCTCTCTCTCTGTCTGCCTCTCAGCCTACTTGTGATCTCTATCTGTCAAATGAACAAATAAAATCTTTAAAAAAATGATCTATTATTACTTTTTGCCATTTTAATTATTTTGTACCTTGATGTAGCTCTCCTGGCATTCAGCTTCAGGGCTTTCTGTGCTTCCTGGACCTGGATGACTGTTTCCTTCCCTCAATTAGGGAAGTTTTCAGCTATTATTTTTTCAAATACATTTTCTGTCCCTTTCTCTCTTCTCCTTTTGGAATTCCTATAATGTGAATGTTATTATACTTGATGATGTCACTGACCTCCATCAACCCATTCTAATTTTTTTTATTATTCTTTTTTTCTTTTTGCTGTTCAGCTTGGTTACTTTCTATCAACCTGTCTTCCAGATTGCTAATTTGTCTTTCCATTTCTGGTAATCTGCTATTGGTTCCCTCTAATATATTTTTTATGTTTAGTTATTGAAATTTTCAGGTCTAAATGGTTCTTTTAAATGTTTTCTATCTCATTATTGAAGTCCTCACTGAGATCATCTACTGTTTTCTCAAGACCAGTGAGTGTTTTTATGACCATTATTTTGAATTTTTTATTGACCACATTGCTTATCTTTGTTCCATTAGCTCTTTTGCTGTGGTTTTGTTTTGTTCTTTCATTTGTGACACATTTCTCTGTCTCCTTATTTTGCCTAACTGTCTGTTTCTATGTATTAAGTAGACTCTCCTGGTCTTAAAAATATGGCCTTGTATAGAAGAGGTCCTGAGGTGCCCTGTAGCACAATCCCTTCTAATCTCTAAACTCAGGAACTTCAGGTATCCTGTGCTGGGCTACGTATGTGCTACTATGGTGGTTGAGCTACTATTTCTTCAGCTTAGTCAGTTGCATTGACCCACTTTGCTCACTTTAGGTGTGCTATGGAGGGTTTGGTCTCTGTGCTATTGAAAGGCCTGTCTGAAGTCACTGTAAGCTCATTGGTGATTGGGGCCAGCAGTCAGACTAGCTATCTGCAATCTGCCTTTCCACCTCAGATGCAAGGATACCAAAGGACAGGACTTGCTCCCTTGGCAGCCAGCTAGGATGCTAGGCTATGAGAATTGCAGGCTCACTGCTACCTGGAGTTATCTATCACCTTCCCAAAGTAGGAGTCATTTTTCTGGTTTCTGCTAGGGATTCTTGCACAGTGTGGCTGGGCAGGAGCTGCTTTGAACAAATGCCTGCTGAGGCAGGTAGGTTGAATGGAGCAGGTCCAGGGGAACACTGGGATAAGGCATGCAGAGCTAGCAAAGTATACAGAGAGGGTTAGCACTGGCTCCCACAACATCTGGCTATTTAGACTGGGAGAGGGAAAGAGAAAAGGCATCTTGTAGTACTTTTGTTCCTGAAGAAGTCTCCTGAAGATCCCTACCCCTCCAGCACACACTCTAAGATTAGTTAATAAATCTTCAGTTGATTTTCAAACTGTTGTTTCTTTGTTGTGTCTCAAGCTGAGTTATTTATTATGCTACTCTTTGAGAGTGGAAACTCAGTTTCCTATTGCCCTCCAGCTCTTCTGGCACTAAGTTCACTAATCTGTAGTGTTACCAGCGTTAAGCCATGTTGATTTTTAAAGCTCCTGAAGTTAAGTCCCACTGGTTCTCATAGCCAGATGTTATGGGGACTCATCTTCCCAGTGCAGGTCCCCAGTGTGTGGGATACTAATATGGGGTCTGATCCTTTTGCTTCTCTGTGCTTGGGGTTTCCCTCCTGTTTGTGGATAGTCCTGTCAAGGGTTTAGTTTCCAACTATGTCTTTGTCCCTCTTACCTTTTTTGATATGGCCTTCCCTATAAAATTGACTGTAGAAGGTCTGTTCTGCCAGTCTTAAGGCCATTTTCAGAATTAGTTGTATAGATAAAGCTGTTAGTTTATCCATGCAACAAAGTGAGCTCATGATCCTCCTAATTTTTTAATTTTTCCCAACTATCTCATTTTAGCTATTTTTTTTTTTTAAAGCCATTAGTGTTGGGGTAATAGTTTATAGGTTTGGTGTCTCAGTCAGTTGAGTATCTGCCTTCAGCTCAGGTCATGATCCTGGGGTCCTGGGATAAAGCCCCATGTCAGGCTCTCTGCTCAGCAGGTAGCCTGCTTCTCAGTCTCCCTCTGCCTGCTGCTCTCCCTTCTTGTGCTAGCTTACTCTTTCTATGTCAAATAAATTTTTTAAAAAGCCATTAGTGTTAATTACTTTTAAAAATATGCTTTTAAAAATTTGATGTTTTTATCAAGCAGTGAGTGAATCCTGGCTGTTGGCATGCACTGCTGTGGCTGCTGAGTCTCACCATAGATATACAGCAGTGGAGGCTGGGCCCATGTCAGGAGTCAGGCTGAGAACATGCAGATACATAGCCAGAGTGGCTTGCTGTAAGTGAGACCAAGTGGTGTGGGCCTGTGATAGGAAATTGGGTTGGAATCAGGCCCACAATCAACAGTAGGGTCTGTTGGTGCACACCCTTGTGGCTACGGGGTCTCCCTATAGGCCTGCATATGGCATGGAGGCTAGTGATGAGCACCAGCATTCAAGGGCACAGCTGGCTGGGCTAGCCAGAGGTGAGCCTAATGGAACAGGCCAGTAACTAGAAACAGAGCTGAGTCTGGACTTACAGGTAGCTGTGGAGGTCTTGGCAGTGAATGTGTACTGCCAAGGCCCCCAAATATTACCATGGGCATACACATGGCAGTAGAGGCTGATGATGAGAGTTGGGCTGTTGGAGTACAAGTACACAGGTAGAGGTGTTGGACTTGAGCATGAACAGTGGTGGAAGTCAGCTACAGATGTCTAGGCTAGCATCTTGCACTTGCAGAGCTTAAGAAGCCTGTGCATTAACTGCTGGTGTGGAACTTGATCTTCAGAAGGATGGGTGGGAGGGAGAAGGAAGGGAATCAGATGGCTGATATCCTTAAAAACAAATACCTGAGGGGAAAAACTGGTGAAATCTGTAGTGGGCCTGTGATGGCTGTGCTGGCCATTGATCTCTTCAGTGGTAAAAGCTGCTAAGGTCCACTGCAGAGCAAATCAGTTTGAACCATGGTCACTCCTGCTGTGAGGTTCATACTAGGAGCCCCTTCTCTTATTCCTTGTTCCTTGACATCTCTATACATCTCAGCATCACCAGTCTCTATGTGGGGTGAAATTGAAGTGATTCTTTTATGTAGTGCCCTAAAAGGCTGGGAGAAGTTGTTTGTTTGTCCCACTCTCCCTTTCCTAGTGAGGGATAATCTTTGTATCAATAGTGTTTCTTTTTGGTGCTGAGCTGTGCTGTGCTGTGCTGGGTGATGAGATGATACAGGCCAGAGGAAGCTGTATGCTCCCTTTTTGTGTGGTTATTTTCAGGTGGTTTTTTTTTTTTCCTTTTCCCCCTCTGTTGCTAAAGTTTCTTAAGTCAATCCTGAGCTCTCCCTGAGCTGCTTTTGTTCTTGGGTAGCTTTCTAATTGTTGAACTTCATGGAGGGATGGAGACAGAGTTTCTCCTACTCCACCATCTGAGTGGTGTATCTCCTGTTAAGAGTAATATTGAAAAGAGCTGGAATCTGTCCTATGTTTCATAGAACTTATGCTTCCTGTTTTACCCTTTCAGAAGGTATGGTATAGTGTAGTACTATACGGATTCAGGCTGGTAGTCTGTTTCTTCAAAAGGTTATTGTTGGAGTCAACCTGATGCACCCTGTTTGGCATTCCATCAAGTATAATTACAATATAGACCTTGACCTCGGCTAAAGTGGGTTAACATAAAATGCCTAATTGGTATGACGTATGTGGAGTGATATGGAACATCTTCATAGGGCTGACTTAACCTTGAGGGTCTTGAATGAGATAAGAATGGGATCCTTGGTGACTGCCTAATTGGCAGATATCTGCAGAGAGTTAGTCCACTTGTTTATGCAGGGCATTAAGAGCAAAAACCAGACAGTAGGCCTGCTCTAGCAGGTTATCCAGTTCAGAGATTCTACTTTATGGATGGTGAATCCTTCCTTTCATATTTTGATTTTTTATTAAAGTCATACATGTATAACTGTTTTGAAAAATTAGGTAGGAATACAAGGTTTAAAATTTAAAAAAAATAGTAGATCAGTTTCTGACCCTTTACATAACTAATTCCCACTCCACAGAGGCATCCACCTTTAAAACTTATAGCTCTTCCTTCTATTTATTTCTTTATTTCTAAAAATGAGTTTTAAAAATTTTACTTATTGGATGCCTGGGTGGCTCTGTTGGTCAGGCAGACGCATTCAGCTCAGGTTGTGATCCTGGAGTCCTGGAACTGAGTCTTGCATTGGCCTCCCTGCTTCGTGGGTGGTCTTCTTCTCCCTCTGACCCTCCCCCTCTCATGCTCTCAATCTCTCTCATTCTCTCTGTCTCTCAAAAAAATAAAATCTTAAAAAATATTTTATTTATTTATTTGATAGAGAGAGAAAGAGCACACAAGCAGGGGAAGTATCAGAGGGAGAGGGAGAAGTGGGCTCTCTGATGAGATGGGAGCCCGATGCGGGGCTCTATCCTAGGACCCTGGGACTATGACCTGAGCCAAAGGCAGACACTTAACTGACTGAGCCACCCAGGCGTCTCTCTAAAAATATTGATTTTTTTTTCAATTTTAGATTTTATTTATTGACTTTCTCCACCTTCTACCTTCTACTTCCTGTCCCTGTTCCTCCCAATAATATTATAATTTTTAAAAATCACTATTGAGAGGTTTTGTTTTAATTACTATGTAAAGATGGTGAATTGCTGAATTAATCTCTTAATCTTCTTTTATATTTTCCTTGTTTCTCTTTTTCTAAGAAAAACCTTATTCAGATTTAATTTGCTTAATAAAACCCCCAATTTCAAGTGTATACTGAAATGGTTTTGACAAATATATAGTCATATAACTGTCATTACAATCTAGATATAGAACATGTCCATCACCTCAGAAAGTTTTCTCATGCCCCTTTGCAGTCAGTCTCCTCTCCCCTTTGCCAATCCCTTGGAAACCACTGATGTATTTTCTATAACTATAGTATTTTTTTTCTAGAATTTCATGTTCATAGTATATGGAATGTAATTTTTGATGTCTGCTTCTATCCCCTAGCAAAATGCTTTTGAGAGTCATTAATGTTGTTACCTGAACCAGTAGTTTGTTTTTCTTCATTGCTGAGTGGCATGCCATTTTATGGATATACCACAGTTTGTTTACCCACTCACCAGTTAAAGGACATTTGTGTTTTTCTAGTTTTTAGCTATTATGAACATGTTATAAAAACATTCATATAAAAGTCCTTTTATAGGACATTTTAAAAGTTTCTCCTAGGTAAATACCTAGAAGTGAAATTGCTGGGTTGTATGTTTAACTTATCAGAAATTGCCTACTCTTTTCAGAAGTGGCTGTACCTTTCTTGTTTATACTTGGTAGTATCAGACCTTTAAATTTTAGTCATTTTAGTGTGTGTTTAATGATGACTCTGTGGTTTTAATTTGCATTTCTGTAATGCCTATTGATGTTTGCCATTCATCTGTCTTCTGTGGTACAGTGTCTTTTCAAATCTTATTTTCTTTTGTATGCTTGTAGTCCTAGAGTGGAAGGAGTTCTTCATGTATTCTGGGCACAATATATTCAGATACATGTTCTCCATATATTTTCTCCCAGTCTATAGCTTGCCTTTTCTTTTTTAAGTGGTCAGACTTGAAACGAGCAAAAGTTGTAAATTTTGGTAAAGTTCTATTTATGTTTTTTTTTTGTGGTTTCTGTCTTTTAAATTCTAAGAATACCTGCCTAGCCCCATCACAAGATTTTCTCCTATATTTTCTTTTAGGAGTTTTGTAGTTTTAATTCTTATGTTTGGTCTATTTGACCCACATAGAGTTATTGTTTTGCATATGGTAGGAGGTAAGGGATGGGGCTTGTTTGTTTCATACAGATATCCAATTATCCCAATACTCTTTGTTTAAAAGAGTATCTTTTTCCCATTGAAATACTTTGAATTGAAAAGGATAGTCTTGTTGAAAATCTGTCAACCATATATATGTGGGTGTATTCTGCACTCTCTATTTCATTGATTATGTGTCTGTTTATATGCCTAAACATACTGCCTTGATTACTTATAGTTTCATAGTAAGTCTTGGAACCAGATAGTGTGGATTTTTCCATCTTTGTTATCTTTTAAAATGGCTTTGGTTAGTCAACATTCTTTTGTTTTCCTCTTCTTCAAACTCTCCGCTGATAGTTGGAGACCACAGCCCTGTGTGCCTAGCTTGGAATTTTCCCTCACTGCTGAGTATATAGCTATTGAAATAGTCTTAGCCTTTATAGTTCTTGGTGAAAGATATAGACCATAGAAAAATGCAGAAGTTGAGTCAGCTTAGTGCATAGAGGCCATGTGCAAAAAAGCGCAACAGAGAACCATATTTATTGACTCTGTCCAATTTTAAGGCAGTCCATAATTGTCTTGGACTTTCAAATATATATGTTGCTACTTTAAGAGGGAGGAAGCAGAAAGGCGGCTTTTCTGGCCTAGTTCTGTATCTTTTACTACTCAGAAGTTATTTATTTTATGGCTACTTCTAATTTCACACAATCAATCTTCTTCAAACAATTGCAACTAAGATTAAACACTCTTTGCTTGTTAAATTGCTTGGAATAAGATTGCCAATGGTATAATTCCAAGTATTTGTGATTTATATTTGGCTAATACCCACCAAATAAATTTCTTTATAGACACTGCTGTCATCCAGTGGCTTCATAACTATGTCCTAAACTCTGATACCCTTTCTTTTATGTTTCTTTTTATTGCTGCATATATGAATTATAATTATTCAGGTGTATAGACAGGAACAGGCACTATTTCGTTAATTTTGTACTTCAGCATATTAATTTTCATTTCCATAAACATTTTAATCTTTGAAATTTACAGAGCTTATATAATTCTTTTTAAAAAAATATTTTATTTATTTATTTATTTGACAGAGAGAGAGACACAGAGAGAGGGAACACAAGCAGGGGGAGTGGGAAAAGAAGCAGTTTTCCTGCTGAGCAGGAACCCTGATGCAGGGCTCAATCCCAGGACCCTGGGATAATGACCCGGAGCCAAAGGAAGACGCTTAATGACTAAGCCATCCAGGTACCCCTTGTATATAATTCTTAAGTGAGTTACTAGCCTAATTCAACCTTTCTTAACTTTCTTTTTGTTATTGCCATTTAAAAATAATTAATTAATTAATTAATTAATTTTATAAACATATAATATATTTTTATCCCCAGGGGTACAGGTCTGTGCATTGCCAGGTTTACACACTTCACAGCACTCACCAAAGCACATACCCTCCCCAATGTCCATAACCCCACCCCCCTTCTCCCAACCTTCCTCCCCCCAGCAACCCTCAGTTGTTTTGTGAGATTAAGAGTCACTTATGGTTTGTCTCCCTCCCAATCCCATCTTGTTTCATTTATTCTTCTCCTACCCCCTTAAGCACCCATGTTGCATTTCCACTTCCTCATATCAGGAAGATCATATGATAGTTGTCTTTCTCTGCTTGACTTATTTCACTAAGCATGATATGTTCCAGTTCCATCCATGTTGTCGCAAATGGCAAGATTTCATTTCTTTTGATGGCTGCATAGTATTCCATTGTGTATATATACCACCTCTTCTTTATCCATTCATCTGTTGATGGACATCTAGGTTCTTTCCATACTTTGGCTATTGTGGATATTGCTGCTATAAACATTCGGGTTCATGTACCCCTTCAGATCACTATGTTTGTATCTTTAGGGTAAATACCCAGTAGTGCAATTGCTGGGTCATAGGACAGTTCTATTTTCAACATTTTGAGGAACCTCCATGCTGTTTTCCAGACAGGTTGCACCAGCTTTCATTCCCACCAACAATGTAGGAGGGTTCCCCTTTATCCACATCCTTGCCAGCATCTGTCATTTCCTGACTTGTTAATTTTAGCCATTCTGATTGGTGTGAGGTGATATCTCATTGTGGTTTTGATTTGTATTTCCCTGATGCCGAGTGATATGGAGAACATTTTCATGTGTCTGTTGGCCATCTGGATGTCTTCTTTGCAGAAATGTCTGTTCATGTCCTCTGCCCATTTCTTGATTGGATTATTTGTTCTTTGGGTGTTGAGTTTGCTAAGTTCTTTATAGATTTTGGACACTAGCCCTTTATCTGATATGTCGTTTGCAAATATCTTCTCCCATTCTGTCAATTGTCTTTTGTTAACTGTTTCCTTTGCTGTGCAAAAGCTTTTGATCTTGATGAAATCCCAATAGTTCATTTTTGCCCTTGCTTCCCTTGCCTTTGGCGATGTTCCTAGGAAGATATTTCTGCGGCTGAGGTCGAAGAGGTTGCTGCCTGTGTTCTCCTCAAGGATTTTGATGGATTCCTTTCTCACATTGAGGTCCTTCAACCATTTTGAGTCTATTTTCGTGTGTGGTGTAAGGAAATGGTCCAATTTCATTTTTCTGCATGTGGCTGTCCAATTTTCCCAACACCATTCATTGAAGAGGCTGTCTTTTTTCCATTGCTTTGTCAAAGATTAGTTGACCATAGAGTTGAGGGTCTATTTCTGGGCTCTCTATTCTGTTCCATTGATCTATGTGTCTGTTTTTGTGCCAGTACCATGCTGTCTTGATGATGACAGCTTTGTAATAGAGCTTGAAGTCCGGAATTGTGATGACACCACCTTTGGCTTTCTTTTTCAATATTCCTTTGGCTATTTGAGGTCTTTTCTGATTCCATATAAATTTTAGGATTATTTATTCCATTTCTCTGAAAAAGATGGATGGTACTTAGATAGGAATTGCATTAAATGTGTAGATTGCTTTAGGTTGCATAGAAACTTTCACAATATTTATTCTTCCAATCCATGAGCATGGAACTTTTTCCCATTTATTTGTGTCTTCCTCAATTTCTTTCATGAGTACTTTATAGTTTTCTGAGTATAGATTCTGTGCCTCTTTGGTTAAGTTTATTCCTAGGTATCTTATGGTTTTGGGTGCAATTGTAAATGGGATTGACTCTTTAATTTCTCTTCTTCTGTCTTGCATTGGTGTAGAGAGATGCAACTGATTTCTGTGCATTGATTTTATATCCTGACACTTTACTGAATTCCTGTACAAGTTCTGGCAGTTTTGGAGTGGAGTCTTTTGGGTTTTCTACATATAGTATCATATCATCTGCAAAGAGTGATAGTATGACTTCTTCTTTGCCAATTTGGATGCCTTTAATTTCCTTTTGTTGTCTGATTGCTGAGGCTAGGACTTCTAGTCCTATGTTGAATAGCAGTGGTGATAATGGACATCCCTGCCGTGTTCCTGACCTTAGCGGAAGGACTTCTAGTACTATGTTGAATAGCAGTGGTGATAATGGACATCCCTGCCATGTTCCTGACCTTAGCAGAAAAGCTTTCAGGTTTCAGTTTTCAGGATTTTCTCTTTGTCACTAAGACTTGTCAATTTTACTATTATGTGATGGGGTGTAGGCCTATTCTTATTGATTTTGAGGGGCATTCTCTGCACCTCCTGAATTTTGTGCTTGTTCCCTTTGCCATACTGGTGAATTTCTCCCCAACAATTCTCTCCAGTATACCTTCAGCTCCCCTCTCTCTTTCTTCTTCTTCTGGAATCCCAAATATTTTAATGTTGTTTCATCTTATGGTGTCACTTATCTCTCAAATTCTCCCCTTGTGGTCCAGTAGCTGTTTGTCCCTCTTTTGCTCAGCTTCTTTATTCTCTGTCATTTGGTCTTCTATATCGCTAATTCTTTCTTCTGCCTCATTTATCCTAGCAGTGAGAGCCTCCATTTTTGATTGCACCTCATGAATAGCTTTTTGGATTTCAACTTGGTTAGATTTTAGTTCTTTTCTTTTTCAGAAAGAGCTTTTATATCTCCCAAGAGGGTTTCTCTAATATCTTCCATGTCTTTTTCTAGCCTGGCTAGAACCTTGAGAATCATCATTCTGAACTCTAGATCTGACATATTATCAATGTCTGTATTAATTGGGTCCCTAGCCTTTGGTACTGCTTTTTGTTCTTTTTTTTTCTGGTGAATTTTTCTGCCTTGTCATTTTGGCCTGATAAGTGTTTATGAAGGAGCAAGTAAAATACTAAAAGGGTGGCAACAACCCCAGGAAAATATGCTTTAGCCAAATCAGAAGAGATCCCAAATCGTAAGGGCGGAGAAACAGGATAAAAAGAGGTTCAGAAAGAAATAAAGAGAAGAAAAAAAAAGAAAGAAAAGAATTAAAAAAAGAAAACTAATAAAGAAAAGTATAAAAAGAAAAATATATATATATATTAGATAAACTAGTTAAAAAACGTTAAAAAAGAAAAGGGTAAAAGTTGAAAAAATTTTAGCAGAAGAAGAGAAAAAAATGAAAAAGAAAAATAAAATAAAATTAAATGCAAGACTAAAGAATCATAGGGAGAAAGCCATGAGTTCCGTGCTTTGCTTTCTCCTCGTCTGTAATTCTGCTGCTCTCCTTGTTAGTGAAACTGCACTCCTTGGTAGGTGAACTTGGTATTGGCTGGATTTCTTGTTGATCTTCTGGGGGAGGCACCTGGTGTAGTGATTCTCAAGTGTCTTTGCACCAGGCGGAATTGCACTGCCCTTACTAGAGGCCGGGCTGAGTAATCAGCTTCGGTTTGATTTCTGGAGCTTTTGTTCCCTTAGCGCTTTCTGTAGAGTTCCGGAGAACGGGAATACAAATGGCAGCCTCCTTGTCTCTGGACCAGTGGAGCCAAGAGCCCGGGGCCCCCTTCCTCAGTGCGCCCTCAGAGAACAGCGCCCAGTAACTCCCGTCTGCCTGACCTCTGGCCGAGCCCCGAGCTCACCGAGCCTGCGATGGGTTCAAGGTAACCCTGAGCTGTGAGCTCATTGTCAGCTCTGTCTCTGTAGCTGGCTTCCCTGTTCTAATACCTGTAAGGTCTGCGACACTCAGACACCCCCGATCCTTCTGTGACCCTGCGGGACCTGAGGCCATGCTGACCCCGTGTTGGCTTCACCTTGGTTTAGCCTCTGGAGAGATGTCCCTCAGCGGAACTTTTAAAAGTCCTGATTTTGTGCTCCATTGCTCCGCCGCTTGCCGGGAGCCGGCCCCTCCCCCTGGGGTCTATCTTCCCGTCGCTTTGGATTCACTTCTCCACCAGTCCTACCTTTCAGAAAGTGGTTGTTTTTCTGTTTCTAGAATTGCTGTTCTTCTCTTAGATCTGCTGATGGATTTGTAGGTGTTTGCAATCTTTAGGTAAGCTATCTAGCTGATCTCCTGCTAGCTGAAGTAGTCTCAGCCTGCTACTTCTCTGCCATCTTGACTCCTCCCCCTGTTTATTTCCTTTTGAAAAGATTTATTTTTAATTAATCTCTACACCCAATGTGGGACCCTAACTCACAAACTTGAGATCAAAAGTTGCATTCTCCATCAGCTCCATCAGCTGAGCCAGCCAGGCTCTCCTCATTACTGCATTTTACTTTATTTTATTTTATTTTTTTCATTATTGCCTTTTAAGGAGATAAATATGAAGGAATAGTATTTTCTTGGGTAAAATTGAGTTTTAAAGAGCCACAGTCTATTATAATATTTAAACTTTTTGTGCTCTAAGAATGAATTTTTCTCCTTTGAGAGTAATATTGCTCCCCCTTGAAAATACTGGTCTACTTGAATGAAAAGGTAATTCAATTACAATTACAATGATAATAACGCCTTTATTAAGTGACTTTTATGTACCAGACGCTGTACCATGTGCTTAACAAATGTTACCTGATATAGTTATAAAAAAAAATCAATAGTGTATTTCTACTTTTTGAATAAAGAAACTGAGACAGAGTTGTTATGTTTTCTAAAGCTGAGTTTCAAAGTGTAGATCTCAAGATAGTTCTGTGACCTCAAAAATCTACTACTTTCCATTCCTCATAATGATGCTATTCAAATTAGTTGAAGAGTCATGCTATTCTGTGGCCAGAGAACCATGATTTATTGTGGCACCTAAATTTCCAACATATTGACTTCTAGGAATGGTTCTGTTCATCCGCTTTGGCATTGCTTGTAGGTCTCAAATAATTTTTGGTCTGTGAGTTGCTTATAGTTTACTGGGAAGAACATTTAGGAAGTGATTATAAGGAACTCTGGAAATAAAAAAGAATAATTCCTCTAGAATTATTATAACCACATTATAGAATTATTATTACCACTTACAGAATTTTTATAACCACAGAAAACATTATTTTGTTTCTGAAAAATTCAGGCACATTTTCCCTGTATTTTGATTTTCATAAAGAGCTATTCTCATCATTTAAAGTTCTATCTTTCATGTATTTGCCCATTTAAAAAGGTGAAAATAATATGGTACATGTATACAAGTATAGTTAAATATAAAATGAAAAGTTAACCTTTCCCCAGGTCTGGCTTCTAAACTCTAAAGAGGTCTTCAATTTTTCCTCTAAATTTTAAATACATATGTCACCATGTATATATATGTATACCTATGGATATCCTTTTTATTTATAAAATTGAGATTATAGTATTCAAATCATGCCATATTTTGCTTTAGTTATTATTTTAAAATCATTGCACTGTGTAGTATTTCATTGTGGCTATTTTGTGATTTGTCTCATTCTGTATTAAAAGATATATGGTTATGTTCAAATACTCACTATTCCAGGAATCTTGGAGAATGTCCTTAATGCACATAGTTTGACATCTTTGTGAGTATATTTGTACAGTAAATTATAGCAGTGAAACTCTTAGATGAATAGCTTGTGTTATAAATTTTCATAGCTATTGCCAAATTGCCCTTCAAAAAAGGTTTAGGGGGATGTGGACTGATGTCAAACAGTATGGAAAGGCTCACACTCAAAGCACTAGATATTGTAAAACTAAAGATTTTTGCCAATCTGATAGGTGAAAAATGATGTCTTGTTTTTATTTGCCTACCCTTAATTATAAGGGAGGGTGAGCATATTTTCTATTTCTTTGCTTTTTGTTTGTGTGTATGTGTTTTAATGAATTGCTTATTCATATTGTCCATTTTTCTATTGTGAAATTCATGTTTAGCTTTGTTTCATTGATTGTATAACCTCTTTGCAAGTGAAAGAACTGAGTTCTTTTTCATCTGCGTGGCTTTCTCCTGCCCAACTTTATCAGTTTCAGTATGGCATTTATAAGTTCTTACTTGATGTTTAAAACAACTAATTGTATTGAGACATTTACACAAACAAAATGCATGCATTTCAAATCTATAGTGTGATTATTTTGACCCTTGAGCTTACCCTTTAAGTACTACTTCAATAAAAATATAGAACAATTATATAATTCCAAATAGCATCTTCATATTCTCTCAGATAAATCCTCCACTCCTGGCCCTTGGAAAGAGTTTATTTGCTTTTTGTTACTGCAACTAAGTGTGTCTTTCTTAGAAGTTCTTATGTGGAATCATACACTATGTGTACAGTATATGTGGAATCATACACTATTGTATACTTGTATATAACTAGGACTTGATCAGCATGAAGCTCAATATTGACACAAATATTTGTATCTATAGTTTATGCCTTTTAATTGCTGAGTTGTGTTTACTTATGTAACACAATTTGCTTAAGTAATCACTTTTTGCATTAGTTTCCTAGGGCTATTCTAACAAATTGAAGTTGAAAACAGGAATTTAATCTTTCACAGTTCTGGAAGCTAGAAGTTTGAACTCAAGATATTGGTAGTGCCATACTCTCTCTGACAGCTCTAGGGAAAGACTTTCCTTGCCTGTTAAGGTCGCATTCATAGACACTAGGAATAAGGACTTGAACATATCTTTTTGCGGATACATTTCAACCCACAACAGTTCTCCTCTGGTCCTGGAAAATTCATGTCCTTCATATGTGGGAAATAAATTTACCACACTCAAAAATTCCCTAAAGTATTAACCATTCTAGCATTAACTTTAAGCCCAAAATATCATCTAAATGTAATAATCTCAAAAAGTTTGAGACTTCATCTTTGATTTTATTTAAGTCAGGTATAGGTGAGACATTGGGTATAATCTGTTCTGGGCCAAAATTACTTTCCATCCACAGACTTGTGAAACTGGAAAAGAAGTTATCTGCTTCTGGAATGCAATGGGACAGGCATAGATGGATACTCCCATTCCAAAAGGGTGGAATTTGAAGGAAAAAAGGGGTCACATATTCCAAACAAGTCTGAAATCCAGTAAGGCAAATTTCATTAGATTTTGAGGCCTGAGAATAATCCTCTGTGACTTACTGCTTTGTTCTCTGGGCCCTAGTAGAGAAGTAACTCCATCTTCATGACCCTCAGGATGGTGGCCTTGCCCCAGAGCAGTTATTCCATCCACTTTGGCCATCAGAGTCATTCTTTGTTTATTTCATTCTATTTCTGTCCTTTTTATCTGCTGGAATAAAATTCTTGAAACCGTTGTTGGTCTTCTGTGGATGTCATGGGAATTCACATCTTTAGGCACAAGAGTACTCTATAGAGTCTTCCTGGATGACTAATTTTTACTTCTGGCTTCTGCTGAGATAATTGATTGGATCCATAAATCACATGTCTGATCTCTTTAGCAAATATTTTTCCTGCCAAATCCTAGGCTTTGTTTATAGAACGTGGTATCTAGATAGGTTGAGAATTTTCCAAATTATTAAGTGCAAGATTCTTTTTGCTTAATAATTCCTGCCTCAATTTATCTCTTTCCTGTTGAATTTGACCATAAACAGCAAGGAGAAACCTGACCACACCTTCTAAATTTCCAAGTTCATCATTATAAGTTCTATTTGCACTACTGAATAATAGAGCACAATTCAGCCAAGTTCTCTGACACTTTCAACATAAGGATACACTGTGCTCCAGTTTTCAATAACATGATTCTCATTTCTGTCACTTTCAATAATAAGTTTCTACCATGATTGGGTATTTAATTTTTACAAAGGCTTATTTATTTATTTATTTGGTCTATTGAGGTAGACAGATACAAGTTCTCCTATTCTGTTAGTGTGATGAATTACATTGATTAATTTCTAAATGTTAAAAAGCTTTGAGTTCCTGGAATAAATCTGCAGATTGTGGTTGACTTGATTTCCTAATATTTTGTTGAGAATATTTTCATTTACATTCATGAGGGTTATTGCTTTGTAGTTTTCTTATTATGCCTTTGTTTTTGGTATCACAGTAGTGCTTATCTTACATCATGACTTGGAAACTATTTCAAAGGGTTGGTGTAGGATTTTTAAAAATTTTTTATTTATTTGTTGTTTTTAGTTTTGGTAGAAAATTCACCATCTGGGCCTGTATTTCTTTGTGAAAATAAATTAATTATAAGTTTATTATTTTTTGGAATATATAAAGGCAATTCAAATTGTATAGTTGTTTTGTATGTGATATGGTATTTGAGTCTTTCATCAAGCTATTTGTCTATTCCATGCATCCTGTTTTTCTCCAGTCTATTTACTTACCCCTTCAACCTACTCTTTTTCAAATTGGGATCTAATGGGATATGAAGATTAAGAAGGTTTTTAGAATTTTATCTGCTCACCTTTTCTCTCCCATATTGTTGCTAAGCAAGCTGAGTTAGGTGTCCACAAATTCCTGAAATCTGTGTCACTCTTCTCTTGGCTTTTAGTTTACAGAGATTACAGCATGAGATTTCGTACCTTCTTTGTTTAAATTATGCTATTTTTTTTTGCCATTTTTTAAAATTAAAAAAGTTATTTTTCATATTTGTTCTGTTAGTTTTTCTGTGATCTGGTCTCTCTACTCCAAAAATGATTTTTTCCCTTTTTGTATGTTGGCCTTAGTACCTCATATAGATTATAAACTGACAGAGGACAAAGACATCATTTTATGTTTTCCATCTACTCCTCCCTGTAACACCACACACCTAGTAATGACTCAATGACTTGTTGGTTATTGATTGATTGAAGTGTAAGTTATAAACTTAAAGATGAATCTTGGTTCATGATCTTTACGTTCTACTCTGGCTTTTACAACATCCCCTTCCAAGGTTAGGTTTTAATGATTTAAAGTGGTGTGAAGACCTATGGTAAACTGACATCATATTTCATTATTTTCTTTTTTATTTCTATTCCTATGCTTTTCATCCTTTTCCATCTTAGTTGTTGGAAAATGCAATTTCTTTCCTTATTGATTTGGTCCTTGTACATTTAGCAAGTATTGATTCTCCCCTGAAATCTTTTGCTGCATTTCTAAGAGACTAGAAGCTGAAGAGCTTTATTTCATTTTATTCAAACAAGCACTAACATATAGTTAGTCTACAGAAAACAGATAGAATTTTCCTAGTTGTGTAGTTTGTAATTGCAATTTAACTATTTTTGCCATTGTTAAAGATAGCCTATTATCCTCTTTCAGTTTTTATTTTTATTTTTTATTTTTTAATTTTTTTAGAGAGTTTATGTTTTTGACAGAGTGATAGAGAGAGCAGCAGGCAGATGGAGAGGGAAAAACAGGCTCTCTGCTGAGCAGGGAGTCTGATGCAAGGCTCAATCCCAGGATCATGACCTGAGCTGAAGGCAGCTCCTTAACGGACTGAGCCTCTTCCAGTTTTTAAAAATGAGGTTTTTATTTATGAACTGAATGTTTGCCAGGATGATTTGGTAGTCTAACTTGGCTTTTTGCCATATGTTGGAAAAATAAAGTAGAATTTCCTGTTTCAAAGTAGGTTTTTAAACACATGCATTAATTTAACATATATTCATTGTACTATATAAATAAAATTCAAATTTTGAATTTGACAATTTGAATGATCAAAATGGGAAATAAACTTTAGTTTAAATATAAGAGAGAGAAAACCACAGTCTAAAGAGAAGAATGCAATTTAAATCCATAGTTCTGAATTTTATTGCCTCATATTCTTACTTCTTTTATGTAATCTTGAGTGTATTCCCTAATTTCTCATTATTTCAATTTTCTTATTGATCAACTCTTGATGTTTTTTTCCAAAGGAAACCTAACAAAATAAATTGAAATCCTAGGAAGTAATATCATACCACTCTCAGTATGCTATAATGTTTAGATAATCTCAGTTATATTCACAATAAGCCATATATTTTCTCGCACTGTGTTTATTTTTTGCTGGGATAAAAAATTTATTTAACATTTTTTGAATTCAGTTACCTCATCTACTAATTAGGAATACTTAAAACAGTAAGTGTAGAAATTTCCAGATGACCTTTCAAATTCCTTCTAACTTATCTAATTCCAATTTTTATGATTATACAAATTATTAAATAATTTTTTACTTTGGAAAATTAATATCTAAAATCTCAAGATCTTAAAATGTGTAATACTGAATGCACATATTACATGTCATAGATAACAATACTGGAAATATTTTGTCAAAAGGCAGGGAACATTAGAGAAGTTCCATAGCAACTTTCTTGGAATCCAAGCATGACCGAGTATAATAGGATAATTGTATCTCTTTAACTTTATTATTAAAGATCTAGGAAATAGTCTTACAGTTACATTGTAGGACATAGTAATTTACTGAATATTTAAAAAACCAAGTCTAAATATTGTGCTATAGTACTTTTCCAAAGGAGATGAAGAAGAGTAAGTTATGTCTTTCTGAATTCCCCTGGCTTCATGATGATCATCTCTTCTGAGTCTTCTGTTTTTATATGTTGGTTTAATACTGTGTGTTATTTGTGCTTCTTTAGGTGGTATCTGGAAAATTTCCATAATCACCAGTGACTTGCCAAATTCAGGGACCAGCTCACAGATTTATATTATACTGTATGGACAACATAGAAGTTCAGCTCCTATATATCTTTATGGAACAGATGGATCTCAATTTCAGGATGGCCATGAAGACGTATTTACTGTAAGTAATAAAGCTGAGTAAAACCTGTTAATATAAGTGATACAGGTAGTTGGTACATTGGAATGAATACAATCTATCAAATTGGTGCTTTCTGTTATAACACTCTGGGTCCTGTTGAAGGTCAGTCAAAAGTAATTCATGGCAGTTTTTGTTCATTCAGATTATACACAAGTAAAACTACAATACAATAAGAGACAATAGCTAGAGAGAAATACTAGAAGGCCAACTTTTACTGTTTCTATACTTGTGGCTGTTGGGAGTAAGGGCTTATGCCTTTCTGACTGGGGCTCGAACATATAAGGCTTAAAGTCAAAGTTGCAAAGGAAAAAAAATTACAAACCTGAGGGTTTTGAAGGAGCGAGGGGTGGGAGGTTGGGGGAGCCAGGTGGTGGGTATTATGGAGGGCATGCATTGCATGGAGCTCTGGGTGTGGTGCAAAAACAATTAATTCTGTTATGCTGAAAAGAAATAAAAAAAATATTAAATAAAAATAAATAAATAAAGGAGAGCAAAGAAGTTATAATCAAATTATTAGTTCATTACTAGACACACTGAGATCAAGATTAGGGAGAAACAGGTAGCAGTATCAGATCAGTTGTTATAGTCAGAAAGATTAGCAACCAAAGGAAAGATGTGAAATCAGTCAAGCACTTAGCACTTTATAGGTATTTAATAATATCTGTTGAATGAATGATTGGATGTATAGAGGGATTATTTTGACTGGGTAGAAAGAGAGAATAAAATCACAATCAGGAAAGAGTATCCTTAAGTGGCTCAAATTGTTATATGATACTCACTTCCATGTGATCCTGAGTATTTGGTTTACTCCAGTCTGTGTACTCAGCCATATAATGTGTTATAGAAGAGTCTGAATCATTTGGAACTAAACTAATTGTTTAGTTTGAACTATCCTTTCCAAAGTTTCTATATGAGTCAATATTTGAAGAAACTCTTTCTTGTGTTGATGGGCACTACATGTAAAAAATGAGGACTTTATCATTATTTTGCATGTGTAAGAAATAGTTTTAGAAGTGACTATATCAAAAGAGTCCAAGTTGTTTTTGTTGTGGTTCTGATTTATTTCATGTATATTTTAAAATCAATTTATACACATGGTGTATAGAGTTAAGTTATTCTGAATTCTGTAGTAGCAAAGGAACATATTTAACTCTTCATTTCTGTTTTCTTTCCATAGGAAACCATTTTCATAGTTTGATGCTTCTTTCTCAGCACTACATTTCAGCTCTTTCAGTTGTCTTGCTCTTTCTTTCTTGAGCCCTAGGATTGGTACATTTACATCTTGTTTGTAGAGGTGATGGCTTCTTTAAGTTTAGTTAACTTCTTATTGATTTTGGTCATAGTTGTCACTCATTTTGATGAATTGGTTTCTTGTAAGTATTCTTAGGTTCTTTTGTTTCATTCTTTCCTTTTTCCTTATAGTTTTGTTGCATACGTATTTTCTATTTTATTGTGGCAAAATCCAGAAAATAAAATTTATCATTTTAACTAAAAGTTTGTTATTCAGTGAGGTATAATGTAGTCTCAATATTCTTCAATCACTATCTAGTTCCAGAACATTTGAGTTACTCCAAAAGGAAACCTCATTATGCAGTCTCTCCATTTCCTTTCCCCCAATCCCTAGCAACCTCTTATCTACTTTCTGATTTTAAGGATTTGCCCATTCTGGATATTTCATGTAAATGGAATCATATATGGTCTTTTGGGTCTGTCTTCTTTCACTTAGCATGTTTTTAGTATTCATCCATGTTACAACATGTATTAGTACTTCTTTCCTTTTTTTTTAATCAATTAATAAGCTTTATTTTTTAAACCAATTTTAAGTTTATGGAAATTGAACAGATAGTGCAAAAAGCTCCCATATACCACTTCTGTCTTCCTAGTCTCAGTTTTTCTATTAACATCTTGCTTTAGTATAATACATTTGTTAATATTGCTGAACCGGTATCAATTCATTATTATTAACTAAACCCTACAATTTTCATTGGTGTTATTCTTTTGTGCAGTACAGTTTTAGGGGTTTTCACAAACACATAATGTCATGAATCCATCTAATGATGGATTCATAAAGAATATTTTCACTACCCTAAAATTCCCCTGGGTTCCATCTACTATCTGTTCCTCCCTCTCCTTGAACTCCTGGAAAGCACTGATTTTTTTTTTTTTTTTTTTTTACTATCTCTATGTTTTTGTCTTTTCTAGAATTTTGTATAGTTGGAATTATATCTTTATGCAACCTTTTAAGACAGGCTTCTTAAAAAAGCAGTATCTGCTAAAGGTTCCTCTGTCTTTTGAGGCTTGATAGCTCATTTCTTTCTTTTTTAAAAAAATTTATTTCTTTTCAGCGTAACAGAATTCATTGTTTATGTACCACACCCAGTGCTCCATGCAATACGTGCCCTCCATCATACCCACAACCTGGCTCCCCTAACCTCCCATCTCCCGCCCCTTCAAAATCCTCAGATTGTTTTTCAGAGTCCATAGTCTCTCATGGTTCATCTCCCTTCTCTTTGCTCAACTCCCTTCTCTCCATCTCCCCTTGTCCTCCATGTTATTTGTTATGCTCCACAAATAAGTGAAACTATATGATAATTCTTTCTTTTTTATGGCTGAATAATATTTAATTTATGGAAACACCACCTTTTGTTTATGCATTCATCTGTTAATGGTCATTTGGGTTGTTTTTACCCTTTGGCTATTGTGGATAGTGCTGCTAGCTACGAACATTTGTGTGTAAGTAATTTTTTATTATACACCTGTTTTTGTGTTTTTTTGACTATACACACACACACACACACACACACACCTGTTTCATTTCTTTTGAGTATATATATATATATATATATACACATATATATGTATATATGTATGTAAAAGTGGAAATTCTGAGTCATATGGTAATTCTATGTTTAACGTTTTGAGGAAGAGCCAAACTGTTTTCCATGGTGGTTCTATTATTTTACATTTTCACCAGCAAAGTATGAGTGTTTCATTCTCCACATTTTCGCTAACATTATTATTGTTGATTAGAAAAATTCTAAATTAAACCTTGTGGGTAGGTGTGAAGTGGGATCTCATTGTCATTTTGATTTATATGTTCATAATTAATGATATTGAGTATCACTATGTACTTGTATGCTATTTGTATATCTTCTTTGGAAAAATATCTATTCAAATACTTAATCCATTTTTAATTAGGTTGTTTTTCTTTTTGTTGTTGAGCTGTAAGAGTTCTTTATATTCTGAATACTAGACTCTCATCAAAAATAGAATTTGCAGATATTTTCTTTCATATTGTAGGTTGCCTTTTTACTCTTTGGTAGGTATCCTTTGATGCATAAGAATTTTAATTAAAAAGTTTTTTAAATTAAAATTCAATTTAGTTAATATAGAGTGTATTATTGGTTTCAGGAATAGAATTTTCTGTCTTTTCTAGAATTTTGTATAGTTGGAATTATATCTTTATGCAACCTTTTAAGACAGTGCTCATTACATCAAGTGCCTTCTTTTAATGCCCATTACCCAATAACCCCATCCCTCCCCCAACATCCCTTCCAGCAACCCTCAATTTGTTCCCTACAGTTTGGAGTCTCATATGGTTTGCCTCCCTCTCTGTCTTTATTTTTCCTTTCTTTCCCTATATCCATCTGTTTCCTTTCTTAAATTCCACACATGAGTGAAATTATATGGTATTTGTGTTTCTCTTATGGACTCATTCCGCTTAGCATAATACCCTCTAGTCCCATCCATGTCATTGCAAATAGCCAGATTTCATTCTTTTTGATGGCTGAGTAGTACTCCATTGTGTGTGTGTGTGAGTGTGTGTGAGTGTGTGTGTGTGTGTGTGTGTACCCCAAATCTTCTTTATTCATTCATTTGTTGATGGATATCTGGGCTCTTTCCATATTTTGGCAATTGTGGACATTGTTGCTATAAACATTGGGGTACATGTGCCCCTTCAAATCACCATCTTTGTATCCTTTGGATAAATGCCAGTAGTGCAATTGCTCAATCATAGGGTAGTTCTATTTTTGACTTTTTGAGGAACTTCCATACTGTTATCAGAGTGGTTGCACCAGTTTGCATTCCCACCAACAGTATAAGAGGGTTCCCCTTTCTCTGCATCCTTGCCAACATCTGTTGTTTCCTAACGTGCTAATTTTAGCCATTCTGACTGGTATGAGTTGGTATCTCACTGTGGTTTTGATTTGTATTTTCCTGATGCTGAGTAAGGTAGAACATTTTTTCATGTGTCTGTTGGCCATTTGTATTTCTTCTTTGAGAAATACATGTTCAAGTCTTCTGCTCATTTCTTAACTGGCTTTGTTATTTTTTGGGTGCTGAGTTTTATGTTCTTTAAAAAAATTTTTTTTTCAGTTTACATTTATCTTTATTTTTATTTATTATTTTTTATTTTTATTTTAAATTAATTAATTTTTGATTTTTTAAAAAATTTTATTTTATTTTATTTTTAAAATTTATTTTCAGCATAACAGTATTCATTATTTTTTCACCACACCCAGTGCTCCATGAAATCCGTGCCCTCTATAATACCCACCACCTGGTACCCCAACCTCCCACCCCCCCGCCACTTCAAACCTCTCAGATTGTTTTTCAGAGTCCATAGTCTCTCATGATTCACCTCCCCTTCCAATTTACCCCAACTCCGTTCTCCTCTTTAACTCCCCATGTCTTCCATGCTATTTGTTATGCTCCACAAATAAATGAAACCATATGATAATTGACTCTCTCTGCTTGACTTATTTCACTCAGCATCATCTCTTCCAGTCCCGTCCATGTTGCTACAAAAGTTGGGTATTCATCCTTTCTGATGGAGGCATAATAATACTCCATAGTGTATATAGACCACATCTTCCTTATCCATTCATCCGTTGAAGGGCATCTTGGTTCTTTCCACAGTTTGGTGACTGTGGCCATTGCTGCTATAAACATTGGGGTACAGATGGACCTTCTTTTCACGACATCTGTATCTTTGGGGTAAATACCCAGTAGTGCAATTGCAGGGTCATAGGGAAGTTCTATTTTTAATTTCTTGAGGAATCTCCACACTGTTCTCCAAAGAGGCTGCACCAACTTGCATTCCCACCAACAGTGGAAGAGGGTTCCCCTTTCTACACATCCCCTCCAACACATGTTGTTTCCTGTCTCGCTAATTTTGGTCATTCTAACTGGTGTAAGGTGATATCTCAATGTGGTTTTAATTTGAATCTCCCTGATGGCTAGTGATGATGAGCATTTTTTCATGTGTCTGATAGCCATTTGTATGTCTTCATTGGAGAAGTGTCTGTTCATATCTTCTGTCCATTTTTTGTTATGATTGCCTGTTTTGTGTGTGTTGAGTGTGAGGAGTTCATTATAGATCCTGGGTATCAACCTTTTGTCTGTACTGTCATTTGCAAATATCTTCTCCCATTCCCTAGGTTGCCTCTTTGTTTTTTTGACTGTTTCCTTTGCTGTTCAGAAGCTTTTGATTTTGATGAAGTCCCAAAAGTTCATTTTCACTTTTGTTTCCTTTGCCTTTGGAGACGTATCTTGAAAGAAGTTGCTGTGGCTAATATTGAAGAGGTTACTGCCTATGTTCTCCTCTAGGATTCTGATGGATTCGTGTCTCACGTTGAGGTCTTTTATCCATTTTGAGTTTATCTTTGTGTACGGTGTAAGAGAATGGTCGAGTTTCATTCTTCTACATATAGCTGTCCAGTTTTCCCAGCACCATTTATTGAAGAGACTGTCTTTTTTCCAATGTTTATTTTTTCCTGTTTTGTTGAAGATTATTTGCCCATAGAATTGGGGGTCCATATAAAAATATTTTATTTATTTATTTGACAGAGAGACAATGAGAGAGGGAACACAAGCAGGGGGAGGGGGAGAGAGAGAAGCAGGCTCCCCACTGAGCAGTGAGCCTGATGCAAGGCTAGACTCTAGAACCCTGGGATCATAAACTGAGCTGAAGGCCGACACTTAACCAACTGAGTCACCCAGGTGCCCCTATTTTTTAAAAATTTAACTTCAATTATCTAACATGTAGTACAAAATTAGTTTCAGATGTAGAGTTCATTAACTCATAAGTTGCATATAACACCAGTGCTCATCACATCATGTGCTCTCCTTAATGCCCATCATCCAATTACCCCATTCCCCTACCCACCACCCTTCCAGAAACAGTCAGTTTTTTTCCTATAGTTGGGAGTCTCTCATGGTTTATCTCCCTCTCGATTACTTCCCATTTAGTTTTCCCTCCCTTCTCCTTTGATCCTCTGTACTGTTTCTTATATTCCACATATGAGGGAAACCATATAATAATTGTCTTTCTCTGACTGATTTATTTTGCTCAGCATAATACACTCCAGTTCCATCCAGTTCATTGTAAATATTCTAAGGATTATAAATATTATAAGTATTCATCCTTTCTGATTGCTGAGTAATATTCCATTGTGTGTGATATATATCTTCTTTATCCATTATCTGTCAATGGACAGTGGACACCTTGGCTCTTTCCACAGTTAGGCTAAAAGATTATATGCCTAATTTGTTGGCATGTAATTGCTCATAACAACATGTGCCCTCCCTAATACCCATCACCCAATTAACCCTTCCCCCACCCCCCTCCCTTCCATAACCCTCAGTTTTGTTCTTGAAGTCTAGGTTCTTTCATGGTTTTTCTCCCTCTCTGATTTCTCTTTCAGTTTTCCCTCCCTTCATCTATGGTCCTCTGTGGTATTCCTATGCTCCACATATGAGTGAAACCATATGATAATTGTCTGTCTCTGCTTCACTTATTTCACTTAGCATAATTCCATCCACTTCCATGTTGATGCAAATGGTATGTCTTCATCTTTTAAAGATTGTTTTTTTCTTTCTGTTGTTCAGCTTGGGTGATGTCTACTACCCTTTCAGATCACTGATTTGTTCTTCTGCATCATCTAATATGCTTTTGATTCCCTCTATTGCATTTTTTATTTCAGTTATTATATTCTTTATCTCTGATTGATTTTTTTTCTAAATTTTCTGTCTTATTACTGAAGTTCTCACTATGTGCATCCATTTTTCTCCTGAGTTCAGGAAGCATCTTTATAACCATTACTTGGAACTCCTTATCAGGTAGATGGCTTATTTCTATTTTGTTTAACTCATTTTCTGAGGTTTTATCTTGTTATTTTATTTGTAACATATTCCTCTGTCTCCTCATTTTGCCTGACTCTGGGTTTCTATATATTAGGTAGATCATTTATGTCTCTTGGTCTTGAAGGAGTAGCCTTATGTAGAAGGTGTCTTGTGGATCTGCGAGGTGCAATACCCTCCTTGTCACAAGAAATAGGTGCTCCAGGGGTATCTCCTGTATGGCTGCTATGGGCATACTGGTGAGTTGGGCTGGCCCTTGGCATGGGTGGGTGAGAGGCCTGGCAACAGCTATTATGAACATACTGATAAGTGGGGTCCTCTTTGTGGGGGTTATGATCCTAGCTGAGACTATCTGTCAGATGACGACCTGTCAGAAGCCCTTTTGGAGGGACATTAGCCAAGGGTTGAAGGTTGAGTGTGGTGGGTCTACAGAATTCCAGGGAGGGTGAGTAGTGCTAGCAAGATAGATGGAGAGTGTCAGAAATGGTTTCCATCAAGTCTAAATCTGGAAGGTAGAAGAAGTATAAGAAAAATAGCACCAATCATTGAAGCTGTTTCTGGAGAATGTTCCTACAGATCCCTAACTCAGTGACACAGACCTTAAAATTAGTCAATAATTATCTTTTACTTATGGCCCAGGTGTTTTTTAAATTGCTGCCTTTGTGCTGGGTCTTGGAATGAGTGAGATTGTGCATCAGTATTTTAAGAGCAGTCTTGGTTTCCTGTAATCTTCCAGCTCCCCCAGAGTCAAGCCCTATTGATATTCAAAGCTGAACATTATAGAGGCTTGTTTTTCTGGTGTGGGTCCCCAGAGCAAGGGTGCCTGATATGGGGCTTCATCCTCTCATTCCTCAGGGATGACCTTCCATATTTATGATATCCTTCTGGTATTTAGTTCCCCACCAGTAATGTGGGTTGACTAGACTGTGTCTCTGCCACTTTTATCCATCTTGATGTAGCATTTTCTTTACATATTTGGTTGTGGGAGAGCTGTTCTCCTAGGCCTCGGGTCATTCTCAGAGAGTTTTTTTGGTGTGACTAAGGGAGGAGGAGAGCTCAGGATCTTCCTACTCTATTATCCTGATTTTATCTCTATTTACATACCCTAAAGGCTGTGGCTTGAGGGTCTTGTTTCCAATCACTCTGAAAGTAGGTGCTCATTGAGATCCCTCCTTTGGAATACTGACAGTTCTTGGAATAACCTCAACAGCTGGGACCTATAAAGGATAAGCCAGGCTGCTTACACAGTGAGAAAGGTCCAAGAGACAACAAAGTACGAGGGCTAAGTTGAATGACAAGTTCAGTTCCTACACTCTCAATTGGAAGAAGTGGCTATTTTACTTTATATATAGAAATAAACATTAAAAATCAAGCAAAATGAAGAAACAGAAGAAAATATTTCAAAAGAAAGAATGAAACAACTTGCTATATATAAAGGAACCCCCATAAGATTATGAGTGGATTTGTCTGCAAAAATTTTGCTGGACAAAAGGGAGTGGCATGATGTAGTCAAAGAGCTGAAGGGAAAAAGCTTGCAACCAAGAATGTGAACTAGAAGATTATCATTTATAATAATGGGGAGAGAGAAACAGTTTTTCAGATAAACAAAAACTAAAGAGTTCATCTTTACCAAACAAGACTTGCAAGAAATTTTAAAGGGAATTCTTTAAGCTAAAAAGAAAGGGTGATCATTAGTAAAAAGAAAACATATGAAAGTAAAAATTCTCACTGGTAAAGGTAAAATATATAGTAAATGCAGTGGTTTAATTACTTATAAAGCTAGTATGAAGATCAAGAGACAAAAGCAGTAAAAATTACTGTGACTATAATAATTAGAGGAGGGACACACAAAAAAGATGTAAAATGTGACATCAAAAACATAAAATTTGGAAAGGAGAGTAAAAATGTAGTTTTAGGATGTATTTATTTAATCAATTAAATTTAATTTTATTTTTTCAGTGTTCCAAGATTCATTGTTTATGCAGCACACCCAGTGCTCCATGCAGTATGTGCTCTCTTTCTACCCACAACCAGGCTCACCTAACCCCTCACTCCCTTCCCCTCCAAAACCCTCTGTTTGTTTTTCAGAGTCAAGTCTCTCATGCTTTGTCTCCCTTCTGATCTCCCTCAGTTCACTTTTTTTTTCTTTCTTCTAATGTCCCCCTATTTACTTCTTATGCTCCGCAAGTAAGTGAAACAATATATAATTGACTCTCTCTGCTTGACTTATTTCACTCAGCATAATCTCCTCCAGTCTTATTGATGCTGATACAAAAGTTGGGTATTCATCCTTTCTGATGGAGGCATAATATTCCATTGTATATATGGACCACAACATCTTTATCCATTCATCCGTCAAAGGGCATCTTGGCTCTTTCCACAGTTTGGCGATTGTGGCCATTGCTGCTATGAATATTGACATACATATGGCCCTTCTTTTCACTACATCTATATCTTTGGGGTAAATACCCAGTAGTGCAATTACAGGGTCATAGGATAGTTCTATTTTTAATTTTAGAATGTATATGAACTTAAATTGCTATCAATTTAAAATAGACTTTTATATATACAGGCTGTTATAAGTGAGCCCCATGGTAACCACAAAATTCTATTGTAAATACACAAAAGAAAATGAGAAAAGAAATTAAGCATAACATTAAATAAAATCATCATACCACAAGGAAAGTGATCTAGAGAAGAAAGAAAAGAGAGGAACCATGAAAATAGCCAGAAAACAATAAATACAATGACAGGAAGTGCATACCTATCAATAATTAGTTTAAATGTAAATGGAGTAAATGCTCTAATTGAAAACCATAGGATGACTGAATGGATAAAAGTCAACACCCATCTATATGTTTTCTATAAGAGACTTACTCCAGATCTAAACACACACAGACTGAAGGTGAAGGAATAGAAAAAGATATTTTATACAAAGAGAAACTAAAAGAAAGCTGGGTAGATATACTATCAGACAAAATAGACTTTAAATAAAGACTATAATAAAAGACAGAGATGAGCATTATCTTGGTTTTGTATCAACATGGACATGACTGGAGGAGATTATGCTGCGTGAAATACGTCAAGCTAAGGGAGTGAATTATAAAGTTTCACTTACTTGTGGAGCATAAGGAATAATATGGAGGACATTAGAAGAAAAGGAAAAGTGAATTGGGGTAAATCAAAGGGGAGGATAAACCATGAGAGACTGTGGACTCTGAGAAACAAACTGAGGGTTTTAGAGGGGAAGGAAGGGAGTGATAGGTGAGCCTGGTGGTGATATTAAGGAGGGCAAATATTGCATGGAGCACTGGGTGTGGTGCATAAACAATGAATCTTGGAACACTGAAAAAATAAAATAAAATAAAATAAAATATTATATAATGATAAAAGGATCAATCCAAGAAGAAGATATAACATTTGTAAATATTCATGCACCCAACATATGAGCAACTAAGAGAAAATACTAGAGAACTTAAGGGAGAAATTGATGGCTGTATAATAATAGTAGGTACCTTTAATTTCCCGCTTACATCAATGTTTAGATATTTTAGACAGAAAATCAATAAGGAAATATTGGCCTTAAATGACACAGTAGACAGGATGGACTTAATAGATAAATATAGAGTATTTTATCCAAATTCAGCACAATATACATTCTTCTCAAATGCACGTGAAATATTCTGCAGGATAGAATATTCTGCAGAATAGGGCACCTATGTGGTTCAGTCAGTGATCTTGGACTCCTGAGATCGAGCCCTGCATCGGGCTCCCTGCTCAGTGGGGCATCTGCTTCTCCCTCTGCCCCTCCTCCTGCTCTTGTGCTCCCTCTCTATCAAATAAATTAAAAAAGCTAAAAGAAAAAAAAAGAATATTCTACAAGATAGGAATTCTGCAAGCCATGAAACAGGTCTCAATGAATGTAAGAAGTTTGAAATCATATCAAGCGTCTTCACTTACCACAATAATATGAAACTAGAAATCAACTAGAAGATAAAAATCTGGAAAAAATCACTAATATGTGGAGATTAAATAACAAGCTACTGAATAAACAATGGGTCAGTGAAAGGAGAAATTAAAAAAAATATCTGGGGACAAATTAAAATGGATACACAACATACCAAAATCTATGGTGAATAGCAGTAGTAGTTCTTTTTTTTTCTAGGTTACTATTTTTTTAAATTTTTTATTTTTTATAAACATTTATTTTTATCCCAAGGGGTACAGGTCTGTGCATCGCCAGGTTTACACACTTCACAGCACTCACCAAAGCACATACCCTCCCCAATGTCCCTAACTCCCCCCTTCTCACACCCCCCCACCAGCAACCCTCAGTTTGTTTTGTGAGATTAAGAGTCACTTATGGTTTGTCTCCCTCCCAATCCCTTCTTGTTTCATTGATTCTTCTCCTACCCACTTAAGCCCCCATGTTGCATCACCACTTCCTTATATCAGGGAGATCATATGATAGTTGTCTTTCTCTGCTTGACTTATTTCGCTAAGCATGATATGCTCTAGTTCCATTCATGTTGTCGCAAATGGCAACATTTCATTTCTTTTGATGGCTGCATAGTATTCCATTGTGTATATATACCACACCTTCTTGATCCATTCATCTGTTGATGGACATCTAGGTTCTTTCCATAGTTTGGCTATTGTGGACATTGCTGCTATAAACATTCGGGTGCACGTGCCCCTTTGGATCACTACATTAGTATCTTTAGGGTAAATACCCAGTGGTGCAATTGCTGGGTCATAGTTCTATTTTCAACATTTTGAGGAACCTTCATGCTGTTTTCCAGAGTGGTTGCACCAGCTTGCATTCCCACCAATAGTGTAGGAGGGTTCCCCTTTCTCTGCATCCTCGCCAGCATCTGTTATTTCCTGACTTGTTGATTTTAGCCATTCTGACTGGTGTGAGGTAATATCTCATTGTGGTTTTGATTTTTATTTCCCTGATGCTGAGTGATATGGAGCACTTTTTCATGTATCTGTTGGCCATCTGGATGTCTTCTTTGCAGAAATGTCTGTTCATGTCCTCTGCCCATTTCTTGATTGGATTATTTGTTCTTTGGGTGTTGAGTTTGCTAAGTTCTTTATAGATTTTGGACACTAGTCCTTTATCTGATATGTCGTTTGCAAATATCTTCTCCCATTCTGTCAGTTGTCTTTTGATTTTGTTAACTGTTTCCTTTGCTGTGCAAAAGCTTTTGATCTTGATGAAATCCCAATAGTTTATTTTAGCCCTTGCTTCCCTTGCCCTTGGCGATGTTCCTAGGAAGATGTTGCTGTGGCTGAGGTCGAAGAGGTTGCTGCCTGTGTTCTCTTCAAGGATTTTGATGGATTCCTTTCTCACATTGAGGTCCTTCATCCATTTTGAGTCTATTTTCGTGTGTGGTGTAAGGAAATGGTCCAATTTCATTTTTCAGCACTAGTAGTTCTAATAGATAAGTTTGTAGCAATACAGGTCTATCTTAAGAAACAAGAAAAAACTCAAATAAACAATTTCACTTTATACTTATAGAAACTAGAAAAAGAAGAATAAAGTCCAAACTTAGTAGAAGGAAGGAAATAATAAAGATCAGAGGCACAATATATGAAATAAAGATTAAAAATACAATAGAAAAGATCAGTGAAACAAAAGCTGGTTCTTTGACAAGAAAAAAAATTGGAAAACATTGGCGAGACATACTGAGAAAAAGAGAGAGGGCTCAAATAAAATCAGAAATAAGAGAGGAAAAGTTACAACTGATATAAAAGAAAAAGAAAAGAAAAAGAATCACCAAAGATTACTGTGAACAATTATACACCAACAGTTTGGACAACCTATAAGAAATGGATAAATTTCTAGAAATATATAACCTTCTAAGACTGGATCATAAAGAAGTAGATAATCTGAATAGAATGATTATTAATAGGAGATTGAATCAGTAATCAAAAAACTTCCAGCAAACAGAAGTCCAGTGATAGATGACTTCATAGGTAGATTGTACCAAATACTTAAAGGAGAATTAATGCATGTACTTCTCAAAATATTCCAAAAAATTGAAAAAGAGGGGATTCTTCCAAACTCATTTTTAAATGTCAACATTACACTGATACCAAAAGCGATCAAAGAACTACAGAAAAAGAAAATTATAGGCCAGTATCATTGATGAATATTGATGTAAAAGTCCTCAACAAAATATTAGCAAAACAAATTGAACAATACATTAAAATGATCATGTACTATGATCATGTGAGATTTATTCAAGGGATGCAAACATGGTTCAACACCTGTAAATCAATCAACATGATATATAGCATTAACAAAATGAAGGATGAAAATCATGTTCATCTTAATAGACATGAAATTTTTTTTTTAACGAAGTTCAACATTCATTTATCATAAAGACTCAACAAAGTGGGTGTAGAGGGGACATACTTCAACATAATAAAGGCCATATAGGACAAACCCATAGCTAACATCATACTCAGTGATGAAAAACTGAAATCTTTTCTTCTAAGATCAGGAATAAGACAGTAATATCCATTCTTCCTTGCCACTTTTATTCAACACAGTATTAGAAATCCTAGCCAGTGCAATTAGGCAAGAAAAAGAAATAGAAATGACTTTAATTGGAAATGAAAAAGTAAAACTGTCACTACTTATGGATTACATGTTTTCATATATAGAAAACTCCTAGGAATCCACCAAAAAATTTTTATAACTAATAAAAAAGTTCACTAAAGTTTCAGGGTAAAAACCCAATATACAAAAATCTTTTGTGTTTTTATACATTAACAGTGAACTATAAGAATGAGACACTAAGAAGACAATCCCAGTTACAATTGTATCAACAAGAATAAAATACCTAGGAATAAATTTAACCAAGGAGGTAAAATTCCTGTACACTGAAAACTAGAAGACATTGATGAAAGATATTGAAGAAGACACAAATAAACAGAAAGATACTCTATGCTTATGGATTAGAAGAATTAATATTTTTAAAATGTCCATATTAGCTGAAGCAATCTATATATTAAATGTTATCCCTTTGAAAATTTATGGCATTTTTTACAGAAATAGATCCATCCAATATGTATGAAAATAGATATCCAATATCTATGTATGAAACCACAAATATTCCAAGTAGCCAAAGCAGTCCTAAGAAAGAAAAACAAATTTAGAGGTATCAAAACCCCAGATTTGAATATACACTACAAAGCTGTAGTAATCAAAATAGTATAGTATCAACATAAAACAGACATATAGATCAATGGTACAGATTAGAGATCTCAGAAATAAACCCATGCATATATAGTCAACTTATGACAAAAGGAGGCCAAGAATATATAATAAATAAATGATGTTGGGAGGGAAAATGGACAGTCATGTTATACCATATACAAAAATTAGCTCAAAGTCAATTAAAGTCTTGAATGTAATATCTGTAACTATAAGACTGAAGAAAACATAGGTGGAAAGCTTTTTGACATTAGTCTTAGTGATCATTTTTTGACTCTGACTTCAAAGGCAAGGGCAAAAAAAGCAAAAATAAGAGGTAGTACATCAAACTAAAATCTTCTGTATGAAGGATACCATCAAAAAAAGAAAAAAGAAAAAAGAAAAAAAAACCTTACTGAATAGAAGATATTTCCAAGTCATATATCTAAGAAGGGGTTAATATCCAAAATATATAATGAACTCATATAACCTAATATCAAAAAGAGAAATAATCTGATTAAAAATGGGTAGATCTGAATAGACATTTTCCCAAAGAAGATATATAAATGTCCAACAGGTACATGTAAAGATAATTAACATCACTAATCATGAGGAAAAGGTAAATAAAAAATATGTGATACCACCTCCCACCTGTTAGAATGGCTATTATCAAAAAGATAAGGAATAATAAGTTGGCAAGAAGAGGAAAAAAGAGAACCTGTACACTGTTGGTGGTAATGTAAATTAGTACAATCACTGTGGAAAACACTATGGAGAAAAATATCCTATGATCCAACAATTCCACTTCTGGAATTAAAAAAAAAAGTGAAAATATTATTTCAAAAAGATATATGTACTCTTGTGTTCATTGCAGTATTATTTACAATAGCCAAGATATGGAACTAATCTTAAGTGTCCATTGATGGATGAATGGAAGATGTGGTATAAATACATAATGGAATACTACTCAGTCATAAAAAAAGAATGAGATCTTGACACTTGCGGCCACGTAAGTGTACCTTGAGGGTATTATACTAAGTGAAATAAGTCAGAGAAAAACAAATATCATATGATTTTACTTATATGCAGAATCTAAAAAAATAAACAATGAAACAAAACAAAACTAATAGATACCCAGAACAGATTGGTAGTCACCAGATGGTATGGGGGTTGAATATATAAATAAGTAACAGGGATGTAATATTACAGCATTGCTATGGTCAGTAATGTTGTATTGCACATATGATGTGAGAGTAAGAGAGTAAATCGTAAAAGTTCCCATCACAGGAAAAAAATGGCAAAACTTTGCTTGGTGACAGATGGTAACTAGACTTATTTTGGTCACCATTTCATAGATTACACAAATATCACATGATATACATGAATCTAATATAATGTTATATGTCAATTATAGCCTAATAAGAAAGAACATTATATTAATTTCCCTTGCAATTTCTTTGACTCATTGGTTGCTTAAGAGTATGTTGTTAATTTATACACAGTTATGAATCTTCCACTTTTCCTTGTAGTGATTTCTAGTTTTATCCCATTGAAGTTAGAAACTATTCTCTGTGTGATTTCAATCTTATTTAATTTTCAAAAATTTTAGTGATATAACATACAGTCTGCCCGGGAAAATGAATTCCATGTGTACTTGAGAGAACTATATTCTTCTGTTGTTGGGTGAGATGTTCTATAAATATCTGTTAGATCTAGTTGGTCTATAATGTTGTTCACGTCCTTAATTTCTTTATTGATCTTATGTCTAGTTATTCTACACATCATGCGGAGTGGGGTATTCCAACCATTATTTTAGATTACTTCTCTATTCAATTTGGTCAATTTTTGTTTCATATGTTTTGGCACTTTGTCATGAGGTATATACATGTTTGTAATTATTATATTTCTTGATGGATTAACCCCATTATTGATATATAATATCAATATCCTAATATGAGCTATTTTTAAATGGATTTTGTGAAATTACATTGAAATACATTTTCTTGGTTCTTTTCTAGATCATGGTTGGAAACATTGGAACACTCTTTAAGATTCGTATTGGTCATACTAATTCTGGATCCTCCCCTTCCTGGCACTGTAAAGAGGTGAAAACTTACCAACAACACTCCCATCCTTTGCAAAACCCTCTGCAAATTCCTTTCAGGAATCAAACCCCAAAGAGGCATTTCACACCTGTTGTAATTGGTGGAACCAAACCTAGATCTTTTTAGTCAGTCTATTTCTCAAAACAACATCATATGCCCTTATTAATAACTTAATTCCTAATTTATTGAGGTAAGTACCTCAAGTAAATAATCCTTTTACCTCTTTGCAAAGAAAAGTACTTGGGACTGTGGATAAACTCCCATTGTTCTTTTTTTTTAATTTTAGTTTTAACTATTTTATTATTTTTTATTAAGTATGGTTGAAACAGTGTTATATTAATTTCAGGTGTACAACATCATGTTTTGACCATTACATTGCTTCTTGATATGGTTGCACTATTGATGAAAAGGTAACTAGGTGAATGTTATCAGAAGGTTTCAGAAGGTTTGTAAAAATAGACAATTTGTGTTTGTGAAATAATAATCTTCTAGACTTGAATGCCAGCTCTCAAATTTGGTCTATTCATGCTAAGCAAATAATGCCACTTGATACATTTTAACAGCAAAAAAAAAAAAAAAAAAAAAAAAAAGGCTTACACTTTCTAAATTATTCAGAATTAAAAATTTTACTTATTACCACAATTGCCAACAAACAATCTTTAACATTGAAAATCAAAAATCTTATTATCCATTTTCATGTATGGTGTATTTCCATCTTTTGTCGTTTCAAAATAAATGAACTTATATAAGCAAGTTCTCCAAATGCAAAGACCATCTAGTCAAACTCTTGATATTCTTGGCAGACTTGTTCTACAGTTTTGTAATATGTGAGAAAATTAATGAAAATTTTGTGGAAGATGAGTAATCACCTAAAAATACTTTTATTCTATTAGCAGATATATCTATATATAGCCATAGTTATACGTATCTATGGATACATATAGTTGTTAATAATACCGTCTTCTTTGGGACATCAGGGTGGCTCAGTCAGTTAACCTTCTGCCTTTGGCTGGGGTCATGTTCTCAAGGTACTGGGTTCCAGTTCAAGACAGGCTCACTGCTCAGTGGGGACCCTGCTTCTCCCTATGCTCCTCTCCCTGCTCAAGCTCTCTCTCTTTCTCACTATCTTTCCCTCAAATAAATAAATAAAATCTAAAAAAAATAATGCCATCACTTTTGCATTAAAGTCACAAAAGATCCTGAAGGAAATTGGAAAATGAAACTCATTTTATGAAAATATGAATGTAGAAGTTAGATTTTAGATTTAAAATTACTGCATGGCTGCTATATGAAATAATTTTCTCTTTTATGCTATATAGGGTTTTGAAGTACAATAATCAAATTGATACTTAAGTGATCATATATAATAGTGCCTTTTACTTTTTTTAAGTTAATTTGTGAAAATTATCATTAATACTCCTGTCATCTCATTTGATTGAAAACCAATAAGCAATATTATATTCATTATACATTTCTATTCAGCCTGGATGTTGAGACAGCGATTCAGGGATCTAAAAAGATTTTATAATATATTGCAGAGAAAAGACAAAAAAATCGGTTGAATGTTTCTGTTGTGTCTCTCTGTATGACAATTACTCTCATTGCAAGGCAACTTTGTGCCTGAGTTTTACCTCACCTGTCTTTGAGTATCAGTAAAGAAGGGAGATGGTCTTGATTCAAAGTTTTATTCCAGCTCGATAAAGCACTTATATAATTTACTAATTTTGCCAAGTTAAGTTACTAGATAATGTGTTGGGTATTTTCTGTTTAATTCTTTTTTAAAATTTAATTTAATTTTTCCAGTGTTCCAAGATTCACTGTTTATGCATCACCCATGCAATACTTGCACTTCTTAATACCCACCACCACCAAACCCTCACCCCCCACCCCTCCAAAATCCTCAATTTGTTTCTCAGGGTCCACAGTCTCTCATGGTTTGTCTCCCCCTCTGATTTCCCCCAATTCACTTTTCCTAATGTCCTCCATGTCATTCCTCAAGCTCCACAAGTAAGTGAAACCATACGATAATCGACTTTCTCTGCTTGACTTTCTTTAATCAGCATATCTCCTCCAGTCTTGTTGATGCTGATACAAAAGTTGGGTATTCATCCTTTCTGAAGGAGGCATAATATTCCATTGTATATATGGACCATATCATCTTTATCCATTCATCTGTCAAAGGGCATCTTGGCTCTTTCCACAGTTTGGCGATTGTGGCCATTGCTGCTATGAATATTGACATACAAATGGCCCTTCTTTTCACTACATCTGTATCTTTGGGGTAAATACCCAGTAGTACAATTGCAGGGTCATAAAGAAGCTCTATTTTTAATTTCTTAAGGAATCTTCACACTGTTTTCCAAAGTGGCTGTAGCAACTTGCATTCCCACCAACAGTGTAAGAGGGGTCCCCTTTCTCCACATCCCCTCCAACACTTCTTATAGTATAGTTTAGAAGTTTAAAATTTAAAGTAAGCCAATTTGTACCTATAACATGAAGGGATTTGAGTTAAAACATTTAGCCCATTATAGCAATAATGATACAACATTTCCACAGCCCATAAAATAATCACATTACTTTTAATCCTTTAATCTTGGTTCTTTCAAGTTTCGTTAAGAAGATTACAAAATAAAAAGTTTCAAATGGTGGTTTATTTTGTACTTCTCAAGTAATTTGCCTTGGGCTTTATTTAAAATAACCAAATCAAATAGTGATGCCAGCAGCCTTGCAAAACCATGGCAATTCTGTGTGGTTCTCAGGAAGCCTTTCTATAAGTGTGATTGTACCAAAATCACACATGGTGTGAATTTATGAATGCATTCTGGGTCTTACCAAGATCTGGAGAATTAATAAGTTTATGTATCAAAAATATTTCTTTATAACAACCTAATTTCTTAAATATATTAAAATAGGAAAAATCTCTGATTTAGACATTTTAAAGACTATAAGATTAATTTAACAAATAAAATAGCACTCACTGAAGCTTTTAAAACAATAATAGTACCCAATTCATGAAAGGCTAGATTTTAGAATCAGGAATCATAGTTTCTACTTTCTGCTGATTTTTTGTATTCATCTGATCCTAATAGAATTTATTAACATCTTTGTTTAACTCCAGGATAAATGGAATAGATCTAATATGGCATAATAGGTACCCAAATAAATAATTATTGCTTAAATTTCATTCATTGCTGAGAACCCACAGAGAAAAAACTATCAGTTTTAATCTCTGATGCATGAAATATAAGCTTATGCTAACATTTTATAAAATCATTTTGAAATAAAAAAGGTATTTACTAAGGGATTGGAACAGAGAAGTAATAGATTTTTCAAAATTGTCAATCTCTTTCTAAATAGGAAAATATTAACACTTAGAAAATTTGAGAGGAAATTGGTATTTTTAGCATTTCAATATAGAGAAATTAGAAATAGAAAAATTTCAAAATAAAAGAAATGCCATTATACTTGAGATGACAATAAAAGAAGAAATTAGCACTTTTCTTGTCAAGTATTCAAGAACTTTTTGTATTTAAAAAGATGTGACATGATCTTCTATGAGCTAAGTGTGAGGCTTGGATGAAACTTTTATTAGACTCTTTGGTAAAGAATTCTTACATTTTTTACAAGAAATGCTGTTGCTTTGTAGATACAATTGTGGAACATGAATTCTGGAAAAGAGTTTTATATACCTGTTCAACGATGGTTGGCACAAGATCAAGAGGATGGGGAAATCTGTCGAGAATTTCCTGTTTTAAACAAAGGACAACCCATACTTCCAGGTAGGAAAGATCTAACTCCGTGAAGCACGAATAAAATATGTTTACCTAAATGCTTAAGGATAGGGAACTTTTAATACATGTCGAGTAAATAAATAAATGAATAAATAATGATTAAACAACTGCTCATTTCTTACCAATTACCTCTTCTGGTGTGAGAGTTGCATCTAGATATTTTGTAGTCATTTCATGTACTGGCATTCAGGAATATGTTTTTATCTACAATTAAACTTGCAGGGTGATCAAATGAAATTCCTCTTTCCTTATTTGTCTTAAGATTTTATGTATTTGTTTGAGTGAAAGAGCACAAGCAGGGGGAGGGTCAGGGGGAGAGGGACAAGCAGACTCCCGAGTGGGGAGTCTCACGTGGGGTTGTATCATGGGACCCTGGGATCGTGACCTGAACCTAAGTCAGATACTTATCCAACTGAGCCACCCAGGCATCTCTGAAATGTCTCTTAATCAGAACAAGAAAATTAAATTTTAGAAGGTCATGAGACAATTGAGTGCCCAATGAAGAAGTTATTCCAGAGCTAAGAAAAGGAAGTCAGTGTACACTTTCCCCACCAGTTTCTACTTTAGTTTTGAAAAATTTACTACTTGATGAGGAAATGAAAACAGAACTGCTTAATGACTTTAAGCATTTGATCAAAAGCAGTGGTGTGTTCAAGTTTTATGTAAATATGGCTGAGAAATAGGCTCTGCTCAGGGTTAGAGAGTCACTGTGTACTGTATAGTTCAGGGTGACTCTATAAGAGCTGTTTGCCTCGTGTCTGCTGGCCTCCATTTTGGAAGAGAATAGGAAAAGTGTATATAAGAATTATTAAGTGGGTAATTTACAAAAATAAATTTTTCTTCTATCCAGAATATTTCCTACCCAAAATGTGATATCTTAGCTTTTTAAAGCAATAAATGCTAATAAATATTATGTGAAGATTAAGAGGAGTTCCACAATGTCATACAATCTTATACTAGGCTTAGGTACATAATAATTGTAACTTTTTTAGGGAGTGTAGGTAAGTAAAACATTTGCAGAGGCTGATGATTCCACTGTGGTTTTTAACTAAGGTGTAATAAATTCTCTGTTAATTTTCTGAAGTCAAAATATTTTTGAAAATATATGAATAGTTACATTTGGTGAAAAGTGAAGGCTTGTGTGAGCATTGTTCTCACAACTCACAAGCATTTTTACCATCCTTAAAAGGATTCCCAACATTCTTCCTCATCAACCTATTTGCTTCATCCAGAATGAGACCTTGGCCAGGTGTCCTGTTCCTACCCACTGCTAGTCAGGATGCAGAGGTTATTTTTTGCTTTCTTGTCTCTTATTTTACTGTAAAATTCTGTTCAAAGGATCTATATTCTTCAAATACATAATAATTTTCCTTGCTTTATTTGTAGTACTTGGTACTTAAGGTTTATGAATAAACATTTCCCCCCAGTTTCTTCCCCCAGTTGGAGAAACCTCTTTCTTACATATCTCTGTGCTTCTGTACCCTCTCATATGCTGTTAATAAACTTAGTAAACCTTTACTTATCTAAATATCATAATAGATAAATGATAGCTGATCTCAGACATACTTTCATTTAATATTCTAGCCACGACTGGTGCCATGTATGAAATAATGTTATAGACAAGTGGCAGCTTTCTCTCAAGATGGAGACATCAGTTCTAGGTGGTGTAAACAAGGAAAGTCTCAATTACTGGTTTTTTTATTATTATTATTGTTGTTGTTGTTGTTGCTATATTGAGTAGCTTTGAGTCCATAAAGAATTAGGGCAGTATTTGTCTTTTTTTTTTTTTTTTTCTTTAAGAAAGAGAGAGAGTGAGAGTGGGCAGGGAGATTCAGAGAGAGAGAGAGAGAGAGAGAGAGAGACTGACTCTTAAGCAGGCACTGTGCTGAGCATGGATCTTGAGTTGGGGCTTGATCTCACAACTCTGAGATCATGACTTGAGTTGGACTTAACTGACTGAGCCACCAGACACCTCAGGGCAATATTTGTCATTTAAGGTGAAAGGAAGTCTAAAAGTGTTTGCCTGATTAGTCAGTATACTATCATATGTACCTGAAAAATATGTTTTGTAATTATGGAATTATTTTCCTGAAGGGGATAAGTGTTACTAAGATAACCAGAGCAAAAAATGGACTTTCTCAGGCTGGTGATGTATTTCTTTTTAATTTTAATGTTTAGTTGTGATAACAAACACATAACAAGATTGACTGTCTTAATATTTGTAATTGTACATTTCAGGAGTGTTAAGGATATTCACGTTGTTTTGCAACAGATGTCTAGTACTTTTTTCATCTTCCAAGAATGAAATTTTATTTCTTCTTTGTGAATTTTGGCAGATTGTTTCAGGGAATTGGTCCACTTTACCTAGGCTATCAAATTTGTGAACATAGAGTTGTAGTTGTTCGTAACATTCCTTTAGTATCATTTTAAGTTTCCATGGGATCTGTAGTGACATTCGCTTTTTAATTTCTGAAATTACTAATTTGTGTTCTCTTTTTTTCTCAGTGAGGGTGGCTAGAGGCTTATTGATTTGATTAAAATTTTTTGGAATTACTTTTAGTTTCATTGATTTTCTTCTCTTGATTTCTTATTTTTGATTTCACTGATTTCTGCTCTAAATCTTCTTATCTAATTTGATTTAATTTGCTCTTCTTTTTCTAGTTTCCCAGGGTGGAAACTTTGGTGGTTGATTTTAGACTTTTCTTCTTTTCTAATGTATGTATTCAGTGTGTTATAAATCCCTCAGCATTGTTTTTGCTCTATCCCACAAGTTTTGATAAATTGTATTTTTATTTTAATTAAGTTCAAAATATTTTAAAAATTTCCTTTGTATTACTTCTTTGACTCATGTGTTATTTAGAAGTGTGTTATTTGATCTCCGCATGTAATGGAATTTTTCAGATATCTTTTTGTTACTAATGCCTAGTTTAATTCTACTGTGGTCTGAGAGAAGACATTGTATGATTTCTGTTCTTTTAAATCTGTTAAGGTTTGTTTTATGGCCCAGACTGTGATCTATCTGGGTGAATGTCTCTTGTGAGTTGGGGAAGAATGTATGTTCTGCCATTGTTGGATGAAGTAATCTATAGATGTGAATTATAAGTAGTTGATCAACAGTGTTATTGAGTTCACTTATGTCCTTATTGATTTTCTGCTTGCTTGATCTGTCCATTTTTTGAGAGAGGGATGTTGAAGCCTCCAGCTATGACAGTGGATTCACCTATTTTCCTGCAATTCTGTCACATATTGAACATGAATTTTTGCTTCATGTAATTTGATGTTCTTTTGTTAGGCATATACATATGCAGTATTATCATGTCTTCTTAGAGAATTGGCATTTTAATCATTATATAATGCCTTTCTTTATCCCAAATATCTTTTCTTGCTTTAATACCTGCTGTGGCTGAAATTAATATAGGTATTCCTGCTTTCTTTTGATTAGTTTAAAATTCTGTATTTTCCTCTATCCATTTACTTTTAATTTATGTGTATCTTTATATTAAAAATAGGTTTATTATAGATAAAATAAACATAAAAATAAAAAAATTATAGATAAAATATAGATAAAATAAAATATTGGATCTTTTCTTTCATCCTTTAAATTTTTTATTTTTTAAATTTCTTTTCAGTGTATCAGAATTCATTGTTTATGCACCACACCCAGTGCTCCTTGCAATATGTGCCCATGTGTTATTTTTTAATCCACTCTGACAAATATTAATTGACTCATTTAGACCATTGATGTTTGAAGTGATTGTTGATATAATTAGATTAATATATACCATATTTGCTACTGTTTTCTATTTGCTTCTTTTATTCTTTGTTCCTGTTTTTCTTTCATTCTTACTCTGTTTTTGTGATTTTATTTTATTTTTTAAAGATTACACTTATTTTTAGGACAGAGAGAGAGCACAAGCAAGGTGAATGATAGGCGGAGGGAGAAGCAGACTCTTCACAACACAGAGGACATGGGGAGATGGAAAGGAGAACTGAGTTGGGGGAAATCAGAGGGGGAGACAAACTATGAGAGACTGTGGACTCTGAGAAACAAACTGAGGGTTTTGGAGGGGAGGGGGGTAGGGGGTTTGGTGATTGTGGTGGAGGGTATTATGGAGGGCACGTATTGCATGGACCACCGGGTGTGGTGCATAAATAAAGAATTCTGAAACATTGAAAAGAAATTAAAAAAAAAAAGAAAGAAAAAGAAAAAGAAAGAAAAAGAAAAAGAAAGAAAAGCCCAATGCAGGGCTTGTTCCCAGGACCCTGGGATTATGATCTGAGCAGAAGACAAATGTTTAACTGACTGAGACAGCCAGGCACCCCTGTTTTGTGATTTTAATAGAACATTCAATTGAGAACATCATTCCATTTTTTTCCCCTTTCTCAGCTTATCAGTGATACTTTACAAGAAAACGTTATTTAGTGTCTGCTCTACAGTTTTCTTCTATCTCTTGTATCATTGCTTTATTTTTTTATATGTAAGAACATGTAAGTATATATTATGTATACATTCATAAACATAAATAATTAAATGCATTGATGCCATTATTATGTTTTTAAATAAACTTATATGTTAAATGAATTAAGAATAAGAAAAATACAAGTTTTTGTTTTATCTTCACTTATTGCTTCTTCAGTGCTCTTACTTTCTTTATATGGATCAGAATTTCTGACCTGTATTATTTTCCTTCTCTTTTTTTAAATATTCAATTTTATTTTTTCCCGAGTTCCAAGATTCATTGTTTATGCACGCACCCAGTGCTTCATGCAATACATGCCCTCCTTTTTCTCTTTTCTTTTTTTTTTTAAAATTTTATTTACTTATTTGACAGACAGAGATCACAAGTAGGCCGAGAGGCAGGCAGAGAGAGAGGAAGGGAAGCAGGCTTCCTGTTGAGCAGAGAGCCCGATGCGGGACTCGATCCCAGGACCCCAGGATCATGACCTGAGCTGAAGGCAGAGGCTTAACCCACTGAGCCACCCAGGCACCCCAATACATGCCCTCCTTAATACCCACCACCGGGCTCATCCATTTCCCTGTGCCCCTCCCTTCCAAAACCCTCAATTTGTTTCTCAGGGTCCACCGTCTCTCATGATTTGTTTCTCCCTCTGATTTCCCCCAATTCACTTTTCCTTTCCTTCTCCTAATGTCCTCCATGTCATTGCTCATGCTCCACAAGTAAGTGAAATCATATGATAATTGACTTTTTTTGCTTGACTTATTTCACTCAGAATAGTTTCCTGCAGTCCCATCCATACTGATACAAAAGTTGGATATTTATCCTTTCTAATGGAGGCTTGATACTCCATTGTATATATGGACCATATCCTCTTTATCCATTCACCTGTGTAAGGCATCTTGGCTCTTTCCACAGTTTGGTGATTGTGGCCATTGCTGTTATGAACATTGGGGTACATATGACTCTTCTATTCACTACATCTGTATCTTTGGGGTAAATACCCAGTAGTGCAATTGATGTACGGTTGGATCCTATTAGCTAGGATCTTGTTGAGAATCTTGACATCCATATTCATCAGTGATATTGGTCTGAAATTCTCCTTTTTGTTGGGCTCTTTGCCTGCTTTGGGGATCAGGGTAATGCTGGCTTCATAGAAGGAACCTAGAAGTCTTCCTTCTGTTTCTATTTTTTGAAACAGCTTCAGGAAAATAGGTATTATTTCTTCCTTGAATGTTTGGTAGAATTCCCTAGGGAATCCATCAGGTCCTGGTCTTTTGTTTTTTGGTAGGTTTTTGATCACAGCTTCAATTTTGTTACTAGATATTGGTCTATTCAGGTTTTCTATTTCTTCCTGTTTAAGCCTTGGAAGTTTATAGGTTTCCAGGAATACAGACATTTCTTCTAGCTTACTTAACTTATTGGCATATAGCTGTTGGTAATAATTTTTGATGATTGTTTCTATTTCTTTGGTGTTGGTCATGATCTTTTCCCTTTCATTCATAATTTTATTAATTTGAGTCCTCTCTCTTTTTTTTTGGATTAGTTTGGCCAGTGGTTTATCGATCTTATTGATTCTTTCAAAAAACCAGCTTCTAGTTTCGTTGCTGTGTTCTACTGTATCTCTAGTTTCTATCTCATTGATCTCTGCTCTAATCTTGATTACTTCCCTTCTTGTGTGTGGGGTTGGCTTAATTTGTTGTTGATTCTCCAACAACAAAGGTGTAGAGACAGCTGGTGTATTCTGGATTTTTCAATTTTTTGAGGGAGGCTTGGATGGCTATGTATTTCCCCCTTAGGATCGCCTTTGTTGTATCTATAGATTTTGGACCAAAGTTTCTTCATGCTCATTGGTTTCCATGAATTGTTTAAGTTCTTCTTTGACTTCTTGGTTAATCCAAGCATTCTTAAGCAAGGTGGTTTTTAGTTTCCAGGTGTTTGAATTCCTTCCAAACTTTTCCTTGTGGTTGAGCTCCAGTTTCAAAGCATTGTGATATGAGAATATGCAGGGAATAATCTCAGTCTTTTGGTATCAGTTGAGCCCTGATTTGTGACCAAGTATATGGTCTATTCTGGAGAAAGTTCCATGTGTGCTTTAGGAGAATTACTCTGCTGTTTTAGAGTGGAATGTTCTGTATATATCTATGAGGTCCTTCTGGTCCAATGTGTCATTCAAGAATCTTGTTTCTTTATTGATTTTTTTGCTTAGATGATCTGCCTATTACTGAGAATGGCGTGTTAAGATCCCCTACAATTAATGTATTCATATCAATATAACTTTATTTTGGTTAACAGTTGTCTTATGTAGTTGGCTGCTCCCATATTGGGGCATAAATATTTACAGTTGTTAGATATTCTTGGTTGATAGACCCTTTAGTAATGATGTAGTATCCTTCTGTATCTCTGACTACAATCTTTAGCTTAAAAGCTAGTTTATCTGATAGAAGAATTGCTATTTCAGCTTTCTTTTGAGGCCCATTGGCATGAAAGATGGTTCTCTATCCCTTCACTTTCAGTCTAGATAAATCTTTAGCTTCCAAATGTGTCTCTTAAAGACAGCATATGAATGGGTTCTGTCATTTTATCCAGTCTGCAGCCCTTTGCAGTTTTATGGGAGCACTTAGTCTGTTCACATTGAGAGTGATTATTGAAAGATAAGTTTTTATTGACATCATACTGTCTGAGAAGTTCTAGTTTCTATAGATTGTCTCTGTAAATTTCTGTTCAATGTCACTCTTGGGTTCTTTCTTCTTTTATAGAACCCCCCCTTAATATTTCTTGTAGTGCCAGCTTGGTGGTCACATACTCTTAAACCTTGCCAGTCTTGGAAGCTCTTTATGTTTCCATTCATTTTGAATGTCAGCCTTGCTGGATAATGTATTCTTGGCTGCATGTTTTTCTATTTAGTGCCTTGAATATGTCTTTCCAGCCCTTTCTGACTTTCCAGGTTTCTGTGGACAGCTCTAATGTTATTCTGATGGTCCTTCCTCTTCCCCCTAGCTGCTCTTAAGACCTCTTGTCTAAAATTATGATTTGTGAATTTCACAATTAAGTGTCTGGAGGTTTTTCTAGACTTATTGATCTCGGGGTGGGGGCACCCTTTCTGCCTGTAGGACGTGAAAAAATGTTCCATTCCCCAGATTAGGGAAATTTTCATCCAGAATTTGTTCAATTATACCTTCTAGTCTTCTTTCTCCACTGCCTCAGGGATCCCAGTAATTCTGATGTTAGAATATTTCATGGCATCATTTATTTCCCTAATTCTTTTTTTTTGACTTTTAAAAAAATATTTTATTTATTTATTTGACAGAGATTACAAGCAGGCAGAGAGGCAGGCAGAGAGAGAGAGGAGGAAGCAGACTCCCTGTTGAGCAGAGAGCTCAATGTGGGGGCTCAATCCCAGGACCCTGGAATCATGACCTGAGCCGAAGGCAGAGGCTTTAACCCACTGAGCCACCATGCTCCCCTATTTCCTGAATTCTGTTTTCATGACTTCTAAGCTGTTTGTTCAGGCATCCTCCTGATCCTTCTCTGTCAGTTTGTGTTCTAGATCACTAATTCAATCTGTCTATCCTAGCTGTTAGAGTATTTAGATTAGTTTGGATCTCATTGATAGCATTTTTTAATACTGCCAGATTGACTCTCACTTCTACCCTTAGAGTTTCTATGTTGCCAGGAATGGTCTTCTCCAGCCTAGCCATTGCCTGGATAATGGTTATCCTGAATTCCCTTTCCAACATACTGTTCATGTCCATATCCAGTACTTCTGTGGTAGAGGGTACAGCCTCTCAAGTTTTGCTCTACTGAGTGTTCTTCCTCCTAGTCATTTTAGTGAGAGGTCGTTGAGGGGATATATAGCTGAATATATCAACCATGACCTAGGCAAGTTGCACCCTGGAATGTTTCAGAGCAATCTGTAGTCAGCACCAAAAAGAAAGGAAAAAGAAAAAAGAGAGAGAAAAAGGGAAAAAAAGAGAAAACCTAGCCAGAATGAGCCCCAAAGGTAAGATTTACAAAGTACCTAAACAAAAATGAACAAAGAAAAAGACTGACAAAATTAAAGACAAGAAAAAAAAAAAAAAAAGAAAAACCCAGCCAAAATGAACCCCAAGAATAAGATTTATATAGTACAAAAACAAAAACAAATACACAGCAACACCAACAGAAGAAAAACATGGGACGGTGGTTATAAACCCTCAGTATGGGCAAGGAATATTTCGGTCCTTCCTGGGTGACTCTTGTTATCTTTGTTAAAGGACTCAACTTTCCAGAGATACAGGGAAATTAAAACTAGTTTATATATAGGGGTAGTATTGAATAGGGAAAAAGGATTTCCTTGAAGCTTGTATCCATATGTATTAAAAAAAAAAGAAAAGAAAAGAAAAGGAAAACACAGGTATATGTATGAAAAAAGTTTAAGTTAAAAAGTTATTATGGAATATATTGTATTAAACCTCTAGGTGTAGTGGTAAGTAGGTTAAAAAAATTAAAAGAACAGGAATTGTGAGAGCAAATTAAAAAAAAAATGAAAAGCTGTACCTATGAAATATACATGTTTGGGGGCAATATTGGGAGCTCAATATGTTCTTTTCCCCTGATGTTGGGGTTTTAGAATTTTATGGGGACCCTGTGGTGGTTTTCTTTTTGTTCTTTTGGCTTTTCTTCTGGGGGAGGGGACTGCCACATTGTTTTTCAGTCAGTTCTACTTGGGCTGAGTTGCCCTGCCCCTTATCAAGGAGCTTGGCTCTATGAAAACCAGTTTTTCAGGCTTTTGTTCTCTGGGGGTTTTTGTTCTTTGGTGGCATTTTGTGGCTTTTAGGAGGTTTGGCAGAAAGCAAACTGTCTGCACCCATACCTCTGCCTCAGAGTGAAGCCTCAGTCTGCTCCCCTCTGAGTGGTCCAGAACACACAGACTCTCCCTCCGCAAACTCCACTGAACACCGCAATCTCCAAAGGTGGTGTGCACCCCCAGCCACTGTCTCAGTAGTCCCTCAAGGCCCCTGCTGGGCTTTGTACCTCCATGCCACTAAAACTGCTAGCGATATTGGTCTGGTCCAGGTGAGCCCAAACCTGGGTGACTGCCGTTGCTGGGACTGCTATCTGGGGTCCACGCCCACACTGGGTGTGCCCAGACCTGCGGTTTGCAATCCACAGAAGGTGGCGACCCAGGGAACCCAACCCGAGTCAGCGGGGGTTCTCTCAGTCCCGGGCTGGGCACGCTCAGAACCTGCGGCCCCACAGGTTGTAGAAGGCTGCAGGTCCAGAGACTGAGCCGGCCCCCACACCTGGCTCTCTCTGGTGCCAGAGAGAATGTGCCCAGCTTAAGCGGTGGTACAAGCTGTGGAAAGCCACGGGCTCAGAGACAATGGACTGGAGGCCCTACCCAGCTCTCTCTGGGATGGGTGGTCACCAGCGGTGACCATTTTGTGACTGTGGGCTTAGGCCCATGCCCATGACCACCTGATTCTACCAGTTTCCCCTTAAGATTTTTATTTTTTATTATTATTATTTTTTTTATATGAGTGCTTTAAACTGGACTCCAAGTTAATGCTTGTGCCCAATACAAGGCACTTTCAAACTGTGGTATTACTTTCTAATCGGTCACCTCAGGTGGCTCCTCCCCCTTCTTTTTATCCTCTGATATCAGTCCAAGTGTTCCCACTCCGCTTTACTTCTCCACTGCTGTCTCTGCTCCCACTGAGATCCAGAAGTGTATAATCTTATATCTTAGGCTGATTTTATGGGTGTTCAGAATGTTCTGATAGATATTTAGCTCCCTTTAGGGGACCAGTTGCAACAGGGGCTCCTACTTCTCTGTCATATTGCCCTTCCTATTGTAAGAACTTCTAATAATTCCTATAAGGCAGGTCTACTGGCAACAAAAATTTTCTCAATTTTTGTTTGTTTGAGAAAGTTTGTATTTCTCCTTCACTTTTGATAGATAATTTCATATCTATGAAATCTAGGGTACATAATTCTGCTTTGGTGTTTTTTCTCTCTCTACTTTTAATATTTCACTTTACTCTTTCTTGCTTGCATGTTGCTGAGAAGTCAGATGTAATTTTTATCTTCATTTCTTTATAAATAGTTTTCTTTTTTCTCTTTATTTCTTCAGGATTTTTTTCTTTTATTTTTGTTTTCTTATAGTTTGAAAATGATATACCTAAACAGGCATTTAAAATTTTTTTATTTTGGCACTTACCCTTTTTGGTGTTCTCTAAGCTTCCTGGATCTTTGGTTTGATGTCTGACATTAATTCAGGGTAATTTTTAGTCATTATTATTTCAAATATTTCTTTTGTTCCTTTCTTTCTTTTTTCTCATGGTATTCCCATTATGTGTATGTTACACCTTTTCTAGCTGTCCCAGAGTCCTTGTTTTTCAGTTTTCTTCTCTTTGCTTTTCAGCTTTGGAGGGTTCTATTGATATCTCTTTGATAGCTCAGAGATTCTTTATCATCAGTGTAGCATCTACTAATAAGTCCATCAAAGGCATTCTTTGCTTTTGTTATAATTTTTTAAATTTTTAAAGATTTTATTTATTTATTTGACAGAGAGAGTGTGTGCCTGTGTGTCATAAGTGAGGGGAGAGGCAGAATGAAAGAATCTTCAAGGTGACTCCCCACTGAGTGCAGAACCCAATGTGGGACTTGATTCTAGAACCCATGGGATCATGACCTAAGCCAAAACCAAGTGTTATACACTTAACTGACTGAGCCTCTCAGGTTCCCCTGTTACAGTGTTTTTATTTTTAGCATTTCTTTTTGATTCTTTCTTAGGAATCCCATCTTTCTGCTTGTTCTTGCACGTTACCTATGTAATCTATTAGAGTCTTTAGGATATTAATCATAGTTATTTTAAATTTCCAGTCTGATTTCAACTGTCCCGCCATGTCTGCTTCTAATGCTTGCTCTTTCTCTTTGAATTGTGTTTTTTTGCCTTTTAATATGCCTTATAATTTTTTCTTCATAGCTGGACATGATGTACCAGACGAAAGGATAAAAATATACTCAATAGGCTTTTAGTAATACAATGGTGAGGCATGGGGGAAGGAAGGGTTTTGTAGTCCTATAATTAGGTTTCAGTCTTTTAATGATTCTCTGCCTTTGTACTGTGAACTTCATAAGTATTTCTCAGTTTTTTTTCCTTCCCTCTTAGGTGGGAAAGGATGGCTAGAGCTGGCTAGAGTTGGGCATTTTCCTTCCCTGTGGTTAGTTAGGCTCCCTTAATACGCTAGGTATTAGGAGGTTAGGATCCGACCTCCTGAGAGCAGGTCTTATCAAGAAGAACATAGTGCTCTAGTGTATTTTAAAACACTTCCCTTTGCCCTTCCTTTGCCAGAGTAGGAAGAAAATTTTCTCCCATATTTATTGTGAGAACATAGGTAAGCTCCTGAAGGCAACACTCAAAAAAGTGCAGGTGGCTCCTATGGTTGAGAACTCCTATGATTAAGAACTCCTCACAGAATTTTTAACTCTCAGACTGCAATGAACCTCCAACAGTTTGTTAATTACAGCACAGAATTTCCAGTGCCAGCAGTGGTTCTCATGGTAGTTTCTTTTCTAACTTACTTACTTACTTTCTCCCTCCCTCTCTCCCTTTCCTTTTTAGGTTTTGTTTATTTTAGAGAAAGCATGAGCGGGAAGAGGCAGAGAGGTAGGGAGAAATAATCTGAAGTGAACTCTGTACTAAGCACAGAGCCCAGTGCAGGCTCTATCCCAACCCAGAGATCATGACCTGAGCTGACACCAAGAGTGAGATACCACTGAGCCACCCAGGTATCCCTCCATGGCAGTTTCTGTTTGTGAGTCTCTGCTATCATCTAAGTTGTGACTCCTTGTTTGCCCATCTGTCTCTCCAATCTTGGGGGCTGTAGTTTGCTCTGTGTCCTTATCTCTTTTATGGATTCAAGAAGAGTTGTCAATTTTTCAGTCTGTTCAGCTTTTAATTGTTAGGATGGAGTGGTACATTTGAAGCATCTTACATGTGGAACTGGAATCAGAGATGAAATTCTATAGTCCTTAAACAGAAATTCCCTCTCCTTCATTCACTTAGCATTTGGCAATCAGCTTTCTACTTTTTATCTTCTATGATTATACTTTAGAATCATGAGCAGAATCATGTAATATTTACCTTATTGTGATTAGCTTATTTCACTTAGCATAATATTCTTGTGATTCATCCATGTTGTACTATGTAACAGAATTTCCTTCCTTTTTTCCCCTTAATTAACATGTAATGTATTATTTGTCCCAGGGGTACAGGTCTGTGAATCATCAGGCTTACACATTTCATAGCATTCACCATAGCACATACCCTCCCCAATATCTATAACCCAGACACCCTATCCCTAAACCTCCACCTTCCCAGCAACCCTCAGTTTGTTTCCTGAGATTAAGAGTCTCGTAAGGTTCCCCCACTCCTGATCTCATCATGCTTCATTTTTCCCTTCCCTACCCCCCACAACCCCTGCCCTGCCTCTCAAATTCCTCATATCAGGGAGGTCCTATGATAATTTTCTTTCTCTGATTGGCTTATATTTCTCAGCATAGTATCTTCTGGTTCCATCCACATCATTGCAAATGGCAAGATTTCATTTCTTTTGATGGTTGCCTAGTATTCCATTGTGTATATATACACCACATCTTCTTTATCCACTCCTATGTTGATGGACATCTAGCTCTTTCCAAAGCTTGGCTATTGTGGACATTGCAGCTACAAACATTTGAGTGCACATGCCCCTGTGGATCAATACATTTGTATCTTTAGGTTAAATACCCTTTAGTGTGATTGCTAGGTCATAGGATTGGTCTGTTTTCAACTTTTTGAGGAACCTCCATACTGTTTTCCAGAGTGGCTGTACCAGCTTGCATTCCCACCAACAGTATAGGAAGGTTCCCCTTTCTCCACATCCTTGCCAACATTTGTCATTTCCTGGCTTGTTAATTTTAGCCATTCTGACTGGTGTGAGGTGGTATCCCATTGTGGTTTTGATTTGTATTTCCCTGAGGCCAAGTGATGTGGAGCACTTTTTCATGTGTCTCTTGGACATCTGCATGTCCTCTTTGCAGAAATGTCTGTTCATGTCTTCTGCCCCTTTCTTGATTGGATTATTTGTTCTTTGGGTGTTGAGTTTGATAAGTTCTGTATAGATTTTGGAAACTAGCCCTTTATCTGCTATGTCATCTGTGAATATCTTCTCCCATTCTGCCAGTTGTCTTTTGGTTTTGTTGACTGTTTCCTTTGCTGTGCAAAAGCTTTTGATCTTGATGAAGTCCCAATAGTTCATTTTTGCCCTTGCTTTTCTTGCCTTTGGTGATGTTTCTAGGAAGAAATTGCTGCGGCTGAGGTCAAAGAAGTGGCTGCCTGTGTTCTCCTCAAGGATTTTGATGGATTCCTGTCTCACATTGAGGTCATTCATTCATTTTGAATCTATTTTTCGTGTGCAGTATAAGGAAAAGGTGCAGTTTCATTCTTCTGCATGTGGCTGTCCAATTTTCCGAACACAATTTGTTGAAGAGACTGTCTTTTTTCCATTGGACATTTTTTCCTGCTTTGTTGAGATTAGTTGAACACAGAGTTGAAGGTCTATTTCTGGGCTCTTTATTCTGTTCCATTGATCTGTATGTCTGTTTTTGTGCCAGGGCCGTTCTGTCTTGATGATTACAGCTTTGTAATAGAGCTTGAAGTCTGGAATTGTGATGACACCAACTTCAACATTCCTCTGGCTATTTGGGGTCTTTTCTGGTTCCATATACATTTTAGGGTTATTTGTTCCATTTCTTTGAAAAAAAAAATGGATGGTATTTTGATAGGGATTGAATTAAATGTGTAGATTGCTTTAGGTATCATAGACATTTTCACAATATTTGTTCTTCAAGTCCATGAGCATGGAATGTATTTCCATTTCTTTGTGTCTTCCTCAATTTCTTTCATGAGTACTTTATGGTTTTCTGAGTACAGATTCTTTGCATCTTTGGTTACTTTATTCCTAAGTGTCTTATGGTTTTGGGTGCAATGGTAAATGGGATCAGCTCCTTAATTTATCTTTTTTCTGTCTTGCCATTGGTGTATAGAAATGCAACTGATTTCTGTGCATTGATTTTATATCCTGACACTTTATTGAATTTCTGTATGAGTTCTAGGAGTTTTGGAGTGGAGTCTTTTGGGTATTCCACCTCAAGTATCATCTCTTCTGCAAAGAGTGAGAGTTTGGCTTCTTCTTTGCCTATTCAGATGCCTTTTATTTCTTTTTTTGTCTGATTGCTGAGGCTAGGACTTCTAGTACTATGTTGAATAGCAGTGGTGATAGTGGACAGCCCTGCCATGTTCCTGACCTTAGGGGAAAGCTCTCAGGTTTTCCCCATTGAGAATGATACTTGCTGTGGGTTTTTCATGGATGGTTTTTATGATATTGAGGTACGTACCCTCTATCCCTACATTTTGAAGAGTTTTGATCCAGAAAGGATGCTGTACTTTGTCAAATGCTTTTTAAGCATCTATTGAGAGATTCATATGGTTCTCGTTCTTTCTTTTATTAATGTATTGTATCACATCAATTGATTTGCAGAAGTTGAACCCACCTTGCAGCCCAGGAATAAATACCACTACGTTGTGGCGAATAATCCTTTTAATGTACTGTTGGATCCTATTGGCTAGTATTATGGTGAAAATTTTTGCATCCATGTTCATTAAGGATATTGGTCTGTAATATTCCTTTTTGTTGGGGTCTTTGTTTGGTTTTGGGATCAAGGTAATTCTGGCCTCATAAAATGAGTTTGGAAGTTTTCCTTCCATTTCTATTTTTGGAACAGTTTCAGGATAATAGGTATTAATTCTTCTTTAAATGTTTGGTAGAATTCCATGGGAAGCCATTTGGCCCTGGGCTCTTATTTGTTGGGAGATTTTTGATGACTGTTTCAATTTCTGTACTGGCTATGGGTCTGTTCAGGTTTTCTATTTCTTTCTGGCTCAGTTTTGGTAGTTTATATGTCTCTATGAATGCATCCATTTTTCCCAGATTGTCAAATTTACTGGCATATAGTTGCTTATAATATGTTTTTATAATTGTTTGTATTTCTTTGGTGTTGGTTGTGATCTCTCTTTGTTCATTCATGATTTTATCAATTTGGGTCCTTTCTCTTTTCTTTTTGATAAGTCTGGCCAGGGGCTTATCAATCTTATTAATTCTTTCAAAGAGCAAGCTCCTAGTTTCGTTGATCTGTTCTACTTTTCTTTTGGTTTCTATTTCATTGATTTCTGCTCTGATCTTTATTATTTCTCTTCTTCTGCCGGATTTAGGCTTTCTTTGCTGTTCTTTAGCTCCTTTAGGTGAAGGGTTAGGTTGCATACTTGAGACCTTTCTTGTTTCTTGAGAAAGGCTTGTATCACTATATGCTTTTCTCTCAGGACTGCCTTTGCTGTGTCCCAAAGATTTTGAACCGTTGTGTTTTCGTTATCATTTGTTTCCATGAATTTTTAAAATTCTTTAATTTCCTGGTTGACCCATTCATTCTTTAATAGGATGCTCTTTAACCTCCATGTATTTGAGTTCTTTCCAACTTTCCTCTTGTGATTGAATTCTAGTTTCAGATCATTGTGGTCTGAAAATATGCAGGGAATGATCCTAATCTTTTGGTATAGGTTGAGACCTGACTTATGACTCAGGATGTGATCTATTCTGGAGAGTGTTCCATGTGCACTAGAGAAGAATGTGTATTCTGTTGCTTTGGGATGGAATGTCCTAAATATATCTGTGATGTCCATCTGGTCCGGTGTGTCATTTAGGACCTTTATTCCTTGTTGATCTTTTGCTTAGATTATCTATGCATTTTAGTGAGGGGCTCTTAAAGTCCTGTATTATTATTGTATTATTTTTATGTGTTTCTTTGATTTTGTTATTAATTCCTTTATATAATTGGCTGCTCCTATGTTAGAGGAGTAGCTATTTTTAAAATTTTATTTTTTTCCCTTTTATTTTATTTTATTTCTTTTCAGTGTTCCAAAATTCATTGTTTATGGACCACACCCAGTGCTCCATGCAATACATGCCCTCCATAATACCCACCACCAGGCTCACCCAACCCCCCCACTCCCCTCCCCTCCAAACCCTTCAGTTTTTTACTCAGAGTTCAGTCTCTCATGGTTTATCTCCCCCTCCGATTTTCCCCATATTGCTTCTTGTCTCCATCTTCCAATATCCTCCATGTTATTCCTTAAGCTCTACAAGTAAGTGAAACCAAGTGAAACCATATGATACTTGACTTCCTCTGCTGGACTTATTTCATTCAGCATAATCTCTTCTAGTCCTATCCATGTTGATATAAAAGTTAGGTATTCATCCTTTTTGCTGGAAGCACAATACTCCATTGTATATATGGACCATATCTTCTTTATCCATTCGTCCGTTGAAGGGCATCTTGGTTCTTTCCACAGTTTGGTGACTGTGGCCATTGCTGCTATGAACATTGGGGTACAGATGGCCCTTCTTTTCATTACATCTGTATCTTTGGGGTAAATACCCAGTAGTGCAATTCCAGGGTCATAGGGTAGCTCTATTTTGAATTTTTGAGGAATTTCCACACTGTTTTCCAAAGTGGTTGCACCAACTTGCATTACCACCAACAGTGTAAGAGGGCTCTTCTTTCTCCATACCTTCTCCAACATACGATGTTTACTGTCTTGTTAATTTTTGCAATTCTACTTGTATAAAGTGGTATCTCAATGTTGTTTTGATTTGAATCTCCCTGATTGCTAATGATGATGAACATTTTCTTATGTGTCTGTTAGCCATTTGTATGTCTTCTTTGGAGAAATGTCTATTCATGTCTTTTGCCCATTTTCTGACGTGATCATCTGTTTTTTGGGTGTGGAGTTTGAGAAGTTCTTTATAGATCTTGGATACCAGCCCTTTGTCTATCGTGTCATTTGTAAATATCTTCTCCTATTCCGTGGCTTGCCTCTTTGTTTTGTTGACTGTTTCCTTTGCTGTGGCATAGCTTTTGATCTTGATGAAGTCCCAACAGTTTATTTTTTCTTTTGTTTCCTTTGCCTTTGGAGACATATCATGAAAGAAGTTGCTGTGGGTGATGTCGAAGAGGTTACTGTCTATGTTCTTCTCTGGGATTTTGACAGATTCTTGCCTCACATTGAGGTCTTTTATCTATTTCAAGTTTATCTTTGTGTATGGTGTAAGGGAATGGTTGAGTTTCATTCTTCTACACATAACTGCCCAATTTTTCCAGTACCATTTATTGAAGAGACTGTCTTTTTTCCACTGAATATTTTTTCTTGCTTTGTCAAAGATTATTTGACCGTAGAGCTGAGAGTCCATATGTGGACTCTGTTCTGTTCTACTGGTCTATATGTCTATTTTTGTTCCTGTGCTATGCTGTCCTGGTGATCACAGCTTTGTAGTAAAGCTTGAAATCAGGCAATGTGATGTCCCAGATTTATTTTCCTTTTTCAAAATTTCCTTAGCAATTCAAGGTCTTTTCTGGTTCCATACAAATTTTAGGAATGTTTGTTCTAGCACTTTGAAAAATGTCCATGGAATTTTGACTGGGATGGCATTGAAAGTATAGATTGCTCTGGGCAGTATAGACATTTTAAAAATATTTATTCTCCAGACCCATGAGCATGGAATTGTCTTCTATCTTTTTGTGTCTTTAATTTCTTTCATGAGTGTTCTGTAATTCTTCGGCTACAAAGACATCCTTTATCTTTTTGTTTAGGTTTATTCCCAGGTATCTTATGGTTCTTGGTGCTATAGTAAATGGAATCAATTCTCTAATTTCCTTTTCTGTATTTTTATTATTTCTGTGTGAGAAAGCAACTGATTTCTGTACATTGATTTTATATCCTGCCACATTACTGAATTGTTATATGAGTTCTAGTAGTTTGGGGTGGAGTCTTTTAGGTTTTCCATATAAAGTATCATGTCATCTGCAAAGAGAGAAAGAGTTTGACTTCTTCATTGCTAATCTGATTATGTTTTATTTCTTTTTGTTGTTTGATTGCTGTTACTAGGACTTTTAGTACTATGTTGAACAACAGTGGTGAGAGTGGGCATCCTTGTCATGTTCCTGACATCAATGGGAAGGCTGTCAGTTTTTCCCCATTGAGGATGATATTTGCTGTGGGTTTTTCATGGGTAGATTTTATGAAGTTGAGGAATGTTCCCTCTATCCATATATTTTGAAGGGTTTTAATCAGGAACAGATGCTGGATTTTGTCAAATGCTTTTTCTGTATCAATTGAGAGGACCATGTGGTTCTTGTCAATTGCTTTTTCTTCATTGAGAGGACCATGTGGTTTTTCTATCCTCTTATTGATTTGTTCTGTCATATTGATTGATTTGCAAATGTTGAACCACACTTGCATCCCATGGATCAATCCCATCTGGTCATGGTGGATAATCTTTTTAATATACTTTTGGATTCTGGATTAGCTAGAATCTTGTTGAGAATCTTGGCATCCATATTCATCAGGGATATTGGTCTGAAATTCTCCTTTTTGGTGGGGTCTTTGCCTGGTTTGGGGATCAGGGTATGCCCTGAATGAAAATGAAATGAAAGTATTTTTATATTTAAAACAAAATATCTTCTATATTTTAAACTTTTAAAATTTAAAATATTTTAATATTTAAAATTGTTAGAGATATTTTTTTCTCTTTTGTTAACTTACATAATTTCTATTTACTCTCTTTTCAAGTTCACTAATGTTGTCTTATGTCCTCCTCATTCTCTTGACCCTATTCAGTAAGTTTTAAAATTTGCTTATGGTGTTTGTTGAGGTCTACGACTTCCATTTGTTTTTTTTAAGTTTTCTTTTATTGATACGTTCTGTATTTCCATCCATTTTGAAAGTGTTCATGATTGTTACAGTACCATTTGTGTCATAGTTGTTGTAAAGATTTTGTCAGATAATTCCAATACTTGGTATCATTTTGAAGTTGATATCTTTTGTCATTGTCTTCTCCCATATGATTTGAAATTTTTCCGGTTCTTCATATGCAGAATAATTTTGAATTATATCCTGGATATTTTACATATTATTATTTGAGACTGGATGTTATTTAAATCCTATGGAGAATGTTTATATTTTTGTTTGAACAGGTAGTTGACCACTGGTTAGTTTCAGGCTGTGGTTCCAATGCCAGTTTAGTTTTAAAAGACTTGGCAGTGCTATTCAGATCTGTCCCACCTATATACTATTCATTAGTGAATCTAGGGCCTACATGAAGGTTTATCTGTTGGTTTAGATCTCAGAGTATTTGGTATTCACACATCCTTAGTTTAGGGATGAGCCCAGGAGTTAATAAAGAGCTTTCTGTGTTTGCCTTTCTTCCCTCTATGAACCTCTTTCATACTTTCCAATTCCCTGGCTCCATTTTTGGTCTTTTGATGGGTTAGCTGATGCTTTAGTTTACCTGCTTTGCTGTACATTTCTGTGGTCTTCTGATGTCCAGGGCTAAGTAGTGATAGAACAGAGAGAGCAAAGAAAGCAATTGAGATTGGCCCCACCCTACTGAATCCCAGATCCTGTGAACAGGGGCAGAAGTTCTCCCTCAGAGTGTTGGTTCCTGTTTGCTTCTGTGCATAGGCACTGAGATGTGAGAGAATGGAGAAATGAAAGGCCAAAAACAAACAAACAATCAAATAAACAACAAACAAAGAACGGTACAGTATCTGTACTATCCCTATATGTTAGGAATTTTCTTTCCTGGTTCTTAAACCTGAGGAAGAGGTCTCCTGAGCTGCCTCTGTCTAAGCTTCAGTGCCTATTTCCAGCTTTCTGGTGAACTGAGTTCAGGGTGGGAAATAGCAGGGGACAAAAAAAAAAAAAAAAAAAAAAAAAGACAGTATCACTTGTTGGTACCTCAAAATCTGGTCTTCTTTCCCAATCCCCCCAGTAGGGTTTACTCTTCAGCATCTTTTTGTAGCTGTACCATGTATTTTATCAAAATTTTCTAGTTGTATTCAGTGGGAGAAACTGGGTAGAATGTGTTACTGCATTTTGACTGAAACTGGAACTCTTGATTAGGTATAAGTAATTTTTTTACCATAAGAGTAATTCTTGGCATATAAAAATTATTTTTCTTTCATTGTCAGTGACAGTATACGAAGTGCATGTGGCAACAGGTGAGCGTTGGAATGCTGGAACAGGAGCAAGTGTGTACATTTCTATCTATGGGGAAAAGGGAGATTCAGGATCTAGACAACTATTTCGATCAAAGAACTCCTTCAGTTTTTTAAGAGGACAAGTAAGTGACAAAATCCTTTGTTTGATTTTTTAAAATTGTGGTAAAACAATAAAATAAAACTTTACTAAAGTCATAATTATGTTTAAGTGTTTTTAAGTTCCCTAGTGTTAAGTATATTCACAGTAATCTAGACATTTTTCATCCTGCAAAACTGAAATTCTGTACTGATTAAAGAACTGCATATTTATCCCTCTCCTCAGCCCTTGTCAATCACATTTTACTTTCTGTTTCTATAAATTTGACTACTTCAGATATCTCATATAATTGGAATCACATAATAATTGTCTTTTTGTGACTGGCTTATTCCACTTAGCATAATGTCTTCAATATTCATCCATGCTGTACAGTGTGATAGGATTTCCTTCCTTTTTAAAGCTGGATAGTATTTTATTGTACACATATACCACATTATTTAATCGATTCATACATTGATGGAAATTTTGGTTGTCAAACTCTGGCCTATTAAAAATAATGTAATAAGTGTGCAAATATCCCTTTAGTTCTGTTCATTCAATACTTTTGAATATATGCAGGACAGCTGGATTATATGGAACTTATATTTTTAATTTTTTGAGGAATTGGCATAGTGTTTTCAAAGTAAATGCACCATTTTACAGTCTCACCAACAATGCACAAGGGTTTCAGTTTCTTCACATCCTTGCTAACACTTATTTTTTGTTTTTAAATTTAAATTTTTTTATGTAGTAACCATCCTAATGGATGTGAGGTGTTGTCTCATCATGGTTTTGATTTGCTTCTCTCTACTGTTAAATGTTACTTTCATATCATTTGTGTATCATATTTGCAGAGATGTTTATTCAAGTCCTTGGCTGTTTTAAAATTTAGACATTTGTCTATTTCTTGTTGAGTTGTAGTTCTTTTTCCTTTTTTAAAAGATTTTATTTGTTTGACATAGAGAGAGAGACAGCAAGAACAGGAACACAATCAGGGGGAGTGGGAGAGGGAGAAGCAGGCTTTCCACAGAGAACAGAGCCCAATATGGAGCTTGATCCCAGGACCCTCGGATCACGACCTGAGCTGAAGGCAAGGTGCTTCACGACTGAGCCACTTAGGTACCCCAAGGAGTTCTTTATGTACTCTGGATAAAGCTCTTATCACAAATATGATTTGTAAATATTTTCTTCCATTCTGGAATTTGCCTTTTTATTCTTTTATTTGTATCCTTTGATGCTCAGAAGTTTTTAATTCATGTAGTCTCCTTTGTCTATTTTGCTTTTTTCTTTTTCTATATTTTTGGTATCATATCTAAGAAATCATTGCTAAATCCAGTGTTCCCAAGCTTTCTCCCTATTTTTTTTCTAAGAGTTTTTAGTTTTGATTTTTCTGTTTATAATTTTAATCCATTTTGAGTTAATTTTGTATATGATATAAGGTAAGGGTCCAACTTCATTCTTTTGCATGTGGATATCTAGATTCATTAACAGTATTTTGAAGAGACTTTCTTTTCCCTATTAAGTGGTCTTGACACCTTGGTCAGAGATGTTTGAAAAAACTATAAACATATTATATTTTTCTGGGCTCCCTGTTCTAGAGTATTTGTCTATATATCTGTCTTTATGTTAGTACCATGCTGTTTTAATTACTATAGTTTTGTAATATGTATTAAGATTAAGAAGTGTGAAATTTCTAAGTTTGTTCTTCTTTATATTTATTTGTATTTATTTATGTATTTATTTATTTAATTTTTAATTTTTAATTTTTTTATAGACATATAATATATTTTTATCCCCAGGGGTACAGGTCTGTGAATCACCAGGTTTACACACTTCACAGCACTCACTACAGCACATACCCTCCCCAATGTCCATAACCCTACCACCCTCTCCCTCCCTCCTCCCCCCGGCCACCCTCAGTTTGTTTTGTGACATTAAGAGCCTCTTATGGTTTGTCTCCCTTTCAATCCCATCTTGTTTCATTTATTCTTTTCCTACCCCTCAAACCCTCCAAGTTGCATCTCCACTACTTCATATCAGGGAGATCATATGATAGTTGTCTTTCCCGATTGACTTATTTCACTAAGCATAATACCCTCTAGTTCCATCCATGTCATTGCAAATGGCAAGATTTCATTTCTTTTGATCTCTGCATAATATTCCTTGTATATATATACCATATCTTCTTTATTGATTTATCTGTTAATGGACATCTAGGTTCTTTCCACAGTTTGGCTATTGTGGACATTGCTTCTATAAACATTCGGGTGCATGTGCCCCTTCAGATCACTACGTTTGTATCCTTAGGGTAAATACCCAGTAGTGCAATTGCTGGTTTGTAGGGTAGCTCTATTTTCAACTTTTTGAGAAACATCCATGCTATTTTCCAGAGTGGTTTTACCAGCTTGCATTCCCACCAACAGGGTTGTAGGGTTCTCCTTTCTCTGTATCCTTTGCAGCATCTGTCATATCCTGATTTGTTATTAATTGGTCATCTTGAATTTGTATGTCCATTTCTCTTAGATTTTTTTTTTGATAATTCTTCAGATAAGCTCTTTGGCCCTTTCTCTTTCTTCTTCTGTGATTTGCACAATGTATATAACAATCTGCTTGTGGTATTCCATGAATCTCTTCTGTTCTCTTCAGTTTTCTTCATTTTTTTTCTCCCATTATGATGATTTCAAATGGTCTGTCTTCAAGGTTACTTTTTTTTCTTCTGCCTGATCAAATCAGTTTAAATTTATTTCTCAGAAAGTTTAGAGATCTTCATTTCTTTATGATTGGTTTCTGTAATTTATTTTATTCCTTTGATTGAGCTATGTTTCCTTTTTATATGTCTTGTGATCTTTTGTTGAGATTTGGCATTTGATAAAACAACTATCTTCCCTACTCTTGAAGGACTGCATTTAGAGGGGAAGCCCTCACCAATGAATCTGGTTAGAGTTTTCAGGGCCTCTCATACTATTTTTGGCTATATCCACTCCTCTCTGGGCTTGTATATGTGCTTTTAACTGTCTTAATTTCCCTAAGCTGCTTGCTCCTGTTTCTTCTCCTGTGCTCATATTCTCTTAAGCTCCACCCCTTGTCTGCCTGCTCTGACTTGTCACAGTCCTCCCCTCTGTTTTCATTGGCTTCCAAACTCTGTTGCCATTAGTATTTGAGTTACGTGAGAGAGAAATCAGTTCTTCTTTTTTTTTTTTTTAAGATTTTATTTATTTATTTGACAGAGAGAAATCACAAGTAGATGGAGAGGCAGGCAGAGAGAGAGAGAGGGAAGCAGGCTCCCTGCTGAGCAGAGACCCCCGATGCAGGGCTCGATCCCAGGACTCTGAGATCATGACCTGAGCCGAAGGCAGCGGCTTAACCCACTGAGCCACCCAGGCGCCCCGAGAAATCAGTTCTTTGAGCAGCTCCCAGAGAAGTCAGAATTTTGTGTACATTATCCACTCCTTTGTTTTTGTCGCAGAAGAGGATCCAGGATATGGAAAGTTTCCTCTCAATTACAACACACTATGCCAAGTAGAGCATGAAAAGGTCACAAGCTTCCCTACCTCTTTTGATGGAGTTCCTTTTTTATTATGCATTCAAGTAGGTACTGCAGCTTCTCATCTGCTGTCCAGAATTTGCACTGAAGTATTATAGCCCATATATTATTGTTAAAATAGTGTCTCCACTGGGGAATGAGGGCTTGGTTTTCCCTAGTCCACCATCTTGCTGAAGTGAAGTCATCCTCTGTTGTCTGATTTTTAAATTTACCTTTATATTGTTAAATGTCATTCACTGTATATAGCAACTTTCATTGTCAAATGTGGAAATTGAATATATAATATCATTTTTATTATTACTAATATTAATTATATTTAACTGAGTAAAGCATAAAAGGATCATAACATTTAAATTATTTCAGCTTTTCTTTTTTTTTGATGACCCAAATAATTTTTAAGTGAGTATGACAGGATATTTTCTTTACATGTTTCCTTTATTTTTCTTGGCATTCTCTATATCAATGATCATAAATATTATAACATAATTTTCTCTGCTCTTATTTTGTTTGCACAGAAATTCCTCCTTTCTATCAGATGTGTGTCATAGATAAAGGGAGGATAATGTTACACATTAATCTGTATTAGGGAGAGACAATATATTTTTTAAGTGAATGGCATTATACGTTATTTATATTCTTTATAGTCCACTTATGTAAAGACAAAGTGGCTGTAAAGTAGTTTTGTGATATATCAGAGGAACTGATTTCTAATCCTCGATCTGTGCCTCACTCTTCCTTTTGTGGAATAAATATTCTTCTCACTGAGTGACTTCTAAGGCTAAAGTAAAATGTATATGAAAATATTTTAAAATGTGTAAGTCACTCTATAAATGAAAATGTTATTTTTGTTTTGTTATTTTTCAACTGATATGCTACATCTAATATTTTTTCTTTACATTTTAACCTATAATATTATCTTAGTTTTTATCAAAGGAACTTTGTGCGCCTTACTTTAACCCATATTCTGAATACATAAACCTTTGGAGTAGAAAGATGAATAATTTTTATTGTAGCAGCACATTGGGATTCAGATAGTTGTTATAAATTTCTAATAATTTTTTTCATCAATATCCTAAAGTTACTTTAGAAACATTATATTTGTCAATGGCCTATAAACATTGCTTAAAAAATTTCACCCTAGGGAAGGTATGTATTGGTTATATTCAAAGGACTGAAAAATAAAGGTATATTTTATAATTATTTCATATGTGCTAATATTTGAAACATATATTTGTAGGATCCCCAAATTTATGTTTTTATAATGACATATGGCTAACAAAAATGAGTGGAGTATATTAAAAATCTTATTATGTTCTGCAAATTAACATTGTTTTACCTTTACCTTCAAATTTAGATTTATTGAATGACCCTGATTCTTTTCCCAATCAATTTTTAGTATATCTTAATATATAATCTTACTAAAAATCATTCTCATAGTCCAGATATAACTATACTCTTTTGATTTGTTGCAGACTGACACCTTCTCCCTAGAAGCTGTGCACCTTGGGGATTTGTATAAGATTGTCATAGGTCATGATGGGGTTGGCCCAGGTAAAAGCCTTATATAAGTAGATATTCAAGGCTTGATTCCACTCTTTTCATGTAAAACCCTGTGAAAATTTAGTTAATAGTTATGACAAACATATAAGAAATTCATCTTTAAGTATTGACTATCTGAAATTAAAATAATGGACACAAATATTCTTTAAATTTTAAGCAGATGTGGGTTTTTGTTTTGTTTTTTTGGCTGTAGGCTTGTCCAAGAAGATGCTCTGTCTAAAATGCTAGAATGAGTGATGCATAAAATTCAGGGGAATTTGGGATTTATATGCTGTGGCATGTGGTGGCATTCTAACATGCTACTTGTGGATATAGCAACGGTGTCTGCTGGCAGTGATATTTTATGAAGTAGTAGAAACTAGTGTCAACAGTGGCATGTTGAGGAGACTGTCTTGGGAACAAGTTCACAGCTGTGTTTCCTGCTGCTATTTTGTTTATGCTTCTCTCTCAATTTTCCCATCAGTTCAGTGAGATAACCTACAACTTCCCAATAAGTTCATTTTCAGCTACTGTGTAAAACAAACATAAGATAAGCAAAATTCTTCCAACAAAAGATAAGAGTACTAATGTGTACATACCACAAAATGGATAAAACATCACACAAGAGGATAAATTCTTTCACTAAAAAGTATCAATGCATAATTGTCAAAGTGTTAAAAACAAAGTTTGTTTTTTTTTTTTACCAGTATATACTGGAAATGTGTTTAAATAATTAATTAGAATACTAGCAAGGTGAGAAAACTTGCACAAAGGAAGTTACATGAAACTGAAAAATATATTCCTATAATCAGTGAAAACAAAAAGAATGTTGAGTGAGATTGATAAATTAAATTTAAAATGTGACTAATGTCGTAAGACAGTAAAAACATACCTGTGATGTTGTCTTCTCTCTTGGTTGTAATTTGTTTATAATTTGACCAGACTCAAATCTTTTGCAGTTTATTTTCTATAAGTTGATGGCTAATTTTATAATCTGGGCTCTTATCCATAGTAAATACTATGTTAAATCGCATTTTGCTTCTGTAGGGAGTCACATGACTATCAGGCAGGCTTGTTAGACAATGCTTTAGTACAACATTAATAGGACATGTGAATGTGCACAAGCTAACACAAGCAACTAATTCAATTTTATAAATATTTTTGGTGGATCTACTATGTACAAAGTGCTGTACTGAGTGCTCTCTATAGTAAATACAAGGATGATTAAGATGGGATGCCTGCCCTTTAGTATACCAAGAAGTAGCAAGATGATTTTAAATCCCAAAAGTTTGATACAACAGTTTGCTTCCTGATTCTAGTTGGAAGTCCTGTCTTTTTTCCTCCAAATTCTGATTTTCTTAGTTTACCTAAATAGAATCTAAGTAAATGAGATATTATTGCTGTGACATAATGAAGAGTAGTAAGGTGACTAACATAACATAAGAAAAAAAAATAACCAATTTACTATTTCAATAAAAGACCCCCACCCCAAAAATGTTAACCAGTAGCACATATTTGAATTCAGAACCTGTCAGTTGTTGACTTTTTGATCTTGAGCAAGTAACTTAAAAACTCTCTGAGTTTCAGTTTGTCATCTGTAAAATGAATGAATACTTTGTATAGTTATTGTGAGGATTATGTGAGGTTGTTTGTGAATGGCTGTGCAGAGGGCACCTGGCTGGCTCTGTTGGTAGATCTCTTGATCTTGGGGTGGTGAGTTTGAGCCCCACATTGGGTATAAAGATTACTTGAAAATAAAATCTTAAAAAAAAAAAAGAATGTAAAAGCAGTATACACTTGACAGTGAATTATCAATAGATAGTAATTAGAACTTTTTAATTTGCATTTTAAATACAAATTCAACGTATAGTTTTATAAAATTAATCTATTTTCTTCCATTTCTACATTTTACCCACATGCATTTTAAGGAGGAAATGAAAAATTCCTTTTATAATCTTGCCTCCTTCAACTCTTCTCCAGCTCTTTATTTTTAAAATCAGCAGATATTTATCTAAGAACATTTTTAGGAGTTGGTGGTGATGGAAATGGCCAGGGCAAGCAGGTTGTGTTTCCCACTGGTTAAGAAGGAAAAGGAAAAGGTAGCCAGCCTTTTTTTCCTTAGCTGGTTGTGCTACTTCCCTTGGGTTCAGTCAGCCAACATTCATTGAATCTTTGCCGCATGTGACTTACAGTCCTCATTTTAGGAGTGGAAAAGTGTCTCCTTCATACGGCCACTTCTCTTCCACCACCCTGGATATTTGGCTTTATATAGTGTATTCTGTAGGGAAATAGAACTCAGTATTTACCAACCCCCTGACCAAAAGTGATTAAGCTGTAGGTCATTTTTTTTTTAACTTAAAAAATACTGTTATTTTAAACTTACATCCGTTTTGTAATTCAAGAAGTAATAACATGCTAAGAATACTTTCCGAAATAGTTTCAAACTGCTTCATTATTGCTATTACAAATTTTTCTCTCAGAAAGTCTTATTCAGAGTATCCTCAGTCATTATTTGTTTATAAGAGATGAAGAACATTAAAGTTACTGAAGAAATCCTAGTAGATCTAAGTTGCAGAGAAATTTGGGATCACTTGTTGGGTAACTGGGTAAATTACTGTTTCTTCTAGTAACAGAGGGTGAGGATCTCAGTGGTTAAAGTTTACCAGTAATCAAATGGTTTCAATTTCTCTTAAACCTTAGTCCTTTTGATAACATCTCAGAGGGAGAGTTTACAGGATGAAAAGGACATTATTCGATTAAAAAAGATAATTTTAGGGGCGCCTGGGTGGCTCAGTGGGTTAAGCCTCTGCCTTCGGCTCAGGTCATGATCTCAGGGTCCTGGGATGGAGTCCCGCATCGGGCTCTCTGCTCAGCAGGGAGCCTGCTCCCTCCTCTCTCTCTGCCTGCCTCTCTGCCTACTTGTGATCTCTCTCTGTCAAATAAATAAATAAAACCTTAAAAAAAAAGATAATTTTAAAAATGTGGTAGCATTTTGTAGCAGAGAGAAGTTTAAACACAAAAAATGTTGGGAGGGGTAATGCACAAAAACAAAGACATATTTGTTTAAGTACCCTACATTATGTGAATATAATTCCCCCTTCTGTTAAGGCTATAAACTACAGTGTATAAATATGTGTATTGGATATTACAAACTGCTATGCTTCTTTATATGTGAGACTTACCACAAAGCATTTTGAAATCATATTACATTCTTTTGGGTATGTGGTAGTAGATTTGGTTTTCTGATATAATAATCTCTGTTTAATGTATATAATACAATGTTTTTGAGGAAGCTGCTGAATAAATTATCTAAAAATATTACTAATATAACATAAGAAAAAATGAATTAAAAAAATTAAAGTGTTTCTGTGAATTTTTTGGAGGAAGTACAAGTGTGTTTTGGAGATACTACAATCTCCAGACCACTTCAATGAAGTGAGTATGACAATAAAGTGAGTCAAATAAATTTTTTGCTTTCCCAGTGTAGTCTTTTAAGTACATGATGGCATTATGTCTGAAAAATATATATATCTTAATTAAAAAATACTTTATTGCTAACAAATACTAGGCATCATCTGAGCTTTTAGTAAGTTGTAATCTTTTTGCTGGTAGATGGTCTTATCTCAACTTTGATGGCTGCTGACTGATTAGGATAGGGGTTGCTGAAGGGTAGAGCAGCTATGGCAATTTAAAAAATTAAGACAATGAAGTTTACCACATCAATTGACTCTTCCACAACCGATTTATCTGTAGGGCATGGTGCTGTGAGATAGCATTTTTCCCACAGTAGAAATTCTTTCAAAATTGAAGCCAATCCTTTCAAATACTGTTGCTGCTTAATCAATTAATTTTATGTAATATTCTAAATCCTTTGTCATTTCAACAATCTTCAAAGTACACTCAGTGGGAGTAGATTTCATTGCAAGAAACCACTTGCTCTGTTCATCCATAAGCAGCAGCTCCTCTTTTGTAAAAGTGTTATCATGAGATTGCAGTATTCAGTCACATGTTCAGGTTCCACTTCTTATTCTAGTTCTCTTAGAGTTTCCATCCCATGCGCAGTTAAGTCCTCCGCTAAAGTCTTAAACCCTCAGACTCATCCATGATTGTCGGAATCAACTTCTGTTAATACTGATATTTTGACCTCTTCCTATGAATTGCAAATGTTCTTAATGGCATCTAGAATGGTGAATTCTTGCCAGATTTCCAATTTACTTTATCCAGATTTTCAGATGAATCACTATGTATGGCAGCTATAGCCTTATGATATGTATTTTTATAATAACACTTAAAAGTTGAAATTACTCCTTGATCTATGGCCTGCAGAATGGATATTGTATTAACCAGCGTGACAACAACATTAATCTCATTGTACGTCTCCATTAGGGTTCTTAGTTAACCAGCTACATTGTATCGTACATTGTACATTACTGTAATATATTGCAGGAATATTTTGAAAGGAATCTTTTTTTTCTCAACAGTGAGGGTTTACTTTAATTTGTTAAAAAATGTATCTGTGAAACATAATAAAGTGAAGCACAATAAAAGGAGGTATGTCTACAATGCTTAATATAGAAAGTATTTTCAGTTAATGTGGAGATACACCAATTAATACTTTATTAAATTAGTAGAGATACCCCCCAAAATGCCCACTTTCACTACTTTTATTCAACAAGTATTGGAAGTCCTAGCTAGATCAATTAATCAACAAAATAAATAAAGGCATCCAAATTGCGAAGGAAGAAATAAAACTGTCACTATTTGTAGACATAATATTATCTGTAGAAACCCCTACAGACTCCATCAAAAATTGTTAGAATTAATAAAATTCAGTAAAATTGCAGGATATGAACCCATATACAAAATTCTATTGCATTTCTATACATTAATAAGGAAGTTTCAGAAAGAGAAATTTTAAAAAATCTCATTTACATTTGCAATAGAAAGAATAAGATACCTAGGAATTAATTTAACCAAGGAAGTGAAAGACCTGTATACTGAAAATTGTTAAGATATTGATGGAAGAAATTGAAGAAGACACAAATAAATGGTGAGGTATTCTATGCTCATGGACTGGAAGAATTAATATTGTTAAAATGTTCATACTATCCAAAAAAATCTATAGATTCAGGGGAATCTCCATGAAAAACTCCAATGGCATTTTTTATAGAAATAGAGAAAAAAATTCTAAAATATTTATAGATCTATGAAAGACCCTGAGTAGTCAAAATAATCTTGAGGAGAATAAAGAACAAAGTGAACATCATACTTCCTGTCATTTTAAGCTATAATACAAAACTATAGTAATCAAAACACTATGGTGTTTATGTAAATGAAGCAGAATAGAGAACAGCAACAAACCCACACTTGTATGATCAACTACTTTACAACAAAGGAGCCAAGAATATACATTGTGGAAAGGATAGTCTCTTCAATAACTGGTGTTGGGAAAAGTGGACAGCGACATGCAAAAAAAAAAAAAAAAACAAACAAACTGCAACACTATGTTACATCCCCACAAAAACTAACTCAAAATGGATTAAAGACTTTAATATGTAAGACCTGAAACTATGAAATTTCCAACAGAAAACATATGTGGTGAGCTTTTTAACATCATCCTTGCAAAGATTTTTTTGGATTTGGCACCAAAAGCATAGGCATCCAAAATAAAAATAAACAAGCAGGATTACATCAAACTAAAAAGCTTCTGCACAACAAAGGAAATTATCAAAAAATGAAAAGATGTACTTACAGTATGGAAAAATATTTGTAAATCATATATCTGATAAGTGGTTAATATCCAAAATATATAAAGAAGTTATACAACTTAATAGCAAAAACCAAAACCAAAAAACAAAAGCCCTATACAATACAGTTAAAAAATGGGCAGAGGATCTGAATAGACATTTTTCCAAAGAACTCATCCAGATGGCCAACAGGTACATGAAAGCCTGCTTAACATCAGTAATCATCAGGGAAATGCACATCAAAACCACTTTGGGTATTACATTGCACCTGTTAGAATGGCTATCATCAAAAAGACAAGAGATAACAAGTACTGGAATGGTTAGATAGGGAAACTGTATGCACTGTGGTGGGAATGTAAATTGGTACAAGTACTGAGGAAAGCAGTATAGGCGTTTCTCCCCAAATGAAAATAGAATTACCGTATGATCCAGCAATCCAACTTCTGTGTATAGATCCAAAAGAAATTAATTCACTATCTCACAGACATAAATGCACTCATGTTCATTGCAGCATTGTTCACAGTGGCCAATACATGGAAATCACCTATGTGTCCATCAGCAGATGAATAGGTCAAGAATTGTGGTCTATATATAGAATGAATATTATTCTGCTCTAAAAAAGAATAAAATCCTGCCATTTGTGACAATGTGAATGAACTTGGAGGACATTATGCTAAGCAAAAAAAAGAGAGACAAATACTGTGTGATTTAACTTATAGGTGGAATGTAAAAAAGCTGAACTCATAGAAATAGTAAAATTAATGGTCATTGGGGGCTGGGTGATAGGGGAAAAGAGGAGACGTTGATCAAAGGGCATAAGCTTCCAGTTATAAGGGAAATAAATTCTGGGATCTAATGTATAGCATGATAACTCTAGTTAATAACACCATATTAACAATTGAAACTTTCTATGAGACTAGATTTTGAATGTTCTTACCATAACAACAACAAAAACAACAAATATAATTATGTTATGTGACAGATATGTTAACCAACCTTATTTTGGTAATTATAGAGCAATATATACATTTTTCAAATCAATAAGTTATATACCTTAAATTCATACAATATTATATGTCAATTATATCTCAGTAAAGTTGGGAAAAACAAGTAATGTAATAAATAAAGAAAAATTGGGAAAAATGAGAGAAAGAAAATAATGAAGACAAAAACAGAAATCAAAGATTGGAAATAGAAAAACAGAATTGATGTTACTTATAGGAATGGATACCTAAGGGAAAAAAGTACAAACCCTTACATAGTAAACCAACAATGAAAAGTCCAATAAAAATGAGAAGAAAATAAATGCCAAAATAAGATATAGGGAATATAATACAAATATATATCAGATAAAAGTTTTGAGACTATTATACACAGTTTTGGGTAAATAAATTTAAAGCTCTGAATGAACTGGATGATAATTTAAGAAAATTGGCCAAAGAAATTTAGCCTAAGAAATTATGAATGACCTAGGAAGGCAAATTTGACTCAATATTGCTCAAAGAAAAAAGTAGAAAATGACAGTAATCAATAATAATAAACATTTTTAGAAGGCTAATCTCTTTGAAAAACACTGTTTCTATTTGGATTTATCAGCACTTTCATGTGTCCATGAAACAGACATTTTCAGTGCTATGTAAAATGTTCCAGATTATGGAACTGGAAACTTCTAAATAGACTTAATGATACTGAAACTTGAAAATGTACAAAATATAGAACTATGATTTAGTGCTTCTTACTTTGTTCTCTATTATGTTCCCAGTATGAGTAAGAATGCCTACAGACCTCAGAGGACATATTCCAAAGGACTTATCTTTTTGTTTACATATTCATGTTTTCTAATGAAAATGCAAGCAACTATTTTTATTTGATAATTTTCCTATGTTTGTTTAAAAAAGTATTTTCTATGTTCTGTTTGTGGACCCCCTACATTAATATGTTGAAATCTTAAGGCCCTATGCAATGCTGTTAGTAGTTGGGGCCTGTGGAAGGTGGAGCCTTGAGGAACGCTCTCATAACAGTGGTTCCAGAGAGAGAACACTAGTGCCTTTCACTTTGTGAGGATACAGTGAGGAAGTGCAGACTATAAACCCTGAAGAGAGTCCTCACCAGGTGGCTATGCCAGTGACTTGATGGAGTCAAGAGTACTTGGAGTACCTGGCCTCCAGAACTGAGTAATGAATTTCTGTTGTTTATAAGCTAGCCAGTTTGTGGTATTGTTATAGCAGTCCAATCAGACAAAGACATTACATTTTAATTTGACAGTTAAATTTCTCATTTCCCTTCCCCCCAAATATTCTAATAAAATTGACAATCCTGGGTGTTTTCCCAATTACAGAAGGTCATGTGTCCCATAGTGTTTGTTTTGTCTAGAAGAACAGTTGTAGACCAGCCTTACTGATAAATGCATGGACAGATATCCTAAGTTAAGTGTGTACAAAATGAAATCAAGAAGTATGATAAAGGAATAATACACAACAAACTAAGTAGGGTTCATGCCAAGAAATTGAAAAGTAGTTCAATATTAGAAAATCTGTTAATAAAATACATCACCTCAGAAGGTTAAAGTAGAAAAATTGTAGCAGTCCAACAATATTATTATTAAAAGTTCTTTAAGAATTTGAAACAGAAAAAATATTTTAAAATAATGTAACTCAAAACAACCACTTAATGAAATTCAATAAAGTTTGAGATATAATAAGGATTTCCTCATTATGAATATAGTCATTCTTTGGAAAGCATTATAATATGTGTCCTAAAACAATTATAATTTTGGAAAGTAGAAGGCAGAATTATTGCTTATAGGCAAGAAAATATCCATTAAAATGCAAGGAGTATCAATTAAAAAATAAATAAAATTTATAGAGTGACTAGAAATTAAACCAATATACAATAACTTGAATCTGGTTTTCTTATATAGAAAATACAAGATATAAAGATCTTAGAGTGGCAGCAAAAAACATATATATGATATTTATAATATATATAAAATTAGAATCAGCAATTAGAAAAAAAAATGCACATCTGACTTATTAGAGTGGCCTTATCTGAAAGCCATACTGAATTAGGAAGTTCTAGGCAAGAAAATTTGTATTACAGGTCCTGTGCCTGTTTTGCATTAAATGAACCTATTTATTTCTTAACAAATTATTTACCAATGATCTTGGCTAGCAGTGTAATCTATTTTTTGGTGGTGGTACTCCAAACAGCATTGTGCTTGAGGTTTGTATCTTTTCTTTTCTTTTGTTTTGTTTTTGTTTAATGAGAGAGGTGAAGGTTTTGTGTTTCCACATGTTTAGTTCAGGTCCTAGCTGTCTGTGTCTGTGGTACATTGGCAATAAACAGGTTTTAGAATTTTGATGAACCAAAGTGTACAAGGTCTGTCCATTGTAAAATTACAATGTTACAAAGTGCACAAAGTCTGTCCATTTGGTTAGGCAAAAACAATTTGCAGTGAGATTCATTTTACATAAGATCTCACACTACAACGGAGAGAATCTGCTGCAGTGGTTTCTTACAGAAAGACTATTTTTACTCCAAAATCAAGTGGAGCACTGCAAGTGAGGAAATAAAAGAGCTGGTAAAAGAAGAAGATAATAATGCAGATATACCTTCTAATTTTGATCAAGAGTTATCATAGGCTCAGAGTAGATAAAATCTGAAAAACAGGGTAGAACAATTAACCTAAAGTAAGTCCTGAGACAGAGAGCTGACTTCATTGTCCTATCCCTTGCTGATTAAGCTAGTCATAAGAGACTACATGTTATATGATTCCATTTGTGTGAAATCTGCACAATTGGCAAATTTATCAAAATGAGAAAATAGATTAGTGGTTGCCTAAGTCTAGGAGAGAGGACACAGTGATGGTTGGCAATGACAGTGAATAAGTGAATAATGTTTCCTTTGAGGATGATGAAGTACTGATTTTAAGTTATGATGATGGTTGCGTAAATATATATTATAACCACTGAACCCATTTAAACAGGGGAACTTTATGAATGTAAATGATTTCTTAATAAATCTGTGAAAATTATAATGTTACTAATCTGGAAAAATTGAAAGGATATAATAGGCTAGCATTTTGGAAAACATTAACAGGGAAGACTCACATGAAAATGCATTAAAGATGAAAATTTTTAAATATAGTTTAGTGAATGTCACAATAATAGATAAATAAATGACAAACAAAGCCTGAATTAAATTTTAATTTATATTTAATATAAAAATGATCACTGGATATTTAAAAAGCAATTCAAAATGACCAAAATGAATTTTTATTATTCAGAACGAAAAATGTAAAAAAATTTAATTATAAACTGTATTTTGTTAATTTTTTATAAACATATAATATATTTTTATTCTCAGGGATACAGGTCTGTGAATTGCCAGGTTTACACACTTCACAGCACTCACCATAGCACATACCCTCCCCAATGTCCATAATCCCACCCCCTATCTCGAGAACCACTGCCCTCAGCAACCCTCAGTTTGTTTTGTGAGATTAAGAGTCACTTATGGTTTGTCTCCCCCTCAATCCCATCTTATTTCATTTATTCTTCTCCTACCCACTTAAGCCCTCATGTTGCATCACCACTTCCTCATATCAGGGAGATCATATGATAGTTGTCTTTCTCTGCTTGACTTATTTCCCTAAGCATGATACGCTCTAGTTCCATCCATGTTGTCGCAAATGGCAAGATTTCATTTCTTTTGATGGCTGCATAGTATTCCATTGTGTATATATACCACATCTTCTTTATCCATTCATCTGTTGATGGACATCAGGTTCTATCCATAGTTTGGCTATTGTGGACATTGCTGCTATAAACATTTGGGTGCACGTGCCCCTTCGGATCACTACGTTTGTATCTTTAGGGTAAATACCCAGTAGTGCAATTGCTGGGTCATAGGGTAGTTCTATTTTCAAAATTTTGAGGAACCTCCATGCTGTTTTCCAGAAAGGTTGCACCAGCTTGCATTCCCACCAACAGTGTAGGAGAGTTCCCCTTTCTCCGCATCCTCTCCAGCATCTGTCATTTCCTGACTTGTTGATTTTAGCCATTCTGAGTGGTGTGAGGTGATATCTCATTGTGGTTTTGATTTGTATTTCCCTGATGCCGAGTGATATGGAGCACTTTTTCATGTATCTGTTGGCCATCTGGATGTCTTCTTTGCAGAAATGTCTGTTCATGTCTTCTGCCCATTTCTTGATTGGATTATTTGTTCTTTGGGTGTTGAGTTTGCTAAATTCTTTATAGATTCTGGACACTAGTCCTTTATCTGATATGTCATTTGCAAATATCTTCTCCCATTCTGTCAGTTGTCTTTTGTTGATTTTGTTAACTATTTCCTTTGCTGTGCAAAAGCTTTTGATCTTGATGAAATCCCAATCGTTCATTTTTGCCCTTGCTTCCCTTGCCTTTGGCGTTGTTCCTAGGAAGATGTTGCTGCGGCTGAGGTAGAAGATGTTGCTGCCTGTGTTCTCCTCAAGGATTTTGATGGATTCCTTTCTCACATTGAGGTCCTTCATCCATTTTGAGTCTATTTTTTGTGTGTGGTGTACGGAAATAGTCCCATTTTATTTTTCTGCATGTGGCTGTCCAGTTTTCCCAACACCATTTATTGAAGAGGCTGTCTTTTTTCCATTGTACATTCTTTCCTGCTTTGTCGAAGATTAGTTGACCATAGAGTTGAGGGTCTATTTCTGGGCTCTCTATTCTGTTCCATTGATCTATGTGTCTGTTTTTGTGCCAGTACCATGCTGTCTTGATGATTACAGCTTTGTAATAGAACTTGAAGTCTGGAATTGTGATGCCACCAACGTTGGCTTTCTTTTTCAATATCCCTTTGGCTATTCGAGGTCTTTTCTGGTTCCATATAATTTTTAGGATTATTTGTTCCATTTCTTTGAAAAAGATGGATGGTACTTTGATAGGAATTGCATTAAATGTGTAGATTGCTTTAGGTAGCATAGACATTTTCACAATATTTATTCTTCCAATCCAGGAGCATGGAACATCTTCCATTTCTTTGTGTCTTCCTCAATTTCTTTCATGAGTACTTAATAGTTTTCTGAGTATAGATTCTGTGCCTCTTTGGTTAGGTTTATTCCTAGGTATCTTATGGTTTTGGGTGAAATTGTAAATGGGATTGACTCCTTAATTTCCCTTTCTTCTGTCTTGCTATTGGTGTAGAGAAATGCAACTGATTTCTGTGCATTTATTTTATATCCTGACACTTTACTGAATTCCTGTATAAATTCTAGCAGTTTTGGAGTGGAGTCTTTTGGGTTTTCCACATATAGTATCATATCATCTGCGAAGAGTGATAATTTGACTTCTTCTTTGCCGATTTGGATGCCTTTAATTTCCTTTTGTTGTCTGATTGCTGAGGCTAGGACCTCTAGTACGATGTTGAATAGCAGTGGTGATAATGGACATCCCTCCGTGTTTCTGACCTTAGCGGAAAAGCTTTCAGTTTTTCTCCATTGAGAATGATATTTGCGGTGGGTTTTTCATAGATGGCTTTGAGGATATTGAGGTATGTGCCCTCTATCCCTACACTTTGAAGAGTTTTGATCAGGAAGGGATGTTGTACTTTGTCAAATGCTTTTTCAGCATCTATTGAGAGTATCATATGGTTCTTGTTCTTTCTTTTATTGATGTGTTGTATCACATTGACTGATTTGCGGATGTTGAACCAACCTTGCAGCCCTGGAATAAATCCCACTTGGTCGTGGTGAATAATCTTTTTAATGTACTGTTGAATCCTATTGGCTAGTATTTTGTTGAGTATTTTCGCATCTGTGTTCATCAAGGATATCGGTCTATAGCTCTCTTTTTTGGTGGGATCCTTGTCTGGTTTTGGGATCAAGGTGATGCTGGCCTCATAAAATGAGTTTGGAAGTTTTCCTTCCATTTCTATTTTTTGGAACAGTTTCAGGAGAATAGGAATTAGTTCTTCTTTAAATGTTTGGTAGAATTCCCCCGGGAAGCCGTCTGGCCCTGGGCTTTTGTTTGTTTGGAGATTTTTAATGACTGTTTCAATCTCCTTACTGGTTATGGGTCTGTTCAGGCTTTCTATTTCTTCCTGGTTCAGTTGTGGTAGTTTATATGTTTCTAGGAATGTATCCATTTCTTCCAGATTGTCAAATTGGATGGCGTAGAGTTGCTCATAGTATGTTCTTTTAATAGTTTGTATTTCTTTGGTGTTAGTTGTGATCTCTTCTCTTTCATTCATGATTTTATTTATTTGGGTCCTTTCTCTTTTCTCTTTGCTAGGTCTGGCCAGGGGATTATCAATCTTATTAATTTTTTCAAAGAACAAGCTCATAGTTTCGTTGATTTGTTCTATTGTTTTTTTGGTTTCTGTTTCATTGATTTCTGCTCTGATCTTTATGATTTCTCTTCTCTTGCTGGGCTTAGGGTTTCTTTCTTGTTCTTTCTCCTGCTCCTTTAGGTGTAGGGTTAGGTTGTGTACTTGAGACCTTTCTTGTTTCTTGAGAAAGGCTTGTACTGCTATATATTTTCCTCTCAGGACTGCCTTTGTTGTGTCCCACAGATTTTGAACTGTTGTGTTTTCATTATCATTTGTTTCCATGATTTTTTTCAATTCTTCTTTAAATTCCCGGCTGACCCATTCATTCTTTAGAAGGATGCTGTTTAGTCTCCATGTATTTCGGTTCTTTCCAAACTTCCTCTTGTGGTTGAGTTCTAGCTTCAGAGCATTGTGGTCTGAAAATATGCAGGGAATGATCCCAATCTTTTGATACCGGTTGAGTCCTGATTTAGGACCGAGGATGTGATATATTCTGGAGAATTTTCCCTGTGCACTAGAGAAGAATGTGTATTCTGTTGCTTTGGGATTAAATGTTTTGAATATATCTGTGATGTCCATCTGGTCCAGTGTGTCATTTAAGGCCTTTATTTCCTTGCTGATCTTTTGCTTGGATGATCTGTCCATTTCAGTGAGGGGAGTGTTAAAGTCCCCTACTATTATTGTATTATTGTTGATGTGTTTCTTTGATTTTGTTATTAATTGGTTTATATAGTTGGCTGCTCCCACGTTGGGGGCATAGATATTTAAAATTGTTAGATCTTCTTGTTGGACAGACCCTTTGAGTATGATATAGTGTCCTTCCTCATCTCTTATTATAGTCTTTGGCTTAAAATCTAATTGATCTGATATAAGGATTGCCACTCCTGCTTTCTTCTAATGTCCATTAGCATGGTAAATTCTTTTCCACCCCCTCACTTTAAATCTGAAAGTGTTTTGGGCTTAAAATCAGTTTCTTAGAGGCAACATATAGATGGGTTTTGTTTTTTTATCCATTCTGATACCCTTTGTCTTTTGACAGGGGCATTTAGCCCATTAACATTCAGGGTAACTATTGAGAGATATGAATTTAGTCCCATTGTATTGCCCGTAAGGTGACTGTTACTCTATATTGTCTCTGTTCCTTTCTGATCTACCATGTGTAGGCTCTCTCTTTGCTTAGAGGACTCCTTTCAATATTTCCTGTAGAGTTGGTTTGGTGTTTGCAAATTCTTTCAGTTTTTGTTTGTCCTGGAAGCTTTTAATCTCTCCTTCTATTTTCAATGATAGCCTAGCTGGATATAGTATTCTTGGCTGCATGTTTTTCTTGTTTAGTGCTCTGAAAATATCATGCCAGCTCTTTCTGGCCTGCCAGGTCTCTGTGGATAAGTCAGCTGCCAATCTAATATTTTTACCATTGTATGTTACAGACTTCTTTTCTAGGGCTGTTTTCAGGATTTTCTCTTTGTCACTAAGACTTGTAAATTTTACTCTTAGGTGACGGGGTGTGGGCCTATTCTTAAGGATTTTGAGGGGTGTTCTCTGAACCTCCTGAATTTTGATGCTTGTTCCCTTTGCCATATTGGGGAAATTCTTCCCAATAATTCTCTCCAGTATACCTTCTGCTCCCCTCTCTCTTTTTTCTTCTTCTGGAATCCCAATTATGCTAATGTTGTTTTGTTTTATGGTGTCACCTATTTCTCGAATTATCCCCTCGTGGTCCAGTAGCTGTTTGTCCCTCTTTTGCTCAGCTTCTTTATTCTCTGTCATTTGGTCTTCTATATCACTAATTCTTTCTTCTGCCTCATTTATCCTAGCAGTGAGAGCCTCCATTTTTGATTGCACCTCATGAATAGCTTTTTGGATTTCAACTTGGTTAGATTTTAGTTCTTTTATTTCTCCAGAAAGGCTTTTATATCTCCTGAGAGGGTTTCTCTAATATCTTCCATGCCTTTTACAAGCCTGGCTAGAACCTTGAGAATTGTCATTCTGAACTCTAGATCTAACATATTACCAATGTCTGCATTGATTAGGTCCCTAGCCTTCGGTACTGCCTCTTGTTCTTTTTTTTTTTTTTTTGTGGTGAATTTTTCCGCCTTGTCATTTTGTCCACATAAGAGTATATGAAGGAGCCAGTAAAATACTAAAAGGGTGGCAACAACCCCAGGAAAATATGCTTTAACCAAATTAGAAGAGATCCCAAATCGTGAGTGGGGAGAAAGGGGATAAATAGAGGTTCAAAAAGAAAGAAAGAAAGAAATAAAAAAAGAAAAGAATTAAAAAAAGAAAACGAATAAACAAAAGTATAAAAAAGAAAAAATATATAGTAGATAAACTCGTTAAAAAAAGTTAAAAAAGAGGGTAAAAGTCAAAAAAAATTTAGCAGAAGAAGAAAAAAAAAAGAAAAAGAAAAAAATTAAATAACTGCAAGACTAAAAAATCACAGGAAGAAAGCCATGAGTTCCGTGCTTTGCTTTCTCCTCCTCTGGAGTTTTGCTGCTCTCCTTGGTATTGAAACTGCACTCCTTGGTAGGTGAACTTGGTCTTGGCTGGATTTCTTGTTGATCTTCTGGGGGAGGGGCCTGGTGTAGTGATTCTCAAGTGTCTTTGCCCCAGGCGGAATTGCACCGCCCTTACTAGGGGCTGGGCTGAGTAATCCGCTAGGGTTTGCTTTCAGGAGCTTTTGTTCCCTGAGCGCTTTCCGTAGAGTTCTGGAGGATGGGAATACAAATGGCAGCTTCCTGGTCTGCAGCCCGGAGGAGCCGAGAGCCGGGGGACCCACTCCTCAGTGCGCCCTCGGAGAACAGCGCCCAGTAACTCCCGTCTGCCTGACCTCTGGCCGAGCTCTGAGCTCACCGAGCTTGCGACCGGTTCAAGGTAACCCCGAGCTGTGAGCTCACTGATGGCTCTGTCTCTGTAGCTGGCTTTCCCGTTCTAGTAGCCGCAAGCTCTGCGACATTCAGACACCCCCGATCCTTCTGTGACCCTGCCGGTCCTGAGGCCACGCTGACCCCGCGTGGGCTTTGCCCCAGTTTAGCCTCTGGAGCGATGACCCTCAGAGGAACAGACTTTTAAAAGTCCTGATTTTGTGCTCCGTTGCTCCGCCGCTTGCCGGGAGCCGGCCCCTCCCCCTGGGGTCTATCTTCCCATCGCTTTGGATTCACTTCTCCGCCAGTCCTACCTTTCATAAAGTGGTTGTTTTTCTGTTTCTAGAATTGCCTTTCTTCTTCTCTTCGATCTGCCGATGGATTTGCAGGTGTTTGCAATCTTTAGATAAGCTATCTAGCTGATCTCCTGCTAGCTGAAGTAGTCTCAGCCTGCTACTTCTCTGCCATCTTGACTCCTCCCCTAAACTGCATTTTTTTTTAAGAATTTATTTTATTCATTTGACAGAGAGAGATCACAAGTAGGCAGAGAGGCAGAGAGAGAGAGGAGGAAGCAGGCTCCCCGCTGAGCAGAGAGCCCGATGCGGGACTCGATTCCAGGACCCTGAGATCATGACCTGAGCTGAAGGCAGCGGCTTAACCCACGGAGCCACCCAGGCGCCCCCTAAACTGTATTTTTAATTAAAGCTTTTTTTAGTATAGTTGACGTACTTTATGCTATGTTCACCAGAAGTGTAACTACCATCTGTCCGATTACATCACTATTATAGTGTCATTGGCTGTATTCCTTATTATATGCCCTTTATTACTGTGATGTATTCATTCCATAACTGGAAACCTGTACCTCCTTCTTCTCTTCACACATTTTGCCCAACTCTCTGCTCCCCTCCCTCTGGCAACCACCAGTTTGCTCTCTGTACATATAGGTCTGATTCTGCTTTTTGTTTGTTTACTCACTTTTTTGATTCCACTTATGAGTGGAATCATATTGTATTTGTTTTCCTCAGTGTAATAACCTCTGGTCTATCTATGTTGCCTCAAATGGCACAATATCATCCTTTTTATGACTGTGTAGTATTCCTGTGTGTGTGTATATATAATCAATTTTTACATGTATCATAACACATCTTTCTTATCCATTTGTCTGCTGATAGGTACTTAGGTTTTTTTTTATTCTTTGCTATTGTAAGTAATGTTGCAATAAACATAGGGGTGCATGTATCTTTTAGAATTAGTGTTTTCATTTTCTCTGGGTAAATACCTAAAGAACAAATTTACAGAACAAATTTTTCATCTTAATGAGATCCAGTTTATTCATTCTTCTTTTTTATGGATCATAGTTTTGAGTTTAAGTTGAAGAACTCTGCCTAATCTTGGATCACAAATCTTTCTTATTTTTTCTAAAAGTTTTATAGTTTTATATTTCACATTTAATTCTGATTTATTTTAAGACTTTATATAAAGTGTGAGAGATAGTTGAAGTTAATTTATTTTTACCTATGTATGTCTAATTACTCCAACACCAATTGTTGAAAAGCCTATCCTGCCTCCACTGAATTGTTTTTATATTTTTATCATAAAGCAGTTGGGTGTATTGATGTGGAGTTATTTCTGGATTCTCTATTCTGTTCCATTGTTTATGTATCTGTACTGCCAATACACATTATTTTGAGAGCTATTTACTAGATCCCAATATCAAGTACTAATTCTTCCTATTTTAATATTTTTAAAGATTATTTTAGCTGTTTTAAGGCTTGTCTTTTTCTATATAAATTTTAGAAAATATTATCCATATCTACAATAAAACTTGCGGGGATTTTGATGGGAACTGCATCAAACCTAGAGCTTAATTTGGCGAGATTTGATGCCTTTACTGTGTTGGGACTCCAATCCATGGATGTAGTATGCATATGTCTCTTCATTTGTTTAACTATTCTTTGATTTCTTTCCTTAGCATTTTTAAAGTTTCAGCATACAGATTCTGGACATGTTTTGTTAAGGTTATATCTAAATAGTCTCTGGAATGATTTTAAGTGGTATTGTGGTCTAAATTTCAATTTCCACATGTTCATTGTTAGTATATAGGAATGTGATTTATTTTGTTGGTGATTTGTCTTGTACCTAAGACCTTATTCAACTCATCTTTTAGTTCTGGGATTTACTGTTATTATTATTATTATTAGTGGTGGTAGTAGTAGTAGTAGTAGTCGTCTGTTTGGAATTTTATCCATAGACAGCCATATCATTTGCAAATAGGAGAAAACAGTGCAAGCTGGGGCTAGTCAGCACTCCACTATCTCCCATCCCTGGTGTCAGTGGGTTCTGGTGGGGGCTGAGTATCTACCCCTACCTAGCATCATGAGGTGTAATGAAGTAGGACAATATGGAGTAGCTGACATTTTACTTCCCATGTGCCCTAGTATTAGTAAAGCCCAGTGACCTGAGTTCTACTCCTATTCAGTGGCGGAATTGGGACTAGTTGCTACTGTTCAGACAACCTTCTGTGGGGCCCACTATGTAGCTGAGCTTCTGTCCTTACCTCACAGCAGCAAAGGATGTGACTCAGGCTCATTCATCCTTCCCCTCCTCTTAAAGCAGAGGGTTGCACCAGGGATATTACCCTCCTCAGAGGCAGTAAAGCACTGGAAATGCCTTATTTATTTTTGTAGGAAGGTATCAATGGCCAGAGGAGGAGGTGTACTTCTCTCCAGTTGTCTGCAGTTGAGTCAGTGCCCCATTTCTGTCCAGGTGGTGTTAGAAGTTGAATGTGTACACACACATACATCTTATGCTGCACAGCAGCAGAGGGGACTTGCCTGCTAAAAAGAAGATTTAGTGGGTCTCATAATATTTTATCCAAAATATCTGGGATACATTAAAAAATCACTAATTATATAAAGAACTTGGAGTAAATGGCCAGAAAGTAAATCTTTAGTATTATACAAAGAAAAAAGAATATTTCAAACTTACCCTTTTTTCTTATCAGATTTTGTAAAATTTTAGAAAACCCACAAGGTAAGTTTATGGTGTGTAGAAAACAACTTCCAAATTTCAGTGAATTACAGTGATATCTATTTCATGTTTACATTGTCTTTTGACTGATCTTGGTTCCACTTGACTGTTCTTATAGATAATAGGTTTTTATGTAGGTACTTTTAAACTAATTACTAATTAACTCTATTATCTTATAAAGCATTTTAAAAATCAATTCCTTGGGGTGACTGGGTGGCTCAATTGGTTGAGCATCTGACTCCTGATCTCAGATCAAGTCCTGATCTCACGGTTGTGGTATCAAGTCCTGCACTGGGCTCTGCACTCAGTGAGGAGTCAGCTTGAGAGTCTCTCTCCCTCTCCCTCTGCCCCTCCCACTCATGTGTGCTCTCTCTCTTTCTCTCTCTGAAATGGATAAATAAATTTAAAAATGAATAAATAAATAAAATACATTCTGTATCATCTCCAAGAGTTTTCTTTACAGACTTCTCAGCAGTTCTTAAAACCCATTTCAAACTTTTGGGAATTCATCAAGACAAAAAGCTTCTGTATAGCAAACAAAACAGTCAACAAAACAAAGAACTAACCCATGGAATGGGTGAAGATATTCTCAAATGACACTACAAACGAAAGGCTGATACCCAAGATCTATAAAGAACTTCTTAAACTCAACACGCAAAAAACAGATAATCATGTCAGAAAATGGTCAGAAGACATGAACAGACATTTCTCCAATGAGAAGGCATATAAATGGCTAGCAGACACAAGAAAAAAATTATCATTATTAGCTATCAGGGAAATTCAAATCAAAACCACATTGAGATACCACCTTACACCAGTTAGAATGGCAAAGATTAACAAGGCAAGAAATAACAAACGTTGGAGAGGATGTAGAGAAAGGGGAACCCTCTCATACTGTTGATCAGAATGCAAGTTGGTGTAGCCACTTTGAAAAACAGTGTGGAGATTCCTCCAAAACTAAAAATATTAAAAAAATAGAGCTATTTTTAATATTAAAAATAGAGCTACCCTATGACCCTGCAATTGCCCTACTGGGTATTTACCCCAAAGATACAGATGTGGCAAAAAGAATGGCCATATGTTCATAGCAGCAATGACCACTATAGCCAAACTGTGGAAAGAGCTGATATGCCAAATGGATAAAGATAATGTGGTTCATATATACAATGGACTATTACTCAGCCATCAGAAAGGATGAATACCCAACTTTTGCATCAACATGGATGGGGCTGAAGGAGATTATGCTGAGTGAAATAAGTCAAGCATAGAAAGTCAATTATCATATGGTTTAACTTACTTGAGAACATAATGAATAACATGGAGAACATTAAGAGAAGGAAAGAAAAAGTGAATTGGGAGAAATTGGAGGGGAAGATGAAGCATGAGAGACTGTGGACTCTGAGAAACAAACTGAAGGTTTTAGAGGGGAGGGGGGTGGAGGATGGGTGACCCTGGTGGTGGGTATTAAGGAGGGCATGTACTGCATGGAGCACTGGATGTTGTACATAAATAATGAATCTTGGAGCACTGCATCAAAAACTAGTGTTATATTTTATGGTGACTAACATAACACAATTAAAAAAAACCCATTTCAGAATTCTGGTAACATTTTAATTTTCCTTAAAGGAGACAAGAAATTCTATTTTTTTTTTAAAACTTAAAAATGAAATAAAGCATTTGGGGATGACATTTTAGGCATAGGGAATAGAATATGTATAGAAACAGCATATGTAAATTATAAATATTAATATCTATGGCAGCAGTTTTCATAGTGTGGTTCCTGGATCATCAGCATTGTCTGGGATCTCATTAAAAATTCCGTTCTTGGTTTCTTTTATAGAAATGACCAATCGTTCTGGTTTGCCTGGGGATGTCCTGGTATTAGCACCGAAAATCCTGCATCTTGGGAAATCCCTTTCTAGAGAGGAAACTGGAACAGTTAGTCACCTTAGGTTGCTTATCCCCAGTCTACTACATCAGAAACTCTTTGTGGTGCCCAGCAGTCTGTGTTTTTATAATCTCTCTGGCAGTTCTGATGCATGGTAAAGTTGGAAGATCACTCATCTAGGGAACTATGAGGAGTTTGGCATGGTGCCATAATGGGAATATGTGGTAAGGAATGAAATTAAAAAGTAAGCTGAATGGGGCACATGGGTGGCTCAGTTGGTTAAGTGTTTGCCTTTGCCTCAGGTCATGATCCCAGGGTCCTTGCTCAACAGGGAGCTTGTTTCTCCCTCTCCCTTCTCTCCCCCTCCTCTCATGCTCTCTCTTTCACTCTCTATCTCAAATAAATAAAAATTTAAAAAAAAGTAAGCAGAAGCCAAGCAATGAAGAACCTTGTATGCTTTGTTAAAGAGTTTCATCCTATAGCTAATAAGTATTAACTCATAAACTCAAGGATTTTTAATTAGAGGAGTATAGATTTTGTGCTGGCTCTTTGTATAGATGAAACTACTATGTCTGGTTAAATATTCCATTTTATATATATATATATATTTATATATACACATACACATATATAATATATTTTATATGTAAATAAAATTAAACTATATTTTAACCAACTTCATTTGAAAATATAAAATCAAAATATAAAATATATAATCTTCATGTATACTAGCTCAATCTGTGTGCTTCAGGAGTTTCTGAGTGTTCATTTTCTAGCTTATCAAAATATATACTTGCTTCAAATTTGACCTTCGATCAACTTTATGTATGTTTTGGAAAGAGGAGTATTGCTAACCCATTAGATATATATTTTTTGGAAGATGTTAGGTCTAGGAATGTAAATGCAGTTTGTGAAATTAAGAGAAATTGCAGAATTGTTCTTTTATCACATTCTTGGAAAATCATATTGAAGTAGATATCATAAAACATGAAACCTTGAAACATGTCGTGCTTTTGGTACATGTGTAAGAAAAAATTTTAAATGCTTCTTATAGTTCACTTCTCATATTCTTCTTTATTTGAAGTATTAAACCTTTATGATGCCCAATGCTTTTATGTATATTTGGAAGCTAAGACCTCTTTTTAAAACTTCAAGTAACACCTGGACCATACATATTCACACCACATTATTATTTCTTTAATTTGTGTTTAGGAAATGGCTGGTTTCTTGATGATGTTGTAATCAAGGATCCGGTAACAAATCGTGAATATGCCTTCTTCTGTCACAGGTTTGTAGGTGTGCTTTTACATTGAAAAATAATCATTTCATATTAGTTCCAAGTTACTGTATTTTGGAGACATGGGTAGCTTATTCAATTATTCCTAGTCACTGATGCTTTGTTGGGTAACTTTTGAAGGTTAACTTTAGGGGCTTCTGCTTCTGTTTAGAAAGATATACATTATGTTCATCATCATTTCTGATGATATAAGTTTAAATATCCCTTGGTAAATTCAGGTAGGTTTAATCACATTTTAAAAAATCTTTAAAATAAATAATAAAATAAAATAAAATAAAATAAAACTTTAAGATAAAGTTCCAAAATAAATGTTGCATGTGGTTTTTATATGATGAAAACATTACTGACTCACTGTCATTGGGTTATTCTTCCAATAGTGGTGATAGATTTCCTCTTTCTTTCATGACTTGCCTGTCTCTTTCCCATGGAACCAATAATAGCCATTTACGAAATAACTGACAATAGTTCGAACTGTAGTTAATGGCTAAAAGAAGGATAACATAACTGGCCCAGTGGATATAAGATCTATGACCTGGGCAGGCTAAATAATTAACCTGTGGATTACAGAAAGGCCATGTTTCACCCTGAACCTAATAGCAGCTTCTCCTACCTCCCTGTACCTCCTACCTGTATCATAGTCATTTCAAGAATTTCCTTTTCCATTTTCTGCTCTTCTCTTACCAACAAGATACCTATGATTTTTTCTAGTTCCTATTATCCATTATTCCTGACTTGGCTCCACAATTGCCAGTTAGTATAAATATAAAGCCACAATATTCTTGATACACTTCTCTTTCCACAGATGGTTGGATCAAGGGGAAGATGATGGTAAGATTGCCAGAGAACTGCATGTAATGGATAACAGCATCATCTTTGCAAGTGAGTGTCATATATTAGAAAATTCTCTTATATGATGGTTGAGGAAAGTATGATTCTGCTGAAATTAATGATTTTATTTTTCATTTATTCCCTCAGGTCAGAAGCTAGAACTTAATAGAAAAGAAACAGTAAGATTTTACATTTGGTCTTACATTGTTTGGTACAAATAGTGTCCACATAACAATTTGATGTGTTAAAACAGAAATGGTATATAATATTTAGTAAGCAGTGTTTCTTAGTAACTTCTTTGTCTCATGTTGTTGCTTTTGGTTTTGTTTTGTTTTTATACTTAGTGGGCTGCAGAAAGATGGAAGTTTATGAAAGGAAATACTCTACAATTCTACAACAGGCTCACTGGAGGGTTTGTCCGTCTGCATCCAGATGGCACAGTTGATGCAATTGGAGAGAAGACAGACAAATATGGTACTCATTTGGCAAAGCAAGTGGTACTGTTGCAGTTTTGGGAACTGGAGGAAGGGAGATCTAGACCTAGTTTAATCTGCAGTATTGTTTCTTCTTTTCACATGACTTTGCACTAGTATTAAGTCATTTAAACAATTCACTACCTGCATTAATAAAAGTAATCAGTAGATGACAGGCTTTAAATCTGGGCTGACACTGTCATTATACGGAACAGCACATCATGAAAAAACTTATATTTGCTATTAATTGGAGAATAAAATGTATGCAATTAACATTATTAATAAAAATCAGCAATTATAGCTCTTGAATGGTATAGCCATTTTAGGAATTAAATTGGTTCTACTTAATATTAAGTTTCTTTTTGTTTAAAACACTGTTTTATATAATTTGAGGGCCACAGAAATAACTAAGGCATTGTTCTGAATTCCAGACGGTCATAACCTAATAAAGAGGACAAACACATACAATTCTAATAATGTTTTTTTTGTTGTTGTTGTTATTGTTTTGTAACTAGTGTCATAATAAAGGTATAGAGGGGAAAATAGGCAAAACAAAACAAAACAAAACAAAAACCAGAAAACAAAAACTAGATTTGGTGTTTAGTCAAGCCATGACCACAAGAGCTAATGAAGAAGGGGTAAACTGACAGTGATAGATCTTTTATTATAAACCCAAACCTCTAACTCTTTTTGAAACAAATTTAGTATTTAAACAATCTGTGAATAGAACTTTGCTGTATTTTGTTAGAAACTGTTGTTCAAATAACCTCTGAGATGTACTGGGGAATACTTAATCTATAGCATTTCTTCAAAATGTAACCTCCTCTATCTTGTGTTAGAGATCTCAAGGAATAATCCATTTTTTTCCTCTGTGAAAACATGTGGGAGTCTAAGAATACTTAGTTGCTTCTCTTTCCATAATTAATTGATTCCTTAGAAATTTCTTTACCTGTTGGTTCCCATTTGGGATGATTTACCTACTTAGACTAGTCAGAATTGTCTTATATATTCTATTGCCTGGATAGGTGCTCTTTTTCCTCATTGAATATAGTGGATTGTATTTCCAAATGTGATCAGAAAAATATCTCCTATTTATAATCAGAACCCGTGAAGGATCTAAGTTTTACCCTATTTTCAGAAAATATGAGCACACAAAGACCAAGACCATTCATTTCCCACAGCAAATTGCAGCAGCCAGAATATCTTGGTTTGTTCTCTAAGTTTTAGTCCTACAATATCCTGAGGTGAGGGCCTGATAGTACCGGAATATGTGGATGGGGGCATTAAAGGGGAAACTCTGATTTAATATACAGAGAGAGAAGAGACCGAGAGCCCTTATCTTTATTCTGGAATATAAGCAAATCTTCTCCAGGGAAGGGAAGGAAAAGCTTTTACCTTTATTTCCCCAAGTTGAGAGAGCAGATTGAGAGAGAGAGAGAGAGAGAGAGAGAGAAGAGAAGAGAGATGGAGGGAGGGAGAGAGAAAAAGAGAGGAAAGGAAGGAAAGTGGGAGGTGGTGGAGAGAGAACTCTATGCTCTATTTTGATGGGCTGTTTCCTTACACAAACATTTTGTATGTGCATTTATTCAGAGGGCTGGACTATGCAGGAAAATGACAAATGTGGGGAGACAAATGTTATTTTCTAACACCCGTCACAAGCTAGTTTGTAAAGGGAACTTGCCACTCCTACATCAACAAGTGGAATTCATTTCCTTACTCCTTGCTGGGTCAACCCTTTCTACATGTTTTGACTAAAAGAATGTAGATGAATCAACATTGTAACTTCTAAAATCTGTATCTTCTACCATTATCTCTTGGACTAAGCTTTCTTGGAAGCCAGCCCTCATGCTAGGCAGAAGCCAAGACAACCATACAGGGCTTCCAGGGAAAGAACTAATGCTCTGACAGCCCCAACAGAGTTCTTACCCCATAGCCAAACATATGAATTCCTGGGTAGATCAAACTAACTGGTAGTTATCAAAAGAGATACTTTTTACCCTTAAGCAATACTAGCATCCTAATATGCTAGTCCTTTAATATATAAAGTAGAATGAGCATTTCTTAAAAGGGAGGGGCAGGAGAGTATGAGTACTTTTCCTTGGCCTAACTGACATTTTTGCAGCAAGAGGTCTTTTATGTGTGATACTTACTTGCAGGATTATTTCCTGATTTTATGCTCAGTGTCCCATAAATTCACACTCATGAATCAGTTTTCACATGCTAGGTAAGTGTTGCAATGAACAATGCTGACCCATGGATATCTTTTCAGGAAAATATTTTAAGAACATGTCTCTGAGATCTGTTTGCTTACAGTTTTCATTCTACAAAACAATGTTGTTTTTATCACCATGAGACAATTCTTCTATTTATCTATCAAGTTAATTGTAAATTAGGCTGTTTCCTTATGTAGAGAGTTAGAATGCTCATTTCTCCAAGAGCTACTGAGCCATTTATTGGCAATACTGGACCTAAAAGCACCACACAGCATGAGAAGGTCTTTGAAATATCACAGGGAGCTTCATTTTATGATGACAAGCTTTTAGGTATTAAAACCAATACCATGCTAACATTGATTATGACAATCATAAAGAATCATTAAAAAATCATATAGGATCTTAGAACTTAAAAGAAGGAGCAGACAGCCAAAGCAACTAAATTTTTAACTCTAAACCCTTGATAGTTTTATGACTTTATGTCAGGGTCATTTTCAAAAAATTCCCATCCTCCAAAATTTTAAAAAATTTGCTGTAAAATATATATTTGCATAGTTTTCTCATTCTACAGTAGTTTTTCAAGACAAAAATTCATAATCTAAATTCACATTTATTTGACTTATATTCTAACAGGATTAGACATGCAGTTTAAAAATGTATGATATATCACTGAAAGTTTATTATTATTATTATTAAAATATAGTGCATTACTTATTTCAGGGGTGCAGGTCTGTTATTCATCAGTCTTACACTATGGACAGTGCTCCCCACAACACGTACCTTCCCCAGTGTCCATCACCCAGCTACCCCATCCCGCCTAACCCCCTCCATACCTGCAACTCCCAGTTTGTTTCCTGAGATTAATACTCTCTTATGGTTTGTCTCCCTCTCTGGTTTTGTCTCGTTTCATTTTTTCCTCTCTTCCACTATGATCCTCTCCCTTGTTTCTCAAATTCCACATATCAGTAAGATCATATAATTGTCCTTCTCTGATTGTCTTATTACGCTTAACATAATATCCTCTAGTTCCATCCATGTCATTGCAAATGGCAAGATTTCATTATTTTGATGGCTGCATAGTATTCAATTCTATATATACACTGCATCTTCTTTATCCATTCATCTGTTGATGGATATCCAGCTCTTTCCATAATTTGGTTATTGTGGACACTGCTGCTATAAACATTGTGATACAGGTGCCCCTTCAGATTACTACATTTATATCTTTAGTGTACAAACTTTTGGGTCATAGGACAGCTGTTTTCAACGTTCTGAGGAACCTCCATACTGTTTTACAGATTGGCTGCACCAACTTATATTCCCACCAACAGTGTAGGAGGGTTCCCTTTTCTCCACATCCTCGCCAACATCTGTCATTTCCATATTGGTTAATTTTAGCCGTTTTGACTGGTGTGAGGTGATATCTCATTGTGGTTTTGATTTGTATTTCCCTGATGCCAATTAATGTGGAGCACCTTTTCCTGTGTCTGTTGGCCATTTGGAGGCTTCTTTGCAGAAATGTCCATTCATGCCTTCTGCCATTTCTTGACTGGATAATCTGTTCTTTGGGTTGCGGTCGATATGTTCTTTATAGATTTTGGATACTAGCCCTTTATGTGCTATGTCATTTGCAAATATCTTCTCTCATTTTCTTGGTTGTTCTTAGGTTTTGTTGACTGTTTCCTTTGTTGTGCAAAAGCTTTTTGTCTTTATGAAGTTCCAATAGGTCATTTTGCCCTTGCTTCCCTTGCCTTTTGGTGATGTCTAGGAAGAAGTTGCTGGGGCTGAGTTTAAAGAGGTGCTGCCTGTGTTCTCCTCAAGGAGTTTGATGGCTTCCTGTCTCACATTAGGATCATTCATTAATTTTGAGTCATTTTTGTGTATGGTGTAAGTGGCGGGGGGGGGAGGTTGGGGTACCAGGTGGTGGGTATTATAGAGGGCATGGATTGCATGGAGCACTGGGTGTGGTGAAAAAATAATGAATACTGTTATGCTGAAAATTAAAAAAATATTAAATAAAAAAATAAAAAAAAATAGTCCAGTTTCATTCTTCTACATGTGGCTGAACAATTTTCCCAACACCATTTTGAAAAGCGTGTCCTTTTTCCATTTGATATTCTTTTCCTGCTTTGTTGAAAATTAGGTGATCATAGAGTTGAGGGTCCATTCTGGGGTGTCTGTTCTGTTCCATTGATTGATGTGTCTGTTTTTATGCCAGTACCACACTGTCTTGATAATTTTACCTTTGTAATAGAGCTTGAAGTCCAGAATAGTGATATCACCAGCTTTGGTTTTCTTTTTCAACATTCCTCTGGCTATTCAGGGTCTTTTCTGGTTCCATAAAAATTTTAGGATTATTTGTTCCACTTCTTTGAAAAAAGTTGATAGTATATTGATAGAGATTCCATTGAATATGTAGATTGCTTTGGGTAGCATAGATATTTTCACATTATTTGTTCTTCCAGGTCATGAGCATAGAATGTGTTTCCATTTCTTTGTGTCTTCCTCAGTTTCTTTCATGAGTATTCTATAGTTTTCTGAGTACAGATACTTCGCTTCTTTGGATAGCTTTATTCCTAGGTATCTTATGGTTTTGGGTGCAATTGTAAATGTGAATGACTCCTTCATTTTTCTTTCTTCTCTCCCCTGTTGGTGTATAGAAATGCAACTGATTTCTGTGTATTGATTTTATATCCTTATATTCTTATATGAGTTCTAATAGTTTTGGGGTAGAGTCTTTTGGGTTTTCCACATCAAGTATCATATCATCTGCAAAGAGTGATTGTTTGACTTTTTCTTTGCCTATTTGGGTATATTTTATTTCTTTTTGCTGTCTGGTTGCTGAAGTTATGACTTCTAGTACTATGTTGAACAGCAGTGGTGATAGTGGACATCCCTGCTGTGCTCCTGACCTTTGGGAAAAAGCTCTCTGGTTTTCACTATTGAGAATGATATTTGCTGTGGGTTTTTCATAGATGGTTTTTATGATATTGAGGTACATATCCTCTATCCCTACACTGTGAAGAGTTTTAATCAAGAAAGTGTGCTATACTGCAGCAACATCTTCCTAGGAACATCGCCAAAGGCAAGGGAAGCAAGGGCAAAAATGAACGATTGGAATTTCATCAAGATCAAAAGCTTTTGCACAGCAAAGGAAACAGTTAACAAAATAAAAAGACAACTGACAGAATGGGAGAAGATATTTGCAAACGACATATCAGATAAAGGACTAGTGTCCAAAATCTATAAAGAACTTAGCAAACTCAACACCCAAAGAACAAATAATCCAATCAAGAAATGGGCAGAAGACATGAACAGACATTTCTGCAAAGAAGACATCCAGATGGCCAACAGATACATGAAAAAGTGCTCCATATCACTTGGCATCAGGGAAATACAAATCAAAACCACAATGAGATATCACCTCACACCACTCAGAATGGCTAAAATCAACAAGTCAGGAAATGACAGATGCTGGCGAGGATGCGGAGAAAGGAGAACTCTCCTACACTGTTGGTGGGAATGCAAGCTGGTGCAACCTGTCTGGAAAACAGCATGGAGGTTCCTCAAAATTTTGAAAATAGAACTACTCTATGATCCAGCAATTGCACTACTGGGTATTAACCCTAAAGATACAAATGTAGTGATCCAAAGGGGCACGTGCACCCGAATGTTTATAGCAGCAATGTCCACAATAGCCAAAGTATGGAAAGAACCTAAATGTCCATCAACAGATGAATGGATAAAGAAGAGGTGGTATATATACACAATGGAATACTATGCAGCCATCAAAAGAAATGAAATCTTGCCATTTGCGACAACATGGATGGAACTAGAGCGTATCATGCTTAGGGAAATAAGTCAAGCAGAGAAAGACAACTATCATATGATCTCCCTGATATGAGGAAGTGGTGATGCAACATGGGGGCTTCAGTGGGTAGGAGAAGATTCAATGAAACAAGATGGGATTGGGAGGGAGACAAACCATAAGTGACTCTTAATCTCACAAAACAAACTGAGGGTTGCTGGGGGGAGGGGGTTTGGAGGAAGGGGGGTGGGGTTATGGACATTGGGGAGGGTATGTGCTATGGTGAGTGCTGTGAAGTGTGTAAACCTGGTGATTCACAGACCTATACCCCTGGGGATAAAAATATATGTTTATAAAAAATAAAAAGTAATAAATAAATAAATAAATAGATAGATAGATAGATAGATAAATAAATAAAAGAGAGTGTGCTATACTTTGTCATGTGCTTTTTCTACATCTATTGAGAGGATCATTTGCTGCTTGTCCTTTTATTAATGTAGTGTGTCACATTGATTTGTGTATGTTGAACCAAATTTGCAGCCCAGGACTAAATCCCACTTGGTCATGGTGAATAATCTTTTTAATGTATTGTTGGAGTCTATAGATTAGTATTTTGGTGCAAATTTTTGCATCCATGTTCATCAGGGATATTGGTCTGTAATTCTCCTTTTTGATGGGGTTTTGGGGTCAAGGTAATGCTGGCCTCATAAATGAATTTGGAAGTTTTCTATTTTTTGGAACAGTTTCAGGAGAATAGGTATTAATTCTTCTTTAAATGTTTGGCAGAATTCCCTGGGATACCATCTGGCCCTGAACTCTTGTTTGGTGGGAGATTTTTGAATACTGCTTCAATTTCCTTGCTGGCTAGGGGTCTGTTCAGGTTTTCTGTTTCTTTATGGTTTAGATTTGGTAGTTTATACATCTCTAGAAATGTATCCATTTCTTCCATATTGTCTAATTTGTTGGCATATAGTTGCTCATAATATGTTTTTATATATGATTTTATTTATTTGGGTCCTTTCTCTTTTCTTTTTGATAAGTCTGGCTGGGAGTTTATCAATCTTATTAATTCTTTCAAAGAACCAGATCCTAGTTTCATTGATTTGTTCTACTGTTCTTTTGGTTTCTATTTCATTGATTTCTGCTCTGATCTTTATTATTTCTCTTCTCACGCTGGGTGTAGGATTTTATTTATTTATTTATTTATTTATTTATTTCTCTAGCTCCTTTAGATGTAGGGTTAGGTTGTGTATTTTAGGCCTTTCTTGTTTCTTGAGAAAGGCTTGTCTTGCTATATACTTCCCTCTTAGGACTGCCTTTGTTGCATCCCAAAGATTTTGTTCGCATGAATTTTTTATTTTTCATTTTTTATTTGTTTGCATGTATTTTTAAAATATACTTTAATTCTGGTTGACCCATTCATTCTTTTTTTAAAAATTATTTATTTATTTTTCTTTTCAGTGTTCCAGAATTCATTGTTTATACACCACACCCAGTGCTCCATTCAATACGTGTCCTCTATAATACCCACCACCAGGCTCACCCAACCTCCAACCCCTCCACCCCTCCAAAAACCTCAGTTTGTTTCTCAGAGTCCATAGTCTCTCATGGTTCATCTCCCCCTCCAGTATCCCCCAACTCACTTCTCTCCATCTTGGATAGGAGAACCATTCATTTTTCAGTAGGATGCTCTTTTGCCTCCATGTATTTGAGTTCTTTCCAAATTTCTTCTTGTGATTGAGTTAGAATTTCAAAGCATTGCAGTCTGAAAATATTCAGGGAATGATCCAAGTCTTTTGGTACCAGTTGAGACGTGATTTGTGACCCAGAGTGTAATCTATTCTGGAGAATGATCCATGTGCACTAGAGAAAATGAGCATTCTGTTCCTTTGGGTTGGAATGTTCTGAATATATCTGTGAAGTCCATCAGGTCCAGTGTGTTATTGAAAGCCTTTATTTCCTTGTTGATCTTTTGCTTAGATGATCTGTCCATTTCAGTGAGGGGGCTGTTAAAGTCCCTTACTATCACTGTATTATTGTTGATGTGTTTCTTTGATTTTGTTATTAATTGGCTTATGTAATTGGTTGGCCCCATGTTTGGGGCATAAATATTTATAATTCTTAGATCTTCTTGTTGGACATATCTTTTAAGTATGATATAGTGTCCTTCCTCATCTGTGGAAGCAGATGATCCTTCTTCTGACATATTTTCAGAAGGTCAGTAGTAGTCTAATACTAAATCACAATGCCCAAGTCATTCACCTCACTTCATTTCCACATGTAGGCATTTTATCATATGATAGCATCAGGGTGAATAGAATACAGTAAGATATTGTGAGAGAGACCACATTCACAGAACTTTTATTAGAGTATGTTATTATAATTGTTCTAGTTTATTATTAGTTATTATTAATCTCTTACTGTGTGTACTTCATAAACTTTATTATAGGTATTTATCCATAGGAAAAAACAGTATGTATAGGATTTAGTACCATCTGTGTGTTCAGGTACCACTAGAGGTCTTGCAGTGTATCCTATGTGGATAAGCAGAAAGCACTCTACCAGGTTTTGGATGGATTTGGGTTTTTTTTTGAAGCACTTATTTCATACCATGTTAGACTAGTGCATATGGAAGAGGTGACTGCATTCTTTAGTGTGGAGATTTTAAAATATGTCCTCAAGTTACTTGACATTTCCCTCTTTAAGAAGTGGGACCTATTCCTCTCCCCTTGAATATGGACTGGATCAAACAACTAATAACAAATAGAATATGGTAGAAGTGACTGTGTGTGACTTTTGAGACCTAGGTCATAAAAAGCATTATAGATTTTTACTGGTACTCTTCTTGGATTACTCACTTTGGGGGAAACGAACTGTGATGTTTTAAGGACATCCATGCAGCCCTATGGAATGGCCAACTTGGAAAGGAACAGAAACCTCTTACTAACACTCATGTGAGTTATCCATTTTGTAAGAGTATCCTCCAATCCCAGCGAAGCCTTCAGATGACAACACTCTCAATCAACAGCTTGAGTGTAATCCCTTGGATCCTGACCCAGAGTTACCCAGATATGTTGCTTCCAAATTGTTGACCTACCAAAACCTGCAAAAGTTTTGGAGTAATATTTTACATAGCAATAGGTCACTAATATACCAGTTCATTCACTGTTCTGTAAAAGAGATGTGTCTGTATTTTCTCACTCTGGACACTATGATGGATTTCATCTTCTCTTCACATTATGTGATGTCCAGGAATGGGAAGAGCAGCATCTCTCCTATCTCTATTCCGAATCCTCATCTTCTTTCTTGCATTGCTGATTTATTTCTATATTTTATACTGGTACACTGGGTAGTTCTGTATATTGAGCCATTTTTCTACACTGAAAACCATAAAACATTTTTGAAAGAAACTAAAGAAGACCTAAATATGTGGAAAGACATCCTGTGGAAGACCTAATATTGTTAAGATAACAGTGCTTCCCAAAATGATCTACAGATATGATCCAGTTCCTACCAAAATGCCTTTTCTATGAAAGAACTAATCCTAAATTTTATATAAATTGCAAAGAACTCTGTATAGCCAAAACAGTACTGAAAAAGACCAAAGTTGGAGGGCCCACATTTCCTGATCTGACAATTACTATAAAGCATTTTTTCAGGTATTACAGATATAATAAATTTACTACTTTCCAGTAGTTAAATCTATTATTTTGATTTCAGGCACCTTTCCACTGGCAAGAACATCCTTAAAAAGATAAAATAATGTTGACCATATTGGCATTCTCATTTTGTAATAAATATTAATGGAATATATTTATTGTTTATTAAGAATTGGGTATTTGAAGAGGAGTGGAAAATAATACCACTTTCTTCCCCTCCTGAGGCAATTACAAAATAAGATACAGAACACAAAAAAATGGAAATCAAGCTCTCAGCATTATTACTGATAAAGTGAGGATATTGGCTCTATATCTGAGCTCAAAGGACTCTCTATCTCTCCCCAAAAGAGACAAGATTATCCACCCAAGTATAGACAGTGTTGGGCAACCATAGGCTCCCTTATGGGGCTGCCCTTTACAGGTGACAGCACAGCAGAAAGGACCTTCTGTATAGGTGGCCCATTTGGGGACAAAAGGGGCCTAAGCTGCAGTACCTAGCTCCTTTCAAAGTACTAATCCAAGGGTTACACTCTATTGCATGGTATTGGGTGAAAGAGAATGTGAGAGTCATCATGGGGAAACTAGGTTCCTGCTTACATATGATGCATTTATTGATTTTTAAGTATTTGTCCTTTAGAGTGATAGGAAAGTAACATATTTCTAAATTTACTAAGAACCATCTTAAATGATTTAAAAATGAATATTAAATGTTACTACATTTCTCCTTGGCATCTCCTGGATTCATAATACAGTTTTTCATATTAGACTTAGAGTTAATTTGTGTTACTTGAATGAATATATTTTTTAAAAATAATGTTTCTATTCTTTTTTTTTTGAAAATTGCAAATATAAAGTTTAATTTCAGGAACTGTGTTCACCATTTATAAATACACAAAAACATAGTCAATGCAAATCCAGATTAATAATAGGTCCTTTTTTTAGAAATTAATTTATTTATTTTCAGAAAAACAGTATTCATTATTTTTTCACCACACCCAGTGCTCCATGCAATCCGTGCCCTCTATAATACCCACCACCTGGTACGCCAACCTCCCAACCCCCCGCCACTTCAAACCCCTCAGATTGTTTTTCAGAGTCCATAGTCTCTAATGTTTCACCTCCCCCTCCAATTTACCCCAACTCCCTTCTCCTCTCCAACACCCCTTGAATAATAGGTCCTTTTTTTAACAAAACAACTTCTCTAAAAGGTCACAGGCAAATGAGTGACTTGTTTCATCCGGAGTATTTAATTGGTTTGAAATAAGAAAATGAATCCTTTTTTCTAGATGTTGAAGCAAAAATTCTGAAGACAGATCATCGTTCAAAGAATGACAACTGACGCTTCATTCTGCTGTCCTTGGGATTCTGAAACACGCCAGTGATGGCTGAATCTTCCCTATTATATAAATGTTTCTATTCTTATATAAACTCTGTTTACTTATGATAGATAACTCTTCTATTTTTTCTTTTTTAGAAATTATAAATTCTGTTCCAGGAGAGATCCATTAAATGCAAACACACACAGAGACACATATACATATAATTACTTAAATGCTGGTGCTTGTCTAGATGTTGGAGATATTATAGGAATCAAACAGATAAAATATGTGCACACTTAAAGTTTACATTCCAGTGAGATTGGTGTGTCTACTTTGGGAAGAGCGGGGAGTCTTTTTGACTTTGATTTTACTAATTTTTTTACTCTTCAGATTTATTGAGACAATTGACATAAAACATTGTGTTAAGTTTAGGTATACAACATTATGATTTGATAAATGTATATATTGCAAAATGATTACTTCAATAAGGTTAGTTAACACATCTGTCACTTCAAATAATTGCAATATTTTGGTGTTATGAGAATATACAAGATCTAATCTCTTAGTAACTTCCAAATATATAATACAGTATTATTAATAATAGTCATTAGGCTATATATTAGAGACTCAGAACTCACTGGTCTTATAACTGGAGGTTTGTGCACTTTGACCAGGATCACCTTATTTCCCCCACCAGTCAGCCCTAACAACCTGTATTCTACTTTGTTTTTATGAATTGAGATTTTTGGGGGGTAGTTTCAAATCTTTGTTTAAATTTAGTTAGTTAAAATACAGTGTAATTTTAGTTTCAGGTGTAGAATCTAGTGATTTATCATTTTCATACAATACCTGGTGCTCATCACAAGTGCCCTCCTTAATACTCATCACCTATTTAGCACATCTGCCTTGCCCACCTCTGCTCCAGCAACCCTTAGTTTTTTCTCTACAGTTAAGAGTCACCTTTTTGAAAAATTTTTGCTTCTGCATATAAATGAGATCACATAGTATTTGAATTTCTCTGTCTGATTTAATTCACTTAGCTTAGTGCCCTCAAGGTCCACCCATGTTGTCACAAATGACAGAATTTTGTTCTTTTTTATGGCTGAAAAATATTCATATATATCCTATATATCTGTATCTATATATCATATTTCCTTATCCATTCATCCATTGAAAAACACTTAGATTTTTTCCATTTCTTGGCTATTATGAATGAACATAGGAGGACAGATCCCTTTTTGAGATAATGATTTCATATTCTTTGGATATGTACTCAGAAGTATATTGCTGGATCAAATAGTTTTATTTTTAATTTTTAAAGGAAACTTCATAGTGTTTATCACAGTGGCTGACCAGTTTACCTTCCCACCAATAGCGCATCAGGGTTACCTTTCCTCCATATCCTTCATAGGCATTTGTTAATCACTTGTCCTTCTGATAACAGCCATCCTAACTGGTGTGAGGTGGTATTTCATTGAGGTTCTGATTTGCATTTCCCCGATGATTGGTGTAGAGCACCTTTTCATGCACTTGTTGGCCACTTGGATGTCTTCTTTGGAAAAATATCTGTTCCAGTGTTCTGCCCATTTTTAAATTGATTTTTTTTGTCATTGTATTGTTTGAGTTCTTAATATATTTTGGAAATAAATCCATATAAATCATCAGATATTAATTTGGAAGTATTTTCACCTATTCTGTAGGTTGCCTTTTTATTTTCTTCATTGTTTCCTTTGCTGTGTGGAAACCTTTTAAGTTTGATGTAGTCTCTCTTGTGGATTTTTTTGTTGTTGTTGCTTGTGCTTTTGGTTCATATCCAAAAAAATCATTGCCAAGATGAATGTTAAAGAGATCTTTCCATCTTACCCTACTGTTCTTCAAGGAGTTTTATTGTTTCAGGTATTACATTTATTTTCTTAATCTAATTCAAGTTAATTTTTTGAGTGGTGTAAGCTAGGGGTATAGTACCATGCTTTTGTATGTGGATATCCAGTTTTCTACTACCATTTATTAAAGAGACAACCCTTTCTGTATTGAGTTTCCTTGACTCCCTGGTCCAATACTTGTTGACTGTTTATTTTAGGTCTTATATCTGGGCTTTCTATGCTATTCTGTTGGCTTTGGTGTCTGTTTTAATGCCAGTACCATACTTTTTTTGATTACTATGGCTCTGTAATATGGTTTAAAATTAGGAAGTATGTTTTTTTCCTCAAACTTACCTTTTTTTTTTCCATTTTATTTTATTTTATTTCTTTTCAGTGTCCCAGAATTCATTGTTTATGCACCACACCCAGTGCTCCATACAATACGGGCACTCCATAATATCCACCACCAGGATCACCCAACCCCTCCAAAACCCTCAGTTTGTTTCTCAGAGTCCACAGTCTCTCATGGTTTGTCTCCCCCTCCCATTTCCTCCAACTCAAGCTTACTTTCTTATTTGTTCTTTCTCAATATTAGTTTGGCTCTTCAGGGTCTTTTGTGTTTCCATACAAATTTTAGGAATTTTTTCTATTTCTTTGACAAATGCCATTGGAATTTTAATAAGGATTGTGTTGAATATAGAGATGGCTTCAGGTAGCATGGACATTTTAACAATTTCATATTAACTCTTCTGATTCATGAATATGGGATATCTTTATATTTTTCATGTCTTTTTGATTTTTTTTAATCAATGCTTTACAGTTTTGGAGTATAAATCTTCCCTTCCTTGGTTAAATTTATTCGTAAGTATTTGCTTGCTTTTAATGCTATTTTAAATATTTTTTTTCAGGCAGTTCACTGTTAGTGTATAGAAACTCAACTTCTTGTGTATTGATTTTGTATCCTATAACTTTACTAATTTTTTTCTTATTAGTTCTAACAGTTTTGGAGGGAGACTAGAATTTTCTCTATATAAGATCATATCATCTGCACATAGAAACATTTTTACTTCTTCCTTCTCAATCTGGATGCATTTTAATTCTTTTTGTTGCTAATTGCTCAGGCTAGGCTTCCAGTAATATGTTGAATGTGTACTGGTGACTGGGCAGGCACCCTTGTCTTCTTCCTAATCATAGAAATCTTTTAGTCTTTCACCAGTGAGTATGATGTTAGCTGTGGGCTTGTCATATATGGTCTTTATTATGTTGAGGTATGTTTCTTCTATACCTACTTTTTGAGAGTTTTTTTTTTCATGAAATGATGCTGAATTTTCTCAAATGTTTTACTGCATCTATAAATGATCATATGATTTGTCTTTCATTCGAGGTGTGTCACACCTATTTATTTGTGTATTTTGAAACATCATTGTTTCCCAGGGATAAATCCCACTTGATAACCATGTATAATCCTCTTAATATGGTTTTGAATTCAATATCTTAGTATTTTGTTGAGAATTTTTGCATCTATTTTTATCAGGAATATTGGTTTATAGTTTTCTTTTTCTTTCTTTCTTTTTTTTTTCGTTGTGTCCTTATTTGTCTCTCAATCTCCTTGCTTATCATTGGCTTGTTCAAATTTTTTTTTCTTTCTTTCTTTTTTCTTTCATTTATCTCTTAAAATTTTTTTATTTTTTAAATTTCTTTTCAGTGTACTAGAATTCATTGTTTATGGACCACACCCAGTGCTCTGTGCAATGCGTGCCCTCCATAATACCCACCACCAGCCTGGCCTAATTTCCCACCCCCCACCCCTTCAAAACTCTCAGATTGTTTTTCAGAGTCCACAGTCTCTCCTGGTTCATCTCCCTTCCCATTTCCCTCAACTCCCTTCTCTTCTCCATCTCCCCGTCTCCTCCGTGTTACTTCTTATGCTCCACAAATAAGTTAAACCATATGATAAATGAGTCTCTTTGCTTGACTTATTTCACTCAGCATAATCTCTTCCAGTCCTGTCCATGTTGCTACAAAAGTTGGGTATTCATCCTTTCTGATGGAGGCATAATATCCCATAGTGTATATGCACCACATCTTCCTTATCTATTTGTCCATTGAAGGGCATCTTGGTTCTTTCCACAGTTTGGTGACTGTGGCCATTGCTGCTATCACATTAGGGTACAGATGGCCCTTCTTTTCACTACGTCTGTATCTTTGGGGTAAATACCCAGGAGTGCAATTACAGGGTCATAGCGAAGCTCTATTTTTAATTTCTTGAGGAATCTCTACACTGTTCTCCAAAGTGGCTGCACCAACTTGCATTCCCACCAACAGTGTAAGAGGGTTCCCCTTTCTCCATATCCTCTCCAACACACATTATTTCCTGTCTTGTTAATTTTGGCCATTCTAACTGGTGTACGGTGGTATCTCAATGTGGTTTTGATTTGAATCTCCCTGATGGCTGATGATGATGAACATTTTTTCATGAGTCTGTTGGCAATTTGTATGTCTTCATTGGAGAAGTGTCTGTTCATGTTTCCTGCCCATTTTTTGACCCGATTATCTGTTTTGAGTGTGTTGAATTTGAGAAGTTCTTTATAGATCCTCGATATCAGCCTTTTGTCTGTATGGTCATTTACAAATATCTTCTCCCATTCCATGGGTTGCCTCTTTGCTTTGTTGACTGTTTCCTTTGCTGTGCAGAAGTTTTTGATCTTGATGAAGTCCCCAAAACTCATTTTTGCTTTTGTTTCCTTTGCCTTTGGATACATGTCTTGAAAGAAGTTGCTGTGGCAGATGTCAAAGAGCTTACTGCCTACGTTCTCCTCTAGGATTCTGATGGATTCCTGTCTCACATTGAGGTCTTTTATCCATTTCGAGTTTATCTTTGTGTACGGTGTAAGAGAATGGTCGAGTTTCATTCTTCTACATATAGCCGTCCAATTTTCCCAGCACCATTTATTGAAGAGATTGTCTTTTTTCCACTGTATATTTTTTCCTGCTTTGTTGAAGATTATTTGGCTATAGAATCAAGAGTCCATATTTGGGCTCTCTACTCTGTTCCACTGGTCTATGTGTCTGTTTTTATGCCAGTACCATGCTCTCTTGGTGATCACAGCTTTGTAGTAATGCTTGAAATCAGGCAACGTGATGCCGCCAGTTTTGTTTTTCTTTTTTAACATTTCGTTAGCAATTTGGGGTCTCTTCTGATTCCATACAAATTTTAGGATTGTTTGCTTCAGCTCTTTGAAAAATACCGGTGGAATTTTGATCAGAATGGCATTAAAAGTACAGATTGCTCTAGGCAGTATAGACATTTTAACAATGTTTATTCTTCTGATCCAAGAGCATGGAATGGTCTTCCATCTTTTTGTGTCTTGTTCGATTTCTTTCATGAGTATTCTGTAGTTTCTCGAGTACAGATCCTTTACTTCTTTGGTTAGGTTTATTCCCAGGTATCTTATGGTTCCTGGTGCTATAGTAAATGAAATCAATTATCTAATTTTCCTTTCTGTGTTTTCATTGTTAGTGTATAAGAAAGTAACTTATTCTGTACATTGACTTTGTATCCTGTATGTATTGCTGTATGAGTTCTAGTAGTTTGGGGATGGAGTCTTCTGGGTTTTCCATATAAAGTACCATTCCTCTGTGAAGAGAGAGAGTTTGACTTCTTCATTGCCAAATTGGATACATTTTATTTTTCTTTGTTGTCTGATTGCTATCGCTAGGACTTCTAATATTATGTTGAACAAGAGCGGTGAGTGTGCGCATCCTTGCTGTGTTCCTGATCTTAATGGGAAGGCTGCAAGCTTTTTCCCATTGAGAATGATATTTGCCGTGGGTTTTTTATAGATAGATTTTATGAAGTTCAGGAATGTTCCCTCTATCCCTATACTTTGAAGCATTTTAAACAGGAATGGATGCTGTATTTTTGTCAAATGCTTTTTCTGCATCAATTGATAGTACTATGTGGTTCTTCTCTCTTCTCTTATTGATTGTTCTATCACATTAATTGATTTGTGAATGTTGAACCATCTTTGCAACCCAGGATGAATCCCACATGGTCATGGTGGATAATCTTTTTAATGTGCTGTTGGATCCTATTTGCTAGGATCTTGTTGAAAATCTTAGCATCCTTGTACATCGGGGATATTGGTCTGAAATTCTCCTTTTTGGTGGGGTCTTTGCCTGGTTTGGGGGCACTCTCTTATTGGGGTATTACTTTCCAATGAGTTGCTTCTGGTGGCTCCCTCCCCCTTTTGTTTATCTTCTGGTGTCAGTCCAATGTTCCCACTCCTCTTTACCTGCCCACTGGTGTCTTCTGCTCTCGTAGAGAGCAGAATTAGATAATTCTAATCTCAGACTGATTTTATGAGTGATCAGAGTTCTTTGGTAGGTAATCAGCTCACTTTAGGGGACAGGTTGAAATGTTGCATCCTCCTACTTCTGTGCCATCTTGTCTCCCCCTTCTTTCTTTCTTTTTTTTCATGAGTTGGTCTGGATGGAGTGTATGTTTGTGGGACTTTACCAATTTCTTCTAGGTTTTCCAATTTATTGTATAATTGTTCATAGTAGTTTCATGATTTTTTGTATTTCTGTGGTTTCAGCTGTAATGTCTCCTTCATTTATATATATATATTTTTTTATTTGAGCCCTCTTTTTTTTCTTGGTTAATCTAACCAAACATTTGTCAGTTTTATTTATCTTTTCAAAAAACCAATTTTTTGTTTCAAGATCTTCATTGATCTTTTCTATTGTTTTTATTTTCTATTTCATCTGTTTTTCTTCTGATCTTTGTTATCTCCTTTCTAATAATTTTGGGGTTAGTTCTTATTTTTGTAGTTTCTTGAGGTATAAAGTTGGGTTGTTTATTTAAAGTCTTTCTTTTTAAAAAAGTGGACATTTTTTACTACACATATGCCTCTTAGAAATGCTTTTGCTGCATCCCCTAGACTTTGGTATGTTCTGTTTCCAACTTCATTTGTCTCAAGATTTATTTTGATTTTCCTTTTGATTTTTCCTTTCATTCACTGGTTGTTAAAGAATGTGTTATTTAATTTCAAAGTACTGTTAATTCTCCAGTTCTCCTCCTGTTGTTGACTATTGTTAATCTTACAGCTTCCCTTGTTGTTGACTTAAATATAAAGAGAATTTTAAAGCTCTTTTTACAGATTGCCCCATCTCTTTGGAGAAGAGTTCTATTAGTTTATACTCTCATCAGTGGCACATAAGTGTCTTAGGCTCATTACACTTTTGTCATTAAAGCAGAGTTAATAATTTAAAAAATGCACACTTTAAACTATTATATAAGCCTGAAACATAAACACACACTTATTCTCCAATTTTAAAATGTAAGGCTAGGTCTTTGTGTGTGTGTGTGTCTGTGTGTGTGTGTGTGTGTGTGTAGCCCAATGTAAGTTGAGAGCATGATACACATTACTTTGCATGTTTATATCTGCATTCCATCTGATTGGCACCCCTTTTTACTCTCAAAAGTATCATGGTTGAACAATTATAGGTAACTGTACCTCTAATGCATGCTTGATAATTTTGTTTCAGTTATAATTAAGTGAGAAATAGGAGTTTAGGGAGAACTATTTTTTTGAGATTTAGCTATAATCTTCTCAGGACTTTGAAGAAAAAATTTTCTGCAATTTTCACTGTTTCTTAATTAAATAGTTTGTACGGTATGCCAAAGAGGGTAATTCCCCTTTTTCCTTGTGTTTCAACTTTGAAAAAAGTTTTTGTACTGGTTATTCTCCTTTTTTTTTTTTTTTTTGAATAACAAAACACATAACCATTTCAAGACTTAACCTCTTCTTTGGATTTTTTCTGGTATTCTAACCTATCTGTGCAGGTACTAATAAAATTCTATTAGATTATTGTTAGTAATTGATCTACATATTATAAGCCCTATTTCTAGTGAATATCTGATGGTGATTAGCTGCAATTATTTTATTTGTCTGGTTCTCTGCTACCAGATCTTAATAAAGGAAATGAAAAACAGTTTATTATTTAAAGAGTATAGCACTGAATATATATTGGCCACTTTGTCTTCTGCTGCATCTTTACCATATCATAGCTACACTTCTCTGAAATCAAGAAGCCATGGGCTTTGCTCCTCTATTTTATGAGAGTGCTTTGAAGGACCTCTTTGGCTTTAGATTAGAAAAGAATATGCTCTAGAATGGATGTTGTTTTATTCAGTCCTGTTTAAAGTGTACTTCAGTTTCTGAATTAGGAAAGATCAGGGAAAGGAGATGTAAAGGAAGAAGAGGACTCTGGATTTCTTGGAAATACATATTCATAGTGGGGATATGGCTGCTCGCTTTATGGCATCCTCTAACTCTAATTTGATACATAAAGGGATGACTAGCACTTTTATCAATCTTCAGCAAATCAGGGCTATTTTGTACTGTAAATTGCTGAATTTCTTAACTCAGAATTCAGCAGTAGAATCAAAATGAACTTTGAGTGTTGCAAAAAAGAGTGATCTGATGCTTCACTCTAGAAACCACAAAACATGTTTCAAATACTTGAACTCACTACTAGAAGAATATCAGTAGGCTTCTAGTAAACAAAAGATACCTACTTCATTTTGTAAGTTAAAACTATACATCCTCCATGAATGATCTGTTTCTTTAAGAAGTCTGGGATAGAAGGTCCAGTGCATGTTTGAAGGCAACTTCTTTTATTCCTTTCTATGGTGGGTGATAGCCATTAACAGATTTGAAGTAGAATAGAAATACTTTGGTGGCTAAATGGAGGCTAGATTTAGGCCTGTGCAGAATGATTAGAGAAAGAGTGACCAATCAGAAGCTTCTAAAATATTTCATTGGGAATATTGATAGAGAAGAGAGAATGGATTTGAAGAATTTCTAGGAGATAATTGGCAGGTATTAATCATTTATTGGTAAAGGTGTATTAAGGGAAAAGGTTATTCTTAGGTTTCCAGTTTGGATGATTAAGTTGTTGATGGGGGTCACTGACTAAGGTAGGAAATACAGAAGATTTAGGAGGAGTAGATTGGAAGCTAAGAATATGTGGAAAATTGTAAGCTCAAGTTTGTATATATTGAGTTTGAAGTGTGTGTGAGTTAAATTATACATATGAGCTGATTTTGAGGGAGAAATGAGTGGTTGAGATGTTGATTTGGTATTTATCACTTCATGGATTATTAAAATAAACTTCTCGGGGAGCCAGTGAAGAGTGAGAGTTATTCACCTTAGCACAGAACCCTGTGCATGAAGAGGACAACTGAGAATGAAGTAGCAAACTGAGAAGGAAGTTAGTGAAGTGTGAGATTGTGAAGTTTCAAAAGATGCCTGCAGGTTCAAATGGAGTAGAGAAGCAAAATGAAATAAGGACTGAAAATGCTTCTGTTGGGTTTTGGCAATTGGAGTTTGTTTTGATGCTATCAGTGTGTTTTGATCCAGTGGATATTAGAATTAGCCAGGAACTTTAAGATTATAAAGATTTACCCCTTGTTTTTAAATATAAGAATGTTTTAGAAATAAGAGCATTGAGAATTTTTATGTAGGTTATGACTGAAAAATATTGCCTGCACGTAGTAGGTGCTTAATAACAAGTAGTTAAATGAGTCATTGAACTCTTTTGCTAGAACCAGAACTAGAATCATACATCTAGATTTAGGTTTGAAGTTAGATTATTGAGACATTCTTGGTTTTGGAGTTAGGCCTATATTGCTATGATCTTCCTTCTTAGAATCACATTTGTTGAAAACCCAAAATTTTGACAGGTAGTATTTATGCTTTTATTTGTCTCCAGTTATTTCCTTCTTTGGTTTCTTTGATTATACATTGGTTAATCCATTGCTTCAGTAGCATGTTGTTTAATCATCACAGTTTTGTGGATTTTCCAGTTATCTTCTTGTAATTGATTCTTAGTTGAATCATTGATATGAGTCAGGGATTAAAGTTCCTTACTATTATTGTAGTCTGTCAGTTTCTCCCTGTAGATATGTTAATATTAGCCTTATATGTATTTTCATATATTGATGCTCCAGTGAGTTCAATGTATTGCCTATATTTTGTGCTTTCTGTAAAATAAAACACACATACGTATTCCTTTATATTGGGCTTGTTTGACTAACATTTTCTGAGAATCACCTATTTGTAAAAGGAAAAATGGTCTTTATTTCTTATTGTTACAAGAGTGGATTCTTGAAAATTTGTTGTTTGTAAGTACTAAAGAAAGGATTCTCAATATTGGAAAGAGCACTGGGCTAAGATCTGAGGTCCTAGGTTCAATTTCCGTCTGTGGTACATATTGTGTAGGCTGTAGGGATCTAATTAACTTTTTAAAGAATATTTCCTGAGCAGTTACTATGTTCAGGGGCTGCTCTAAGTGCAGTTATATAGGTATATACAGAATAGACAAAAATTCATGCCTTCAAGCGCATAAATTATAAGGTAAAAAAGTATGCAAAAGTATATTGAAAATATACTTTTTATACATCATAAACATGTGATGACATCATCATACAAAGTAGTCACTAATGCTCAAATCATATGTATTTATAATGCGTTATTTTATTTTACCTCAAGTCCCTGAGATTTAGAGTGGAATGGAATTTTTTTTTTTTGTAACAGGATAATTTATCATCCTGGAATCAGTTACATCGGGTGTCATTTTTTGGGGTTGTCTCAGGTGCTTACCAATTAGAGTGGAAATGCATTAAGGATTTTCCAGGGAAATGTCAGCAAATTGCCAAGCAGCTTATAGATAATCAAAGGTTATTGGCATTCTACCTTTTGACTAATTAAAAACATTTAACTAAAAGATATCACAAAATATATTATTAGGAGATTTCAGTGTATAGTTGAATAAGAAAAAATACTTTAAAAGCATGAATTACTTGTTAATACCCTAAAATGTTTTCCAGGTCTCTTTGATGTTATTTTCAACAGAGGAAATATATGCATTTTCCAAAGTCATGAAATAAGACATCTTTCTCTTGCTATTGACAATAGCAATGTCACTGGAATGGTATGTAGGAATTTTCCTTTTTGTCATATATCAATAGTATTGTATCTATATATATTTTTTATAGGATCAAATTGTATTTTCTTTGGCTTTTACTTTAACCATTTTCATTATTCTGTTTTGCCTTACTAAGTTTTGAGATTCTGATGCATAAATGGTCCTATATATCAGCAATTAAAATTTAGACAAGAAAAAGTAGACAGCTTTTCTTTCCTTTTTTTTTTTTTAAAAGATTTTATTTATTTATTTGACAGACAGAGATCACAAGGAGATAGAGAGGCAGGCAGAGAGAGAGGAGGAAACAGGCTCCCTGCTGAGCAGAGGGCCCTATGCAGGGCTCGATCCCAGGACCCTGGAATCATGACCTGAGCCAAAGGCAGAGGCTTTAACCCACTGAGCCACCCAGGCGCCCCAGTAGACTGGTTGTCTGATAACATTCAAAATATTAAATAGGCCTCCAAAAGGAGATGTTCTCAAAGGCCCCTTTAGGGGACGTGTTATTAGGGAAAAAATAATAATAATTTCACTTAAGTATAGTTTGTTTTCCTTGGTTTAGGTTTGAAAAAATAGTTTTTAATATATAAAGCTGTTTTAAAAAATATATGTATGCTTTTGATTTTGAAAAATGAGACTGCATAGGATAACTGTCACATACTGTTCCAAATGCTTAATATGTGTTATAACATCTAGTCTTTATATCTACCCTCTGGGAGAATCCCATTATTATCCTTATTTAGCAGAAGAGGAACCTGACAGGTAGATGGATTGAGTTACCCAGTCACATAGGTTGGAAATGTGAAAGCAGGAATCTAACATAGGCGTTCTAATTCTAGCACTCATGCTACAGCTTCCTCATATAATGTTATATAATATTACCTGATTATTTTTAAGATTTTACTTATTTATTTTAAAGGGGGGTGGAGCATGAGTGGAGGGAGAAGTAGAGGGAGAGGGACAAGCAGACTCTACACTGAGTGCAGAGCCCCTGGCAGGGCCCAATCCCCCAATCATAAAATCACGACCTGAACCGAAATCAAGAGTTGGCTGTTCAACAGGTGAGACACTCAGGTGTCCCAATATTATGTGATTTTTGACTCATAGCATTTTATTTAACTTAAGGAAAATTAATAATTATTGAAGAAAAGCTTATGTAATTTGTAGGCCTGAGATTCAGGCTAAGTGATAATAATTTTCTTCAAAAAGTCTTTTTTCCTGTGCTCTGGACTTAGCAAGTCATCCTGTGTTGTACTTTGTAGCATATTCTACTTAGTACAGGTCCTAGTCATAGTAAATGCTTATAAATATGAATGTAGTGGATATGAAATGTACTCAATTAAGTCAAGGGTTTGAGACATATCCTATTACTTTATTTTTCTAAAATCAAGTTAAATCTATTTCCAAGCTCCTATCCTACTAGGTTGGTGAGAGCTTCCATCTTAATTTTTGTGAGACTCATTTTGTTACACATAAGATTTCTTCTGGTATGGGGACCTCAGCATATCAGTAACTGCCCTCCTAGCTTCAGTCCACACCAGTCACTGCTAATAACTCATCAAACATCACATGGTTTCTTTTTAAAAATTTTTTAAAGATTTTATTTATTTATTTGACAGACAGAGATCACAAGTAGGCAGAGAAAGAGGAGGAAACAGGCTCCCTGTTGAGCAGAGAGCCTGATGTGGGGCTTGATCCCAAGACCCTGGGATCAGGACCTGAGCTGATGGCAGAGGCTTTAACTCACTGAGTTGCCCAGGTGCCCTAGAAGACTTCTCTTTTATTAACAGATTTTATTTTACTTATTTGACAAAGGCAGTGAGAGAGGAAACACAAGCAGGGGGAGTGGGAGAGGTAGAAGCGGTCTTCAATCCTAGCACCCTGGGATCATGACTTGAGCCAAAGTCAGACGATAATGACTGAGCCATCCAGGCGCCTGCCTCTCAGATGGCTTCTTTAAAGATGAATAGTCCTGTTGCTTCCCTGCCATTCTTATACAAGAGCATTTGGCTGAGTTTGGTAGCCTTAGTGTCATGGGTCTTCAAGCCATTCAAGGCCATCAATGAGCCCTTCCTTTTCAGGCTCAAATATCTCTCCAAGGTAATGTGGAGAACATGTGGGATAAAATCTCAAATCGTACCTTGAACCAGAAATGTGTCCTTGTAGCATAACCTCCTTGATTTGTTTAGATTTTTGGAAGTAAAACTTAGTAACGCACATCTGTTAATTTCAGATTTTCCAAAATAGTCTTGGGTTAGGAGGATACAAATGAAGAAATGAAAAATAAACAACAATAAACATACATATTAATAATTCATTAAAATATCCTGCCACTGAAGTTTTTTTGTTGTTACCCAATATTCTACCATGGGTTCTGAGAAATCAAGAGAAGAAAGTTCTTGGAATAAAACACTGAAAGTCAGGGTGGAGAATCAAAACAATTAAATTACAAAAGCATGTAACAGGTAATACAAGGATTCTCTAGAGTGGAGTAGACCTGTATATACCTATAATATCCAAAAATTTTAAATTTAATTATTTTTCTCTTGCTAATTCAGGGGTTTTGTATTTTTTTTTTTTTTTTTTTTTTTTTTTTTTTCATCCTCTTAGGCTACTGGTGGAGCCTGTACTGAGCTGCGGGTGCTTTATCAGCACGACCATTGTGCACTTCTTGAGTCAGTGCTGGATCCTGGTCATGTAGTTACTGTTGATCATCATGGCAAAATAGCTGATGAATCATCAGCAGGCTACGCAGACCTTTCAAAAGAATTTGTGGTTTTTGTCAAGGTAAAATGGTGGAAAGGCATTAAAGTGTGTATTGTTAAATACCCACTTTCTTTTGCTTTTTTGAGGCAAATTCGTGAGTTGAGTCATTAAGGAGTAATCAGATCTCTTCCCACTAGGTGGCATTGATGCCTATTGCCATTCTATTTACCCAAACTTTGAAAAACAATAGAGATTTTACTTAGTTTTAGCAGTACTGAAACTGGTGGGAGTAACATCCTACATCCAATTGAATTTGGAGGTTAAAACTATAAATGGTATAAATGTGAGAATTCTAAATAAAAATTTACAGACTCTTACATAGGCAATCAAATGTATATATTTAACTTTTCTAACAATTAGAATATTTATAATCTTTGAGTGTTGTATATGTGTGATCATTTTATACTTCCTTCTTTATAGTATGTGTTTGTGTGAATTTATCTTAAAAATATTATTGTTACCATAATAATAAGTAAAATTTATGAGATTGTCTATTTTGTGCCCAGCACTTTACTGAGAGTTTACTGCACACAAAAACTATTTAATCATCCTAAAAGTACTGACAGATATTTTCTGTATTTTAAACATGAAGAAAAGATTTTCAGAGAAGTTAAAAATCTGACTGGTATAGCATAACTGGTAAATGGTAGATCATGATTCAAATCAAAGTCAGTTTGTCTTCAAAACTTTTTATAGTTACTATATAATAAACATTTCATTACATTATTATTTTTTCTCAATTACAACATTATTTTTAACGGTTGCATAATACCCAAACATAAGGTATATGATTATGTATACGTGTTTATTTATTTATTTAAATCTTTAATCACTGGATGTTTAATCTTAATCTCTTCATTTTGCCACTGTTGAATTTAAGGGTCAGAATATGAAGCCTTTGAAACAATGGGAACATATTGCTGACTTTCTTTCCTGAAATGCACTGATTTTAATCCCGTGGAAGTTAAAACAACTGAGAAGTTAGAGGGGGCAGTTTACATGACTACCCTCACTTCTGACACCAACTTCAGAGTTCCAGAGTCCTTGAGACAACAATTAAATTTTGATAATTTAATAGAAAAACTCAGAACTCACTGGAAGCTGTCATACTCATGGTTATGGTTTATCACAGAGAAAGAATACAGGTTAAAATCAGCTAAGGAAGAGACACATAGGGCAGAATCCAAGAAAAATACTAAATGGTGCAACTTCTAGTTGTCCTCTCCCCATAGAGTCAGGATGGCTTTAGATATAGATATATCTATAGATATATGACATATGCATGAAGTTTTGATAACCAGGAAGTTCACCTGAGCCTTGGTGCCCCATCTTTACTGGGGTTCAATCATATAAGGAGTCCATATGGCTGATCTCAGTGTCCAGCCTCTCAGGAGGTCAGCTGACACCTTGTGACTCAAAGCTGCCACCCTAAATCACATTTTTACTGTGTGGCTGGCCCAAAGACATCAAGCAAACAAAAAACTCCTCTATCAAATCTGACAGTCCTAAGGTTTAGAAATTACATTTCAGAGTCTGAAGGCAAAAGCCAGACTTCTGTGAGTAAAGTTAATTTCTTTCCTTTTTTTAAAATTGAAATATAATTAACATACAGTATTATATTAGTTTCAGGTATGCAATATAATGATTAACAATTCTATACATTTCTCAATGCTCATCAAAGTAAGTGTGCTCTTAATTCCCTTTATTTCACCCATCCCCCTACCCACCTCTCTTCTGGCAACCATCAGTTTATTCTTTGTATTTAAGAGTCCGCTTTTTTGTTTGTCTCTTTTTTTCCCTTCATTTCTTTACTACTCAATTCCTTTAGTAGTGTAACAGAGTATCCACTGTGTTGACCTTAGTATTGGGCATGGTCCTTAAAAGACCTATGACAATTTTTAGAGTAGGGAACTAGTGTGAATTACCTTTTTTATGTTTATTTGCTATTTGTGTTTTGTCTTCTGTATTTATGTATTTTATCTATTTCTCTACAGTGTTAGTGTGCTTTAATAAACATTTAAGAATTTCTTACATCTTCTTAAGTTATTGATTGCCTAGGATTTACTTAAACTTACCTTAGTTATATTTGATAACTCTTTTCATTTATTCATTCCTACATATATACTTTGAAATAATATCCAGATGGTACATCCCATTAATTCAGGTACACTTGAAGCATACTATTCTTTTTTTTTTTTGAAAGCAAATATCTATTTTTATTTGTTTTTCTGCTTTTTTAAAAAATTTTTTAATTTTTTATAAGCATATATTTTTATCCCCAGGGGTACAGGTCTGTGAATCACCAGGTTTACACACTTCACAGCACTCACCAAAGCATATACCCTCCCCAATGTCCATAATCCCACTCCCTTCTCTCAACCTCTTCCCCCCAGCAACCCTCAGTTTGTTTTGTGAGATTAAGAGTCACTTATGGTTTGTCTCCCTCCCAATTCCATCTTGTTTCATTGATTCTTCTTCTACCCACTTAAGCCCCCATGTTGCATCACCACTTCCTCATATCAGGGAGATCATATGATAGTTGTCTTTCTCTGCTTGACTTATTTCGCTAAGCATGATACGCTCTAGTTCCATCCATGTTGTCGCAAATGGCAAGATTTCATTTCTTTTGATGGCTGCATAGTATTCCATTGTGTATATATACCACATCTTCTTGATCCATTCATCTGTTGATGGACATCTAGGTTCTTTCCATAGTTTGGCTATTGTGGATATTGCTGCTATAAACATTCGGGTGCACGTGCCCCTTTGGATCACTACATTTGTATCTTTAGGGTAAATACCCAGTAGTGCAATTGCTGGGTCATAGGGCAGTTCTATTTTCAACATACTATTCTTATTCTGCTTTATATTACTGTTATAATTATTTGTTTATATTGATTGTAAAGTTCTTAAGAGAAATGTTTGTTTTGTATATATTTTCAATCTACAGCATCTAATGGTGGCATTTTTACTCTCAATAATGATCGGTGTAAATTATAATGAGTCAGAACCTCCTTTAATTTTGTTTGGTTTTGCATAGTAGTTAAATTATTTACTTCCTTATTTTGCTTACTTTCAGCAAAGAAGTTTCTGATAAAATTCTGATCACTACAGCTTCTGTAAGAGAATGAACTCTACTTCCATCTTCTTTTAGTAGAACATGAGGTTATTATTTACTGATTCTGTTTTGTTTACTGTCCTTGAGGGTGTGTTCCTCAACAGTGCTGTGGTTCTACTTGCTACCAGCCTGTGCCAAGCCCTGTGTCTCCAGCCTGATGGGAGCTGCACTGGAGTGGGAAGCCAGTCTGAAAAATCCTACTGGAAAGTGCATAAAATCAGCTCTGGTATTTGCATGTTTGAAAGTGTGAAAAATGAACGGATGTATCTAAGGATTAAGGATGGTCAGTGTGATGGAACAGTAAGCATCTGAGCAGATATAAGAATGGCACTTTCTGAGTGGTTTTTTTTTTTTTTTGTATTAACCTATAAACATTTAGGAAATTGGATGCTATATATGATGGTCTCCCTTGTCTTATTAAAAAGTGAGGAGGGCAGCCACATCCTTTGTATGATTAGAGAGGGATTCTGACCCTTTAGACATTTCTTCTGGAATGTAATGTGCACACAGATCACCTGGGAATTTTATTATAAAGTTGGGCTAATTCAGATACGCGGTGGTGGGATCTGTGTATCTACATTTCTTTTCTCTGTTTTTTTTTTTAAGATTTTATTTATTTATTTGACAAACAGAGATCACAAGTAGGCAGAGAGGCAGGCAGAGAGAGAGGGGGAAGCAGACTCCCTGCTGAGCAGAGAGCCCAATGTGGGGCTGGATCCCAGGACCCTGAGATCATGACCCAAGCCAATGGCAGAGGCTTTACCCCACTGAGCCACCCAGGTGCCCCTGTGTATCTGCATTTCTAATAAGTTCTCAGCTGTTGTTGATGATGTTGGTCTGCAAACCACACTTTGAAAACCAAGGCTCTAGAAAGTCCCAGCTCAACAATATTTCCTTACTGCTTCTTTTGGCACCCAAATGTCTACCAACAGAAACCCTGTATTTTGAGTAAGGAAATAATTTTCAATTCTAAATATTAGGGATTCTTCTTTAACATCTTTTTTATTATGTTCAGTTAGGCTGCATAGAGTATAACATAAGTTTTTGTTACAGTATTCAATGATCCATTAGTTGTGTATAATACCCAGTGCTGTGTTTCTTTAACATCTTGACTTAAGATGGGATATGGAAGGCAACCAACATAACACCTTTAACATAGCAGGATTCTTTTATGGGTTGAAGGGCATATAAAAGGGCATATAAAATTACACATTTATTTGACTGTTACTGCTCGGTTCCTCTGTTCTTGTTTGAAACAATTTAGTTTAAACCTTACCTTTTAGATAAACTCAGGGCTGCCTCCTCTCCCTTTTTCCCTTACCAGTTTGACATATAGTTATATTGGAGAGTTTGCCTTAGCTTCTGGGGATGAGGAGAGAAAAAGACTTAGCCATTTATCATTCTTTGGGCCCCTGTCTTTGTTGTAGACTGGCAAGTCTGTGTATGGTGAGTTGCATTGATGTTCAGAGTGCAAAAGAGAAAAGCACATGCACATACACATCATTAGCATCCTTGATTGTTTCACAGGAGCTATATCTCAGATTGATTCACCCATGGGCTATATCCCATTTCACAGAAGTCGAATCCATGCTTAACAGACAAAGTGTAATGCTTATGGTCTCTAAACTGGTACATGAACTAATTAAGATTAGAAAAAGGTAACATTACTACTATGGTCATACTAACTGAGAGTATGATTTTATCTAGTGCTCAGTCATACTATAGGAGGAGCATCAGGAAGTAGCTTTCCCTTCCTATCACCAGCATCCACAAAGTATACAAGCCTTTCTCTTCTGAGACTCATGGAAGTGTTCAGAACCATGAGACAGATACTACATCACTGCATTACACATTTTTTGGAGTATGTGTGTCTTGAAGTTGCTAGGGAGAATTTGTGGCAGTGAAGATAAATGACTCTCCAAAGTAGAAGATGAGCCAGCATTGGAAACTTCTATCTTCTCTAGATATCAACCAAGAGGACAGCTCATTGCTTGGTCACCTTCCATTTAGTTGCCTCATACTTAAGTTGGATGGTGATTTTCATGGTTTTTCTATTCTTTCTTTCCAGTCTGTGTGAGCCCTGTCTTTTCCATCTCTTTCCCAGTGTGCTGCATATCTTGTCCTTCCAAGTGAGAACATTTTTTCTGAAAGTATATAGCAGACTCTTGAATCTCTCTGCCTTACACTAAGTACTCATGCTTTTTTCTTCCTTTTCTTCTTGTTTGTACTATGAGTGACTCATCTCTATCTGACTAGACTGAGGAAATGGAAGAAGTTCTTGGTATTCAATTGAAAAGATTTGGTGCACACAGGAAGATGGGCAGAAACTTACAGATTAATATGTAGAAGTATTATTCTGTCACAGAGAAACTATGGGCATGCTAATTCTTCAGATGAAGGAGCTAACTGTGAGCCTGGTTACATAACTTTTCCAGAACCCAGCAGCCAGTATCAGAGCCATGAGTCCACCTGGGTCAGTCTATCTCCTAAGCCCCTGTTTTGAAGGATTCATGATACCCAGGTGGAAAAGCTGAGTTGACTCCCATGAGGAGACCAGAGTCCCTATACACAGAGGGGAGGTCATTCTCAACACAAAAACCAAGTTTTCTTCAGCAGTTTTCCTAGAACCCATTTTGTTGATAGCTTGTTGGATAAGTGATTGAGTCTGAAATTGTATCCTCTCAGCCTGTACTGTGCATCAGCAGTAGGAACCTCCTTTCTTTTCCCTCCCTGAGGGACTTGTTGGCATGAAAAGCTAAATTCAGAATTCCTCGTGCTCTTTGGAACTGAGACAGCCAATCATATATTCAAGTTTCAAATCCAGTATCACTTCTTAAAGGCATTTCATAACTTGAAAAAACAACAACAGCAACAACAAACCAGCGCATTTGTTCTATTTGTTTTAGGGTGGAGATAGCAAAAATGCAGAGCCCCGTGAGATCTCTTGACAAAGGTGAAGGAACATAAGTGGTTTGATTACATGGAGTTTGATATTTAGAACATTTAAAGAAGAAATTCAGGCCATTTCAGAGCATAACACGGAGATTCTCAAGACCTTTTTGGCATGTCACATCTTGATTGCATGTCATTTAACCAGAGGGTTAAGGACATTCCTTTTAGGTCATGCCCCTGTGAGGCAACCCATGAGTATGAAGCAGAAGGTGAATGGAAAGGAGACTAGTAAGGGGGAGAAGGTCTGAAAGGAAGATCAAGGAGAAAAGGAGCCTTGGGGGTCCATGATGGGGATAAGGCATTGCTGGCCATGTTATCAAGATGCCATTCTTCTGCTTGGATCCAGTCTCCCACCCCCCACCACAGCAATGGGCCATGACCTCCAATTCTGTGTCTTGCTGGAATAGCCAGAGCACTAAGAGGAACTAGGGGCTCAGATCACAGCTGTGTACCATCTAAGAAATATTTCAGTGTTTAAAAATGACCATGGCTCTACCAGTGTGTATCAGTTCAATATAACCCTCCCCCCCAAAACCCTAACAGATAAAGTGTAAAGTGTGTGCAATACTTGAAGGCTGCAGAAGAAAGCTTGGTAAAAATTGGGGCAGCCGGGTGTCTCAGTCAGCTAAGTTTCCTGTCTGACTCTTGGCTTCAGCTCAGGTCATGATTTCAGGGTTGTGAGATCAAGCCTTACATAGGGCCTGCATAGGGCATGGAGCCTGTGAAAAATTCTCTCCTTCTCCCTCTGCCCCTTCCCTGCTAAAAAAAAAAGCAAAAATTACCAGTTAAGGCATGACTCTGGAGGTCTTCCTAGCCTATGACATACTTACAGATCTGTTACTTTTGTTTACTTGCCTCCAAAATCAAAGCTCAAACATTTTGTAGAGTTCTTTAGCTTCCTGGTGTTTCTGTTAGAAATTCCAAGCTTGTTCTTGGAAATACTATTACATTGGAAAGTTATTGTTAAAAGATTTGAAAATTTAAGAGACTTTACATGAAGCCAGGGGCTCCTGAATACTTTGTAAATCCTATAAAAATGTGCACTATTCTTGCCAAAGGTGAATTTCATGATAATTTTAACAAGATCAGCAAAGAAAGCAAAGAGAGAAGGACTAATATTTTTGAGTATATATGTGTAGCAAAGGCTGGATGAAACCTCTTATGTTTGTAATGCCATCCCTTAACCCCTAAGCCCATACAGAAAAACAAATAATAAGGTAAGAAAACAAAAATAACATGTCTCATCCCAAACTGTTCCATGTAAATGAACTAATCAATCATGCCTTTTATGTAGTTACTAAAAGAATGTCTAAGGTTGAAGAGTTTCTATTCTAGATTTAATACTTTTATCCATTAGGCACAGTCCAGATCAATCCTATTCTAGCTTTTCTTTGGAACTGGCCCCTTGGCTGTGGTCTGCCTCACACAGTCAGGGGACATCAAGGTCCCATAGGGCTCTTCCTGTGGAGCCCACATATCCACTTGTTTTGTGTATACCAGACTCAATTAATTAGCTGAGGGTTGGAGTACTCTGAGACTACCACTTAATGATATTTACCATTTAAACAACATTGATATTTAATCTTTACTTTGCTACTTTTGTAGATAAGAGCCTCCTAGAAATTTCATAATTTGTGTTTTACTTCTGCTATTTCCCTTGTAGTGTTTCCTTTATACTTTGTTTAGTGACTCATTGATGTGGTTGTCTGACTTGGATTTTTTGCTCTTAAGATATTGTGTTAATGCATAAAAATCAGGCATATATATTTTTTTCACCTTCACTGTATCTGACCAGAAATCATTAGACTGGAATAACATTACTCTTGAAAAGAGAATGGTAATAATTATCTTAGATATTCTCTTTTATTAGCTAGCCTTCTTTATTTAGTTAACCTCTCCATGTATTTAGAGGTTATGGTAAGGCTTGTTTATAATTTCCAGAAGGTTTAAGATGCATTTGAAGGTAAATGGTAATGCATGCTCATGTTATTATACCTTAAAAACCTAGTAGTGCCTCAGTCCAGGTAGCTACTCAACAAATGTTCATTGTATAGGTTGAATTGAATTGAATAAAAGCATTACAAATTTCTTTAATTTTGCCTTTTTTCTACACATGCCCATAATAAAAAGTTCAAGATAATTTGTATTTTTAAGAAGTTGTATAGATGGGCCAGGTACACAAGCCTAGACGAGAGGCTAAAAAGTATAAAATTCAGTAAAAGACTTACTTCACTTCATGTAATAATGATAAATCATGCTTTTAGTGGGCCTATGTCCCTGGACTGTGAATTTCATAGTTCTGGGATGGGTAGAGTGGACTAGAGTTGGATATTTCCTTTCTTCCATGTTATTTAGTCTCAGATAAAATCCAAAAACAAGTTTTATATAATTAACTAATTTTTCCTGTGGGCAGTTCTTGTTAAGAAGAAAAAAGTGCTATGGTATATTTCAAAATGGTTCATTTCCCCTCCCCCTACCAGAAGCACAAGGAAATTCTCTGATACTCACTGTGGGACACTGGTTGAGCTCTTGAAGATAAAGTGATAAAAATATAAGGGCCTGTTTATGAGAGTATTAACTCTCAGATTTGTCCTCACTGAGGCTCAATTGAACATGAATTATAGTTCAAGTTTTGTACACAGGCATGGTTCCCTCATTAGTTTCTGTTTGTGAGTCTTTGCTCTGTTAAGCTGTGACTTTTCTGTATTTTCCTGTCTGTCTTTCTATTCTTGGGGGAAGAAATTCACTTGTATCTACTTCTCTTACGGATCTAAATGGAATGGTTGATTTTTCAGTCTGTTTAGCTTTTTTTTTTTTTATTTATTATTAAGATGGAATAGGAAGTTCTTACATGCAGAACTGAAAAGTGAGAGTTGAAATCATGTTTTACTTAAAAATTTTTGAAGAGACTTTTAAAAAAGTTGTAAGATTAATTATTTTCTTTGAGTTTTCTAGAAAATGATCTCACAGTTTGCTATTTATTATCGACCACAGTCTATGCATTAGCTTTGGTCTTTATGAAAGAGATTTGAAGAATATACAGAGGGGCTTGAGGGCAGCAACAAAGATTTTCTGCCCCTCAGGAGAAAACAGACTTCAAAAATAAATTGTTGAGTGAGTCATCCTGAAAAAAAGAAAGCTGATGAGAATCATTAACAATAGTACAGTGTGTAATAGAATGTATATTAATTACTAGAATGTGGGCACCATAGGGGAGGGATTCTTATTTACTTTGTTAATAAAATAGCCTAGGGACGCTTGGGTGGCCCAGTCATTTGAGTGGCTGACTCTTGATTTTAGCTCAGGTCGTGATCCCAGGGTCATGGGATTGGAGCTTTCTCTCTCTGTAAATAAATAAACCTTTAAATAAATATCCCAAACTCTTTTTTAAGGTCTGACATTTGATAGGTGCTCAACAAATACTCAATGAATAAGAAAATATCACTTGGTGATGATGAGTAGGAGGTGTCCTGCAAAGGAACCAGATAGAGGGAAAGGCACATTAGTTACATTAGATGTTGTTTTAGCTTGCAGTGATATGAGCATGCATCAGTATTCCAACATGGCTTTATCCAGTTGGCAATGGTTTTGTTTTTTTTTTTTTTTAAGATTTTATTTATTTATTTGAAAGAGAGAGCAAGAAAGAGATCATGAGCGGGAGGAAGGGGCAATGGGTGAAGTAGGCTCCCCACTGAATAGGGAGGCCAAACTGGAGTTCCATGCAGGACCCCGAGATTCTGACCTGAGCCCCAGGCAGACACTTGGCCAACTGAGCTTCCTAGGCACTCCTGGTATTTGTTATTGATATTTCCAACTTGTACCAAGATCAGCCTTCTCCCAGTCACTAGTTTTCTCAGTACTTGGACCTGCCATTGGGATATGAGATAACTTCTGCATCCCCTGTGTCTCCATGTGAGCTGTGGATAAGATAAGATGAGATGAGATGAGATGAGATGAGATGAGATATATCAGGGTCTTCTAAGATTCCTCTCCCAGACATTTCTTTTTTTTTTAATTTATTTTTTATTTATTTTCAGTACAACAGTATTCATTATTTTTGCACCACACCCAGTGCTCCATGCAATCTGTGCCCTCCATAATACCCACCACCTTGTACCCCAACTTCCCACCCCCTGCCCCTTCAAAACCCTCAGAGTGTTTTTCAGAGTCCATAGTCTCTCAGGGTTCACCTCCCCTTCCAATTTCCCCCAACTCCCTTCTCCTCTCCATCTCCCCATGTCCTCCATGCTATTTGCTATGCTCCACAAATAAGTGAAACCATATGATAATTGACTCTCTCTGCTTGACTGATTTCATCATGTTACTCTCGTACTGAATATTGGGTGCTCTAAGGGATAGTCTTGCTCTTGAGATTCTCCCCTAAAGCATATGAATATTTTGCTGCTCCTTATTTCTTTGATATAGCAGAAATTAATCCCAAATGGGCTTTGAGTAGCCCATTTACCCCAGGCTCCTTTTTGTAGTATCACACAGGCATTTCTTTTTCTTATGAGGTAAAAATTTCTACTGTGTCATACATGGTATCTACCTTTTCAGTAGCTTCATCATTTATCACTTCATCATTTATCATTTCGTCTATGGGATCCAGTCCTCCAGTCTTGGCTCTAAGTATATAAAGTCCAGTTTTGGAATTTCTTTTAGCAAGCATTATATTTTTCTTTTTTTTAAGTTTAATTTAATTTTTTTTCAGTGTTCCAAGATTGATTGTTTATACACCACACCCAGTGCTCCATGAAATACATGTCCTCCTTAATACTCACCACCAGGCTCACCTATCCCCTCACCCCCATTCCATCCAAAACACTGTTTGTTTCTCAGAGTCCACAGTCTCTCATGTTTCATCTCTCCCTCAACTCACTTTTTCTTTTCTTCTCCTAATGTCCTCTATGTTATTCCTTATGCTACACAAATAAGTGAAACCATATGATAATTGACTCTCTCTGCTTGACTTATTTCACTTAGCATAATCTCCTTCAGTTCCATCCATGTTGACACAAAAGTTGGGTATTCATCCTTTTATGATGGCTGCATAATATTCCATTATATGTATATGGACCATATCTTCTTTACCCATTCATCTGTTGAAGGGCATCTTGGTTCTTTCCACAGTGGCCATTGCAGCTGTGAAAATTGGGGTACATATGGCCATTCTTTCCATGAAATCTGTATCTTTCAATAAAGCTTGGTCTTGCAAAGTTCCGAGTTCTTATTTGGTATAAATTTCTTAAAACCCTTATATTTGGAAACTCAAAGTTGAGTGAAGATTTATTTGTTCTGTGCTGGATTCTACTTGTCCATGACACAATGAGCATATTGATACAGTAGATAGGAGAATTTTGTAACAATTATCAATGAAAATATATTGGTTTAATAGTCAACAAATATCCTCACTTTTAGTTAGTGTTTGTCATGATCTAGGCATAGGGGGAATGGGTCTGAAGTTTGAGAAGTAACTATGGAACTAAAATTTGAGTGAAATTTGATAGGTATTATTGTGGACTGATGAGGGGGTCTTAATGGCTGATTGAATATGGTGATGGTGAAAATAAAAATTAAAAAACACAGCAAACAAGGAATAGAGGAGATTTTTTCTCAATTTGGTGAAGAATATCTATAGAAAACATATAGCTAATGTCATACAAATAGTGAGAAACTGGGTGTTTTCCCCCCGAGATTAGAATAAAGCAACGACATCCACTCTCACCACTCCTATGTAGTATTGAGTTGGAAGTCCTGGCTAATTCAATAAAACAAGAGAAGGTAACAACCTGTATACAGATTAGAAAGGAAGAAATAAAATGGTCTTTGTTTGCAGATGACATGAATGTTTATGTAAAAATTCCTCAAAGAATCAACAAAAAGCTCCAGAACTAATAAGTGATTATAGCAAGCCTGCAGTATACAAGATTAATATCAAAAAGTCAATTGATTTCTTAAAGACTATCAATGAACAATTAAGGTTTGAAATTAAAAATGCCACAGGAGCTATGTTAGCACCAGAAGAAGAAGAAATGCTTAGGAATAAATCTAACAATATATATGTAAGATCTATGTGTGGAAACCTATAAAACTTTGATGAAAAACATCAAGTAGACTTTAAATTAATGGACAAATATTCCATATTCATGGATTGGAAACACTGTTTATCCTTCCCAGCTTGGTCAACAGATTCAACATAATCTCAATCAAAATATCAACAAGATATTTTGTGGTATCAACAAACTGATTCTAAAGTTTATGTGGAAGGCAAAAGAACCAGAATAGCCAACAAAATACTGAGGAAGAAAAAAGTTAGAGGCCTGATACACTCAACTTCAAGACTTACTGTAGAGCTGAAATACTCAAGACAGTGGGTATTGGTTGAAGTATAGATCAATGGAATACAGCAGTAGACCCACATAAATATAGTCACTTTATCTTTGATAAAGGAGCAAAGGCATTTCAGTGGAGAAAGGACAGGCTTTTCAGGATTCTGGACAGAAAAATGATATTTGTTAAAAATTAAGGAAATATCAATAAAGTACTAGTTGTGTCAACATTGGTTCATTAATTGTAACAAATGTATCATAATAATGTAATATGTTGATAGGAAAAAGTAAGTGCAGATATCTGGGGAAACCTGTACTGTCTTCTCTATTTTTCTGTAAATCAAAAACTGTTGTAAAATATAAATTCTATTCTAAGAAATAATAATTAAAGGGAGCTCCAAAGGTGAACACTTGAAGAATAGGCGAGAATTAAGATTCTCCTAATCATTGCTAACCTCCCCCCCCCCCACCCCGCAAAGGGTTATGTAACTGATTGGGTAGATAATGAATATTAGATGGACATTAAAGGAGTATTAAAGGAATTGTGTGAAGATAATTTAAGATCTATCTCTATCACTCCTATAATTAAAATCCTTCAGTGGCTCCCATGGTCTTAGATAAGGCTAGACTTTCTAAGTCGCATACGAACTGATTTGGATAGTTCATACTAACTTTCTGGATTCACTTTCCAACTCTTTTGCTCAAGAACGTCCAAGAAGCCTGGTCATATACACACCATACTGTTTATTGCCTCTTGGCCTTTGTTCATGCTGCCCCATGCATGAAATTCTCTACCTCCATCTGTCACTTCCTTCTACTAAACTTAGTTCCTATTTAGCACTTAGCTTCACCTTTTCCAAAAAGCCCTTCCTGTTTCTCCTGAGTTTGGTTCCTTTTTTTCCCTCTCTAAACCAAAGGAGTGTATTTCTACCCTATTGGCCTTTTATATTATTATTATTATTAGTAGTAGTAGTAGTAGTATTACTATATATGGATATGTACTCTAGTTGGCTGTGAACAAATCAAAGCCAGAGTTTTATTGAATCATATTTATATTGGAGAAAGAAACAGACAACAGACACTTGGTTCTCACCTAAAAGAAGCTCACCTACAAGGCTAGGGATCAGAATATAATTGTCTTTCACAAAGAAAAAAATAGTTGCATTGAAAATTTTAATTCATTTTTACAAAACTTGTATTTTAGAACCCCCAAATCTTATTAGAAAAAATTTAAAGCACTAAAAGGTAAAAAATGTGAATTATTTTCTAATATTAGATGATACATGCCTTTAAAAGGGGGAGAGATGATTTTGATGATCTGAAGGGTATGTAGATTATGCCTAAGCACTTAATTCTTGAATGTTTTGTTACACAGTCTTTGAGTAATTTATGTGAAGTCTATTTATTGGTAAAAATTCAGTTCATGGGGTTGCTCCATCTGCCTTTGGCTTAGGTCATGATCTCCTGGACCTGGGGATGAGCCCTGCTTGTCTGGCTCCCTGCTCAGCAGGAAGCCAGCTTCTCCCTCTTCCCCGGCCACCTCCCACCCCACCACTTATGCACACAGACTCTCTCTCTCTCTCTCTCAAATAAATAAATAAAATCTTAAAGAAATTTTAATTCAGAAAATGTGGAATAGCACAGTAGATTGGTGTGTGTTTAAATGTAAATGGACTTATGGTGAGAATTGCCTTCTTTTTCATTATCTTAGAGTATTTTTCAAAAGGAAAATTTCACATTTTAGTATTCTCTTTTTACCTATACATGTTATTAATTCTGAAATGAAATACAAGCATACCCTGCACTCTCTTTAGCTGAAGCTCCTCTGTTACTTAGAGCCTTTTGTCCAGGGCAGGGCATACACCCTTGCCTCAGCTGAACACATGGTCTCTGTTTCCGGATCTTATGGAACAGAGTGAAGTGCATAGTGCAATATATGTAAAAAGGTTCTGTATTTGTCATGAGGATTTGAAAATGAGGCAAAATTATATCTTGTGAAGTGACTGGTTTTAAATTCTGCCCTTTGGTGTTTACTTATGTTTATGCAATATTATATTGATCACAGGGTACAGGAGATACTGACTGTCATTTTAAAATTAAGAAGAACTTGGAAAATGCATCTATAAGCCTGGAATCCATGAAAAGCCCAGGATTGTTTGTTGGACTTCAGCCAGATGGACAGGCAAAACCAGTTATTTATACTAAGAATGGGAATGTTTTCTTCTATCCGCAGGTCATCAAATGTATGTTTACTTTAAGATACTTCCATTTTGGTTTGCTTTGTGATGCTTTTGTGTCTGACAATTTAATCACATTTTTACTAAGCCAATCTCTGCTATTAGCCTTTTTTGTTGTTATTTAGAAGGAGTGAAAAAGATTATGAAGATCATTTATCCCAGTTTTTCAGATGTTTATGTTAGACATAGAGTTTTTACTATATTAAGCTCCTTTATAGTTTCAAAATTTGTGCATTTGTATATGTGTGTGTATGCGTGTATATTTTGTTATTTAATGATATCTCCATATACACTGTGAGGGGGATGGGACTATTAGAAATATTCTCAGTTTCACTGCTATTAATTTTTAATGCTAGCAATGTAAAATGATATAGAAAAACAATCATTATAAATGGGATTTGAATTGAAAATAGGATTTGGAAAAAAAAGTATAAATAGGACAGAAATGTGAATATTTTGAAACTGATTTCTCTCATATCTAAGATCAGATTCTCCAGCCAATTGTAATGAGGATCTGTAGGCCATTTAAACAGTTTAAGCTTAGAATGTATTTTTGCTTAAACACAAAGGTTAGTGAGATGACTTGATAGTGTTCTTAAATTATCTGCAAATTTAGCTTGTTATTTAATTTTTGCCTGATGTAGTTGCATGGACTTTGGCTTAATCAAAATCTAGATGACTTTCTTAGTCTCTTATTTAACTTCTCTTTGCTTATTAAAATCTACCTGTACTTCATATATATAACATTATATATATCCATATATATAATATCCTACATATATATAATATCATATATTATGTATTTGTGTGTATATGTGTGTGTATGTGTGTGTGTATATATATATATATTTATTTATTTATATATATTCCTACTGAAGATAGTTTAAATAAGAGCTTGATTTAACATGATGATATATCTGGCCTTGTTCTTTGTGCTATCTGCCTCAATTCCTTCTCAGTCTTTAGGTGCCATATTTAAAATTGTGCAAATTGTTGGATTAGTACACCTTAACTTACTGCCATCCATACCACCACTCCCTCCACCCTCTGATTTTCCACAGACTGGCACAGAGTGGCACTCCTACTCAACAAAGTGGGTATGCCATCTGTCTCCGGCGCGCTGCAGGGAAACAGATGACTCGAGAGCAGGAAGACACAGGGTGGAGTAGAAGAAAAAGCTGTGAGAAATAGCTCTCAGGGGACAGCAGCCATGCTGGAAAAGCACAGGGAGAAAGGAGAACTAATACAAAGGAAGGAACAATGAAGAAAAGAGGAGAAAGCAGAGATAACAATAATTAGGAAAAAAAGATGAGTAGAAAAGAATAATTTGTGGCAATACATAAGAGATAAATAATAAAAGGCCATGTTTGTGACCTCAGGTATTAGTACCAATAGAAAAGAAGTCATGGATAATTTGAGTTTTCTTCTCTTTTTGCCAGCTGTATGATCCTAGTTAAACCAAGTAACATTAGAGAGCTTTGGTTTCTGTGTCTGTGTAACTGGTGTAACATTGATACCTGCCTGCTTGACTTATTTCACTTCTTCACTGCCAATTTGGATACCTTTTATTTCTCTTTGTTGTCTGATTGCTGTCTGTTGCTAGGACTTCTAAGACTATGTTGAACAAGAGTGGTGAGAGTGGGCATCCTTGTTGTCTTCCTGATCTCAACGGGAAGGCTGTGAGCTTTTTCCCATTGAGGATGATATTTGCTGTGGGTTTTTCATAGATAGATTTTATGAAGTTCAGGAATGTTCCCTCTATCCCTATACTTTGAAACATTTTAATCAGGAACAGATGTTGGATTTTGTCAAATGCTTTTTCTGCATCAATTGAGAGGACCATGTGGTTCTTCTCTCTAATCTTATTGATTTGTTCTATCACATTGAAACCCAGGGATGAATCCCACCTGGTCGTGGTGGATACCTGCCCTATCTCACCAGTAGAGCTGGTGGGGATCAAGCAAGTAAATGCATATGAAAGTTCTTATTTCAGTCATAATACCCAACATTTTTTGGCAGATATTTTATGCCAGACATGAGAAACATGGGTTCTATCATTTATTCTCACTTTGGAAGATAGATAAATTACTTCTTACAGTCTTTTGAAACTTCACTATAATTATTCGATAGTGTGTTTTAAAAAAAGAATTGAATATCCCCAGTGATTGTGAATTAATTTTTGAAAGCTTATAGCCAGTAGGCCTGAGACTAAGTCTTCTAATGCGAGATTGATAGATGTCAGTAACTTATTCAAATGATTTCTTTCCCCCCTTATTATTTTTATTATATAAATAATGCATGTAATTGTAGAAAATTTTGAAAATATACTCATGTGGAAATCTCTTTAGAGATAAGAACTATTTACATTTTTATGTATTTTTTTTCACAACTTCTTTTTTGAAAGTGTGTTTTGTATATATTTATCTACCTTCTTTACTATACTAAAAGTATATATATATATTTTTTAAATTTATTTATTTATTTAAGAGTGGGAGAGAGCACAAGCAGGGGAGTGGCACAGAGAGAGGAAGAAGCAGGCTTCCTCAGAGCAAGAAGCCTGATGTGAGACTTGATCCCAGGACCCAAAATAGATTTGATCCCAAAATAGATTTTTCAGTAAGTTCGGACTGCTTATGATCTTGTGTGATGTCTATGAGAACTTAACATCTTATATGATACTCAGTTGAGAGAATATAACCCAACGTCTTTTGAAACTTTGCTAATGTTGGCTTTCTGGTGACTAGCATGGACTTTAAATATTCCCCTGAGGTCCCTCCTGTCTACTGAGTAACAAGTTATCTTGCAGTATTTGTTGAAGCTTACCTGATCATTGAGTACTAAACAGTACAGTTGGTTCCCATGATATCTCTGGGATACAGTGCAATGCCTGGCTCAGCGTAGGTTCTTGAACAAATGAATGATGTAGCATAAAGTGACTGGGAGCTCATGTTAGGAATGTTTGGGTTTTATTTTCATGTGCTAACAGTATGTCCCTAATTAATTTGATTAGCCTCTCTGAACCTCTGTTTTGTCATCTGTAAGTGAGAATAAAAGCATTGCATTATAGTAAGAACTTTTACTGTGAATCTGTGAACCTTTTGAAATTGAGTAAACATATTTTGAGTAAATAAATTGTGGGCAGATATACATAAATGTGCAGTTGAAATGGGAAGAAACTCATGACCTTTAGTTTGTGAAGAGCAGCAGGATGTTTACTTAAAATTTTATAGTAGTTCCCAAAATCACTTCATTGTTTTTAGAATCTTGTCTAACCAGACTACACACACACACACACACACACACACACACACAATAGGTTGAACCTGCCCAATACCGAGAATAGCAAAAAATATCCCCATAAAACTGTTGAGAATTTTCAGTTTGTATTTCAATACAGATATAGAGTAACTTGGCTCCATAGGTTTTGTTTTGTTTTGTTTTAAACAACATTAACTTTTATTCATGGTTTTCAGGAAGGTACAGTTGAAATTTTCAGGCACCCTTAGCAACAAAAGGGACTTGCATAGGGGAAAAGATCATTAGCAAAAAAGGGACTTGGGTAGGGGAAGAGATCATTTTAGGAAGAGCATAGTAAGGTTGCATTTCAGGAGACTTCAGTAGAGATCTTTCTGTGGGGAAGTTACCTATTGTCCCCAAGTGTGTACCCCTGAATCATGGTTCTGGTATCCTTAGATGCAACTGCACTTGATTTAAGTGTCTTTATACGCTGGTTGGAGTGGCAAGGCTCACAATCACATGGAGTTCACTACTCTGCCCTGCCTGTGATGACACAATCTTGTTGACTGGGTTCACCTACCAAACAGTGAGAGCCTTCAAAGTACAGCAGGATAGAGAGGCAAGGATATTTCACTCATAGGCTGAAACCAGGCTACCAGTTATCCATATCCTGCTTAGGCCTCTTGTTAGCTGTGTGCTCTGACAGCACTTGTATCAAATGTCCATTTTCTATAAAATGAAAATGAAGGGTGCCTTAAATCAGGGCTGATGTGTGAATTACATGAGTTAATATATATAAAATGCTTCTAATAGTGTCCGGTATTCAGTCAGTGCTATACAAGCACTATACAAGTATTTGTGGTTATGATTATTAAAGAACGGAAGAGTCCTCATGGTGAAATTTTTTTTCAGCAAGATTTTTTGAAGACTTTATTTATTTATTTATTTAAAGAATTTATTTATTTATTTGACAGCGAGAGACACAACAATAGAGGAAACACAAGGTGGGGAGTGGGAGAGGGAGAAGCAGGCTTCTCACCACGTAGGGAGCCTGATGCGGGGCTTGATCTCAGGACCCTGGGATCACGACCTGAGTCAAAGGCAGATGCTTAATGACTGGATGACCCAGGTGCCCCCTTTTAAAGACTTTTTAAAGAGTAGTTAAATGTTCACAGAAAAATTGAGGAGAAGGTATAGAGATTTCCCATTTATCTCCTGCCCCACAAATGCATAGCCTTCCCCACCAAAATTCCCCACCAGGTGGTACATTTATTATAATTGATGAGCCTACATTGAAACATCATTATTATTTAGAGTTTATTGCTGACATTTTGATTCGATCTTAGTATTGCACATTCCATGGATTTGGACAAATGCATAATGGCATACATCCATCAGTCTGATATCTAAAAGAATATTTTAATTGACCTAAAAATCCTTACATTAATTAATTTTTGAGTGTTGAACCAGCCTCACATATCTGAGATAAATCCCACTTGGTCTTATTATATTAATCTTTTTATAGATTGTTGGACTCAATTTACTAATATTATTTTGAGAATATTTGTGTCTATGTTCATCAGAAGTATTGGTTTATAGTTTTTTTCTTGCAATGTCTTTGTATGGTTTTTGGTATTAGGGCAAAACTGACCTCCTAGAATGAGTTAGAAAATATTCCCTCTTTTTCTATCCTCTGAAAGAGGTTGTAGAGAATTGGTATAATTTCTCCCTTAAATTTTTTGGTGTAAGATTCACCAGGGAACCTGTTTGGGCCATATGCTTTCTGTTTTAGAAGGTTATTTAATATTGATTCAGTTTCTTTAATAGACTTGACTATTTATTTTGTCTGTTTCTTCTTGTGTGAGTTTTGGCAAATTGTATCTTTTAGGAAATTGGTCCATTTCATCTAGGTTATCAAATTGGAGGGCATATAGTTGTTGAAAGTATTCCTTTATATCCTTTTAATGTTCATAGGATCTGTAATGATGTTCTCTCTTTCATTTCTAATGTTAGTGATTTATGTTCTTTCATCTTTTTTTTCTTAGCCTGACTAGAGACTTATGAATTTTATTGATCTTTTCAAATAATCAGATTTTGGTACATTGATTTTCTGTGTTGATTTCCTGTTTTTAGTTTCTTTAGTTTCTGCTATAATTCATCATGATGTATCTTTTATAACTTAACTAGAGTTACTAGATTCCTGGGAAGATATCTTCTCATTCTTTCTTTCAATCACTTTGGACAAATAATGTAACTTCTCTGTGACTTGATTTCTTTATTTACAATTCGGTTAGAATTTGGTTCAATTAATAGTGTGTTAAGGAGGGCATGTATTGCATGGAGCACTGTGTGTGGTGCATAAACAATGAATCATGGAACACTGAAAAAATAAAATTAAATAAAAAAAGAATTTATAATAAAAGTCATTGTTCCTTCTACCATTTAGATGAAATAGTTGTCTTGTGCAGCAAAACCTCTCTTATTCATGAGTCTACATTCACGGTACTAGGAACCCTGTATATAGGAGAAAGTGTGAGATCTGACTTCATGTGCTTACACAATCAGTTATCATACTGAGACCATGGAGAAGGTTCTCAATGGATTATTTGGAAGCTCTGTTCATTCCCATTTTTCCAGATAATAACTCCATGGTTATAATCCCATATAATAACAACATAGTGCACTTGGTATTATTTGAAGAATTTTTGATCAATATAATTTGTGACTTTTCATTAACTTTAATGCACTATTTCTTTTTTAGGGCATTTAGGTAATAGTTAACATATCCAAGTTTTATAAGTATCATATCTGAGACTTAAATTATGCTTAAAGTTTGCCTCCTCTTGCTCAAATTCCAGCCTAGTTTTATTGTATTAGCTTCTGTATACAAATTATGAGGCTCAGGTATCAGTAACCTGAAAAAAATATAAAACCAAAGATATGGTTCAGAAGTTACATTTTTATTATAATAAGGAATTTATTTCAGGTTAAAATTTTATGGAAGTTTTTATTAAAGTATGTTTGGAAAATTCATTTTCACTTCATACTAGTATGCTAAGATCCTTCAAGTTTCAAAATATAAGTGAAATAACTGTCATATATCCAGTTTATCAGATCCTGAATATATACCTTATGTGGAGAAGTGTGACAAAAATATATTTCGGATAATAAAATAGATTTTATGGATTTAAATATATATGTCATAACAACATGACACATTAATATTGTATTTTAGCTTATTTTACTTATAAGTAGCTGGTATTTAATAAAACAAAAAATTTTTTTTACAAGTTCAGTTTTTGCAGTTATAGCCTTTCTGTGTGGTTGATCTTGATACTACTAAACTTTTGGATATAATGAGATGATTACAAAGTAATCATTCAATTCCAGCTAGACAATTCTGTTTCTTTCACCTTTATCACAGTTTTTTTTTTAAATATTGTGTTTAATAAATCTTTAGATTGCTTTTTAAATTTTGAAAGTGAGACAAAGAGAGCACACTGGTAAGAGTTACTCCAATTCAGAGTAGGCTCTGAATCCACTGGATGGCTGTTTGGTACCTGGATTTTAGAACTCCAGCTGTGACCCACTTGGTTTAAAGGCCAAGCTGGGCAGTGTTCTATACAAAAGACAGGAACATCTAGGATGACCATTCCAAAAAATGTCATCCAGATCCTAAATTTCCTACTATTTTTTTTTTTTAAGATTTTATTTATTTATTTGACAGAGTGATAGAGAGCACAAGTAAGCAGAGAGGCAGAGAGGCAGGGAGAGGGAGAGGGAGAAGCAGGCTCTCCACTGAGCAGGTAGCCCAATGTGGGACTTAATCCCTAGACCCTGGGATCATGACCTGAGCTGAACACAGCTGCTTAACTGACGGAGCCTCCCAGGCATCCCCTAAATTTCCTACTATTAAGATAATTGTTGTGTTTATAAAAGTATATTGACATTCATTTTTCAGGATGACGTAGAATCTTGAAAAGCCAGTGTGGGAGGATAGAAAGATAAGAAATGCGTGTTCCCGTTTTACAGTTTGCTTAGGCTGACTCTGTTGTGCAGCTCATTCTTTGTTAGGCACCCTGTGCTTGGGTATGCTATAGAGCTCATCAATATATACCAAAGGTCATTGTTTACGTGTTCTACCTCTGGACTGTGAACTCATCAATGTCAAAGCCATGTGTTATGCATTGATTTATTCTTATGCTTCTGGCAGTGCCTGTGAGAGAGATTATTTTCTCTTTGTAAATCCTGGATTTCTACATTATTTGTAGATAATGTAGTCCCTTGATTATGGGTCCCTTAATGGACTATAAAAAAATGGTGGCTGAATTATATTTAGGAATCGTTTTTACTCTTTCCTCTTTAAGTGTTCATTTACCTTCAGTGGACATATTTCTAGTCATTTCCGATCTTATTTTTAATATTTTAAAGTTCCTTTATTAGCATCAATCTCCAATGTCTAAGCATTGCATTGTAGATAAGCCATGCCGAGAAACACGTTTTACAGAGTTTGGTGTTCAAAAGATTATTATTGTCTGAAATTACATAATATCAAATAATTATAAGGATCTCTCTATCTCTTTCTATGTATATATATATATATATATGACAATATTATCACAGGCAGTTCTTTAGACACCAGTGTTGTATAGTCATTGCCATCACTCTATATGATTAAGTGTTGCTGATTTCTCTTAACCATAGTTATGAGATCATTATGCCTTCTCATGCTAACATACATTTCATGGGTCATTTGAAATTATTGACTGCAGTTATGATATTAAGAAATAGATGCTATTATTTATTATTATATAAAATCAGACATCAATATAATTTTTGTTGCTGATGAGGTTTGTAACTATGGCTGAACCCTAAGAAGGAAACACAAGCAATTTAAACTGTGAATCATTAGAATCATTATTCAGATAGGCTGGAGATATCTACTCCTGAACAAAATACCAAAACACTTGTTTCTAAATAAAAGGCAGAAAAATAGATAATGTTTTATTCATTTATATGTATATTTCTTTGATTTTCATATTTCAGTAAGGTAACGTAAAATGTTGTTTGAGTGATGTTTTAATCAGTTTCCCCTTCCAAAGAAGGCAAAGTGCCAGATTATCAAAGGAGTTTCTGTTTAGAATCTATAAGAAAAACATCTTGAATAAGTTATTTGATTCATACTGTGGTGTTAAATTATTGCTTGAATTTACAAGGCAGTGAATAGATTTTATAGGAATACCATTCATGCACAGCCTGCTGCTAAGAATAAAAAGTCATTTTCTGGTAACTATGTAATGCAGAGTGAAAAGATTTGACTAGGCATTGAAATGGAGACAATAGCAAAACTTAAACTTGCATAGCTGAACATATGGTGAATTTTCTGAGAAGAAACAAGTGATTTTGAGAGGATTGCATCTTTAAAATCTTAATTTCAGTTGGCAGAGAAAACCCAATGGGTATGTCAGCAACACCCAGCCAAGAGGAGGAAAAAATCCATGAGTCAAAAAACCAGCAAGAAACACTACCAGAATCTGAGGCCAAGTGTTCCTTACTTTCTTCAGCTGCAAGTAAGCAAGTCCCCCCTCCCCTTCTTTTGATTTGTCTGCATTGCTTCTTTGCGGCCACCTTAGGAAGAACATCAAATTATTTTTAATGTATACAGTATATTATACCGATGAATTTGCTTTTAAGCTGTTACCTTGCTTTTTTATGCAAAGAATACATGTATAGGGGTGCCTGGGTGGCTCAGTTGGTTGAGCATCTGACTCTTGATTTCAGCTCAGGTCATGATCTCAGGGTCATGAGATTGAGTCCTGTAAAGGGCTCTGTGCTCAGCAGAGGGAGTCTGCTTGAGATTCTTCCCTCTGTTCCTCCTCCTCCTTGGGGTCGTGTGCTTGCTCTTTCTCTTAAATAAATAAATAAAATATTTAAAGAAAGAACACATATATATTAAAATATGTTTATTTCTTTAGCTTGAATTCAATGATTCTAGAACAATGACTTGGTAAGAAGAAATTATTATATGGCATCATATTTGGACTATCACATACAAAATATTTTATGTATATATTTTTTGAATAATAGCAAATTCTAACCAGAGTCTAAGTAAAAACAAAAAAAAAAAATAATCTGTTTCTCCAATGCAGAAACTGAGGCATGAATAAAGTGCTGTAGGCCTCAGAGGTTTGAATTTTTAGTTTCCATCTTTTAGTCTGATCATTTTCTTTCTCTTAAATGCATTGCTTTCTCTCTGGGAAGTATAACTAATGATATCTAACAAATTCTGTGCATCAGAATTTAGTAATATTTGGGTAAAATGAAATATTGGACCACTGTCTCTGGATGATTTTTGAAAAAAAATCAATTTTGAGAGACAGATAAATTATAATGTTACCTTTCAAAAAGTGCTTTTTGAAAATTAGTAATTGGATATGCTCTCTTTTCTTTCAGATAGTAGCGGAAAATAGATGTCTCTTGCTGACAACCTTATGATATTATCACATCAACCAGAGGGAAGAGAAATTAGCCTTTTGATTCTTGCTGCATTGGACCAGGCCCAGTTTTATATTTCTATGGAACAGTGTGACAAATCACACTGCATGAGAAACATGTGCTTAGTTAACATTTTTCACAGAAGGAAAACTCAATCTTGTGTCAGGAAGTAATGGCACCTAAATCTGGGATGGCCACCTCAAGTAAAATTTGACTTGGTTGAAAATAACATACTAGCTGAAATTCCTAGAAATAGATACTTTTTATGAGTAACAAACTGCTAAAGAGGAAATCTTCTATATATCCTATGAATATTTGTCTGTTCTGGCAAAAAAAAAAAAATCTTTAAAATGTTACCATTGTTAAATGTTTTTGCATTTAAGTTGTATCATATGTTGATTTAATATATTTATATATTGTGCTATGCAACATATATGCAAGAATGCACCTCTATCACATCACATACTTGTATTTCTTTTTTGTAATGGGGATAATTGAGATCTAGTCTCCTCGCAAGTTTGATATTTATAATACAATGTTGTCACCTATAATCACTCTACTGTACATTAGATCTTTAGGTCTTACTTACCTACTAGTTGCAAGTTTGTATCCTTATACATCTCTTCTATTCTGACCCCTGACCCCCAAGCCCTTGGTAGCCACCATTTTGCTTTCTGGTTTTACAAGTTGAGCTTTTTTTTGGTTCCACATATAAGTTATATCATATAGTATTTGTCTTTGTCTGATTTATCTCACTTAGCATAATTTTCTCAAGGTCTATCCATGTTGTTGCAAATGATAAGATTTCCTTCTTTCTCATGGGTTTCAGATCTTCTTTATCTATTTAGATTGTTTCCTTATATTACGTACTATGAATAATGCTGCAATAAACCTGGAAATGATATGTTTCTTCAATATTATGTTTTCATTTCCTTTGGATACATACTGAGAAATGGAGTTGGTGAATAATATGGTAGTTCTATTTTTAATTTTTGACTAGTCTCCATACTGTTTGCCATAGGGGTGCTACCAATTTAAACATTCCCATCAACAGTGCCCGAGAGTTCCCGTTTCTCCATATCCTCATCAACACTTAATGTCTTGTCTTCTTTTTTTTTTTTTAACTTTATTCTTGATAATAGCCATTTTTACTGGTATGAATTGATATCTCATTGTCTTGATTTGCATTTGCCTGATGATTAGTGATATTGAGCATCTTTTTATGTATCTGTTGGCCATTTGCATATCTTTTCTGGAAGAAATACCTATTTATTCTTCTTTCCCTTTTGTAATCAGATTGTTTTCTGTTATTGAGTTCTATCAGTTCTTTATATGTTTTGGATCTTACCACCATTTTTGAAACCATTGTTAAATTTTTAAGGATTGGAAAGTATACATTTTAGAATGAGGCTGGAAAAATGATAAAATTAGGTCTCATGATAAATATAAACCTTTTCAAATCATTCTTTCATGTAATAAATTATGAGATATGCATTGCCTACTAAATGTCAGATGTAAAGAAATAGAGGGATGCGCAAAAAGGACTTTGTCTCTGACTTCTTGAGGTTTATGCAATAGTGAGCCAGATAAGTATTAATCACACAAAAATAAAAGTTTAAAAACTGATAAATGAGATGTGGGAAACATTCAAGGCATGTTAGACAAAAATAAAATTTGTTATTAATTATAAAAAGACTTGGAAGTCCTTTTTTAAAAAGTTTTTATTTAGTTAACATACAGAATAATATCAGGCTCATGGGTGCAATATATTGGTTCAACATGCCTATCCAACACCTGGTGCTTGTCATAACAAGTGTACTCCTCTGATAAAGGGTTAGTATCTCAAGTATATAAATAACTTATAAAACTCAACACCCCAAAAATGAATAATACAATTAAAAAATGGGCAGAAGAGATGAATAGACACATTTCCAAAGAAGACAAAGAGATGGCCAACAGACACATGAAAAGATGCTCAACATCATTCATCATCAGGGAAATACAAATCAAACTACAATGAGATATAACCTCATACCTTGTCAGAAAGGCTAAAATCAACAATGCAAAAAATGATGGGTTTTGGCAAGGATGTGGAGAAAGGGGAACCCTCTTATACCACTGGTGGGAATGCAAACTGCTGTAGTCACTCTGAAAAACATTATGGAAGTTCCTTAAAAAGTTAAAGATAAAGCTACCCTGTGATCCAGCAATTACACTACTAGTTATTTACTCAAATGATGCAAAAATACAGATTCAAAGGGTCATATGCATGCCAGTGTTTACAGTAGCATTATCAATAGCTGAACTATGGGAAGAACCCAAGCATCCATCAACTAATGAATGGTTAAAGACATGAGATATCTATCTATCTATCTATCTATCTATCTATCTATCATCTATCTATTATCATCATCTATCTATATCAAAATATTACTCAGCCATAAAAAAAGAATGAAACCTTGTCATCTGTGATGACATGGGTGAAACTAGAGAGTACTATGCTAAATGACATAAGTCAGTTAGAGAAAGACAAATACCATATGATTTCACCCAAATATGGAATTTCAGAAATAAATGAGTAAAGGGGGAAAGAAGGGAGAGAGGCAAACCAAAAATAAACTCAACTATAGAGAACAAACTGATGATTACCAGAATGGAGGTGGTGGGGGATGGGTTAAATAGGTGTAGGTCCTTTGTTGTAGTTAATGGTAATATAATAGAAATGGAGAGTGGGTCAAGGACCGAGAATAGGGAGACTGAGCTTAATTTGTTAATGAGTTGCTTAAATCACTGACATAACACAGACTTTGGACTTGGACATGAAATCCTGGAAATTCAGATGATAAAGCTTTCCTAATGCCATCTACAAATCTCTATGATTTGTTTAATGTTGCTTTCTATGTAGTGGAAATGGCTTTTATACATCCATGACTTTAGATGGGAAAAAATATCTTCGTATATGAATATTACCTAGAAGGTTCCCATTCATTACTCAGTAATTATATCATGACTCTATTTAGTTGTCTTTTACCTCTCAAACATCTGCAGGAGTTAAAAGTTGTTTCTTGTCAGAAATACATTCCTCTTGGTTTTGCAGTTTAGCTGTCATACTGGATAGAGTTAGCCATTCATATTAAAATACATGTTCGTTGAAAAATACTTTTAAAAATTTATTTCATATTTTAAAAAATATCAAAAACAACTCTCAGCTCCTGAGATTATATTTGCCAGTCTACTTTCAGGATAGGGCAAGATATATATAGTTGGGGAATTAGGTAATACAGAAAAAATAAGCCTGTTCTCTGTATTCAAAACTCTTGTTTACTAAAAAAAAGGTGGATGTTTTTCTTGTCAAGAGACAAAGATTTAGAGCTTATAAAACTACATATACAATAAAAAATGCTTTGGTAGTAGTAAATAGACGTGTAGGGCCATTCTATCTGCAAGCTCTTCCTTTAGGACTAAGTTGAATTTTAATATTAGTTTTGTTAGGGAACTGGGGTTTGAGGAAGAAATTTTACTTTTTACAAAAAGAATAAAATAATGAATTTCAATGTGCCCACTTGCCCAGCTTCAACAAATATCAACAAATATCAACATATGACTAATTTTTTTTTAAAGTTTTATTTATTTTAGGGGCACCTGGGTTGCTCAGTCAGTTAAGCACCTGCCTTTGGCTCAGGTCGTGATCTTCAGGGATCACGGATCGAGGGATCAGGGATCGAGGGATCAGGGATCGAGGCCCATATCAGGCTCCCTGCTCTCTGCTTCTTTCTCCCCCTCTCTTCCCCTCTGCACCACTTGTTCTCTCTCTCTCTCAAATAAATAAAATCCTTAAAAAAAGATTTATTTATTTTGGACACAGAGCATGGGAAAGAGGGGCAGGGGAAGAAGAAGAGAGAATCTGAAGCAGACTCTGTGCAGAGCATGGAGCCTGACATAGGGTTCAATTCCACAACCCTGAGGTTACAACCTGAGCTGAAACCAAGAGTGGGCCATTTAAACAACTGTGCCACCCAGGTACCACTGTGACTTCTTATTTTTATGAATGAGAAAACCGAGGCCTGGGAAGATGAATGTGGTGGAAGTCTTACCTCTAGATTGTCCACCTCTTGCTCTGTCCACAAGAATTTGAGCATTGTAGTGTGACAACCATACCAGTCCTTAATCCGCTGGTGGGTGTGTCTCACTGCTGTTGCCAGGCAAGGCCGAATCTGTGCCAAAGTCTCAGCCATAGCATATACTTTCCTTAAACCTATTTAGATGCCAACACTTTAAAAAGCAAACAAAAAAATATTTGGGCAAAGAAAATGTGAAATCTGTTACTAAGTTGAGGTCTTCTTTACAAGCAGTCACAGTAAACTAAAATTTTTCTGAAAAAAAACCACATAAAAGAAAAAGTTAAAATTATGCCATTTTATTACTCTCCAAAAAGCACTTTATAGATACATATACACACACATATTCATTATGTTGGGTAGACAGTTTTGTGATCTGTTCTTCAGCTAATAGAATACAGTAAGCATTATAAGCATTTTCATGATATTACTGCTACAAAATAATTTAATAGCTGTAAATAACCTATTGTATAGATGTTCTATACCATATATACCTACTCTCTTACTTTTGGGCATTTTTTCAAAATTTTTTTTAAGTATAACTTGCAATGGACACTCATCTGTAATTTGTATTATTTCTTTAGAATAGTTCTTATAAATAGAATTACCAGGTAATAGCTTATATTAATTGTTTTTCCTCTTGTGATCTTAGTATTTGTTTTTTTTAATATTAAAAAATAACATTCAGCATCCAGACAGAAGTGTAGATTTATTCTTTTGTGCTCATGTTATTATAGGGAGTTACAATGTAGAGGAGGTGTAAGTTTCACATATCATAGAATGAGGATTTGAAGGGACTTTTGACCTGGCAAAAAGCAATGTAGAATTTCACATGAAGGATGAAGAAATAAGCCACGTCATTTTAAGTAATTCTAATCAGTCAGAAGTACCTTTCTGTGTTAAGCAGAAAACTTACCCCTCAGAAACTCTTTTGAGACATAAAAAGTCAACAGCCCGTCCTATAAAATAAACCTTAATATTTCTTCTGTGTATATTCTCATTCCTTCTTAGTATATTCTTCTTATATATAAATATACTAAAACATGGATTCTTAGTGTTTCTTTTTAGTATATCCTCTTCTATTTGAAATACATTTTTTAATAGTTCCTCCTAATATATGTTCTTTAAATTCTTTACCTTTATGAACATTTCAAGTGCGATTCTCCAGGTTGGAGCCTGTCTTTTCGTATAGCCTGAACAGTTAAAATAATGGTATTCCTTTAATGTGGACTCCATGCATCTGTTAATATGGTCTTGGCTTGGAGTACATGTAGACATCGTTATTGCACTCTTGGTATATATTAGATCATTAGGATGTTGTATTCAGATCCTTTCACTGATGAATATATAACTGATTTTTAAAATCAAAATGTAGACCTTTACTTTGATACCAGTTAGTTTTTATCTTCTTGATACCAGTCCAACATCCTAACATGTTGAAATAGTTTTGACTATTTGATCTTATTTTCTGTTAGCTATTCCCACCAGCTTTGTGCTTCCTGTGCCTTGTATAAATGCCTTAAATTAAGAAATGGATAAATTTGTGAATAAAACAAAACTATTCATATTAATTTTGTAGAAATAGATATTTTTACATTGCAAGATACCTATAGAGATTCTGCTTGACTTATTTTTTTCCAGATGATTTTGGGGTTAAAGAATAGCCTTTTTTTCTGATACCATGTGTCAAATATTGACGAACATTTGTTTTCAATTTCTGCTTTATGTTTTAGTATAAATCAGTGTTCTCAAACACTGTCTTAAAAAAGTGCACAAAAGTTTACACCATTTGTCTTTTTATGCCCATACTCTCTGATGGTGATTCATACTTTTAGTGGACCTTAACCTTGACTAATCCATGAACCATTAGAATCAGCTAATTTGTTATTTATTTCTGTGAGTTATATTTTCTTTCTCTAGGGTTTCAAAAACTAGCAATACAATGGTGGATTAGGCTTTTGGTTTTTTTTCTTTTGACTGAGTCAACCTGAGTGGTACTTAATTAAAATGTTCTGTCACTCATATGAAGCACATTTTTAGTCATCTGAATACATTTTAGGTGCTGTAAATTTTTTTCAGGGAGAGCCCGAAAGAGTCTATTCGTTAATTCAGAGTTGCTATGAAATATGCTCCCAGCTTGGAATATTTTAAACTTCTAGTCAACAATAGCAACTGCTTTTACAGTTCTCAAATGGATACACTTATGGTCTGAGACTAATGGACTTTGGTTTATTTCCAAAAGATCATGGCATTAGGTGGAATTCATCTTTAATTGATGGCTGCACAAACTTTGATAAATTATTCTGTATTATAGATTATAGCATATCCAGTCATCAATTTTCATTAACATGAATGTACACCAGCAATGTGCAATGTTTGTGCAAATGTGTTGCTTGTGAAAATGTTAGAGACTGAAGAAGAGGTTTTAGAAACCATTTATTTGTTTTCAGATTAAATCAGACAAACTACACACATGCACACATGTGCATGCATGTATATGTTCTTGCGTATGGACATCAAAAAGTGATCACTCGACCCTGTCCCAGGCTTTGTTCATTCCCTGTTCAGTGATCACTGTTTGTCCACTGGACTTCCTGTCTCAGTCCTCCCTGCTACATATAGCACATCCTGTTTCACATGGATCTTTCTAAAACTCACATCATATCACCATCATACTTGAGGATCTTGACTGGCTCCCTATTGCCCGCATAGGGGTGTGCCGACTCCCTTCCAACTTGACCAGTGCCTTTCATGATCTCACTGTTTCTCCTTTTCTCCTGTAATATCTCATGTGATGCCATGTTCAACCACTTATCACCATGTGCAGCTCCTCCTTTTGCCTACTATTTTAAGTGTTTGTACATACTGGGTATGCTGTTCCTTCTATCTGGAATGTCCTTCCTTTCCTCTTTCTGCAAAATTTGGATTCATCCTTTTGCCTTCCTCTGTGAAGCTTTCCCTGCCCACGCCCCCACAGTTAATCACTCCTTATTCTGCTACATTTGAGCTTTCTAGTATTTCTTTTGTTGTCTACGAATGCATCTACATGTTGGAAATCCAAATATTTATGTCTGTCTTCCCTATCAAGTAATTTGTATCTCTGAGGTGAGACTGTCATTTATTTTATTTATCTTTCAAACTTAATCTGTGTCAACTTTCAGAGAGCAATAAAACTAACACAGTGCCCAGCAAATAATAGGAACTAAGTAAAATTTTCTTGAATTGAGTAAAAATGATCCTTTTAGATGACTCAAATATTCATAAGATATTGAGTAAATGATTAGCATCCTAAACAGTTTATCCTCCTAACCTAGCTCACTGATTACTCTCTGGCACTCATGATATGCTATAGTGTTTTTGTCAGTAGAGATCTGATTGTCCTTTTGTCCAGAGTCTGAAAAAATTCCAATGTGTTTTTGAGGTTCCTGATCATGCTTGACTAGAAATAGCAGGCAGGGCATTTAAGTGTCCACCTATAATATTTGAGTTTTGAAAATCAGATTATGTCATAAAATTTTGTTGGACCAATTTTTGTGTTCATTTCCAGGTCAGCTGTCTTTGATATTACATCCCACATAGCATGGGATTCAAACCTGGTTTGCCTAAGTTTGACATCTCCGTCTCCTTTGCTGCTGCCTGTGTAACTCTGGGCCAAATATTTAACTCTGAGTCTCAGTTTGTCCACTTGTTTAGTAGGGAAGAGTATCTCATAGAGCCAGTGTGAACCTTGAATATGGTTGACATGATAATAAATTAAGTTTTTAGGACAGTGTTAGCACAGGGTAAAATGTGTCCTCATGAGCTGTGTTTAGATATATCCATCCATCTTGGAGTACAGAGGCTTTGGAGTTAGGCATTCTCTCTTTCTATATGATTGTATAAGTATCATATACTTATTATATGATATGGGCATATTGCTTAACCTCTGTCTCTTTTCCTCATATTAAAATGGTATCATGACTTAACATACCTCATGGAGTGAGAAACAAATATGAAGCATCCAACACAGAGCCTAGCTTGTAGTAGCAGCTTAATAAATGGTGATTATTATTATGGTTGAAGGAAAAATGGCTGCTGTTGCAATGACAGAAATTGCCCAAGAAAGTAAAGAGGTGGCAACCGTAAAAAAATGAAGTCCATTTCTTTCTTGGTATTTACAGTTTTTTTGTATAATTTTTATTTTAAAATTTGTTCATTATAGCAGGAAATAATTATAATAGACCCTCTTTACTTGTGGGGATATGTTCCAAGACCTCCAGCAATGCCTAAAAGTACAGATAGTACCAAAACTTACATGTGATTTTTTTCCATACATACATACCTATGATAACTTTAACCTATAAATTAGGTACAGTAAGAGATTAATAATAATAATAATAAAATAGAATAATTATAAAAATATACTGTAATTCATAGTTATGTGAATGTTGTTTCTCTGTCTCTGAAAATATTGTATTGTACTCCCCATAGTCACCCTTCTTGTGATGATGTGAGGTAATAAAATTCCTATGTGATGAGGTCAAGCGAGGTGAGTGATGTCGGCATGGTCACCTAGTGTTAGGTTACTATGACCATCTGACCAGACATCTACTTTCTAACCTTAGTTGACCACAGGTAACTGAAGCCATGGGAAGCAAAACTACAGATGGTGGGGATTAGTAGAGTTATTTGCTGGGTTTGTTGTCATCATGGTTGATGTTGTGTTGATAAGGTCCTAGGTGCTGCCTTGGGTTGCCTATAGTTTCAAACCACAGAATCAAAGGTAAGAAGAGCTAAAGAAGTCATGTCTTCAAGGAACTTTTAAACATTTGTCATAAGAAAATTGACTTCATTATCTAAGAATGGGATGCTTCTATGTGGAAATTTCACCCAAGAATTAGTCCAGACAACAGCACAGAGTAGCATGGGAGAGGCTGTCAGCAGTGCCTGCCACAGCCTCTCCTTAGATGAGGGAACAGGGTAAAGAGAGTGGAAAGAAGAAAACGATTATAGTTGGGGACTTCATTAACCTTTCTGACAAATGTGGAGTGGCTATCTGGGAACTGCTGACTGACAGGGGCTGCCTTGTGAAAACCTGCTGCTGCAAAGTCCCCTTCCTCACAGCCTAACCTGCTCTAAGCACCTCAGAAACCATTTGCCTTTGTGAAATTCTACCTTTAGCTTTAAATGCTTTCATTACCTTCTCCAATAGTTTTTTTGTTTTTCTGTTTTTTTTTTTTTTTTTTTTTTTTTCAGAAATAGCTCAGAAAATTTTTTCTCTCACCTCTATTTGCCATTTTTACATCTCATTCGAAAACGTTTTAATTCCATTTTGGGGGAGTTATTACTTTACACTGTAGTTGTTCTGTTTAAAATTCTGTAAGCCAGGCAGGTAACTTTATGAAGAATCTATGGAGACAGAACTACAAATTCTAGCACACATACATGTTGTGGTATTAAGGACAGGTGAAGGATTGCCAGGTATTTCAGATGTTTATCGTCCTAATTTAATTTACTTCAGTAGTTCAGTTTCAGTTGACCAGAACCTTGCTGTGAGAAGACAAGCTCAGATGAACTCCCTCGAGTTTTAGCAGTTCAGTGCTTCCCTGCCCTGCCCCTCCCCTCCTCTGTTTTGATGTCCTTGAGCTCCATGTGACAAAGGATTCTTTACCCTGATGTTGCATCTGATCTGCCACTAATGCCTTTTTTTCCCCCATCAAAGAAATCAGACCTTCCCAAAGCAGTAAGACTCTTCTCTCAGAAGATGAATGGAAGGAGTTAGGGCTGATGGAAAATACAGGGACTCAAGCCAATGTCACACTCTGAGTATATGGAGATGAAGGAGCCACTGGACTAATAAGTCTTAGCAGGGACAGCCGAGAGCAACTTTTCCTTCAAAGAGAGAAGGAAGAATTTCGGGTAAATAATGTTGGCAGTAATATTGTCTTTTGAATGTCCCAAATTTATTTCTATAATAGAGAAGGGTGTGGTGGTGGTGGTGTGTGTGTGTGTGCATGTACGCGCGTGCGCAGGAAAGGATGTGTCCAATATAAAATAAATCTCTGGTCTGCTAAAATCCCCACAAGTTATCCTAATGCCCATTGTAATCATCACAGGAAACCGATTTTTTTCTTCACATATCTTTTATAAGCGAAGAAAGCTATAGAAGAAAATTGCTTTCTTTAAAGGCAATTAGTTTTAGGCTATTGGTTTGAAACTGGCCCCATAAACCATCAACCTCAAATCAAATTATAACCAGACTATATAAGCCATTTGGAAATTCTTCTGGTAGTGAAAACCCTTCTTTTGTATTGTCGCATATACAAATATATGATATGTTGCTTACCTAAGCAGTATGAGTGTGAGATTATTTTCTTGGCATCTTCAGATGCCGTATTTTGAAGCTTTTGTCCATGCCCATTCGAATATCTCTCTTCTTAGCAACAGAGAACACTGGGCTGAACTATTTTGAGTATCACTGGTTGCCTCTCCTAGTCCCTCAGGGCTTTGGACAAATTTCAATTAGGACAATTACATTCCACTTCACTAATTCACCCTCAGCCCCACAGGGTACAGTGTTAAACAGCAGTTGTTCTCCTCAGAGAATATTCCTTTTGTAACCTAAGGCTGTATAGAGAACAGCGAATGATTGAGGCCAACTCAAGTCAACTGGAAGCCAAGGCTGTTTTAGGCTGCAGTACCTAGCAAACACAAATCCTAAAGTGGTTTCCACATCTTCAGACCTCAGCCTGCCATTTTACTTTTACAATCATTAAACCTGCAGTGAAGAAAAGCAGTCATGCAGTCAGGAAGGAGTATGTTGTCTCCATGCACAGGCAGTCATACCATATATAACACATGCATTTCAAAAATTATTTGAAGACGATTGTTTAGAACTCAGAGGCTTGTACGGTTTGATACCTTGGTTATCCTCACAAAAGTCTATTATTACCCATAATATACCTATGGCATGTGTGTGTATGTGCTGACAAATCCTGTCAGTGTTTTTCTGGAAACATTTACGCATGTTCCAGTCTTAGAGTGAATGATGTAGATTCTCAGTCTTGATTGCACATACAATCACCTGGGAGCTTTGAAAATTACTGATGCCCAGTTCCACCTCCAGAGATTCTGGCTTATTTTGTTTAGGGAGCAGCCTGGACATTGAGACTTTTAGAAGCTCCCCAAGTGACTCTAAAGTGCAACCAAGGCTGAGAACCCCAGTTGTAGCACAGGACTGCAAGTCTGCTGAGCTGGATTAGAGACCTAGCATGTGACCTTGGCTACGCTAATTATTTTCTCCAGGTCAGCATTATTTTTATATATCGAATGGAGGCAACGATATCTATTTTTTCTCCTAAATTTCAGGGTAGTCTGCAATTTATAAGAGAGAGGAAAATATATATACGTTTAAAAAATTATTGACATATTAGAAATGTATTAAATTAGTGAAGAACAGAGGCCTCGGATCATGGAGACAAGGTTCAAAACCAGATTGACCATTTATTAGTTCTGTGACCATGAACAGATTGCTTATCTTCATTAATCTGTAATTTTCTTCTTAGTAAGGAGTGAGAGGCAGGTAACAATACTCACTTAAAAGGCTGGTTGTAAAAAATGTTTGGGAATGTGTGCCTCACACACTGCCCCTGGTAGATGGGCAGTGCTCTACCAGCTGTAGATGTTGCAGTTACTAAGCACTCTCTCTCTGTCAATAGCATCAACATGTTTGTTTTTAGCATCTAGCTTCTACTTACTGTGAAGTGAGATCAGGGTCTCCAGCTCCAAGCGACTATTTTAGTGGCAGAGACTCAGGGATGGGTATGAATGCCCTTTCGGAGTCTAAGGCCTTGTAGACCCAGACCAGCTGCTTAGACATGTGGAATCTTAGATCTACTGAATCAGAACCTATATTTTAACAAGATCCCCAGGTAATCTGTGTATATGCTAAAGTTTGCGAAGCACTGGTCTAGGGTTATAGGGAGCAGTGGGCCTTTTGGTAGTCTGAAAACCTTCAGACGGGACAAGGCAGCTCATCCCTGTGATCCCTGTGATTGTGCGCTCTCACTCTTGTGGCCATTGACTCCTGTGTTCTTCTTCAGTGGTATCATCTGCAATGTCTGCATTAGTCTTTTATTCTCTTTTCCTGCCTTCAGATCCCAAAGTGAGCATGTAACTTTTTTTTTTCTTTTTCTTTTTGAGGACAGTGTAGCATTTCTGATCAAACAGACTTGGGTTTGAATCCTACTTTTGGATCTGTGTGTCCTGCCATGTATCCTTAGATAAGTTACTTAGCTTCTTTGAGTTGTGAAAGATCTTTATTCTTCACAGGACTCTGTACAGATTGGAAGAGACCATATATGTTGCTTTCTGGCTGGCACATAGCTGCGCTCATGGCATGGCAGTTACATTCTCCAGAAATAACAGGAGGACAGTCATGAAGTCACATAGGCTATAGCCTGACTGTTCCGTTAGCCCTTTATTTTCTCACTTAGAATGTGTGGCAAGAGAAAGTTTACACTTCTGAATAGATATCTAACGGCTGACTTAACTTTTGGAGAGAAATTAGGCCCACAAGGCAGGATAACTTCTTACTTCCTCTAGTGGGAAGAGCTCCTGCGTTCTGCCGCCAAGATCATCTCTGGGAATAAGAAAGTGGAGGGGGAGAGAAGTGTTGTGGGGATTTAACAGTCTCCTTTCCTCCTTTCCAGTCAATGCCAGCATAGTCCTTCTTGACCTGGTGATATAATAGCCCCATCAGCTAGTTGGTCTAACTGCTACAGTTTATGCGGGAAAGTAGTGGTGGTGGTGGACCCTTAAAAAAAAAAGAGAATTTCTGGGGCACCTGGGTGGCTCGGTTAATTGAGCATCTGACTCTTGATTTTAGCTCAGGGCATGATGTCAGTGTTCTGGGATTGAGCTCTGTGTGGGCCTCAGGGCTCAGTGAAGAGTCTGCTTGCCCCTCTTCCTCTGCTCCTCCCCCTGCTCTCTGTCTCTAGGTCTAAAATATATAAATAAAATCTTTAAAAAAGAGAGAGAATTTCTAAGCATGGGAAATGGGTATCCAAGAGGAATTCTCTTGACTTTCGGGTCATCTGACTGCCCCAGCTCTTTTGCAGTATAGTTTATAGGCAATAATGTAAGTCAAATATAATATGAAAGTGCCTATCTATATTTATATCTCTAGTCTGTGGAGATAGATGAGTACCTGTAGTAGAAATATTGATAATGGATATTACTCAAGCTATTAAATAGCAAGGTGATATACCACCTTTTTTAATCCTCACAGTTCAGTGTCCTGGACATATTTTATTATACTGAAAATGTCTGGTTATAAATCTATCTCCCTTACCAGATTATAACTTTCTCTACAATAGGGACTATGTCATCATTTTATCTTTGCAAACCTTGTGCCTTGCATAGTGCTTACATTTTTGTGCTAAAGAAACGTTTATTCAGTTAAATTGAAAATTGTATGCAATCGACATTATGTCCATCCCACAGATGAAGAAATTGAGATTGAGAGTTTTACAATAATGTATTTTATTTAGGTTGCAATAGCCAGGACACCAGTTGAATTCAAAATGACTCCCAAGCCAATTCTCTCTAATGCTACCTGGATTAAGAAATACTCTTGGGACATTTCAAAAACTAACCAAATATATATAGTCTGTGGGTAGGTTTGTTTCTTGTCCTTGAACTTTGAACGTCTATGTTGTAGTTTATAATCAGACAAGAGAGGATTTTCAGAGTAGAAGCAAGTTCTAGACTCACTGGTACTTTTTCTTAAGCTTGTAGAAATAGCTATATTTAGCTTTGATGAAAATTGCTTTTTTTTTCTTTTTAAAATAAGAGCCCATCTTTGGGTGCAGCTCAGAAGATGCTGGCTCCCAGTGAGAAATGTGTGGTAATCAGAGAGCTGAGCATATGTATGTTCTTTATCTTATTCTTTCATCTGACTCCTTCTGCATATTTTTAGTCAAGTCTCGTGCTTTTTCTGTTTCATATTCTGTCTGTGGAGTCCACTAGTGGCTTCTTGAGAAGACTTCATTGCTAGACTCTGAGAGGTTCCCTGAGAGCTTTCCAATTATTAACAACAACAAAAAAATGCATTTAATAAGGAGAAGAAAATGAATTTTTTAATGTGCTTAATTTTAAATACTCTGCTAATTGTTTCTTCTTTGCATGTCATTCAGATTGAAATAAGAAACATTGGAAAAATATATAAAATCAGGCTAGGGCATGATGGGACTAGCAAGCAGCCTGAGTAGAGCTTACAGAGGGTAATGGTTTTTATTTTGTATTTAATATTTATTATGAAAAGAAGGAAGTAGCCTTTTTAAAGCAATAAGAAAGATAATGTATTTTATCAATTGTTTTAAATAATGTGAACACAATTTTTATAGTTATAACATTCTAAACAAATAGGGTTCATCTTTGTGAGGTTCTTAAAAATAGCATTTTTATAGTTATACTTACAAAGGTAATCTGTGTTTATGGAAAAAGATCTGAAGAAAAAGTCAAGTATAAGAAAAAAAATGAGTTGTTACTCATTGATAATTTGATGACCACTGGGGTAGTTCACTTTCTTCCAGTCTTTTTTCTACAAATCATTCTCTTTAACTGATTTTCTTTCTCTCTACATATACATACACACACACACACACACCTTTGTATATAAATGTATATATTATATATTTATACATGTAAAGATATGAATATAATATATATGCATATTTACACATACACATATATACACACATTTATGTATATCTCACCCCTTTAATGAAGTTGAATCATGCTATATATATATACTTTGGAATCCTGCCTTTTCTTTTTTTTTAATTTTTTATTTACATCATGGCAGTAACAATGGCAATAATAATGTGTTTTCTAAGTTCTTACCATGTGTTAACTGCCTTCCAAATACATTATTTTTGTTACATAAGCAACTCTTTGATTTAGGTACCATGAGTATCCATCTATATAGATGAGAAAATGGAGGCTCAATAAACAAATGATTTGGCTAAGATCACTTAGTAAGGGTCTTATTGTGTGTTAGACTCCAAGGATGGAGATCTTTTTAAAATTACAATTCTATTTGAGTACAGTTGGTACATAATGTTACTGAGATCTTAAGCACTATCACTGGGCCTTAAGTTTGTTTTCAAAAATAGATGACAATTAAATTTTTAAAAACCATGAGATTTCTGTATGGAAGCATAATTATTGTGGAGTCAGATGCTATGGTTTGATTTCTAAAACATCTCTGCTTTCTAGCTTTAAATACCGTGCGTGGTGGTGGGTATTAAGAAGGGCACTTATTGCATGGAGCAGTGGGTGTGGTGCAAAAACAATGAATCTTGGAACACTGAAAAAGTAAAATAAAACTTAAAAATATTTCTTAATTCTTATCTGTGATTTTTATTATTGTATCCTTGATTGTATAATAAAAGTAAATGAGAAAATGTTAAATTCACTGAAATGTATATTGCAGCATTTCTTAGCACAAAACTAATGCAATGAAAACTAGTATTCTAGTACAAGAGCAGATAAGTATGTTCTATTCAGTTAGACAAGAAGTATTTTCTGGGCACCTAATAAATGTCTTCCATAGTGCCAGATGTTGTAGAGAATGGGAAGAAACCATATGTTGGCTTTAAAGTTTCTCTATTCAGAAGCGTTCAGAGGTTTCAAAGGAGAAACAGAAAGTGACGCTTGAGGAAAATGCAATACCTACGGAATCCACAAATTTTAGCAAAATTATGAATTCTGTACCTGTGAGTTACTGGGAAAGATGAGTATGACATTTTAGGAAGGAGCTCCCCAGCAAGTCTCCCCTTATCGGCCTGTAGTCATTAGCACTTGTGCTTTCTCCAGGGCCTTTAAGTGAGAAGAGCATTCAGAGGGATAGCGATATCACTATGTGGTGCTCCTTCAGTGGGCACGGAAAACAGCCCCAAGAACGGCATTCCAAGGAGGGAATGCTCAGTCCTTGGAACTAAAGGAGGCATCATATACCCTTGGGTTGGAGGCATAGGTTTCTGTGAAGAATAAATAAGTCAAATCAACAAATGAATTGAGCAACTAGAACTATGATTAAATCATCAAAGGGATGGGGAATAAAGGACTTTTCCTATGGCTTAATTTAATTTTTTTTCATTTTAAATTATTTTCAAATTTATAAAAATATTATGAGAATGGAATAAAGAGTGAACTTTACCCAGAATCCAGTTAACATTGTACCCCATTTACTTTATCTTTCTCTATTAAAATATCTCTGTGTGTGTATACCTGTGCATGTTTTTCAATCATTTGAGAGATAGTTACAGATACACTACCTACTGACCATTAATTTTTTCATTGTTTATTTCCCCCAAACAAAAATCCAGTCCAGGATAGTGAATTATATTTAGTTGTCATGTTTCCTTAATCTCCTCCAATGTGGAATTCTTCTGTCTTTCCTTGTCTGTCATAACCTTGATGTATTTGCAGAGTACAAGCCCATTACTTTGTAAGATGCGTTCAATTTGTGTTTGTCATGATTAAATTCAGATTATTCATTTTTGGCAGAAACTCCACAAAAGGGGTGGTATTCCATTCAGTACCTCCTGTCTAGAGGTACATGGTATCACTTTTTCCCATGACTGGTGACACTCACTTAGAGTAGTTGATTAGAGTGGTGTCTAGCACAATTCTTCAATGTAAAATGCTATGTATTTTGTACTTATTAATTAGTGATTAATTAATAGTATTCTGGGGGGAGACACTTTGTTCTCATAAAATTTTTACCTGCTAATTTTAGTATCTATTGATGTTCCTTGCCAGAATCAATTATTGCTAGAATGCTTGCCAAATGCAGATTTTTCTGATTATGCCCTTCCTTCTCCATTTATTATTTGGTATTCTTTTTTTTTTTTAAGATTTTATTTATTTATTTGAGAGAAAGACAGTGAGAAAGAACATGAGCGAGGAGAAGGTCAGAGAGAGAAGCAGACTCCCCGTGGAGCTGGGAGCCCGATGCGGGACTCAATCCCAGGACTCCGGGACCATGACCTGAGCCGAAGGCAGTCGTCCAACCAACTGAGCCACCCAGGCATCCCTATTATTTGGTATTCTATAGCAGTGTAGAACTTTCTTTTTTCCCCGACCTAAAAATTTTATTTAATTTGTACCAGCAATAACTTAATGGATTCTTATTTTTTTGATGTGTTTAATCTGTTTTTATCATCCCTTATTTTGATGCTAAAATCATCCTACATTCATTTAGTGGAAGACCATTCACATTCTTATTTTCTATTTCCTTTCCTGTCACCATCCATACTCTGAACACTTCTTCACTTTTTTGGCAGAAAAAGGTATTTAATCTTACCTAATACTTTCTTCTGTTTAGCCCTAGTTTCCTTTAATGGATAATGACATTTAGGAACTAGTATTTGTAAGACACACACAGAGAAATTATTTTCCTCTCTAATGCCTACCTACTGCAGCCCAGGGGTCTCTTCTGGTATGAGAGACTGACCATGCTTCTGCTTTCAAAGATGTTCCCAGGAAATAGTTCTGTGGTGAAATGAGTTTGTGAGACACTGACTTTTTCATTCCTTTCTTGGAGATCTGGGGCGCGTATAACTGTAGTGAAGGCTCCGAGATGCCCTGTGGTAAAGAAAACTGTTTAACAGCATTTCTAAACTAAAATCACCATGGGACCCATATTTTCAGGTAAAATCTATTAACATTCCTTGAGATGAATATTGTGCATTACTATAGGGATTTGAGGCATTTTGGAGACAATTGAGGAAAAAGATATGACCTGGAGGCAGCAGCAGTAGGTCACACAAATTTTATTGTGAAAGCCCTCGACAGGTTTGCATGCAGGAAATGCCCCTCATTGCAGGAGTCTCTGCATAGCCGAGGGTGGGAATTGCTACTCAGGAGAGAAAGAGGGTAAAGGAGCTCCCAGGGGAGAGCAGAATCTGAGAGGGGCCTTATGTGTCTGGGTTTGTCAGCAGAACAGTCGGGAGTCTCTGTCACAGAGCTCCAAAGAGCAGCAACAGCTTTGGGCCTCATCACAAGGCCCTATATTATCAATAGGTAACAGCTGTTGGGTGAGGTTTTTGTGGGATTCGCAATGCAGGCAGGCTCTAAATGGCTGAAGACTTGCTTGTTTGGGCTATCTTTTGGGTGTGTTTGGTAAAATCATTTGGGCTACTTTTAAACTTAGAAAATTTGAGTTTGCCACCAGCAGGCTTTTGCACTAATGTGTCTTAGCCTGCAGTGAAGAAATGAGCAATGTAAGGATGAATGTGCAGAGGTCATCTTTCAGTGATACAACAGTTGCACACTGAGGTGCATGGCTTATGTTTGTATGAATTCAATCATAGTTAGTAATAAATAGGGGTCTATAATTTATATGACTCGAAAATGACTAGCCAATGTGCTAATGCGCTCTTTTGAAATCTCCAAGCCACAGAGAGTTCTGGGAGAGGGGATCAATGTGAAATCCCAAGGAACTGCTTTTAACCTAGAAGCAGCTAGGTGAACTGTTGGATTATGATGGTCTATCTGAGAGGAAATGGCAAACTCACTCTAGGTCTGGCCTTAGCCATTGCCATGATACAGACTAGAATAAACCATGGGTTCTGCTTTCAATCTGAGTGGAGAAGCAAAATCAAGTAGCAACCATACAATAATTAGGAGGCAGTTTAAGGTCCAACTTTAAATCTAAAACCTATGGATTTCCAGTAAGAAAAATACGTGCCCTAGAGGTACTAGGAAGCTTTTGTGAAGAGGCCTTGAAGAGTAGAGAGGGATGAGTAAGGGCAGAGCAGGGAGAGATGGTTAGTAGAAAGGTATTTGGGAGTTGCCTATTTCAGGTATGAGTGCTGCCCGTGAATGATCATGAAATGTGCATAACTACATATATATGTCTAATGACTTTTCCTCAATGAAAGGGAAAGTGTCTATTTGCAAAGCTCAAGTATTTTGTGTTTGAATGGTCTTTAAATAGCTTGAATTTTGTCAGACACAAGTTGCTTGACCTAGTTTAAGTAGAGTCAGTTGATAAATGCATTGACCTACAGATCTTCCATCATCGTGTCTTGCATTCCTACTCGTGCATGTGCGAAGAATTCTGTGTGCATGACTATCATCTCTGTCTGATAATTAAACCCTAACCATTATCTGTTTTCTCAGTATTTCACAATTGCTGTGGAAGTTTATCCTGGTGCAACATAAAGTTTTATTCAACTGCATGCATTGCCAAGTGAAACAATTTAGTAATCTTTGTATCTTCTGTATATTCCTCTTAATAGTTCCCTTTTCTTAAAGGACTTTTCCTTTTTTTTTTCTTTTTTTTTTAACCAGTACTAGTATAATCCTAGTTAAATTAACTCTATATTTTAGGACAGATCAAGACCAGGGTAATTTTCCTTTTGTATATTAGTGTGTCTGAGTGGGAGGAAGAGAGTGACAGGTCTGTCTTTTTTGGACTTGAGTGCTAAAATAAACAATGACAGATGCCTAAAGGCATATGCAATTGTACTTATATTCAAAGTACTTCATGAAGTGCTATTAGAGCACCCACTACATGAAAGGGGCTCTGCCGGAAGTTTCAGCAAGTCCACCTAAGATGTGGTACTGGTCTTTAAAGAGTTTATCCCATAATTAACCCAACTATATACCAGACCGTGGCTTTGTTCTTTTTAGAGTTTTAATTTTAATTGTCATATCTACCTGAGTGAAAATGCCTCTCTCATGTATATGTCTTTCAAAATATCTATTGCAGGAGCTAAATTGATTTCTCCCAACTTTCAGGTTATGAGCAGAAAGGTGGGGTAACCTGACTGAGGTGTTATAACCTCTGTGTTGAACTCTGATGTGTTATTTCCGACATTGTAAATACTACCATACATCTCTTGCAGTCAACTATTTTAGTCTTTGAACTAAAAAGACTTTAATTACTTAGTTAAAATTTCTTAAAGTAATCCAGGAATTTTAGGTTTCTAAGAAACCAAGAATGAGTTTGAGTTCTTATGTTAATGTTTTCTTGTGATATAATAAATATTTTGCTACTGTAAATCAGCAGGGGGAGCTCAACAAATGAACTTTAGTTTCTACTGAGGCCATTCCTAAAATTGTTTCTATTCATTCAGGAAATTAAGACAAATTCTGAAGATTTTATATGACAAAGATACTGTCATTCCTTAAGTACTTTGTTTGTTTTAGAAGGGAATGAGAGTATGTTCCATTGAAGAAATATTTTTGGGAACTCACCCTTTTTCTTTTCCCACATCTATCCTAAAATAAAATTTGGTTTTGAAGCTTAATATCAGTGCATTTTTTTTTTTCTCAGCTATACTGGCATTTTTATAGTACTCACATTTGGCAGCTCTGTATGAGAGCTAAAGCAAAAGTCAGGGCTTTGGGTCTTTTTACTGTAAGTAGAAGTATAGTAGATGATGCCCCAATCTGAAAGCCAAAAAGAAATACTGTTTTTAAAGCCAAAAAGAAATACAGTTTTTAACCCCTCCCCAATAATTCTATCATAATCAAAGGCTATTTTCTATGGACTGTGAAATCTGAAAATATGTCATTATTGGGGTGTATGCCATGAAGGTTCCCTCCATTGATAAGGATGCACTGTTTATAGCCAATAGTTTCTGGTGATGAACAATAAGAACACTCACGGGATACTATTTTTGGGGAAGCCAAGTGTTTTTAGCAAGTGTTTGTTGAAATTATCCCTGGTGTCCCAAGTTAAAATGGGTGAAAACATGCTTTTCTGCTTAACATTTAGATTTTTAGCAGGGATTGGCTGTCCCATTTCATGATGCTTTAGCAGTTTGGGGCTGTTAGTTTTGTGGTAGATTTTTATATCCTTCAGAGTATGAAAGTATTTTTTTCCCCTTGATCATACTTTACATACCTTTTTAGAGGTCTAACTTGTTATCTCAGCCACATTAACTGGTTGTGCTATTTAACTTCCTAAATACTGGTGTAAAATATTAAGCCAAGTCACTAAATTGATTCCAGGTAACAGCCCCAAAATAGGATGACTATAACTGAACATAATCATATAGCAATTAACTTTGAATATTGAAAAACCTAAGGGTACAAATTTATTTTAGGAAATACTATCCGGTAAAACTAAATTATTTTCGAATCTTGGGGTTTGTATTTTTTATTCTCTGGAATTGACTTTGACTATTTAAAATTCAAGTAAGAAATCTTAGATGTGGAGTCCAAAAACTTGAAAGATATTTGATTTCTAAAGAGTCTTTTGTTTGCTTTTTCTCAGACTTCTCCCTGCTGTAATATAGGATTCAGAAATGCTTACCCTGACTATCTCAGAAGGTGTGAATATCAATTGAGAAATGAGGCAAAGCTTAATCAGAGCTTTTCATTCCATACCCAGCTTGCTTCTCCCTCACTCTTACTCATTGAGTAGAGGTGTCACCATCCAACTAATTATCCAAACCAGAACTCTGTACTTTTTCTGGATTGTTTTATTTCTTTAGCCCAGTCAAGACCAAAGGCCCTCCTCCTGACTCTTCGCCCACTGCTCTCTCTCCAAGTGTTAGGCTCCCTCTGCAGTGTGGGCTACATACGTGACTTGGATTAATTGACTTAAATAGAATAGGAACTATCCTGACACTTCTTGATTCTTCTGTGCCTTTGAATTGAAGTGGGTCATAGGTTTAGGTGCATTTGTTGTTATTTTTATACTACTACTTCTTGATAAGATATGATAACTTACTTGATATGAGCTCTGGGCAGTGCTGGGGGGAGCTAAATTCGGTTAAGAAATTACTTTCTTTTCTTTCTTTATTCCTTTTTTTTTTTTTTAAGTCTAAAGCATTTTGTAAATATTTCCAGTTCTTTTCCATTTTTAGTTAGTTCTTCACTTCAGGGTTCTAGAAAGAGCCACAGAAGAGAAAGAGTGAGTTCTAAAATGTGGTAAGAAAAATGGTTGCTTTTGAGGATTTTCTAGTTCAATGAACAGCAGGAAGCACCAGCTTTCTCTTCTCACAAAATCTCCAGTCAAATGTTTAATCTCAAAAGACTCCAGCAGTTTATAGAAACATCCTAAAAGGTGTGCCAGCTTATTTGAACCAAAGATAATTCATGTATTTGATAGTCCCTCAGTCAGTTGTAAATACCTTAGTTAATCCTTCTTGTACAGTCCTTATAACAAATAGGGTGTTACCACAAGGAACAGAACCAGAAATAAGGAGGCTTAGAGTCAAGCTTACTTTGTGTCTGATTTGCAAGAACGCTTAGCGTTCTTCTCTGAGAACACATTTAAACCTCATTCTATTTTCATATTCACAACTCTAAGAAGGAAATACTAATGACTGACATCAGTACTTGCTCCCCTGCTTGCAGGAACAGATCTAATATAATACTATAAATACTTCAAGTACTCAAAAACTATGTCAGTGACTATTTGCTTTTATTATTTTTTTAAGAAACATTGTCTCAGTCGAATATGTAATAAGAATAGACATAGTACACATTTTTTGTTTTATGGAGCAAAGATTTATGACACTTCAGAATGGGATTTCTAAAAGCATTTTTCTTAACTTCACCTTAATACATCTTTATGTATTTTTTATATACATCTTTATTTTGTTTCCTGGGTCCAGGAGACAACTATCCACAAGTTCAGTTCTCAGAAAGGACTGACACTTGTTGTAGGTCATTTCTTATCCAAGAAAAGATAAGATTAAATTTAGGGTTACATAATATATATGAAAAGTATTTCATAAAATAAAGTAGATAAAACATAGATGGTGGTAACCATCTGCGCTCATGATCCAGTGTGTCCCAGAGACAGTTGTGACCCTACCTCTACCCCACTTGGACCTGACTCTGACTCCACTGGGTGTCCTGGTTGGCATTAAAGATAGGCATGAAGGACAGGTAGGGAAAAGGCTACTGGGCCATCTCTGAAGGGTTGAGTAGGTTTGACTTTAGTGGAAGAGGTAAACCTGTGGAGAGGTTAGGGCAGTCCCTGCTGTTTTCAGGAAATGGACGTCCTTTTTCTTATGTGCTTCAGCCTGGTGTTACAGAAGACCGGAATGGGAACCACCTCAATGAAAGCATGCAAGGATTATATAGATAGGAATCCAGGAGACTAGAAGTACTGGGGGGCTTTACTGGGGGGATAGGATGAGTGAAGGAGGGGTGAGAGGATAGCTTTCGAATTCCCTCCAGGTGAGGGATGGTGTTTTTGTGTATGGCCTTCTTCAATGATGAGCTAGAAAATTCAGGGTAGAGCCCTGACGAGAGGAAGCAGGAGAAGCTACTTTAGGTTGGCTTATGGAAGGAGAGGAAAAGTAGGCCTTTATCTGTCTTCCAAAAAAATCCTGGTCAGCTCATCTTAGTAGAGCAGAAGTAAGGGATTTAGAATAGAAATCTCTTCCTGATAATGAAATGAGCATTTGGTTGAAGTTTTCCTTAGGTAGTCTCCAGGAGGATGTTAGAGAGGTGCAACCACAAATAATCCCAAATAACAGTTAAGAATTCTGATCACTAATATCTGTGATTAATGGTGATCCTCCTCTTCCTCCTAGCACCATCTGTACCAGTAAACATTTATTGAGCACTCAGGGTATAGATAGTCCCTTTTAATGTTCAAATCATTCATATCATAACAAAGTAGATAATAATAATATTATTTTTTATTTTACTATGTTAGTCACCATACAGTACATCGCTGAAGTACATAATACGATTATCCCTTTTGAGGATGTTGAGTTTTTTGAATTGACGATAAGCGATTCCCTGCATCACAGAGCTAGCACATGGATTTGGAACGAAGTATCTGACTCTCAGGCACATGTGCCACTCTCTCTTACTGCCAACTGGGCAAATCAGATGTTCCAGATGAATATGTCTTTCAATATTCCTAGATATAGTAACCCACACTTGAGAAAGCTCTGCTTTGGAAAGTAACTTTCTATTTCTCTTTTCTACAAGATAATTTTATCTCACTTTATTACATAAAGCACTCTGGTTCTAAAACATTCATTCTGCAACCTGGCAAGACAGAAATATGCCAGTTTTGCAAATGAGAACCTGAAGACCACAGGTCATGTACAACTTCTATCCATGGTCATAAACCTAGGAAGTAGCAGGGCCAGGACATAAATGGAGGTCTTGTGACCCAAGCTCAGGCTTGTCCCACTTGAGGTAAATCTTTCACCATGTCCTGCAATTAGCCACTGTATGAATGAGCTTATGCATTGTGACCATCCAGGAATTTTGACCTTTATACTTTCATAATTAAAGTTTACTACTCATCTTAATACTTTAGTAATTTTAAAATAATTTTATTATTTTAATAATAGAAAAAATTGTGACAATAAAAACAAACACAACTGGAAATAAGATCTATGAACGAATGTATCTCTCTTAACCTAAATCATTCTGTTGAATTATTGAATTATCTATTATAAAATATTTATCTTTCTGTCCCAGGATTTTTTGGCCTTAGCACTTTGACATTTGGGACTGTATAATTCTTTGTCATGGGATCTGTCCTAGGCATTGTTGAATGTTTAACAACATCCGTGGCCTCTACACACTAGATTCCAGTAGCACCTTCACCAACCCCCAGTTGTGACAACCAAAAATGTCTCCAGATGCTGCCACATGTCCCTGGGAGGGCAAAATCTCACCCAGTCAAAAACCACTGCTGTATCTCTATATTGCTTAACAAAACAAAACAAATTAATGTAGATTTGTTGTTTTTTATGATATGGCACCATTACTTTGAAGGTAAATGAAACTCATCCAGAGGCCTCACCCCCAAAGGCTTTTCAGTGGAGTTAGTGGGATTGCGCTTAATTAACTAAAATGATTGAGACTTTCTCAATAGTGAGTACTTCTAAGGATGAGGGATGGTGGTGGTGCCTTGGAAACCAGAGGCTTCTTGCCAGTTCCACAAGAGAGTTTAGTGTGGAGGAAGAGCTTGTTGGAATGTTAGATAGAAGGATTTTGTAAAAACCTTATGCTCTGAAAATATCATGCCAGCTCTTTCTGGCCTGCCAGGTCTCTGTGGATAAGTCAGCTGCCAATCTAATATTTTTACCATTGTATGTTACAGACTTCTTTTCCCGGGCTGCTTTCAGGATTTTCTCTTTGTCATTGAGACTTGTAAATTTTACTATTAGGTGACGGGGTGTGGGCCTATTCTTATTGATTTTGAGGGGCATTCTCTGAACCTCCTGAATTTTGATGCTCGTTCCCTTTGCCATATTGGGGAAATTCTCCCCAATAATTCTCTCCAGTATACCTTCTGCTCCCCTCTCACTTTCTTCTTCTTCTGGAATCCCAATTATTCTAATGTTGTTTCGTCTTATGGTGTCACTTATCTCTCGAATTCTCCCCTCGTGGTCCAGTAGCTGTTTGTCCCTCTTTTGATCAGCTTCTTTATTCTCTGTCATTTGGTCTTCTATATCACTAATTCTTTCTTCTGCCTCATTTATCCTAGCAGTGAGAGCCTCCATTTTTGATTGCACCTCATTAATAGCTTTTTTGATTTCAACTTGGTTAGATTTTAGTTCTTTTATTTCTCCAGAAAGGGCTTTTATATCTCTCGAGAGGGTTTCTCTAATATCTTCCATGCCTTTTTCGAGCCCGGCTAGAACCTTGAGAATTGTCATTCTGAACTCTAGATCTGACATATTACCGATGTCTGTATTGATTAGGTCCCTAGCCTTCGGTACTGCCTCTTGTTCTTTTTTTTGTGTTGAATTTTTACGTCTTGTCATTTTGTCCAGATAAGAGTAAATGAAGGGGCAAGTAAAATACTAAAAGGGTGGCAACAACCCCAGGAAAATATGCTTTAACCAAATTAGAAGAGATCCAAAATCGTGAGTGGGGAGAAAGGGGATAAAAAGAGGTTCAAAAAGGAAGAGAGAAAAAAGAAAAAAAAAAAAAAAAAAAAAAAAAAAAAAAAAAAAAGAAAGAAAAAAAGAAAAGAATTTTAAAAAAAAAAACACCTAAGAAAAATGTAAAAAAAAAAATATATATATATATATATTAGATAAACTAGTAAAAAATCGTTAAAAAAGAAAAAGGTAACAGTTAAAAAAAAAAAATTTTACCCGAAGGCGAGAAAAAAAAAAAAAGAAAAAAAAATGAAAAAGAAAAAATTAAATTAACTGCAAGACTAAAAAAAATCACAGGAAAAAAGCCATGAGTTCCGTGCTTGGCTTTCTCCTCCTCTGGAATTCTGCTGCTCTCCTTGGTATTAAAACCGCACTCCTTGGTAGGTGAACTTGGTCTCGGCTGGATTTCTTGTTGATCTTCTGGGGGAGGGGCCTGTTGTAGTGATTCTCAAGTGTCTTTGCCCCAGGCGGAATTACACTGCCCTTACCCGGGGCCGGGGTGAGTAATCCGCTCGGGTTTGCTTTCAGGAGCTTTTGTTCCCTGAGCACTTTCCGTAGAGTTCCGGAGGACGGGAATACAAATGGCGGCCTCCTGGTCTCCGGCCCGGAGGAGCCGAGAGCCCAGGGCCCCACTCCTCAGTGCGCCCTCAGAGAACAGCGCCCAGTTACTCCCGTCTGCCTGACCTCCGGCCGCTCCGAGCTCCGAGCCTGCGACCGGTTCAAGGTAACACCGAGCTGCGAGCTTACTGTCGGCTCTGTCTCTGTAGCCGGCTTTCCCGTTCCAATACCCGCAAGCTCTGCGACACTCAGACACCCCCGATCCTTCTGTGACCCTGCGGGACCTGAGGCCACGCTGACCCCGCGTGGGCTTCGCCCCGGTTTAGCCTCTGGAGCGATGTCCCTCAGCGGAACAGACTTTTAAAAGTCCCGATTTTGTGCGCGGTTGCTCCGCCGCTTGCCGGGAGCCGGCCCCTCCCCCCGGGGTCTATCTTCCCGTCGCTTTGGATTCACTTCTCCGCCGGTCCTACCTTTCAGAAAGTGGTTGATTTTCTGTTTCCAGAATTGCTGTTCTTCTTCTCTTCGATCTGCCGATGGATTTTCAGGTGTTTGCAATCTTTAGATAAGCTATCTAGCTGATCTCCGGCTAGCTGAAGCAGTCTCAGCTTGCTACTTCTCCGCCATCTTGACTCCTCGTTAAACGAGAAAAACATGCAGCCAAGAATACTATATCCAGCTAGGCTATCATTGAAAATAGAAGGAGAGATTAAAAGCTTCCAGGACAAACAACAACTGAAAGAATTTGCAAATACCAAACCAGCTCTACAGGAAATCTTGAAAGGGGTCCTCTAAGCAAAGAGAGAGCCTACAAGTGGTAGATCAGAAAGGAACAGAGACCATATACAGTAACAGTCACCTTACAGGCAATACAATGGCACTAAATTCATATCTCTCAATAGTTACCCTGAATGTGAATGGGCTAAATGCCCCTGTCAAAAGACACAGGGTATCAGAATGGATAAAAAAACAAAACCCATCTATATGTTGCCTCCAAGAAACACATTTTAAGCCCGAAGACACCTCCAGATTTAAAGTGAGGGGGTGGAAAAGAATTTACCATGCTAATGGACATCAGAAGAAAGCAGGAGTGGCAATCCTTATATCAGATCAATTAGATTTTAAGCCAAAGACTATAATAAGAGATGAGGAAGGACACTATATCATACTCAAAGGGTCTGTCCAACAAGAAGATTTAACAATTTTAAATATCTATGCCCCCAATGTGGGAGCAGCCAACTATATAAACCAATTAATAACAAAATCAAAGAAACACATCAACAATAATACAATGATAGTAGGGGACTTTAACACTCCCCTCACTGAAATGGACAGGGTCATCCAAGCAAAAGATCAGCAAGGATATAAAGGCCTTAAATGACACACTGGACCAGATGGACATCACAGATATATTCAGAATATTTCATCCCAAAGCAACAGAATACACATTCTTCTCTAGTGCACATGGAACATTCTCCAGAATAGATCACATCCTCGGTCCTAAATCAGGACTCAACCGGTATCAAAAGATTGGGATCATTCCCTGCATATTTTCAGACCACAATGCTCTAAAGCTAGAACTCAACCACAAAAGGAAGTTTGGAAAGAACCCAAATACATGGAGACTAAACAGTATCCTTCTAAAGAATGAATGGGTCAACCGGGAAATTAAAGAAGAATTGAAAAAAAATCATGGAAACAAATGATAATGAAAACACAACGGTTCAAAATCTGTGGGACACAACAAAGGCAGTCCTGAGAGGAAAATATATAGCGGTACAAGCCTTTCTCAAGAAACAAGAAAGGTCTCAGGTACACAACCTAACCCTACACCTAAAGGAGCTGGAGAAAGAACAAGAAAGAAACCCTAAGCCCAGCAGGAGAAGAGAAATCATAAAGATCAGAGCAGAAATCAATGAAATAGAAACCAAAAAAACAATAGAACAAATCAACGAAACTAGGAGCTGGTTCTTTGAAAGAATTAATAAAATTGATAAACCCCTGGCCCGACTTATCAAAAAGAAAAGAGAAGGACCCAAATAAATAAAATCATGAATGAAAGAGGAGAGATCACAACTAACACCAAAGAAATACAAACTATTATAAGAACATACTATGAGCAACTCTACGGCAATAATTTGACAATCTGGAAGAAATGGATGCATTCCTAGAAACATATAAACTACCACAACTGAACCAGGAAGAAATAGAAAGCCTGAACAGACCCATAACCAGTAAGGAGATTGAAACAGTCATTAAAAATCTCCAAACAAACAAAAGCCCAGGGCCAGACGGCTTCCCGGGGGAATTCTACCAAACATTTAAAGAAGAACTAATTCCTATTCTCCTGAAACTGTTCCAAAAAATAGAAATGGAAGGAAAACTTCCAAACTCATTTTATGAGGCCAGCATCACCTTGATCCCAAAACCAGACAAGGATCCCACCAAAAAAGAGAGCTATAGACCGATATCCTTGATGAACACAGATGCGAAAATACTCAACAAAATACTAGCCAATAGGATTCAACAGTACATTAAAAAGATTATTCACCACGACCAAGTGGGATTTATTCCAGGGCTGCAAGGTTGGTTCAACATCCGCAAATCAGTCAATGTGATACAACACATCAATAAAAGTAAGAACAAGAACCATATGATACTCTCAATAGATGCTGAAAAAGCATTTGACAAAGTACAACATCCCTTCCTGATCAAAACTCTTCAAAGTGTAGGGATAGAGGGCACATACCTCAATATCATCAAAGCCATCTATGAAAAACCCACCGCAAATATCATTCTCAATGGAGAGAAAACTGAAAGCTTTTCCGCTAAGGTCAGGAACACGGCAGGGATGTCCATTATCACCACTGCTATTCAACATCGTACTAGAGGTCCTAGCCTCAGCAATCAGACAACAAAAGGAAATTAAAGGCATCCAAATCGGCAAAGAAGAAGTCAAATTATCACTCTTCGCAGATGATATGATACTATATGTGGAAAACCCAAAAGACTGCACTCCAAAACTGCTAGAACTTATACAGGAATTCAGTAAAGTGTCAGGATATAAAATCAATGCACAGAAATCAGTTGCATTTCTCTACACCAACAGCAAGACAGAAGAAAGAGATATTAAGGAGTCAATCCCATTTACAATTGCATCCAAAACCATAAGATACCTAGGAATAAACCTAACCAAAGAGACACAGAATCTATACTCAGAAAACTATAAAGTACTCATGAAAGAAATTGAGGAAGACACAAAGAAATGGAAAAATGTTCCATGCTCCTGGATTGGAAGAATAAATATTGTGAAAATGTCTATGCTACCTAAAGCAATCTACACATTTAATGCAATTCCTATCAAAGTACCGTCCATCTTTTTCAAAGAAATGGAACAAAATAATTCTAAAATTTATATGGAACCAGAAAAGACCTCGAATAGCCAAAGGGATATTGAAAAAGAAAGCCAACGTTGGTGGCATCACAATTCCGGACTTCAGGCTCTATTACAAAGCTGTCATCATCAAGACAGCATGGTACTGGCACAAAAAAACAGACACATAGATCAATGGAACAGAATAGAGAGCCCAGAAATAGACCCTCAAATCTATGGTCAACTAATCTTCGACAAAGCAGGAAAGAATGTCCAATGGAAAAAAGACAGCCTTTTCAATAAATGGTGCTGGGAAAATTGGACAGCCACATGCAGAAAAAAATGAAATTGGACCATTTCCTTACACCACACACAAAATAGACTCAAAATGGATGAAGGACCTCAATGTACGAAAGGAATCCATCAAAATCCTTGAGGAGAACACGGGCAGCAACCTCTTCGACCTCTGCCGCAGCAACATCTTCCTAGGAACAACGCAAAAGGCAAGGGAAGCAAGGGCAAAAATGAACTATTGGGATTTCATCAAGATCAAAAGCTTTTGCACAGCAAAGGAAACAGTTAACAAAATCAAAAGACAACTGACAGAATGGGAGAAGATATTTGCAAACGACATATCAGATAAAGGACTAGTGTCCAGAATCTATAAAGAACTTAGCAAACTCAACACCCAAAGAACAAATAATCCAATCAAGAAATGGGCAGAAGACATGAACAGACATTTCTGCAAAGAAGACATCCAGATGGCCAACAGACACATGAAAAAGTGCTCCATATCACTCGGCATCAGGGAAATACAAATCAAAACCACAATGAGATATCACCTCACACCAGTCAGAATGGCTAAAATCAACAAGTCAGGAAATGACAGATGCTGGCGAGGATGCGGAGAAAGGGGGAACCCTCCTACACTGTTGGTGGGAATGCAAGCTGGTGCAGCCACTCTGGAAAACAGCATGGAGGTTCCTCAAAATGTTGAAAATAGAACTGCCCTATGACCCAGCAATTGCACTATTGGGTATTTACCCTAAAGATACAAATGTAGTGATCCAAAGGGACACTTGCACCCGAATGTTTTATAGCAGCAATGTCCACAATAGCCAAACTATGGAAAGAACCTAGATGTCCATCAACAGATGAATGGATCAAGAAGATGTGGTATATATACACAATGGAATACTATGCAGCCATCAAAAGAAATGAAATCTTGCCATTTGCAACAACATGGATGGAACTAGAGCGTATCATGCTTAGCGAAATAAGTCAAGCAGAGAAAGACAACTATCATATGATCTCCCTGATATGAGGAAGTGGTGATGCAACATGGAGGCTTAAGTGGGTAGAAGAATAAATGAAACAAGATGGGATTGGGAGGGAGACAAACCATAAGTGACTCTTAATCTCACAACAAACTGAGGGTTGCTGGGGGGAGGGGGTTTGGGAGAAGGGGGTGGGATTATGGACATTGGGGAGGGTATGTGATTTGGTGAGTGCTGTGAATTGTGTAAACCTGGTGATTCACAGACCTGTACCCCTGGGGATAAAAATATATGTTTATAAAAAATAAAAAATTAAAAAAAAAAAAAAAAAAAAAAACCTTATGCTTCCTGGGGAAGGTTTCAAATGCAGAATCCAGAAGACTCCCATTCATCTGCTTATGACCCTCATTTATCTGAAGCACCCACTAGGTTCCATCTGAAATTATTCTTATTGTATCCTAATCTTCACATTATCCTTAACTCCCACAGAACTTAGTTTCTTTTAATAAGTGTTTATGCAAAAAAAGAAATGTTTATCGATATGCTGCTTTAATGTAGTCTTGTATTATTTAATACACTATATACACTAATTATACACACTACACACACACAATAAGCACATTAATATACACACTAATTCACACTAATACACCTCCACATATAATCTATATACTCTCCTTGATGGTAGAGGGTTTTTTTTGTTAAACTCCCAACCATAGCCAGTGCAGTGCTATGATTATCACCATAAGAAATGTCACTGCAAGGAGGTCAACGGTCTGTGTGTCACTTTTAGGGGTCATCTGCACGGAAGCACTTGGAGGAGCTGGAAATTCCTTCATATCCTCGGTTAGCCTTTTTTGTTTAGGAATTCTGTTTGCTTGCTCTTTTGATGAGCATCTTACTTTATATAGTTCAGGAAGTAATATCTCTTTTTATCCCCAATGAAGAGAAAAAAAAACACAATAGGATTTAGGAAGGGAAATAAAAAGATTAAACATCATTTCTCACTTGCTATGATTTTAGGAACAAGGTGGCTCGTGAGATGGATCTTAAGCTGTGGGATGTGGGTTACTCTTTTTTTATTCATCCACCACTCCTGTCTGTCCAATTGCCAAGTCAACAACCTCTGAGTTTCAGGACCACTGGGGCAACTGAAGTTTTAAAACTTCAGACAGATGGCAAAAATAATTTTATTTGAGCATTGTATCTACTTTGGATTAAAAAGCATATGAATCTTCACTACTGGTCTCTATCTCTTAGTATTCCTGAATTTTCTATCTTATTGGTATAGAAATAAAGCATGATATGATTCAGAGAGGGGGACATTTCCAAATTTAATGGAATACATTATATTAATCATGTTTACATTTATTGATATATTCATATGTAAATATGGCTAATATGAATTATTTGTGCAGTTTATAAAAAGTTTTGCACCTTTCTTATATATAATCTCATCTAATCTTCACAACAACCATGTGAGCTATTTTATGGATGAAAAAATGGATTCTTAAAGTGGGTATGTAAATCTTTCATGGACAAACAGTTGTAAAATGGTAGATCTAGATTTTGGTCCCAGATTTTCTGTTTGCAAATCCAGTGTTCTTTTAATGGTCTCTTGCCTGGAGCAGTAAAGACACAATCAGGCTTTAGTGACAGATGCATTGATTTAGTTTTATTACTTATGTCGATAAATACCCATTTTCACGTAGTTGTTTAATTAATCATTCAATCAAAAAACAACCTAGGGACTGCCTTGTGAAATCTTGTGGAAGAAACAAGGTGATTAGGACATGATCCCTTCCATCAGGTCAGTCACAGATTAGGTGCTAAGTCTTAGTCATGAATGGGTAGGTTGCCATGCATTACAAAGTAGGGTCGCCTAACCCAGACCAGGGGCTCACTGACCCCTTCTCAGAAGAAGTTCTATCTGAGTCGTGTAATGCAGGATGGGCATTGTATGAAAGGTAATGTATCAGGTGAAAGCTGTTCTATGTACGGAAGCAAGTGGGCACAGAAACCCTGGGGTGAGAAGGAATGTGGGCAGTTGGGGAACCATAACAGATTAGTATGACTGGATTTAGGATGTGAGGGAGAAGTCTTCATCAAGTTCAGCTGGGCCTGATTATGAACTGCTCATCATTCTGAGGATTTTGGAGTTTGTGCTATAGTTAGGAATACTGAAAAAGTTGTGGGCAGTATACACAACGATCAGATTTCTACTTTAGAATGCTTTCTGTTGAAACAGCTGAAAAGCAGGGTTTGAAGGGAGACAAAATGGCAGCCATCAGGTTATGAGAATAAGCCACCTGGGAAATAGTGGGGCCTGCTCTCAAGGCTAGGAGGCAGAGGAAATTCAGGAGGCCAGAGACTTATATAGAAGATGAACTAGCTTCTTCAAGGGAGGGGGGCACTTTATCCACTGTGATTGGAGGAGAGGCAGGCAGTTGTGACATTCCTTCTGGAAGCCTTTTGCTGAGATGTTAAGGGGAAGATAAAGTGCAGAGAGCCTTCTTGTGAAATGGCCACCAAGGAGCAAGAGCGGTGAGGAGTCTGTTGAGAGTTCACCAGTCTGGGAGGCAGAGGCAGCTCACCACCTGCTGGAAAGTGAAGCACTTTGGCTGGGCAGCTGAGGGCTATTCACAGTCTATGGCTATTGAATGCATTTAAAAGACATGGGCAATTTTCTAAATGCTGGGGTGTGCCTGCTTTGGTGACTAAAATGAACACAAAATCTCTTTTGGAGTTCCTCCTATAGAATTCTTCTTTAGCAACTGCTATCATGAAATTGAAAGCTTTGAAGCAGAGAGAGTCCATTTCAAATCTCCAAGCCTCCACTTTCTTATCTATAAAATTATAAGAATTTGTCCAATCTAATTGGTGATGGTTAAAAGAGATCATCAAGACAAATCACGTAGCATAATAACTGGCAAATAATAAGCAACAGTCCCTACTACTACTACTATTAACAACAAAAACAACAACAAATGTCAGAGTATGAAGTACATTTTAGCAACCCCTGGGGTGCATCTTGAAGTTCTATGGGAACTGGAAATCACACAGTTCAGTCATTGTTTCTTCTAAATCCAGGTGAACATACAACACACAAAGAGCAAGAAGACCCTAGATTTTGTGATAAATGCATGGTTCTTTCAAATGCAAACTGAGGGGGATGTTGTCTGTGAGCTTCCTGTACTACAAAAAGGACAAGCCATTTTTCCATGTGTGTTATCAATTTTTAGTACCACATATTGTGTATACAAATTGTTTTATAGTTGCTTAAATTTACTTCTGAACTTAGTTACAGAGCATTTTTCTACCTTTTTATTATTTATTAATTTTTAAAAAAGATTTTATTTATTAGAAAGAGAGAGCATATGTGCACACAATGGGGGGAGGAGAGGGGTAGAGGGAGAAGCAGATTCCTCACTGAGCAGAGAGCCAGACTTGGAGCTCAACCTCTCATCTTAGGACCCCAGGATCATGACTTGAGCCAAAGACAGATGCTTAACTGACTGAGACACTCAGGTGCCCCTATTTTTTCTAGTTCTAAGAGGGTTGTTTACCCTTGAGAAATGACTTTTTCTGTTAGACAGCATGGTCACTGGTAGAGCTGGGATTAAATGTGATTTCAGAGGTTCTTATGGTTCAACTACAGTTGCAGGGGCTAAGGCTATGAGAAAGATATAATGTCAGGTCTGGACCTCATCTGGCTGTCTGGGTCAGTGACCACCTCAAGCCATCACCTCACTTTTGATGCATTTTCTCATTCACACTTACCTCAGTTTAAACTTAAAGCATCATGTACAATAACATTGCCACCCTTGCCACTAAAATACTAAGCATGTCATACATAGAACAGACTTTTTTTTTTTTAAGATTTATTTATTTATTTGAAAGACAGAGAGAAAGAGCGGGGCAGGGGAGGGGCCGAGAAAGAGAGAGAGTCTTAAGCAGACTCCATGCTGAGTATGGAAGCCGATGTGTTGCTCCCTCTCACTACCTTGAGATCACATTCTGAGCTGAAATCAAGAGTTGGACACTTACCAACTGAACCACCCAGGCACCCTAAGAACAGCCTTTTAAAAAAATCTTGGGGTGCCTAGGTGGCTCAGTGAGTTAAAGCCTTTGCCTTCAGCTCAGGTCATGATCCCAGGGTCCTGGGATGGAGCCCCACATCGGACTCTCTGCTCAGCAGGGAGCCTGCTTCTACCTCTCTGCCTGGCTCTCTGTCTACTTGTGATCTCTGTCAAATAAATAAAATCCTAAAAAAAATTCTTTTATTTCTCTTTTTGAAAAAGCTACAGATCTTCTAGGTATAAAAATGCCAATTCATAATTAAAGTTAATAATTGAAAAAAATTAAAAATCTCTCAGTAGTTACAGAAAGTCCAGGTAAGAGGAATTCTCATAAACTGCTTTTCCTATAGCTTAACCCATGGATCCGGGTTCGGTTTGTACGAATTCCCAGCTAATGAATTTTCTTTTTTTCTCTCCCCCTTTTTTTGCCAGTAGTGAGATACTATGTTGATGTCCATACTGGGAAACTGAAGCAAGCAGAAACAGAATCTGAAGTTTCCCTGTGTCTCTGTGGAGAGAGGGGAGACTCTGGTCTTAGACTGCTGGACAAATCTAATATGCCAGTAAAATTTCAAAGAGGACAGGTGAGTCCACACAGATAAATTTCCCATGTGTTTAGCAATCTCCCTGAAGGTGGATACTTTTAATTGAAAATGGAAAGGTGCTTGACACCCTTCAAGTTTTCATTCTAGAACATGCTTAACACAACGTTTCCTGACTTCCTAATATCCTTTGTTTTAGAATTTCTTGAAAGAAAAATGGGATGCACTAGACTAAGAGTGAATAATAGAACAAAGAAAATTACATTAAAATTTCGTGATACTATAAGAAAAAAACGAGATGATATTAGGGAAAATATATATAAACATGCCCTGTTAGAACTGAAAAGTACAAAGTATTATTCTAAAAGATCAGGTCATAGAAGGGCCATTATAGTACATTTCACATAGGAACACAATAGACTTTCTTTAAAACATCTTGAATGGAATCAACTAAATTATTTTCACACCTTAAGCCCTTCACTATTCCCTTTTGTCTATATATATATAACCCTGAGTCTTCCTATATGTTACATATTTGAGGAGTGGCAGTGAAATGTGTAAATACATGATCAACCAAGTTAATTTTTAATGTTATTTTGTTATGTATAGAAAGAAAGCCCTATTTAGGGTCTGTAACTAAAAATAAGGATTATGTAACCCTAGCATATATTTTTCAGAAAGAAAGCTCTCAAACCAGTTTGAGAGTGCTACTTCTCAAGCTTTTTTTTTTTTTTTTTTAGTTCGTGAATTATTTTGAAACAGATCTTAAGCTTGTCTTGTCACTGAAAGTTACATAGATGCTTTCAACAGAGTGAAGAAAGCTGAATCTGCTTTGGATGAGGGGATAAGAAAAACTGTGCCTAATTTTTGCCATCACACATGAATTAATTTTGAGTAGAACAAAGTTTTAGATGTCATGATCTTATTACTATTATTATACCGAGAGATTAGTGATGTTCTCCCCAAGGAATCCTCCTAGCTTTCCTTTAGTCCGGATTCTTTCACCTTGCCATTTTGCTATATATATGATGATGGGAGCGTCATCTCTCCTGCTTGTCTGTTAGTTGGTCTATTAGTATGCAGCATCATGTGAGGTTGCATGTTAAGATTTCACAAGTCATTTTCACTGTTAATCTTCAGTTCATTACTGTATATAACATTTACCAGAGAATGGAGAAGGGGCATTATAGATGAAATTAAAATTGGGCAGGAGATATAATTGTAATCAATGTATAGATAAGTAAAAACATGGGTTTAGTGGTATGTTTTGAAGTTCAGAATCAGAGATATAAAAGTATTTTTCTTCCTTGGCTCATTTCACATTTTTCTATTTTTCCCTCAATGCATGGCATGTAATGGGAATGCCAAATGATTTCAAGAGTTTTACAGTTGAGAAACTGTGACAACAACCTTTTAGTTTATTACCAGAATAATTTCACACCAGCCACAGCTCACATCCTTAGCCACTGATTGGGCTGGTTATTGTCATATTCCTCTACAGTGTCCAGTTGTGTCATCAAAATGCAGCGACATATGTAATAGACCCAATTTAATTCTATCTTCAAAACTAAAGTTACTTGAAGAAACAAGAAGTAAACAGGAAGTTGATTTAGACAATCTTTCTGGAAGTTGAAGTATCATAGTTTGGATTTGCTTCAAAGCAGACAATTAGACAAAGACTGGGTTATAGTAATTTATTTGGGAGGTGATCCCAGTAACTATCTTTGGAGTGAAGGAGTTGGGAAAATGAGGCAGGAAAGGGAGAAAAGCCATATAGGGACATTAAAGAGCTGGAACTCCTTCTTGCTGGGAACTTTGAGAAACCCTGCAGAACATCCCTCAAAACTCTCCCACAAGAGGGAAGCCCTCAGGCAAAGAGTAAGTGTAACCTAGAGGGTTGAGAAAGAAAGCTGTCAGCATGCCTAAATTGTCTACCAAAGCAGCAGGAGAACTCAGAAAGGGACCTGGAAGACAGGGGCTGGGACATCAAGCACATCTGCAACAACTGGTGATGTATATTGTGAAATTGTGCATTGTAGAGGCACACTGGGAATTCAGGCACACCCGAGAACATGTACAATCATCATCTTGTTTGCAGAAATACCATTGGACCCGAGAACATGTACAATCATCATCTTGTTTGCAGAAATACCATTGGACTAGTAATGTTTTGAGTTTAGCTTAAAAATTTACATGAACAACAGGGAATCAAGAGTTAACATCCAGGTAGTACATCTTCATATACAGAATTGAAATTTAACCTGGTAATGGTGTAGGCAGCTTTTAAGACAATGTCTCCCATATACACTAGGCTTGCATTTTAACCACAAAGTAGGGTAACGGTAGCTAATAATCAACAGTCATTTCTGGGAACATTGCCGACTTAATTAAATTCATGACCCTTTCCTTAGGTAACTTTAGGAAGTTATTCTCAACAACAATCTATGGGGAAGTGATGTGTGAAGGAATTCCTTTTATTCCAACCAGGATAGCATTTACTTTAGATTCTACATCTCTCTAGAAATGTTGGTGACTTTTTGGCGTGACAAAGCAACTCTATTTAGGAATGAAGATTCCAGGATGCTCTTTCACAACAAACCCAAGAATGTGCTTTACATATTATTTACAGAGAGAAGTATAGGGGAGGGTTTGTTGAAGCACAGAGGAAAGGAAGAAAGGAGGGAAGGAGAAAGAGAAGAAAGGAAAAAAGAGGGAAGGGAAGAGGAAGGAAAAATTTGTCCCTACGTGCCTCAAAGTATCCATGGAAACTAAATATTTTGCATATTAGGGCTCATGGTTTTCAACCTGTCCACCTACTAAACTTTGTCACAGGAGCAGGAATCTGCATAAGAGAAAAGCCACAAACCAGAAGCCTTTGTATTAGGGTCTATTTTTTCCACTGGATACTGTTATAAATGGAGAAAATAAAACTGCAAGAGAAAAAAAGCACAGAAATGTATTTTGAATAGGTAAAAGTAATTTGCTTATTTTTCTTTCTTTCCTTCTTATTCCTTTTGATGTTAATGGTAGTAACATTATTTCTTTTAAAGTATTGGGCTGCTTTTGGCAGTCTTGAGGTATTATTATTGCCTGCATTTGTCATGTGCTGTACTCCTATTATTTCTGTGGGGTTTGTCTCTGCACCAGACTGATACATTTCAAGTGGAAACAGTGTCACTTGGAAAACTGCAGAAGGTGCTGTTGCACTGCGAGGCCAGTGAGGAATCCCAGTATTGGTACTGTGAGAAGGTTGTGGTCAGAGAACCTGGGACTGCATCGGAGTCTGTCTTCACCTGTGAAAGGTAGTGCTGGCCCCTGCGGTACTTCAGAGTGTGTTGCAACATGGATAATGCTGTGTGTGTGTGTGAGTGTGTGTGTGTGTTTTAGATACATTTTTTTTTTGTCATTTACTAAGTATTCCACATCAGCTCCACTCATTGATTGTTTGAATAAATAATCTATTGCTAAGTATTGTAAAGAAAATTTATAATTTCATATTATTTTAATGTGCTATATATCACAATAGGATCAGGTTTTATTTTTTTTTAGATTTTATTTATTTATTTGACAGAGAGAGATCAGAAGTAGGCAGAGAGACAAACAGAGAGAGAGGGGGAAGCAGCCTCCCTGCTGAGCAGAAAGTCCAATGTGGGGCTTGATTCCAGACCCTGAGATCATGACCTGTGCTGAAGACAGAGGTTAACCCACTGAGCCACCCAGGTGCCCCTAGGATCATATGTTTAATACTGGACAGTTTTACATCAGTCATGGGAGTATTTGTTTAAATATTGGTTTCTTTACATTATTTGAAATTATAGTTAAAATTATAATACTTATAGTTATAACAATTTTATAAGGGAATTAAACAAGAAGGATTTTAGCAAGAAATCTCAGAATAGAACTAAAGAAAGACAAAGGTTAAAATCTAGATAACTTGGACTTTCCCTTGAGCTCCATAACAAACAACAATGTATAAAATTTAAGGTATACAAAGTGTTATTTTGATACACTCATATCTTATGATATGATTACCTTCATAGCAACTTTTATACTATATAATTATAGTACAATATGGTCTATATTCATTACACTCTGCATTAGATCTCTATAGTCTATTTACTACACCTTGCAGGTGTGTACTCTTAAACACCATCAGTCTTATCCTCCCATTCCCCATCCTTTGGGAACCATTTCCGACTTGGGCCTATTGCCTCCAGGTTTAAGCCTTGCTCTCCAGAAACTTGCTGAGACTCCTCTCAGGAAGGTCCCAGCTTCAGCCAGCTTGGCAGTGATGCTTATCGATGCTTGGTTCTCACCCCAGGGAAAAGGATAGGGTCCAGATCCAAGAATAGGATTGAATTAGAACAGGGTTCCACACAAAAACGCGACCTATTGTGGACATGGAGTAGGAAACTTGGGGCTCTATTTTGAAATTTTGAATCCTCAATGTTGGGGCCCTTCAGCCTTCTTTCCAAACAGATAATCAACAGGAAATGAGGCACCTCCCCCAAACAAACAAACAAACAAACAAAAAAACAAAACACTAAAAAAAAAAAAACCCCACACAAAAAAAACCAAAAATGGCACTGGAAAATGCAGTCATATAGATTTGGAGACGTCAAAGCAATTACAAACTTTAATTACTAAACAAAAAATAGAGTTTTGAACATAATGAATCAATTCAACTAAAAATCCTAAAGGCATGGCACTAAAAACTACTACCGGTCAGAGATAACTGGGCTGTGACAGTGACTAGAAGTAGTGGCAACAGCAGTGGGCTCTTCCCTCTTTTCTACATTGTTAGCCCTTAAATTGAGTCAATTCCTTTACAGAGCACCTGTTTAACTCATCCCTTCTTTCCTGTTCTCACCTCCTTATTCCAGTTCTGTTCTCTGCAGGATTACTGTGGTTGTCTCTGGACTGTCTCGATTCCTCCTTCTTCACTCCTTCTGTGCTCACTACTTTCTAAATAATTTGACTCTGTGCTAAGAGGGCCAGTGTCTAGCTAATCGACCTCTTGACATTTGTAAACATCATTATGATTTTACCTAATCTTCTCTTTCATTCTTCTTTTACTCTTTTTAAAGAATAAATTCTTTAGTAGTATTTTGTTGTATAGTTTTGTCCTAAATATTTTCAAGAAAAACATGTGGGGAAAATAGTGCCTTGTTCCTAAGGCAGTATCTTAATTGCATCATTTCCCTGTTCAAAAAATCTTCATTAATCTCTATTGCACACCATAAACCAAAAATAATCTATGATCTTTCCATTGAAGTCCTTGACTCCATTACCCCCTTCCAATTTGTTTTTTAATTGTCCTCTCACAAGGTCTTAGTGAAATTAGACCATCTATTATTGCCAGAACAAGTTCTGTTCCATTTGCTTCTGTCTGTTGGAGTGTGCTAATCGTCAATCAAGAATGCCCTTCCTTACTCTACTGTTTTTTCTTTAAGTTCTCATTCAAATTCTGCTGCTAGCATGACTTAACTGGCCCAACTGGAAATACTTTTCCTTCTCCCAGTGCTTTCTCTGAACTGAGTATAACACAGAACCCCCATTAGCTAAGGGACAAGTCCTGCTAAAGAGGACTGGGCTTCCCCTCCCCGCCTCTCCCACCCACAGCACAGTTTGGGGCTGAGGGGAGGAGCTAAGAAGTGATTCATCAAGGGTTTTCTTCATAAGTTCTTAGGTTCTGATATTTTTTGTCACATTAATACGGCTGATTTTTTTTTTTTTATTTTTTTTTTTATTTTTTAAAGATTTTATTTATTTATTTGACAGAGAGAGATTACAAGTAGGTAGAAAGGCAGGCAGAGAGAGAGAGGGAAGCAGGCTCCCTGCTGAGCAGAGAGCCCGATATGGGACTCGATCCCAGGACCCTGAGATCATGACCTGAGCTGAAGGCAGCGGCTTAACCCACTGAGCCACCCAGGCGCCCCGGCTGATTTTTTTAAAATGTGAAATCTTCTCGGGATTCTTTAGCTTTATTCATTACCCTGTTCACGCCGACATGTACCTACCATAACATTGGTGCTGCCCAACCCCCACTCACCATTACCCCCACTGCCTCCACCACCACTCCCTGCACTACCTTTGTTCATGTCCGCACTAAGCCAATGTGCCTTGTCAGGAAAGAAGAAACATTAAGTGATGGCTTACTTTAGTTTCAATAGACTGAGAGTGAAACATTTTAATTACAAAATGCATTTAAGTGACCAGAAGTAATATAACAGATATGCAGTGTCCTAACATAGCAAATGTTAATATTTGATGATCTGCATGTAGTAATAGGTCCTGAAGAAATGGGAAGCAATGCTCATTCACACAATACCCTGATGAGGAAAATAGGTTGCAAAAATCATTCCTTCCTATCCATGGCATTAAGAGATGAGGCAGATCCTGCCTTCGTAATCTTAAAGAAGCAGAAGAGTAGTGGCCCCAGGAATAGAACTCGGGCACAGCAGGTTCCTCTCTACAACAGAAGACCACTCAGAAGCTGTCTGTGGTTGCTTCTGTGCTATCAGCGCCTTCTCTCTGCATGTGAAAGGTCAAGGACAACTTATTGTAAGTAAGGCAGGTGTTGAGTCTGGATGGCCACTCTGATAGGAAAGGAGAACCATGCTGCACACAGGAGCCCAACGGACCTCCTTCTGTACTGCCTATCCTCTTCTCAGACCTGACGGGGAGCTGGCCAAGGTGGGGTGCTGGGTGCATTCATGACAGCTAATGAGTTCTGGGGTGTAGGCAGCAGAAATCCTCAAGTATATACATCATAGGGGAAAAGAAAAGAAAACCTCAGTATGCTCCTTGATGCTTCCTTATGGGGCAGGAATTTACAGCGCAGCTGAATTAGGACAGAGAGAAAGACCACCAAGTGTTCATTCCTTTTATAAGTTAAGCGGGAAAAAGTGAAATATAAAGCACCGCTACAGGAAGAGGATGCTTTTGTGCATCACAGATGCTTCCTGTGAGGATTCACATCGCCTTTTCTTTTTTTCTTTTCTCCTCTTTAATTCAACACCCACATCCTTATGGTTTTATTTTATTTCTATACCTGAAGATTTTATTTTTCTGCTCTTTGTACGTTTAATATAGATGGAATACACACCACTGAATTTCTACCATTTATACATAAAGTTTGGCTACTCGAGGTTTGGAGCAAACAAAATTTGTCCTTAAAGCAGGCAAGCATTCCACTATGAATTGAAGTAAATATTCTTTTTACTGTTTGCATTAGCTTCCTACAACTGCCATAACAAATCACCATGAGCTTGGTGGCTTAAAACAAGAGAAATTTATTCTCTCCTAGTTCTGGAGGCCAGAAGTCTGAAATTCGGGTATCAGCAAGGTCGTGCTCCCTCTCAAGTTTCTGGGGGAACGATGTTGCCCTGTCTCGTCTAGCACGTCTGGTGGTTGGATGGTTGCCTGCAGTCTTTAGTGTGCTTCAGGGTGCAACTGCATCACTCCAGAGTATGCCTCTGCTGTCCCGTGGCTGTGCTTTTCCTTCATTCATGTGTCTGTGTCTCTTCTTATATCAACACTAGTCCTTAGACTAGGCTCACCCCACTTTACACCTGCAAAGAGCCTCTTTTCTAAAGAAGCTCACATTCTGAGATTCTGTGTGAACATGAATGTTGGGGGGATACTGTTTAATTCAGTACACTATTTAAAGGGATCTCTCAAGGTACTGCAAGGTTTATTGGCATTAAATTAGAGATTTCTAGACTTTTCTGTATGTTACCAAACTTGTGCATGTTGTGTACACGTGTGTGTATATGTGTGTGTAGACTTTTAATAAGGAAATCACTGAGCACCTACCTTTTAAAGGACACGATGTCATTTACGAATATATTTGTTAACCCACCTGACCCAGGAGGGTCTAGATTCACAGATAGTTAATGGCAAAGTTCCTCAGTCTGAGGACAAGGAGGACCAAGAACCTCTCAATGTTACCTTCCATTATTCCTGACTGGTTTGGGAAATGAAATTGGCATTAGCCTGTGGGAGCAGCTTATTTGAAATAAAGATCCACCTAAAGGCACTTCTAAATAGAAGGTGATTTATGGATGAGAAATGGAAAAGTTAAATACAAATAAATGATATTTTAAAAAACTATCTAACTTGACTTGTCAAGGCAGAACAGCATGACCTGCTTTGTCCTCTCTAAACCAAATTGTGGTTAGATAGGTAGAGCAACCCTGAGGCATATTATCCTACAGAAGAAGGACAAGATGCTACATAGTGTTCCTCAGAGCTGATATTGCAACTAATACTTTTAAACTATTCCAGCCTCATTTCTATTCAATATACTTTACTTTTTTTTTTGAGAAAGGTTGAGATGATTTCTTCTGTGTAAAAGTGGAAGAATGAAGACTTTTAAAAGTCTCCACTTTGGATAGAATAGACTATCAGCAAATCCTAGGTACTTTTTATACGTGGAATGCCACCTCCAGGGGAGGTCCATGTGATGAGGGAGCAGGAGGCTGGCTGAAGACAAAGCAAAAGCTGGCGCCTTGTACCCCCCCTCCAACCGCTCCCCCTCAGTCCTCTGTGTAGCATCCCTCAGGCAGCCCTGACTGCCATGAACAATAAGCAAATAGTTAACTTACAGAGCTCACAATCCTGCTAGACAGGAGTCTCCCTTGGCTTACAAATGTCCTAAATCTCACTAACAAAGACGATTGATAGCAGGATTGTGACACCCCACCAAAAAGTCTCCCAACTATCTTACTGTTAATGGCTGGTCTAAAGACAACACTGATCCAGCCGCAAGGGCAAGGCCTCCAGTAGGCCTCAGACATCCTGGCCCCTTGTAGGCCCTCTTTAGCATATGAAAACTCAGTTGAAACCTCCCTTCCCCTCACCTTCCCCCAACTACAAGGTACACAACCTGCCATCCCTCACAACCCAGGGCAGCAGCTCTTCCTGCCCACGGGTCCTGTCCCCGTGCTTTTATAAACCACCATTTTGCACCAAAGATGTCTCAAGAATTCTTTCTTGGTCATCAGCTCTGGACCTCAGCCCACCGAACCTCACCTAGGTTCTAGAACTTCATCACATGCTCACCATTTCATAATCCTCAGCATGCTCCTAATTGTTGAAAAGAGGGTCTGATGCTCCATTAAAATGAGTGTGAGCTCCATAGGCACATGAGGTAGGCGTCTGAGCAGAGCAGGTAAGAGACCTTCCTCACACCCTTGAGATAGCACCCTTGGCAGCTGAAGCCAGCCTTACACAGCCTGAGGTAAACTTTGCTCTTCTCTGCTCCAGGTCAGCCCTCAGTGCTCCTTTCCACTGGTGCTCTCCTCTTGGGAGTTCGCCCAACTCCAGATCCTCTCCCAGTGCCAGAAGTTTGGCTTTCACTCTGCTGACTGGTGAACTAACAAGAGGCTGTGTCCCCTCTGCTAGGGAGGTGTTCCTAAACCTTCAGGCGGGGCCAACAGTTCCTTCCTCAGCTTTACCAAAGCACATAATGTTAACTCAGCTCTTATTACCTGTTACTGTGTTTATGTATGTCTTTCTGACTTTTCCCAGGTCTCACAAGATGTTCCTCAAGGTCAGGTTGATGTCTCATATTTCTACTTTTACCCTCTACCCACCGTGTATCCCAGAATACAATAGCTTAAAATTACATGTGTATTCAGCTGAACCGAAGGGTATATATTAATGAAGACACCATAAGCACTAAGGGAGATAACATTAAATGAAGGATTTGGAATCAGAACATGGAATCTAAAAGGTTTAAAGATGTCTTAGTCTCACTAAGAAATATATAAACAAAATTACCACTTAATATTAATTTGAAGCATTTGAAGTATTGGGGTGCCTGGGTGGCTTAGTGGGTTAAGCGTCTGCCTTCATTTCAGGTCATGGTCTCAGAGTCCTGGGATCGAGCCCTGCATTGGGCTCTAGCCCTGCATTGGGCTCTAGCCCTGCATTGGGCTCTCTGCTCAGTAGGGAGCCTGCTTCCCCCTCTCTCTCTGCCTGCCTCTCTGCCTACTTGTGATTTCTGTGTATCAAAGGAATAAATAAAATCTTAAAAAATATTAATTTGAAGTATTAATACAATAAAAAGAGCTCATTCTTAGAATGAGGACAGGTTGAAAAGAAAGTCCAATATTCCAGTGGTTTTTATGCCAATAAATGGTTTATTTGCCTCAGGATATCTCAGTCTTGAAAAACTGAAGTTACTGGCTGATCAGCCACAGCAAGGGCTTTACTGCCTTCACTGGCAGAAAGGGGCGCATTTCCTTGGTTTTCTTTCTGTGGCTTCAGGCGCTGGCAGGGCTGCATCTGATGCAAGAGATTCTTAACCAAAGCAAGGCTAATGATCACCTCTCTACTATTCCATTGTTCTTATTCACAAAGCATTTTACTTACTTAACTGCTTTATGCTAGCTCTGGTGTTTATTCTAAGGAGATCACCTATGAAAGTCCACGCCCTTAGAAGGTGGAAACCAAGATTATCAGGGTCCACAGGACAAACTGTTAGTAAAATGTTGTAGGTGCTCAGGAAGTGTGTGCTATATTGGCAAATTTGTGAATAAATCATAAACTAAGTCATATACAGAGCAGGACTTAATTTATGAAGAGGGTCAGGAAAGGAACCAGGGCAGCCTAGTGGAAACAGCAATCTTCTTTGGCATTACCATAATGGACAAGTAAGTGTTCCACCCAGGCCAGCTGTGTGTAAGGTGTAGGTTTGTGGTGCTATGTATAAAATGAGTTGATCCTTCCTATGTCCCCATGAATCTTTTAGGCTTCTCTTCCAATTCTCCCTAATAAGGTATATTTTGCTCCCTTCCCTAGACTTTCTCCAGGAGCATTAAACTGTCTTACCTCACACGTCTTAGCCTTTTATTCTTTCTTCTCTTTAGTGAAATACTTAGCCTCCAAGGCCCAGGGTAAGATGCTATCCATGCCATGAAGGTGTCTCTGCTTGCCTAACTAGAAGTGAGTTATCTTTACTCTCTTTAAAATTCTCTAGTGCGTTACCTAGACCTTTATGCACTACTCACCACACCATGTCATCCACTGTCATTGTTCATGAATGTGTTTTTCTCATGTACGAACTAGGTGATAAACTTTTTAAAAGTAGGTCTCATACATTTGTTTTTATCATCCAGCATGGTTTCTTGTTCCAAGTACAGACTTGGCCAATACTTAAAGAAGGAATGAAGGAAGGAAAGCAGAAGTGGCAGCAAGGGAATGGGAGAGGAAGAGCAGGAGGAAAGACTAATAAAGAGCAATGGGAGAAACCTTAGAGGTCACCTCATCTTTACATGAGATCCCTCTATAACATGCTCAGGGGTATTGGTAAAAATTGTTCGTGTATTTCTTCATTTTGAAAATAATTCAGCTTATAGATAAGTGGTTTTATTTTCCTTTTCCTGGAAATAAGGGGGGAATGATGACTAATATAGATAAGAAAGGATCTTGCAATTTTGATAAAATACAGAAATGTAAAATACTACTTTTATAGGGAGAAAATAATAAAAATTATCATGAGACAGTGAGCAATCATCTAACTTTACTTATTTTTTTTCCCCTAAAAGAGGCCACTATTAATCATTTCTTGCTATTCTGAGCATGTATTTGTGCTGCTGCAGATTTCTGGGCTCTTTTTGTCAGTTTGAGCCATTCCTCAGTATGGAAGTGACAAGTAGTGATGGTGGGAAACTGACAGAATGAGGCGCAAGGATGAGTGTTGCTCATTTTGGGGGGTGGGGGTGGAGACATAGAACCTTCATTCCAGCATTTAGTATTTCTTCTCCCATTTTTTAAAATTTATTTTTTATTTATTTTCAGCATAATGGTATTCATTATTTTTGCACCACACCCAGTGCTCCATGCAAGCAGTGCCCTCTATAATACCCACCACCTGGTTCCCCCAACCTCCCACCCCCCGCCTCTTCAAACCCCTCAGATTGTTTTTCAGAGTCCATAGTCTCTCATGGTTCACCCCCCTTCCAATTTCCCCCAACTCCCTTCTTCTCTCTAACTCCCCATTTTTAATGTGAATGAGTGAATGCCTTATCTAAAATGTATCTCGGATGACATAAAACCTCTATCACCTTTTTAGGCCCCTTCCCCACCAAAAGCAGCCCATATATTCGAGGTCAAAGTCATTTAAATACATTCTGTGATTGTCTACTTTAACCTTAAAAGATAAGAGCAAATTTACTTTGTTCCTATGTTTGTATTTCCTAGTTAGCTCAGTGAAAGGGAACCCCTTGATGATCTGGGGTTTTGAACCACGTTTCTACTGGTGGCTGCATAATGTGTACAGTGATCTTGAGCGAGCAGGCTCCTCCTGCTTACTTTTTATTCTATTTCTTTAATATCACCATGCTTCTCTCAAGCTGTACTGCTCTAATACTTTTCATCTCTTCACTGGATCTGGGGGAATTTTCATGTTCTCATGCAAAACCATGGTTCTCAATCCTCAATAACTAGTCTTGGCTGATTCACTTTCTTTTGAAGCTCATTCTGGGATAGAAATTAAAGGAAGGGTGTGGATACAGACTTAGGCAGGGAAGTAGAGGCATATATACAGCAAAAAATATCGTATGCTACAAATAACTATCATCTACAGCAACTAAGATCTATCCTGTTCTATTAATTAGAAATGGTTCATGAATAAATATCTAATGGCACAATAAAACTATTTTCAAAAAATTTCATAGAAATTATGGCCACTCTGGAATTGAGAGTTTACCAACTTGTCTTGATGATTTCACATTAAGAATTCTGAACCTGGAGCAATATAGAGGGAGTTATTTTTAGTAGGTATCCAATACTCAGAAGTCTCAGTGGCTTTCAGGGCCACAACCCTGTATTAGACCAGTATCTTCTAAAAAAAGAGAAACCATAGAAGGAAACTTCCATAAATGGACTAAACAAAAGACAAGATGAGCATATGATTTTTAAAATTTCAATTGACCATTCAATGAATTCTGGTTTGATTGCAAGGATGAGGAGTTCACCAAGGTTAATGTTAAAAGGTGACTTTGAAGGTGACTCTTTTAGAACCCAGCTTTAAGAAATAAAGCTAGACAGGGGCGCCTGGGTGGCTCAGTGGGTTAAAGCCTCTGCCTTCGGCTCAGGTCATGGTACCAGGGTCCTGGGATTGAGCCCCACATCGGGTTCTCTGTTCGGCAGGGAACCTGCTTCCTCCTCTCTCTCTGCCTGCCTCTCTGCCTCCTTGTGATCTCTGTCTGTCAAATAAATAAATAAAATCTTAAAAAAAATGAAATAAAGCTAGACATTATAAACTAGAGAGTCATTAAGAGCCAGTCACTCCTTTTGGATTTTGAAGGTGTCTCTTTATTGAAACTCTCTATTCATCATGTTGTACACCAGCTTCTTCTCTTTGTACACAGGCTTTTCTCTCCCATATATTTGGCTTGTAGCTAGATTTGCGCTCCAAGATACCATCTGGTCTTAACAATAGAAGTACTGTGAAGTCTCCATGAGCAGTGCCATCTGATCACAGTTTCTATATCTCTTATGTAAAGATATTAAGACTGATTGACCAAGCATGGATCAAGTATCCATATCTGCCCCAGTCAGTTAGGACAAAAGGCAGGTCCTCTGGTACAAACCTTACTGTTCAAGGCCTACCTCTCTAAGGCACACTAACAAAGCATGGTGGAAGTGGTTAGAAGGAAATGGGATCTCTCAAAGCTTTTGAAAAATGGAGAGATGAACTGTCCTGAGAACTGAGTAGAACAGCATGAGCTGACATAGTTCACCTTTATACCTCACCTGTTAACATCACCTGGTGAGTTCAAGGCCATTGTGGTGGGGTAAGTCCCATATCTCCACCTCTGAGTCACTTGACGTTCTCAGATCCAGTGACCTACCCTTCAACGTCCCTCACACGGCCCCCCACCCCCCTCCCCCAAGTCTTTCCCAGCAGGCTCCTGTGCTTCAGCCATGTAAAACATCATCTCTGTACCCTTGTCAATGCTATTTTTTGTCCCTGCGTTGCCCTTCCGAATCTCTCATTTGCCCGTCAGACGTCTCTATACCTACTGTCCAAACTTTGGATCAAATATCACCTCTTTGTTGACATTTGTTTGTTCCTTATTCCTTTGTCCTTCCTCATTCTTGCCATTCAAAGTTGGTCAGTCTCTTTTTCTGTTCCTACAGTATCTATAAATATTTCTTGCATCACCTACAACTCTACATTTATACCCTTACACATCTTGTTCCTCATTTTATACTGAAAGCTCCTTCAGCTCCTCCTGTCTCTACTGGTCTTCCTGTATCCCTAGCACTTAGCAAAGGGCTGGAACACAGAAGGCATTTTCTAAATGCTTATTGAATGGATGGATGGATGGATGGAAGGAAGGAATAGAAGTGTGTTTAAATGTGGGATAATAATAACTGTAGTTATTGTGATATAATAGTAACATTTATGTACCCCCTGACTATTCATTTCAACTATACAGCAGCTCTGTGAGGAGATAAGTTAGTCAAGAAAATGAAGCTTCAAGTGGGTAATATCCCAGAGCTGAAAGTGATAACATTGGTTTTCTGAGTTCAGTCTTGGCTTTTTCTACAACATGGAGCTTCTAACACAGAAGTTTGGCTGATTTAGAGGGAAACTTCCAGGATGAGCTATTACTTAGCATTAGCACATTTTCCAAACTGGTAATATTTTCATCAAGTTTTAAGGTAGTACCACTATTTTTGGAGACACTGAGGAAGAGATATTAAAGGAAGTCATGTGAAAGCAAGATAAAGACCTCTGTAGAGGATGTATTAAAATGAGGGAACTTCTTTTTCTGTGCCAGTGGGTGGGCGACACTTTCTAGCCTAGCCGGGGTATTAGGCTCAAAGTCTTAGGGCCAACCTTTGCCTTCATTACAGTTTGGTAGGGCAGTGCTTTGCTGGAGGCCCAGGTGCATTTATGAACATTAGTGACTGAAGACTGATAAACCTGGAGAGGTAGATCGTTAACAGGTTTAATAGTTTATGCGTTTTATTCTTCAAGCCACAGTTATGATATTCCTACCACAATCATGAGTTCACAGCAGATTGGATTACTTGACTTTATAAAAAGCTATTTTTATAGTTACCTTTTAATGTTCAAAATTAGTGCAGAATTGAGCTTATTGTAAAAATTGAGAAAAACAAAAATTAATTTTCTCTTCTTTTTTCTTCTCTCTTTTTTCTTTCTTTTCTTCAGATGGCTTCCCTTTATGTCTCAGGGCACAATTCATTCAGAAATTGAACTTTATCTTGAAGGTGAGGACTAATGAAATCTTCAGAAAATACAAGATGATTTTTTAAAGGTTTTATTTAAGTTCCATTTAATTAACATGCAGTGGTTTCAGGTGTACAGTAATAGTGATTCAACATTTCCATACATCAGTGCTTGCTCATCATAGCAAGTGTACTCCTTAATCCCCACCACTTAATAGCCCCATCTACTTAACCCATCCTCCCTAGCCACCACCTCTCTGGTAACCATCAGTTTGTTCTCTGTAGTCAAGAGTCTATGGTCTTGGTTTGTCTCTCTCTCTCTTTATGGAAACAGCCCAAGAGCCAAGAGTCCATTAACTGATGAATAGATAAAGAAGATGTGGTATGTATATATACATACATACCCACACACACAGTGAAATATTACAAGATGGTTTCAATACAACTGGGTGTCACGGAACATTCCCCCATTGTCCCCAGAATGTTCCTTTTGATAGTTTACCCTTTGCATCAGATTTATCATTATTCCTCACAGTGAAAATAAAACCACATGTAAAGATGTGTCTTGGCAGCATCATATGCCCTACTGCAGATTAAAAATAAGCCTAAGGATTGGCAACCATTAGAGATTTAAAAAAAAATCTTATTTATTTATTTGAGAGAGAGAGAGAGTACAAGTGTGAGTGGGGAGGAGCAGAGGGAGATACAGACTCCCTGCTGAGTAGGGAGCTCACTGTGAGCAGGAAGACTGATGCAGCTCAGTCCCAGGGTCCTGAGGTCCATGACCTGAGCCGAAGGCAGGCACTTAACCATCTGAGCCACCCAAGTGCCCCATGCTACCATTAAAGAGTTAACTCACACTTCTTTTTCTCCTTGTCATCAGACAGATCTATTATTAACTCACTTCACTTTTATTTTTGCAGAAATGCAAATAAATCATCAACCTAAAATACAAGAGGAAGAAAATGGTAAATGTTTTTGCTGCTTTTTATCTTCTAATCATCTGAAATGATCTATTTCTGTCTCAAGATTATCTGCCTTACACATTTTTAGTATTTTCTTATTGAGTTTAAACTACTGATCAAAAATATTTAAAGTGAGTATAGGAACAGGCATTATATTATGCTTTGATTTATAAAGAAACAAACATAAGTAACTTTAGCCCCAAATGCTTTTTCCTGTCAATAATTTAAATATATGGTTTAAATAATCATTTTCCTGATGATTGATTACTATTAATTATCCTTTTTCTTTTTTTTTTTTTTACTAATTTTGCATATTGGTTCTCAAATTTCTTTTTAAGTCTTTTGAGTCTAGCTTTTTCATTAGATATTCTTCAAATCAACCTGAAATCATTATTAATGTATTTACATTTTAAAGCTGATCTGAATGAGATGGATAAACACTAATACGTATACCAAGTTAACAAACCTTTATGTCCCCAAAATGTTTGTACTGTGTGGCAAGGGTTAATGCTAATATTATTATATTCATAAAGCCTTGTATTGGTTAAGTGGCCACTGAGATGCAAACATTATGTCCATTCTGCTAACCAGCATTTGCATTCATTATATTAGAAATTATATTTTGACTCATATTTTACATGTTTTTTAGTTACGTATTGCGGAAAAACTGTACATGTGTCAGTCTGTTAACATGAATGTAATTTTACTACTGTTCTAGAATCTTCTAGTAATTTTAAGGGACCTTGAGAGTTCTGTGTCTTACAGTAAGCCCCTAAGTGATAAAGCTTGAAATGACACTCTAAGTAGAAAAATTAACCATTGACCTCAGGACTTGATGGTGTATATATGACTAATAGAGGCTAATAGTTTTTTTTTTAAAGATTTTATTTATTTATCCATCAGAGAGAGAGAGAGAGAGAGGAGAGAGAGAGAGAGTGCAAAAGGAGGGGAGTGGCAGGCAGAAGGAAAAGCAGGCTTCCCGCTGAGCAAGGAGTCCAATGTGGGACTTGATCCAAGGACCCTGGAATCATGACCTGAGCTGAAGGCAGACACTTAACTGACAGGAACCCAGGCAACCCTAGGCTAATAGTTTTGTACTAAAGATTTTAAATAAGGATCAAAATGTTGAAAGTCCTCTGTTAATAATATTAACCATGTAATCAACATAGGGATACCAAATATAATGAAGTTGCATTATCTAGCAGATGTGTTTACCAAGGAGTTTTTTTTTTTTTAAAGATTTTATTTACTTATTTGACAGAGAGAGATCACAAGTAGGCAGAGAGGCAGGCAGAGAGAGAGGAGGAAGCAGGTTCCCTGCTGAGCAGAGAGCCCGATTCGGGGCTTGATCCCAGGACCCTGGGATCATGACCTGAGCGGAAGGCAGAGGCTTCAACCCACTGAGCCACCCAGGCGCCCCTACCAAGGAGTTTGGTAGATATATTTTTTTAGTGTATTGATTAAATAAAGTATTACAAAATGTTTTCTTATAATTAATCATTTATTTGATTTTAGTGTATTTTTATGGTCTCATGAAAATGTCTTTATTTTTTTATAGTACAAATGCCGGTTAATCACAGACCTTAGTTCATGGGACACTATCATTATTTGTCTGTGGATCGTTCTCTTTTATTTCATTTTTAAATTCTGAAGAATGTGATTTTTAATATTTCCTAGGATATGATTCTAGAAATACATTAGTAGTTTTATGCTTATATGAATAAGCTACTTTATGGTGTGGAAATATCCTTGGGAAGTTAAGTAGACTAATCTGATGAGGCAGTGTTACATTGTGGTTAAGAGTGTTGAAGAAAAAGACGTGATTTTGAAAGTACATAAAGCATATTTATGTAATTCACACCCTCTGTATAGCTGCAGTGAGAAGAAGGTAGACCAAGATGCTATTACCATTTAATGGTAGAAAGGAAAAGAAGGAATCAACTGAGTTCATTTAATTTCACTTTGAGGTGATTAACAATAAATATAATTATGTGCCATCATTAACTCTGTGTTTAATGAATTCTCACAACTATCTAAGACATGTTTCCTAAACTTGACACCTTATAAACATAAATATTTATAATTAATGTAGTTGAAATAATTTATCATAGTGAAACTGGATTTCTGAGTTAGACTGAACTTATTCATGGATAATATTCCTAATGTACATTGCTAGATTGAATTGTCCAACAATTATCAATGCCTTTTGTATAATGTTTATAGCTATATTTATTAGCTACAGCTAATGTATGTAGCCATTATGATAAGCTTTCTTTTAAATTCTAATAAACTTACAATTCTATAGTAATAAATAAATTAAATTACTTCTAATTCTAATGATTTTTCCACATAGTCCTTGAATGATCTGTGAAGGCAGCCATATTATATGTGAATAATGACAACTTTTCTTGTCCTAAGATGCTATCTAGGTCTGTGATGCAATGCGGAATAGAAGCAGTAATGGCAAACATTAATAGTGAACACATATAACATTTATTATGCAGGGTCTAAGTGTTTCAGCTTTATTTATTTATTTATTTTAAAAAGATTTTTATTTATTTATTTGACAGAGAGAGATCACAAGTAGGCAGAGAGGCAGGCAGAGAGAGAGGAGGAAGCAGGCTCCCTGCTGAGCAGAGAGCCGGATGCGGGACTTTATCCCACGACCCCCACGACCCTGAGATCATGACCTAAGCTGAAGGCAGTGGCTTAACCCACTGAGCCACCCAGGCGCCCTAGATATATTTATTTAATCCTCACAATAACCCATGAGGTAGACAATATCATTATTCCATTGACAGATGATGAGACTGTAAGGACAAGATTTTTTTTTTTTTTTTTTTTTTTTTTTTTTTTTTTAACTCACATAAGGTTACACAGGTACACTGGTGGCAAATAGGAGATCTGGAATTTGAATCCAAATCCTCTGACTCCAGGGTCCGTATTGTTCTTTTTTTTTTTTAATAGTTCAACAAATATTTATTGAACATTTCCTATGAGTGGGATATTTTGCTAGGAAGGTATTGGGGATACAAAAATAATAAATGGGATCCCGCCTTGAAGTAGTACCTCCCCTTTGAGGAATGGAAGGGGGAGAACCCATTGAGGGACACTGCCAAGCACCGTACTTTACATGGATGATCTCATATATGATCTCATTTGACAGGTGAGGAAATGGAGGCTCAGAGAGAGGGGCTGTATGACTTTCTCTAGATCATTGCTGTCCAGTAGAATTTTCTAGATGATGGGGATAATCTGTGTTGTCCAGTAGGATAGCCACTATATATTTTTTTAAATTTTATTTTGTTCTTTAAAGGAACTTCTAACTATCCCTAGTCATTAGGGATGCATGTATATTTACATTATATTTACATATGTGTATATGTCATCTATGCCTTTGGACTTATTTTGTTGTATTGTTTCTCTAGATGATTAGGCTGTATTTTTAGATCTTTAGCTTTTAACCCTTTTCCAGATGCAAGTGAAAGGATGTTTTTAATTCTCTGGGGAATTATTATTATTGTTATTATCCTTAGTAATCTTTTTTCACCTAGAACTTTTGTGGAGACAAATCAGGTTTCTGTAAGACTACTTTTGCTGACGATTATATGGAGCCCAACCTTTCAATAAGGGTGGTGTAGACACTTTGGCTTACTTTAAAAGTCTCAGGTCCAGTTCCCAGTCTTGTGTGTCCACAGCCTCCCATCTCTTGGCTGGGGGTGTTGACATTTATCACAAGCAAAACTTCAGCCTACCAGAGTGCTGACTACTCACCACTTCTGTGGATGGCCCCTCCATTACTATGATTATTATTATTATTACTATTAATATTTTGTTGTTATTATTTGACAGTGGGGAATTTTTCTTCTTTCTTGGAAATGAAATAATGAACAAAAAGTTTGTTTTTGTTTTTCAATTTTCCCAGAATTTAGTGGTATTAGAGTGACAGGGCTTTAAAAATATCATCCCAAGAAACTGGCTCGAAGTATCCGAAACTTAAGTCAAACTGTTAGTAACTAAAAGAACAGGTATTAGAATTCAGCTATTAAGCATTATACAAACTTTCATTTTAAATGGTTGAGCTTCCTGCATGCTCTCAAGGGTTTCTGACTTGAGGGACTGTATAATTCTTGGAGTACTTACCTACTTATTTTTTTAAAATATTTTATTTATTTATTTGACAGACAGAGATCACAAGGAGGCAGAGAGAGAGGGAAAAGCAGGCTCCCCACAGAGCAGAGATCCGATGAGGGGCTCGATCCCAGGACCGTGGGACCATGACCTGAGCCGAAGCAGAGGCTTTAACACACCGAGCCACCAAGGTTCCCCAGGACTTATCTACTTATTTATAGGAAATGCCAACCCTTTGTAGCATGATTATTAGTAACTTGGTGAATAATCTGAGGGTAAATACTATTAGAATATTTTCTCTCTCCTCTCAATTCTACTTTCTATACATGTTTGCAGGTCTCACTACCTGTAGTATCTGATCTAGGATAGAAACTAGAATTTAATTATTGGATTCAACATAATTAACAATATAAACTTTTTTTTTATAACATCACCATACATCCCAAATCAAGTGTAGATGGCTTTTAATTGCCTCTGATCATTTATGGCACATTGTTTTTGTAGTTGTATGGATAAAGAAGTGATCACCTACTCCTGGTTCAGAATCTTCTACCTGCTTGGTCAGTATTTCTTCCTGCATAGGAAGACATGTTGTGGGTACCTGGAAACCTGGGTGGGCCTGAGGGGCCAGTGTCCCAGATAAGTGCCCGTGATGTGTATAGCTGAGATGCCAGAGACACCATATCTAGGACCGCCTCACCAGTCCCAACACACGTTGCTTGAAACTTGATTAACAAATTCCAGTGTGGCTAAATGGGAAAAGAGAAGTCAATGTGGGGGCAAGTTTGGAAGCAGGAGGAAGAAGGTGAGCTCATGGAAATTCTCATCAGAGGCCAGATATTTGCTATGACTTGCTGTTTGACATGGGTCTGCCTGGAAGAGTTAGGTGAACTATAAGGGAAACATTGCAGTGCTTCTCATGCCCCCTGCTTGGCTTTGGCCTCCTTTTCTCCTGACAGTAAATGATCAGTGTTTGGGTAGTTATTTATGCTGTATTGATTCTAGACTGTTGGTTCATATATTTTCCTGACTGAAACAAAATACCCATAATTCAACATAGTAATTGAATATAATGTGTTGGATACTAAAACAACAATATGATCTCAGATCTTCAGAACATCCAACAGATAGGCAGACACATTGCCACAAAGAACCTTCTTTCAACCAATTTCTACTTGGAGATAATTCACAAAAAGCATTGTACATTTTGGGATGAAATAGGATTAATCAAATGACTCTTACTTGGTCTGGCAAAGTTTCTCAAGCTTGAGACTATTGACACTTTGGGCTGGATCATTTTATGCAGGGGGGAGTTGTCAAGTATACCATAGGATGTTTAGCAGCATCTCTGAACCAGTATGCACTAGATGCTGATAGCACTCAGCCACCAGTTGTGACCATGGAAAATGTCTTTAGTATTCACCAAATGTTTTCTGGGTGGAGAAATGACCCCAGTTGAGAACTGCTGACCTAGAGAATGGTGGTTCTGTTGGGAAAGGGGGCTGATGTGTTGGGATATGCAAGTCTGGAAAGGTAGATGTGGCAGACTGTATTTGGTAAAGTGCTGTAACTAAATTTCCTATCCTGTTTACTCTTCCAGAACCTTGGAAATTCCCCATCAAAAGGTGGAATGAACTTGGGCAGACTTTTGAGACTGCCTCAACTAATAGCATGGACAAAAGTTATTCATGTGGTGTTTCTGCCATATACTAGTAGGTCAAAAGATGTGACAGTGCTTCTGCCAGGCTCTCTCTCTGGGAATGTTTGTTCTTGGAGACCAGCTATCCTGCTACGGACAAACCCAGACAACATGCACAGGTCTAAATGGAGAGGTAGAAAGGCTGTTGTCCCAAGTCCTACCTGAACTTTCAGCCAGCAGCCAGTACCAACTTGCCAGTCACAGGAGAGAGCAATCTTGAACATAGACCCTTCTGTCTGCTGTTGAACCACCCCTGCCAATGCTGTATGGAGCAGAGGTGAACTTTCTCTGCCAAGTCTGTCTCAGATTGCAGATTCATTGGCCAAAGAATTCATTACTGCTGATGGAAACCATTCAGTTTTCAGATGGTTTGTTACACAGCAATAGATAACCACAGCAGTAGAGTTGGTAGAGAGTAGTTCATGTAGACTGCATATGTAGGTCAAGATTTGAATTTTGTAACTGAGGATCATGAGTTGCTCTCTTAATGATGCCAGTGATGTGGTTCTGAAAGTAAGTTTAGACCTAATAGGTTGCCTGGAAGCTAGAGCAAGAAGTACTTGAGAATTGTTAGCAAATATTCAAAGAGAGGCAAGCTAAGGTTTCTAGCTGTGGTAAGGAGGATGATCAGTAGAGTCATGGAGAGATTTAGCAGCAAGCATGAAGGATAAACTTGACAGAAACTTGGAATAAAGACAAGGCCGAAATACCACTGATGAGAATCTGGCATCCAGGTTGGGGATGGTCACAGGGAACATGGGGGACCCTGCAGGAGCCTGCCATTTAGCCACCATGCTACTCCCCTGTCAAGAATCAAGATTTGAAGTGGAGTTGAATATACTAAACAGAAAGACAGAGGATTCAGAGTAAACTGCAGTGATGAACCGTCGTCCTAACTTCACAGTGATATCTCACAAGCTCCAACATGCAGGGAGTCTACTGAGCATCCTGGCTAACAGTGCAGATCCTAAATCTAGAATGCACCACTTATTCACTGCTGGGCTTGGGGAAGTCACTGTATTTCTCTGTGCCTCAATTCTTTCTTAGAAAGTGGAGATGATAATAGAGACCATTAGAGATGCTGTGAGAATTCAGTAAATATAATATCTATAAAAAACTTAATCGGAGCTTGTAGACCTCACATACCCAGTCAGTGATAATGTTTAAACTTCATTTTCCCTTGTGATAGAAGATGTCAGGGTTTGGAGCATCCAACAGCAGCCCCACTGCAGCATTTGGCTGGAGCAGGCAGAATGCCCCATGGCCAAGAAGGGTCTCTATTGCTGCTGCTTCTCTATTCAGCCCTATAAACTGGGGTGTCATTTACCATGTCACACAGCAATAAATAATAAACAAAACCATAGATATGACATTTACCCGAAACCAATATCAATATAAAATATATAATAGATTCACTTCTGATAGTGTTTTATGCTTGTTTTCCAGACTTAAAATGGAGAAAATTGAGTATTGTTTGAAACCATTTTATTCCAGGAAGCGTAACTGTTTCTAATTCTGTATCAGATTTATCCTAACTCCTGTGGTAGTGAGCACATCATTTCTCTATTGCTTTGTATGTATAATAGGATTAATGATATTTGTCTCTTGAAAGAATAAAAATATTTGTAAAGTGCTGAAAAAAATTTTAAAAAATCTCATGATCCTCTTATGAGGTTGTATTTTGAAGGATTTGTGAGTTTATATAGATAGAATTGTTTGGAGATAAAATTATCAAAAATTAGGATAAAGTAATAATTTGTCTTGTGTATCTTTGCCAAATCTCACTAAAATATATTTGCATGCCCTTCAAAATTTGGGTGATACAAGGTCAATATTGTTTCTATTATTTTTGTGCTAATAACAAGACCAATTATGAGGCAAATAACAATGTCCTTGTCCTGTATACAAAAAATGACCTGAATGATGTACAATGAGAAGGATTTATTCTTTGTTGAGAAATAGAAATATATTATGCTAAGGCATTCTTAATGCCTTGAATATCCTTTCTAATACATGTAGTCTTTATTTTTCAAAATATTTCTTAATGGATCCCCAAACATTTTAGGACTCTATGCCAAGTATTGTACTAGATCCTATGGATACAGAGACTATAAGACAAAAACTTGCCCTTTGAGGGGCTTAGAGTCTGGCTGGGTAGATAGGGGTAGGAGGGCCAGAGAGATGGAACTTTTTTGTATATCACAGGGTTGAAGTGTGCACAGGTCCAACATCGCTATGGAGAGAAGGGTTCATTCTAGTTACTGGAAAGGGTGCCTGGAAATGCTTCTTGGAGGAAGTGACTTTCAGGCAAGACCCTGGATGTAGGAAAAGGCCCTTTAAGATAGCTAAAGGACGGTGTGTGAGCAGCAGCATGAGAGAGATTTCAGAGGAGTCAGAGGATGCTTTGTAAGGGTGCAGGGGATACCAAAATGTTATGAACAGAGCTGAGGTAAGTATTTGACAGGCACAGCAATCTATTAGCAATGTTAAAATATTGCCATAAATAGAAAGTTGGAGAAAGTTTTACTTGTTCTGACCTCTCTCAAGGAACAGAGAGAAAGTGGGTAGAATTCATCACCTAGAGTTTGGGGGAGACTCCCAGGGGTTTGTGAGAGGGTGGATCTGGTTAACTTTAGGGCTTTTGTTCCCCTGAGTTGCAGGCAGCTCTCCTCTATCCTTCCTTGCCACCTGCTCAACCTCTCCACCAAGTTAGAGCCAAGCACATGCTTCATGATGCATGGTGGTATCGTTCTTCTTAGGCTGTCTCAGTCTACCTGTGATTGTAATTGGAGCAGTGCGAGTTTGCAGTCTGCAGAGGGGCATTAAGTCTTGTCACTCTCACTGCATCGTATTGTGTCCTGCTCTGTTAAGGTAAGTGTCATGGGGATATGTTTACTATCTGGTGCATGATCAGGGAAAACATGCCTGTTCCATAGTTTTTAATGTGCTTTGAGGAGTTTTTCCCTCAGTATGTTGAACTGACAATTACTTGGTCAGAGCTTAATTTACATGCATCCTCCTTAACATTTCTTTGAGTATTCAGTGAGCAGTTGCCAAGTAACTGAAAATATGTCTAGATACAGATGTTTCTCTATTCTACAAAGGGTCAATTTTCTGAGCTATAAAGGCAAATGTGTATAACCCCTGTAACAAAATACACAAAATGGGTAAAGATAAATTGTTAAGATCTAAGGAAGAGTTCTTGAACTTCATAGCTATAGGGATTTTGCTCACCAAAATAACTCACTCATGCCTTCCTAAAAATAAACCTCCAACTAATAAGAAAACCTTGCAAAGGAAACAGTTAACAGTAAACCTGTGATCTATTTTTTCCCCTTTTCCTAGGAAATGCCTAGGAGATGCCTCAGTCAAATCCCCCTGCCTACATGCTAAGAATAAAACCTCCTGGTAGAAACACTAATGGTATTTATAAGTGAAAGATAACAGAAACCTCTTACCTGTGAAATGCTTTCAGCAGCTCTTCCAGTTTTCCTTTGCTTTATAAGAAACCACCCCAAAACTTAGTGTCTCAGAACAGTAATTGATTCCTATCTTTCACCTTTCAGTGGGTCAATGTGGCTCAGCCAGGTGATTCTTGCTTGAAAACTTCCGTGACTTTAGTCTGATTGTACTTCATTTGCACAGATATCTGAAGCTACGGCTGGCTGGATATCCAAGATGGGTCACCCACTCCACTGGTTGGTTGATGACACAGGCAGCTCAGCTGGAGTTACTTTCCTACATGAGGCTTTCCCATGTGCCTTCGGTTTCCATAGCACAACTCCTGAGGTCCAAGAGGGAGTATCTGGAGAGGGTGTTCTAACAGACCCAGACCAATGTAGATTCAGAAGCCCTGGAATGTCACTTTGCTGCATTATATTGGCCAAGGGCAGCCCAGGTTCGATCAGAGAAAATAGACTCTACCTCTTAATAGAGAGATAAAATGGTCGCTTTGCAAAAGAGCAGGTAGGTTGGGAGATATGAGTAAGGCCTTTAACTAATACAGTCTGCCATAGCAGAATATGCCTTGTCTGTCTAGAGTGCCTGTTGTAAATTAACCTGGTATTTACGGAGTGATGGAGGCATGCATGGAGGCAGAGATGTAAACTAGGAAATCAGTGGGGGTTGCTAGCTGTGGTTGCATTGTTTAAGTCTTGCATGGTTTAAGACTGAAACAGTACACGTTCTAATGGAGGCTGGAGAGGACATTTTTGAGTTATATCGATCATACAGAGCAGGAGTCAGCAAAGTTTTATGATGAAGGGCCAGATAATATGCATCTTGGGCTTTGCAGGCCATATGATCTCTGTAGCAACTACCCAACTTGGCTGTTGTAGCACATGAGCACCCATGGAAAATACATCAACAAATGACTGTGTCTGTGTTCCAGTGAAACTAATTACAAAAACAGGTGCAGGCTGGATTTGGCCACTGGGCCATAATTTGCCAACCCCTGGTCTGTGATCTCTGTAAAGGAAGGGTGCTTACCCTCTGACTTAGTAGTGAATGATCAGTGAATTTGGTATTAGGTGAGCTTTATAAACTGTCAAGTCTGATTTCATAATTTGACTCACATAGTCCCATAGAGAGCCTCTTGAATATCTATCACAATGCTTGTTCGTAATATAGACACTTAATACTAACCAATCAGCTGGTCAACAAATATTAATTGAATTCCAGTTGTTGGCATGGCTTCATATCCTGAAGTTCAGGATTTTCTCGTTCAGTTTTTATCTATACTAATTGCACTTAGCTGTATGAGAATAGCAAATACAGAACACATACTTTCTATTGTTAAAGTGAAAGCTATTAAAATTTACTTTATTATTGATGAGAAATTTAAATTTATTACTGAGTGTTCTACACAAACAATGAATCATGGAACACTACATCAAAAACTAATGATGTACTGTATGGTGACTAACATAACACAATAAAAAGTAAATGTATTGTTGGGCTATTTGGAGATCATAGGGTATATCTAGACTACTTTTAAACATTTTTAACACAAAAGAAAAATAAACCTCCATAGATGTAGTCTCCAAGAAAAGTTTTCTTTTTTCTGTAGCAGGATTTCTTCAAATGGAGGCAACTATTATAGTATCTTTCCAAATTTAAGCTTTGAGAGCCAATGAAAAAAGAATAAAATGGGACAGTCTGAGGTAGAGTCTCAGCAATGGCTTATTGCATAGTCAACAAACTTTTTTTTTTTAAACCTTTAAAACACTGGTAAATATGAGATAAATATTTAGACTTCAATTACATGGAATTCTCTTGAGTTAATAGAATTCGTTTTTCTAAAGGGGTTAGCAGATTACAGTATTTTGAGATAAAACTCCTTGGGGTTGAACAGACAACAGCTATAAGAAAGGAAAGAGAAGAGACACTTAGAATATCTGAACTCATGTTCTTTGATTCTTTTGGTAAAGATAGTTTCCCAATAGAAAATTACAGAACAAAAGCTTGGAATTGTGACACATAATAAGAGATATAAAAATTGTAAACATATTTTTAGCTCTGATAAAAGTGAACTGTTTTGCAGCCTAATGGAACTATTCATATAAATATAGACTCAGGGAACTTTTCATTTAAATATAGACTCAGGGCACCTGGGTAGCTCAGTCAGTTAAGCATCTGCCTTCGGCTCAGATCACAATCCCAGGGTCGTGGGATCAAGCCCTGCATTGGGCTCTCTGCTTGGCGGGAGCCTTCTTCCCCTCTTCCTCTGCCTGACCCTCTGCTGCTCTATCTACTTGTGCTCTCTATCAAATAAATACATAAAATCTTAAAATAAATAAATAAATATAGACTCAGATTGTACCTCTATGATATTTTCTACAAATGTTTTAACTATTTCATATTTTAGATAGGGAGATATTCTTAGAGAAGTTAAATGATCACATTTTAAAAGTATATTATAGGGAATACTGAAATAGTTAATTTTTTCCCCAGTGCTAGTAAAGAAAATCATGCTGAGAATAACAACAATTTAAAAAATCACCACAAAAGACATTTCATTGGTTATTCCATCTTTAAATTTCATGTTGTGGTGACATGGCAATTTCAAAAGGTGAGAACATAAGAATATTATATAAATCAATGTCTCATTGCTATTTGTTGATGTTGTAGTAAACAAGATATGCAAGGCAACATGCAAACTCATTTGTGTCCCTCTTCCCATGCTATCATGGTACAAAACCCCAGATGGCAGGGGAAGGAGATAAAGAGGAGATAGGAGAGAAGACCTAAAAACAGGAAATGAGATACTTCAACTTGTTGAATTATGCATCAAGGCACAGGTGGAAGGCTTTCTATAAGAATTGATACCATGGTAGGATTCTCATGGGATTATAGTTTGAAATTTTTTTATTTTCTAATTTTCTCACTGAAAATGAACTGAAATTCCTCAAAGTAAACTTGCTACAAGGTGGAAATCGCAGAGTGCACCCCTGTGAGTTATATCCCTCCCTTGACATTTTGGTACTGGGGCTTAAGTTCCATCTTTAGTAACAAATGTAGCATTATGCAAAATCTACCTGATGCAAGTTTTATCAAACTGATTAGAGACGTTCCTATGATCTTTGTGGATGGACTGGGGACCAGGGAGAGTGGTGTAATGTACTAAAAACAAAGACAACCTCTGAGTGGAGGACTTACTGAGAACTCAGAGATCTAAAATGGTGGTAGGACTTCATCCCCTTTTGAAAATGTAATGAATACTCAAAAGTATACACATACTGCGGTGGCTTTGACAATAATAATAGACATCTTTAAATTGCCCTTGCAATCCAGGGATCAGTTATAATGAGTAGAGAGTTCTAGCAGACAGGACTCTATCCTTTGTTACTCTAGACTGTGTGGTGTCGGGTCACACTGAGAGGGTTTCACTGCTTTGGAGTTGATGGTGCCATTTTCCAAAGTGCACCAAATGATTAAATAAATGCTATCTCTATTTGTTTTTCCAACTAAACTAATCAGGAACAAGTTGTAGGTCTTCTTAAAAAATATTTTCTGTCATGCTCTGTCTCAGCCTTTCTGTGGTTTTAACGTTGCCATGGCCGGAAGTTCAATGATCCAATCTGCTTACACGACACATGGTCTTCCTCTGTTTCAAACACCAATTTTCTTCATCTCCCCCATCCCAAACCCTCTCAGTTCTGCTAGGCCCTTCATGCAATATTTTACTCCTTACTTGTTGGTTCGTTCCAACATTTAGGAGACACTAGAAATTTTTTTTTTAAATAAATTTTTAGCTCTTTTTGCTTTGTCTTTAGGTTTTCCACATCCTTGCCATGATTTTGCTGGGATCACCAAACTTTATCAGCCCCAGCTTTGCAAGGCTCTTCCCTAGTACAGATAATGTCTTAATGTCAGCTTATCAATATGCCTGTCATTAGTTCCCACCTAAAGATTTGACAGTGATGCTGAATAAACTACTAAATCTTCCACCCAATTACCAATGCTAAATGCTTCCCTTTCAGTGTTTCTCCCCAAAATATCTGCAATCTTAAAAAGCTTACTGGTTATTTCCTTGTAATTAAAATAAACTATTATTTCCAAGACTTTTCCACATGCTGGCTTCCAAAAGGGAGTCCATGATTAGCAGTTATTTTAATACTTCTTGATTTCACTAATTATTCATTTCATAATTAAGTGGATTAGGTAGAATCCCTCATTTCCTAATATTAATATGGTTTTCTTCCACATTTTTGTATTAATTTCCTTTTTCCTTTGCAGAAGGAGATTGGAAGGTGACCATTGTCACTGGGGATCTTGAAAATGCTGGCACTACAGCAACAGTATCTCTTTATGTCTATGGAGAAGCAACATGTTCAGGTCCTATTATTTTGGGATCTGGAAAATACCAGCTGTTTAGCCCTAACAGTGCAGATATATTCAAGGTAAAATTGATATGCTATAACTTGCTTGTTAAGATATATTTTGATTTACATTTCCTAAGATGAAATAGAAAATCTTTGTTTTGATGTTGTATTTGCATTACATTCTCTTGGTAGACATGAAATCTTTTATCCTAAGGGGTAATAGGAGTAAAGAGGTAAACAGGAGTAATAACAGGAATAAAAGATTTTAAATTTTTGCCACATTTTTTAAAACATAAATGTCATAAAGTATACAAACTTTAGAAAATTAAAAAAATAAGAGTGGAAAACTTTACTCCTAATCCTGCCATCAAACCAAATATTTCCACTGTTGAATATCTTTTCTAGTTCTTATCCATATCCATGGAGTATGATGCTATGATAGAAAGGTGGGGCAGCCTAATGGCTAAGACATGGTCTGAGGAGGCAGATGGCCAAGATTCAAACGTTGACTTTACCGCTTACTAGCATGGTGACCTTGACAACCACTCTACAATGCTTACCTCAAGGGGTTAACATGAAGCTTAAATGAATTAATGTATATAAAGCATTTATTGGAATGCCTGAAAAACTCAATAAATGTTTGCTGTTACGACTGTAGTACATAAGGAATTCTGCAACCCCTTATTTATTCAAGGAGCTACACAGTCCAAACTATAATCTTTATTGATTAAATATTGAATATATGAAATTAACCATATGCTACAGTTGTTGTTACTATTGGACATTTAAATGACTTCTAGGTTTTCACTTGTAAATAATGGCATAATGAATGTGTTTTTGATTCAGTTTCTTCTTTTTTTTTTTCCTAAACAATGCTATCTAATTCCTTATGATGAATTCTGAGTGATAGGATTACTCTTGATGCATTCTGACAAAGCGCTTTGTAAAAATGTCTAGTTTATAGCACAGTGCCTAGCAGGACATAGTAAGCAACTGGTAAATTTTAGTTGTTATTAAATCATTACTACACATCCCAAATCATGGTATATATTTATGCCATACATAGTGTTTAGTTCTTTCTTTATTTTTTTTTTAAGATTTTATTCATTTATTTGACAGAGATCACAAGTAGACAAAGAGGCAGACAGAGAGAGGAAAGGAAGCAGGCTCCCTGCTGGGCAGAGAGCCGTATGTGGGGCTCAATCCCAGGATTCTGGGATCAGAACCCGAGCCGAAGGCAGAGGTCCCAACACACTGAGCCACCCAGGTGCCCCTGTTTAGTTCTTTTAATTAAGATTTCTTGGACATCTTTGCAACTTACAGTATGTGACTGTGGATCTAAGGAGGTTATCTTCACTTTTCCCCTTTTTGTTAAGAGAGTTTTATTGAGATATGATTAATATACCATAACATCCATCAATCTAATGTGTAGAATTCATGATTTTAGTATATTCATAGAGTTGTGCAACTATCACCACACTCAAATTTTAGAATATTTCATCACCCCAAAAAGAAAGCCTAGACCCACTAGCAGCAACTCTCCAACCTCATATTCTCTAACCTTAGGAAACCAGTTACCTATCCATTATTATCCAGTATTATTATCACTATCTATCCAAATTCCATTGTATGAATATATCACATTTTATTTATCCATTCATCAGTTGATGGACACTTGGATTATTTCTACTTTTAGTTATTAATGTGGATAATTATTATGAATAATGCTGCTATGAACATCCATGTAAAAGTTTTTCTGTGGATATATTTTATACAATTCACTATTGAACAACACTGGTTTGAACTGTGCAGATCCACCTATATGTGGATTTTTTTCAGTACACTACTATAAATGTGTTTTCTCTTCCTTGTGATATTCTTTTTTTTTTTTTTTAAGATTTTATTTATTTGACATACAGAGATCACAAGTAGGCAGAGAGGCAGGCAGAGAGAGAAAGGAGGAAGCAGGCTCCTCACCGAGCAGAGAGCCCGATGTGGGACTTGATCCCAGGACCCTGAGATCATGACCCAAGCCGAAGGCAGCGGCTTAACCCACTGAGCCACCCAGGTGCCCCCCTTGTGATATTCTTAATAACATTTTCTCTATTTACTTTATTATAAGAATATAGTATATAATACATATACAAAATATGTGTTATTAACTGTTTATGTTATCATTTAAGGCTTCTGGTCAATGGTAAGTTATTAATAGTTAAGTGTTTGAGGGAGTCAATCTGTTACATGCAGATATTCCACTGTGTGGGAGGTTGGCATCCATAACCCCGGCATTGTTCAAGGGTCAACTGTAATTTCTTTAAGATAGGTACTTTAGGAATAGAATTACTGTATCATGTGGTAGTAACTCAATGTTTAACATTTTAAGAAAGTGACAAAGTTTTTCAGAGTGGCTGACCACTTTTATATTCTCACCAGCAATATATGAGGGTTTCTGTTTTTCTACCAACAGAAATTTGTTGTCTATCTTTTTTTTTAAAGATTTTATTTATTTATTTGACAGACAAAGATCACAAGTAGGCAGAGAGGCAGGCAGAAAGAGAGGGGGAAGCAGGCTGTCTGCCAAGCAGAGAGCCTGATGTGGGGCTCAATCCCAGGACCCTGGGACTGTGACCTGAGCCGAAGACAGAGGCTTTAACCCCATGAGCCACCCAGGTGCCCCTGTTGTCTATCTTTTGATTCTAGCTATCCTAGTGGATATGATGTCTCATTGTAGTTTTGATATATATCTCCCTAATGACTAATTATGTTGAGTATCTTTTCATGTGCTTGTTAGACATTTCTGTGTCTTCTGTGGAGAAATGTCCATTCAAATCCTTTGCTCATTTTATTTGGATTATTTATCCCTTTCTAATTAGTTTAAGAGTTCTTTATATATTCTGGATATGATGCTCATATTACATATATGACTTGTAAATATATTCTCTCATTTTGTGAGCTCTCTTTTAACTTTCTTGGTGGTATGGATTTAAATTACTTCCGGTGTCCTTTTAATTCAGCCTGAAGGATTCCTTTTAGTATTTCCTGTAAGGTAGTTCTGCTAATGATGCATTCTCTCAATTTTTCTTTTCCTGGGAGTGTCTTAATTTGCAAATCCAATTCCTTGTTGACAATTTTTTCTTTCAGCTCTTTGAAAATGTCATCTTACTGCTTTCTGACCTTCATGATTTCTGATGAGAAGTCAGCTGTTAATTTTATTGTATATGATGAGTTGTTTTCTTTTGCTCTTTTCAAGATTTTCTCCTTGTTTTGGCTTTCAGTAGTTTGACTATGTTGTATCAGGATGTAAACTACTTTCCTGTTGGTTTTTACAGCTACCATGGTTGTAAGTGTGCTGGTTTTTAAGGATGTTGTAGAACTGGGGAGAGAAAAAATGGAAGTAGATCAAAATACAATACATAAACCCTTCTGTTCTTACCAAGGCTCATAATTTTCATTTGAATGAATGCTTTTCAGATTGTTGAAGATCTTCAATTAATTTCCAGAGTTCTTGAAAATTTGATTTTAACAATCAAATTTTATGGAGAACCTAATGAATCATTCCAGAAGTTCTGTGATATCCCTTTTTTTCTTTATCATATTTTGTTTTATTTTATTGAAATTTCTATTCCTCTCTGACATCTTCTATTTGTGGATGTGATTTTTATTATCAGCTATAGAGAAGTAGGATCTAGCCCAATGTAAATGTGACCTTGAGCCTATAATATGTCATGTGATTAAATCCATGAAACTTAAGAGCCACCAGCCAAGTGGTGTTATGACATTGGGTATCTCATTATTGTCAGGACAGTAAAAACCTTTCATTTGTATAACAGGTTCATGTTGTATGTGGCGATGTGGGACAGCTGTAATGTTTTCTTGATGCAATCATAGGTCTTGAAGGAGAACTTGATGATAGGTGTACAGAGAGTAGAGGATTCCAGCATCAAAAAAGGGCTTGCAGGGGCACCTGGGTGGCTCAGTGGGTTAAGCCTCTGCCTTCGGCTCAGGTCATGATCCCAGGGTCCTGGGATCGAGCCCCGCATTGGGCTCTCCGCTCAGCGGGGAGCCTGCTTCCCCCTCCTCTCTGCCTGCCTTTCTGCATACTTGTGATCTCTTTCTCACTCTGTCAAATAAATAAATAAAATTAAAAAAAAAAAAAAAGGGCTTGCAAAGTGATGTCAGGCTTTATAGTAAAAACTCCAGAAACTCCAGTAAAAGACTCTAGAGACTATGGAGTCAGCCTTGTAGGAGCAACTGGAATGTCATGGGTAACCAGGCTGAAGGAAATGATTCATCCCCCCAAATGACCAAAACAAAAATCAGAGCAGCGTCTGTTATAGCAGGAAGTTTGAAGAATACAGGCAGAGAAGAATTCCTAGACCACAGGGGCTGGACCTTCTTTAGTTGCTAATTCTTGAATCTTGACTGATATAGATGAGACACTCATGGGTATCTGTTGAAAGTATGAGAATTTAATAAAAATGATTCTGGGGACATTTGTTTAATATTTGCTTCTTTCTATTGGGGCGTTCATTGTTGATTTTCCTTGTGATCATTTATACCTTGGAGGCATCATAAAGGTATCCTATGTATCTTATACGGTTATTATTCACTTGTAAACCTGCCTGGAGACTTAGCTGAGCTTTATATTGCATTTTTGCAAATTGAAACACTAAATAGTACTCTCTGTTGCTTGGGAATGTTGGTAGCTAAGGCCTTCACTCTTAGAAAGTAGTTTCCTGCTTCTAGTTTACTATTGCATGAAGTCAATTCATTTTGTAGATGAATAAGTTTAATATTTATTATGAACTCATAGGGCACTTGCACAACCATTTGAAAATCCCTTATGTTCCTAGAATAGAAAGTATAATACATTTTTGCTTTTTTAGAACAATTTATATCAGCAGGAATCAGAAGACCTATATTTGAGCTCCAATTCTGACCTTTACTGTCTAAGGAAATATGGATAATTCACTTGATATTTATAAGCTTGAATTTCCTCCTTTGTAAAATGGGTACAATAATACCTTATAATGTTATTGAATAGATTGAAAGAGTTAAAAAATTAAAAGGCTTAATAGAAACACTTGTCTTTATACTCCAGAGGCAGACTCTTGTGTTCCTGCCCACAAATTGAGGTTGTTTTCCTGATGGTGTAGGATTTAAGAAAATTTTTCAGATGAATGAGGGCAAGAAGGCAGCTTGGCAGATGGTGGGTGGGTGGCTATTGCTGGCATGGGAGGGTGTGCGTAGAAACATGTCTGGAGGCTGGAGTAGGAGGAAGAAGGAGAGGGAGCCAACACTAGGTTGGCTAGGCTAGAGTAAGGCAGTGAGTCTATAAGGAATAACAGGAACGTTTATCTTGGGCCTTTTCAGTGTTGAAAGGGTAGATGTTCATGTGGAGCTACAAATTATTAGCCATTAGCTAAGTGGATGCCAACATGTCATTTTGATTTTGGCACAGCTTTGGATTTCTTTCTTCTTTGTATTTTTCTATACCTTTCTCTCCTCTTCCTCTCCATCCTCCCCGCCACCCTCCCCCCTTGCTCTCTCATTCTCTCTCTCCCTGTTTCTTTGTTTCTTTAGGTGGACTTGAAATTTGGAGTTTGGTAATATTTCATATTGACTCCGTTTGGCAGTTTAGGAATTGCCACCTTATGCCGTGCCCTGATGACATAATTGACTTTCCTATAGGTGACAGGTCCTAAAACAATTTTAACTCGATCTTTTTCCTCAAATAGTTGAAGTATTTTATAATGACATCTACATTTGGAACACCCAATTTTCACATGTGGATTCTTATCCAAAAGAGCCAGTAGAGTTGCTTAAATATAGGATAAACTACAGAAACCAAAACCTCAATACAGAATAAACTACAGAAAGCAGATAACTTTTCAGAAGGAGCAAATTTTCTTAGAAAGGCTAAGTATTCAAACAAAATGATAGTTGGTTTCAGATAGCAATCATTACTTATTTATTGGAGGATTACCAGGCATAGCCCACTCCTTAGAAGCCAAAAACATTTGTGGGCAGAAAAGTAAAAGGGTGTTTGCTAATGTCCACTCTGAGTTAGATGTTAGATAGTTAGCTGAAACAAGAGAGAAAGATCCCTTTCTCTTATCCCTCTCTCTTGACTGGGTGAAATTCTTTTTTGCAAAGATCAACACTCCTGTAGTTTTGATCACAACCTCTTCCGTTTTCCAAGATTGAGTTCCATCAGCTGTCTTCAGTCTTCCTTGCATCTCCAGATGACTCTAGTTAATCCCTGCCTTCAGTCTATCAAACAGGCTTATGTCCTTCTTATTCTAAAGAATAATCTGCTCTTAAATTACTGACCTTACTCTTTCTCTTCTTTGCAGATTTTAAGAAAAATGCTGATTTATCCTTATTGCTTCTCCTCTTTTTCTTCCCATTCTTTCCAGTCTCTTATAGTTTGGAATTTTCACCCACCACTCTTTATAGGCCATGTTTTCTAGGATCAGCAGCAAAGTCCTAATTATCCCCCCAGTTATTATTCTGGGTTTCTGGTCAAGCAAATATTGGGTAGGTGGGTAGGTAATGTCATGATAGCTGTGGGTGCTGGGATCAGATCTCCTGGTCAGTGACCAAGAAATATTCTATTTAGAGTCTCAGAGGGAGCGTGGGCTTGCTAACACCTCGATTTCAGACTCTAGCTTCCATAATGGTGAAATAATACATTTCTGTTGTTCTTAGCCACCCAGATTGTGGTACTTTGCTACAGAAGCCCTAGAAAGCTAAAACAGTGAAGAGCAGTCAGATGCTTCACAAGGGTGGTGGGTGAAATGGAAAGAAGATGATGAATTCACCAACAAGGAAGATGTGAGTGTCTTTTAAGAGAGCTGTTTCAGTGATCTTACCGAGAAAGATTACGGGGAAGTAAAGGAGTCTGTCATGGTGTGTAGAGAAATGGGGGCTCTAGATACAGAGCCACTTTCCCCGTAAGTTTATTAGGTGAAGAGAGAAATAGGTGTTTTAATAGAGGATGGCACAGGATAAAGAATAGGACTCTTCAAAAACAGAACTGTCCATTTTGAGTGGGAAGGAGAAGACAATAGAGAGCCCTTTTTGTACGTAAGATAGCTGAAGAAAATGGGTGTAAGCTTTATAGTCAGATCCCTAAAAAGATCAGGGAATCTATAATTTATCTACTAGCAAGAACATTGTTGGAAGAATAGCCTTTATAAAGAGGGAGGACACCACTAGTCTTTGAGACTAGACACTAGGATAAGAAATAAATATAATAAGGAATATTAAGATAGAAATAAAGTATAACCAGTTTAGCTCCAACACTTGTTTTGCAAATGTGAATTTGTTCCAACATGATTGATATATTAAGGAAAATTTTGAGTATGATCAGAATTTCATATTTGCTTACTATGTGCATTTCATCCACAAGAAATAGCAGGTGAATGCAATGCAGTAAATTCTACCCAGCCCAACCAGGTCACATAGGACTATAAAAACCACACCTACACACTTGAAACATACCAGCTATCTCGGTTCAATGTGTGTGTGTGTGTGTGTGTGTGTGTGTGTGTGTGTGTTATAAGTAAGTCACATCTGTCCACATCTGGTGTTAAAAATTGCCTTCCAATTTCCAATAACCCTTCTACTACTTGGCAAAAACTCATAAGCTGCAATTCTTTCCACATCTCTTCCACAAGTAAACTTGATATTCAGTGCTACATTTATTGTGGTATTTATGAATTTCTTAACCATCAGCATGTGTAAAATTTGCTACCATTTTTGTTAGGTTTCTATCTTTTTTTTACACCACTGATAAAGCTTTTGATTGTTGTTTCCCAACCTCCCTCTTTCCTACAAATCTTGTGGTTTTTATTACACAATTTTGTGTTATGGGGATTTTTTAAAAAAAGAAACTGAAATTGCATTTTGCATTTTTAAAAATATTATTAGGGCTATTATCCATTTGTTAGCTCCAATTTTTAATTTTTTTAAATACTAGTATAATTTTTTAAAATACTAGTATAATTAATATATAATGTTATATTAGTTTAAAGTGCACAATATAATGAATGACAAGATGTCATTCTTTGTTTTGTGGTTCAATAATATTCCATTGTTTTGTTCCCTGGAATTTTATTATTGAAAGAGTCACAAATTATATCATGCAAATTAGGTCAGTTAGTAAATTAAGTTTATAGCTCAAGTGATTTTGGGCATAAAGACAATAGAGGAGGAAGATCATCATGCTCACATGCTTTATTTTTGGGGCATTAGAATTCTTACTGCATATTGAGTTGCATGAATTTGAAGTGATTTATGTTCAGAATATTCTATTTATTTATTTATTTATTTGTTTAGAGTTTATTTATTTATTTGAAAGAGAGAGACACAGCAAGAGAGGGAATACAAGCAGGGGGAGTGGGAGAGGGAGAAGCAGGTTTCCCGCTGATCAGGGAGCCTGATGCAGTGTTCGGTCCCAGGATCCCAGGATCATGACCTGAGCTGAAGACAGATGCTTAACAACTGAGCCACCAAAGCACCCTTGTTTTTAGAATATTTTAATCATCAAAAATAATATAGAAAACATTCTTCATCTTTTTGGTTTTCACTTCAGGGAGTAAGAGTAAATTATAAAGTTGTTCTTATCCTGGTTTCACATTATCACATATACTTGGATATCTAATTTGGTTTCTATTTTTATCCTCATGTTCTTTTAAAATATACAGTCTTATCTTATATAGTATTTTGTGTCTCTCTTTTTTTTCTACAGACTTATGGTAGCAAAAGTTATTAATGTCTTCTATATGTTATATTATTCAACATTTTTGGGCTTGATTTTCCTTACATTAGCAAAATCTGTAAGTAATCAGGTCATGAAAATAAAAACCTGCTCATTTTGAGATTATGTTAATTGATGAGAAAAGTTTTTTTATGATGGGATTCAACAAGACCTTGGTGATATTATTTGCTATTGTTATATAAAAATGAAATGATAGAAAACTATGAAATGATTGGTTTTAATGTCATATAAATTTGGTATAATTTTTGGGACGCCTGGGTGGCTCGGTTGGACGACTGCCTTCTGCTCAGGTCACGATCCCGGAGTCCAGCTCTATGGGGAGTCTGCTTCTCCCTCTGACCTTCTCCTCGCTCATGCTCTCTCTCACTAACTCTCTCTCAAATAAATAAATAAAATCTTAAAAAAAAATAGTATAACTTTTAATCTTAATTTAAAAAGAAATAAATCCCAATTATGCAAACATATTTATTCAAAAACATTTATTAAGACATTCTTTGCAAAATGCTGAAATTCCAAAATGTTTCCTTTCTCTTTAAAATTTATAGATATTTATAATATATCTACATATTTATAATTAAAGTGGGTTTTTTTATAAAGAGTGTATATAGTCAATTCTCACTCTTTTACTTTGACTGGTAATCTGTCATTTAACTATGTTTAGACCATTCATATTTAAAGTGATTATTTATGATTGGAATAAAATCATATAGCTGGTTGTTTTCTATTTCTTCCATTTCTTTTCTCCTCCATCTATCTATCTTTCTTTCTTTCTTTCTTTCTTTTCTTCTTCTTTCTCATTTTCTCTCTATTTCCTTCTTTCCTTTGTCCTTCCTTCTTTTTTCTGCCATCTCTGTATTTAATGAAACTTTTAAAATTAATTGGAGGGGGAGAGGAACCATGAGAGACTGTGGACTCCAAGAAACAAACTGAGGGTTTTAGAAGGGAGGGGTTGGTGGGAGGTGGTGGGTATTAAGGAGGGCACGGGCACGTATTGCATGGAGCACTGGGTGTGGTGCATAAACAATGAATCTTGGACACTACGTCAAAAACTAATGATTGTATGGTGACCTAACATAATAAAAATTTAAAAAAAGAAATTTGAGATCTGAAAAATAATAAAATTAATCAGTTTTAACTCCTCTATTGATATCATTTATACTTCTTTTTTTTTCAACTTAGTGGTTGTCCCATGGTTTACAAATACCTGTTTTAAAATAATCTGAGCCTCCCTTCAAATAATATTATACCAATTAATGTGGTGTATAAAGATCTTATAACAGAATAGTCCTAATTTCTACCTTCCATTTTTTGTATCATTGCTATCATACATTTTACTTTTACATATGCGTAAATATACAACATATAATTACTGCTTTGCTTTAGACAGAAGTAGTAAGTTATTTTTTAGAGAATTAAAAAAAAAGAGCATTTTATTTCAACTTACTCTTTTTCTGACATTCTTCATTTCTCTGTGTAGATCAAAGCTCCAATTCATAATCTGAACAGCTCCCTTCAATCCTGCCTGCTGAGTAGTCTGTTAGCAATGAATTCCCTCAGTTTTTGCTCCTCTGAGATAGTCTTTTTTTCTTCTTCATTTTAAAATAGTATTTTCACTGGGTATAGGATTCTTCATTACCAGGATTTTTTCTTTTAGTACCATAAGATGTTACTCACTGTTTTCTTGCTTGCATATATTATGACAAGAAGTCTGCTATGATTTTTATCCTTTCTATTGTTCATGTGTCTTTTTCCTCTGACTGCCTTCAAGATTTTGTCTGTCTTTGGTTTTCTTTACAGCATTTCAAATATGATGTGCCTAGGCGTGGTGGCGGTATAAGTAGTGGGGTATGTGTGTGTGTGTGTGTGTGTATTAGTGTTTATCCTGCTTGATGAGATTTTTGGAACTGTGGTTTGTTTGCTGCATCTAATTTTGAAAAAAATTGACTATTATCTTTTTCAAATGTTTCTCGGGCCCTGTTCTTTTTCTTCTCTTTCTGGGATTCCATTTGTGTATCTATAAGACTATTTGTTTGATATTGTCCTACAGCTGTTGGGTACTCTGTTTTGTTTCTTTGTTTTGTTTTATTTTATTTTGTTTTGTTTTTTCCCCCTCTTTGTGTCTATATTAACCTGCCTAAAAATTCATTGACTCTTTTCTAAGCCATGTTGAAATTACTGATGAACCGGTCACAAATTTTTTTCACATCTGTTACTAGGTTTTTGATTTCTAGAATTTGTTCTAGCTCTTTTTTATAGTTCCTAATTGTTCTGTGTAATCTTGTATGTTGTCTGCATCTTCCATTAGAGACTTAACATATTTATCATAATTAGATCAGATTGCTTGTCTGGTAGTTTCAACATCTGTGTCATATCTGAGTGTGGTTTTGATAATTGCTTGGTCTTTTCAGACTATGGTTTTCCTCTCTTTTTCCATGATCTTTTGTTTTCTTGGAAACTACATATGTTGTATAGAATAGAAGACCCTAGGGTCAGTATTGTTCCTGTGTGCAGATAAGCACACCTCCCTGTGCTCAGCACTTGGTTTAAGAATTCATGCTGATGTCATCAGTAGTTGGGCTGAGATTAAAGACTGCTGTTGCTGCGGTTATACTTAGTGTATCACAGTCTTCAGATTCCTTTAAGAACACCTGTGTTTAGGACATACTCTAATTGGTCAGAGAGGTTTTCTCTGTGTTTGTTTCCCAACTGACTTGAGCACCCCTACTTGGATGTGGCCCTTCTGATCTGCCTGTTGCTGCTCTCCCAGCTGTATTCCATTGTTATTTTATTTTTTTTTAATTTTTTATTTTTTATAAACATATATTTTTATCCCCAGGGGTACAGGTCTGTGAATCACCGGGTTTACACACCATTGTTATTTTTACTGAAAAGTTGTTAATGTGGTGACGAGAGGGTAGGAAAGAGGTATGTATCTTTTCTGATATTCTGATTAAGCCTTAGTCTTGGTTGGGCATTATGAACATGGTTCTGGAGTTATGTCCTTCACAAGTGTTCCTTCCCTTCTCCAGATATAGTGGGTCTAGCACAGATTTCTCCTCCTCCTCCAGGGCCAGAGATATGTTTTCTTCCTGTTTCTCTGCCCAGGCTGCAGTGGGTTTCCACCATTGTCCTCAGATGACTGTTTCTGTTGCTCTTCCTTCTGAAGATTAAATTCTCTGTTCCAAAGGGGAGATAGAGGAGAAATAGGTCTGGGAAGAATTTCAGAAATAGGTCTGGGAAGAATTGACTGCTATTTCTCCTCCCAGCCAGACTAGGAGGAAATCTTTCTTAATGTTCTCCCTAATCTTCCCTGCAAATGCCTAGTGGGGTTTTTAGAGGAATAGTCTGTAAGTAGGGGCAAACTTTTGTGATAGTTCACACTAGCCTTTGGCAATTTGTTGAGAATTTCTAGGTGAATTACTGTACTGACTTATAGGAGATCTGCTGGCATCTGCCCCAGATAAGCAAATATTTAAGTCCTATGTCTACCTGCAAAAGCCTGTCTTTCTCTTGTTTTGGGGTTAGTTTCTTACCTTGGAACCTAGTTTTCAAGAAAAGTAATTAATTTACAGTTTATTCTGGAGCTTTTTCTTGTTGTGAAGGTGAGAGTGATGCCATCCTTTCCAACTCTCTACATCTCTAAGCTCAAACTAGAAGTGTGTGTGTGTGTAGGCAGATAGATTTATTTCCTTTTGTGAGATTGTTTCTGGAATTGTCCTAAATAAAGAGCTTAAAATTCTATATAAAAACTTAATATGTATAAAGGCTCAATAACCAGTTGGGCAAATAAAATATTACTCAGGGACATAAGTCTCTATGCTCTAACTTCTCCAAGAATGGAATAAAAGTCTTAGACTGTAGCAGCAAAATTAAAGTAATATTCAAGAAAGAACTTGTAAATAATAAAGGTAGAATAGCCTAGGAATAATATTTATTAAATATTTTTCTTCTATGACAATATATAACAACAGCTGGAGCATTTTTAGCATTTTATTTATTTATTTGAGGTAAAGAGAGAGTGCACATATGAGCTGGTGGAGGAACAGAGGGAGAGGGACAAGCAGACTCTGTTCTGGGCATAGAGCCAGATGTGGGGCTCAATCTCATGACCTTAAGATCATGACCTTACCCAAAATCAAGAGTCAGATACCTGACTACATGAGCCACTCAGGTGCTTCTTACTATGCCCTGATTTAGAAGAAACCAACCTATCAGTAGGAGAATTTCATTTTTGAATTATAAATAGACTGCTTAATTGTGATATTCAATAGACAGTATTAGATACTAAAAATATAAACTGTTTAATGAGGAAAAAATGAGAAATATTTTCAAATATCCATTTGGAGTCAGGAGACTAGAAAGTTCTTAAGAAGGATCTAAACTGTGGAAAGAACCAAGATGCCCTTCAATGGACGAATGGATAAGGAAGATGTGGTCCATATACACTATGGAGTATTATGCCTCCATCAGAAAGGACGAATACCCAACTTTTGTAGCAACATGGATGGGACTGGAAGAGATTATGCTGAGTGAAATAAGTCAAGCAGAGAGAGTCAATTATCATATGGCTTCACTTATTTGTGGAACAGAACAAATATCATGGAGGACCAGGGGAAATAGAGAGGAGAAGGTTGTTGGGGGAAATTGGAAGGGGAGGTGAACCATGAGAGACTATGGACTCTGGAAAACAATCTGAGGGTTTTGAAGGGGTGGGGGGTGGGAGGTTGGGGTACCAGGTGGTGGGTATTATAGAGGGCACGGATTGCATGGAGCACTGGGTGTGGTATAAGACTAGAATACTGTTACGCTGAAAATAAAAAAATAAATTAAAAAAAAAAGAAGGATCTAAACAAAATGTTTCATCCAGTTTCTCAAAAAGCATTTCAGAAAGACCAAATTATTTCTTCCTCAGAAGATAGGGTCTTCAAAGGATATTATTCATTTCAGTGTAGTTCAGCAAGTGTTTATAGAGTACACACAATATTTTCAACACTGTGCTAAGACCTCTGATAGGTACAGAACTATAAAACAAGGAACAATCACATTGAAGAGAAGGGACATGTGCACTGAAACAGGTAAGATGCCAGAAATTTTATGACTTAGTGTCCCATTAAACAGTATAGATAAAAAATGTTTTAGGCACTCAGAGAAAGGATCTACAGTTCTCTCTCGGGACTTGCTAAAGCAAAATCTTTTATAGCTGTTGACTAGTGGACCTTTCAACTGGGATCAGAGTGTGCTGGAAATGTCATTTTATAAAAACAGGGTAGCTTACTAAGCTTAAGGGAGACAAGAAATTTGCCTCTCATTGGATTCATAGTTCATTTTTTTTTTCTGTGCTTCTTTGTGCTTCTCAAATGACCAACATGACCAACCCTAAACTCAGCAGCAATTATCTTTTGCTGAATATTCTCTGCATTTTCTTAAACTTACTAGGCAACTAAAACTTCAAAGTATTATTTTTAAAAAATCTCACTGAAAACTTTGGCTTATTCTTCAGTCTAATCAGAATTCAGCTTTCAAATTAGTTTTCATAGCTACTTTGGGAATCAATATGATACATGCACTGGGACTCTATATAAATATGTTCCTTATTGTCTCATGGAGATGATTGGAGGGAAACACATGGGCAGAATTTTGGACAATTGATAAGACAATTAGATATCATAGGTAAAAATAGAAAAATATGATAGTGAATACTACCCTGTAACACCAATGGTCATGAGGGACCTCTTAAGGACCATGAGAATGATCTGGACTCTAACAGTTAATGGATTTGATGTAACATAAAGATTTATCTAAGAAAACTAATGGTTATAAAAATGTATAACTAATAATGAAATTACACAGTATTACTGCCCCCAAATCCTGTTCAGAAAAGTCAGTCATTGAATAATTTTCTTAAAAAAATTATTTATTATGCAAAGGAATGAGGTTTTATTTCCATATACTATTATGAAGTGATTTCCAGGAGATGTAATATAGTGGAAAAAAGTAGAGAAAAACAAGTATGCTACCATTTATTTAAGAAAAGGGATATTATATGAATATATGGTGTTTTCATCTTTTCCTCTGGAGGTACAAAAATAAAATAAAACCAATGACAGATCAAGATGAAATGGACCAATTTCATGAAAGACACAATTTGCCAAAACTTATGCAAAAAAATAGACCACCTAAATAAATTGTCTATTAAAGAAATTGAATCAATTCATAACTTTCTAAAATAAAAAGCAACATGTCCAGATGGGTACACTGGTGAATTCTACCTTTAAGAAAGAAATTATACCAATTCTCTACATTTTCTTTTAGAAATTAGAAGCAGGGGGAGTATTTCCTAACTCATTTTATGTGGTCAGCATTGCCATAGCACCAAAGCTAAAGACATCACAAGAAAAGAAGACTACAGATCAATATTTTTTATGAACATAGATGCAAAGTTCCTCAACAAAATATTAGCAAATTGAATCCCACAATCTGTAAAAAGATTTATATACCATGACCAAATGGGATTTATTGTGGGTATTCAAAAATCAATTAATGTAATCCATTACATCAACAGAGTAAACAACAACAACTTATGACCATATCAGTAGATGCAGAAAAAGGTTTCACCCAAATTAAACACAAATTCAAGATAAATGCTCTCAGTTATCTAGGAATAGAGGAGAATTTACTCAGTTTGATCAAAATATCTACAAAAGAAAATTATAGCTAACACTATACTTGATGGTAAGAAACTTGAAACTTTCTAATTTAGATCAGGTATGAGACAAGGATATCTCTTCTCACTATTGTTTTTCAATATCATGGTGGAAGTCCTAGCTAATGCAAATAGACAAGGAAATGAAATAAAAGGTATACATATTGGGAAGGAAGAAATAGAACTATTTCTGTTTATAGATAACACAATCATCTATGTAGAAAATCCAAAACATTCAATAAAAGAAGTCCTGGAACTAATAAGTGAGTATAGCAAGTTTTCCAGGTATGAGGCTAATATATAAAAGTTCATCTCTTTTCTGCATATTAGCAGTGAACAAATAGGATTCGAAATTTTAAAAAGCACGGTATGATTTATGTTAGCAGCCCTCAAAAATGAAATACTTAGATGTAAATCTAACAAAATTTGTACCAAATTTATATGAGTAAAATACGAAAGTCTAATGAATGAGATTAAAGAACTAAATCAATGAAGAGATATTGTATGTTAATAGATAAGAAGACTCAGTATTGTCAAGATGTCAGTTCTTCCCAACATGAACTATAGATTCAGTGCAGTCCCAATAAAATCCCCACAAGTTATTTTATGGATATTGATAAACTAATTGTAAAGTTTATATGGTGAGGCAAAAGGTTCAGAATAACCATGACAGTATTGAAGGAGAACAAAGTTGGAAGACTGACGCTACCTGACTTCAAAAATTACTATAAAACTAAAGTAATTACAACAGTGTGGTATTGATGAAATAATAGACATATACATCAGTGTAACAGAATAGAGAGTATAGAAATAAGACACCATAAATATAATCAACTGATCTTTGACAAAGGAGCAAATGAAGTAAAGATGATCTTTTCAATAAATGGTGCCATCACAACTGTACATCCATATGAAAAAATTGAATATAAACTGGACATCCATATGAAAATGATATGGACACACTGGACATCCATATAAAAAAACTGAATGTAGACATAGACCTTACACCCTTCACAAGAACTAACTCAAAATGAATCATAGTATATAAAACACAAAGTTATAAATCACTTAGAAGGTAACATAAGAAAAAAATCTAGATGACCTTGAATTTGGCGATGACTTTTTAGATACAAGACAAAAGCATGATTCATGAAAGAAATAATGGATAAGCTGGACTTAACTAAAATTAAGAACTTCTGCTCTGCAAGACAATGTCCAGATAATAATAAGAAAACCACAGCCTGGCAGAAAATATTTGCCAAGACACATCTGATAAAGAACTGTTAACTAAAATATGTGAAGAACTCTTAAAAACTTGACAATAAGAAAACAAACAACCTGATTAAAAATTGAGCCAAAGGACAGACACCTTACCAAAGAAGATATACAGATAGCAAATAAGCATATGAAAAGATGCTTTGCATCGTATGTCATCAGGTAAATACAAATTAGAGTAATGAGATTCCACTATATACCTATTACAGTGGCCAAAATTTGGAACACTTATAACACCAAATGATGGTGAGGATGTGGAGCAACAGGAATTCTCATACCTTGCTGGTGGGAATGCAAAATTGTACAGCTACTTCAGAAGATAGTTTAGCAGTTTCTTACAAAGCTGAATATGCTCCTATCATACACTCCAGCATTTGTATTCTTTGGTATTTACCCAAAGCAGTTGAAAACTTATGTGAACACAAAAACCTGCACATAGATGTTCATAGCAACTTGACCTTTACCCATAATTACCAAAACTTAGAAGCAACCCCGATGCCCTTCAGTAGATGAATGGAAAAAACAACACGTTGTTGTACACTTAGACAATGAAATATTATTCTACAGTAAAAGGAAATGAACTATCAAGCCTTGAAAAAACATGGGAGAAACTTAAATGCATATTACTGAGTGAAAGAAGCCAGTCTGAAAAGGCTGCATACTTTATAATTCCGAGGATATGACACTCTGGAAAAGGCAAAACTATGGAGACAGTAAAAAGATCAGTGGTTTCCAGGGTTTGGATAGTGAGAAGGAATGAATAGGAGGAACACAGAGGATTTTAGAGCAGTGAAATACTCTATATGATATCACATGATGGGGACATATCATTATACATTTCTCCAAACCCATAGAATATAGGACACCAAGAGTGAACTTTAATGTAAACTATGGATTTGGGTGAATATGACCAGTTAACATAGGGTCATTGATTGCAATAAATGTACCACTCTGATGGGCGTTGCTGGTAATTGGGGAGACTCTGCATGTTCTGGGGCAATAGGGGTATGGGAAATCTCTGTAACTTTCTCAATTTTGTTGTGAACCTTAAACTTCTATGAAAAAAAAACTTAATTAAAAAAAGAAACAAAATGAACAGCACTTTTACACTTATAACTTGAATCCTCTTACGCTGAATAGCCTTACCTGTTGTATATTATACCCAGTGAAACTGTGCCAAGTTAATTGAACTTTGTTCCAAAAGGTGACGAAGTTCATACAACTGGAAAATGCAAGCAACCTGGTTAGAGCCTTGGTGTTTTGTCCATACATTAGTTACAACATCTGTGGCAATGACACCAGCTGCATGCTCATGTAGTGGAAATGTTTTTCATTTCCCTAGATTTTCTTCATGTCTGCGGGTGCCGCAGAAGGCAAATGAAAGTTGTCGGTGATTTCCAGGCTGCTAGAGAATCCAGACATTACATAAGGCATCTGAAACTTTGTGAATGATGTGTCTTTATGGGTACCTCATCAAGTGTTGTTTCCCAGGAGCCTCTAGGATATATGTTGGGTGCTAAAATACAAACGCTGATTCTTCTGAGTGACTATTCTGCTCTTGTGCAGAATGTCTGTGTCTAATACAAAAATAGAAGAAGATAATGAATGTACAGTCTTTGTTTTGTTTTTTCTTAACATTGCATCAACTAGAAAGCTTAAAGATGGACATCCTCTCAATGTATAATCATAGACATTTATCTTAGGTATGGCTGATTAAAAAATACAAAAATCTATCTCTCGTTACAAGGGTTTCCTGGCTACTTCTTACCAAAAATGTGTAACTCTTTTTTTTGTTTGTGTGTGTGTGGTTTACTTTTCTTTCTTTTTTTAAATTTTGCTTGACAAACAGAATTTCTGGTATGGGTTTAAGATTTCAAATAGAGTTCTCATTTTTTTTCATTCTTACATTTGTCTCATGAACACAATTCCTAAAGTTCAACACCTTACTATATGTGAACATATGTACTTTAAGAATTCATAACTTATATAATCAGGCTTTCAATTTATTTGGTGATAATTTTGGAGACAGAATTGGAATATTAGCCAACACATATTCCCTTCCATTTTCCTCTGTATTTTCACTAAAAAATGTTCTTTGTTTTCAAAAAATTTTTGCCAGTAACGAGTGAGGAAGAACATTTAGTATCTCAAGAGGAAATGGATAGCTCTTGTCACCCTGAGGAAATGCTGTTGTTACGGTTACTGAGTGCTGACTTTGTGGTGTTGGAAATACATGGAAGTGAATCAATTTAAGTTACCTTTGTCTTTAAAGGCTGATGTGCCACAGAATTAGGTTTCTGAGAGAAAAATGAACAAAATAAGCAGGTCCTTGGTGGCAGAGATGTCTCATTCTTATGTGCACTATAGAGTGTCAAAATTAATATTTATTGACTGCCTGCAAGGGGTAAAGTTGGTTTGAGATATTCTACATACATCATTTAATTAAAATTTCCCCATCTGCTGGATGTAGGCTGCAAATGAACAGGTACTTGAGAGAGCAATGGGCATACAACTGTGTGTCCAGGTCTGTTAGACCATACCCATCTTTATTGTATCATGTTGCCCATTGGGTCAGAGACTGAGATATGTTAGCAGATCTCAAAAAACATGGCAAAAAGTTGTCACTTGTCCTTCAAAGAGCAAAATCTTCTGAACTGCATGTATTATTAAGGTAGGAGATGATATTCTCCTTTTTTCAGTCAGAAGTTATCATGGTAGTTACATGGCTAGAGAATTATATTGCTAAAATGTGTCTCAACCATCTCCTTTAGTCCATTCACTCCTTGACTACATGAGTATAAATATATGATGTATGGATTTCTGATACTTGTCCATTTGTCTATTTGGATTTGAGTTTATCCCTTAACTTAGAGAAGTACCTGGGTATAGCACTTGTATTAGTCAGAGTTCTCCAGAGAAACTGACCAAAAGGTTATGTATTCATGTACAGAGGGGTAGAGAGAGAGAGAGAAAGAGAGAGAGAGATTGTTTTGAAGGAATTGGCTCATGGAGATGGAAGTCCAAAATCGCAGGGTAAGCCAGCAAACTGGAGACCCAGGAAAGAGCCAGTGTTGCAGTCTAAATCTAAAGACAGTCTACTGACAGAAATCTTTCTTGCTCTGGGGAGATCATTCTTTTTTCTGTTCAGGCCTTCAACTGATTAGATAAGGCCCAGCAATATTGTAGAGGTCAATCTTTTTTACTCGGGTCCATTCTTTAAATTTTAATTTCATCCAAAACACCTTCACAGATACAAGCACAATAATGTTTGACCAAATATCTGGGTACCATGGCTTGCCAAAGTGACATAAATTAATCATCCTAAGCCCTGAAACTCCTTCTTCAACAACCAAAGAAGAATTTATAGGATATGGAGTTTATTGAGGTACATTAAAGTTGTACATCTCCCAGATTCAGGAGTAGCAAAATGTTGGCCACTTAATAATCCTTCAAGGAGCCCTTTTCCTCAGTACACTAGGGTTTACTGTATGGAGGTTTACTCCATTTTACTAACTAGATTGACTTATGCACAGCTCTCTGCAACTTTCCTTGGGAGTCCTAGTGTGAATGAAAGATGTCATTGCTTTAGCTCCTTAGCCAGCATTTCACAGCGGCCAAGAATGTGAAGGAGGACATATCTGCATCCCTCACGTTTTCTACATATTTGCCATCAGCCCAAGGTTTGAACGGTTTTGATTTAATAATGAGGTTTGTAACTTATAGGAAGGTCATAACTTTGATCTGAGAGCACTTAGTTATATGGTGGATATAAGACACCTAGTTGATCAATACCAATCATTTGCTTTCCATCATTAGGGTTCTTTTTTTTAAAGATTTTATTTTATTTATTTGACAGAGATCACAAGTAGGCAGAGAGGCAGGCAGAGAGAGAGGAGGAAACAGGCTCCCTGCTGAGCAGAAGCTCGATGTGGGGCTCTATTCCAGGACCCTGAGATCATGACCTGAGCCGAAGGCAGAGGGCTTTAACCCGCTCAGCCACCCACGCGCCCCCATCATTAGGGTTCTTAATAAAGCAGAAAGATGGGAGCAAATCTCTTCCCCCCACCTTTTTTCCCACATGGATTCATTCTTTTACCATTTATTTCTTAAAAATCTTACTCCTCCCTGATTATATAGCCCTATTGAACTTGGGAGGATCTAATGCACAGGCATTGATGTACACTTGCTTATCTAATTGTGCTTCTTTACTACCTGGAACATTGTCTGGTGTGTTATCAGACTAGTCCTTCATGGCCACACCCCACTCAACTTAGATCAACTTCCAGAGCCCACTAAAGTTTGTAAATTCTTTCTATCTAGCAATATTGTCTATCTTATTGCATAAAAAATTAACAAATACTATGTAATGCTAACAAGAAGAGAACCTATCTATGAGACTAAAAGCTCTAATTCTAGAAAATATTTGAATAGCTTTAAATTTATACAGATGATTTTACTTGGCACTTCAACCTTCATTTCTTGAGTTTACCTACATCACTCTGTTTTTATTTTTAAACTCTGAGCAATAATGTTTGCTTCCTTCTTGCCTTTACCTAGAAAGAATGTGGGTTTATATACAAGATCTAATTTGCTCTTATTAACTTGGAGATCTTTCTGAAGTTTAGAAGCACACACAGCTTGTTAACACCTATGCTATCATAAATAAACAACTCATATTCTTACTCATACATTCTCTCTCTTCATTCTGCAATGCAGAACTTGGATCAGGAGCAGTGGGAGTTATGTATATGCTTCCTAAAGAGGCCTCATTCTCACAGGACATCAAAATAGTCTGGGAAGATAGTATCAGCAATAGGTGTTCAGTGGGAGAGAAGGAGTCTACTGCCGGCATTTGAATTATGTAAAAGACAGATTCATGCAGTATGTAAGTCGTAGGGGACTGTGTTGTTCATAAAAGCCTTAAATTCAAACATATTCTCTGTATTTATTTCAACCTTATGCCAGAAAGACATGCTGTACATAAAGATGCTGTTTCTTTCACAGCCATTGTACCGAAAAAGAAATAAAAGTCTATGTGGTGGCCTTGCTAGGGAAAAAATAGTCCTCTCTCCTAGAGCAGACTGTGCAACATACTTTGATATTGAGAACTGCATACGTGACATTTGCAGTGGTTAGGTTGATGCTGGAAATTAAGTAGCAACTTCAGCTGTATTACTAAAGGTGGGAACAAGAAAGTCATTTGTGCTGCAGTGTGATAGCAGGAGCATTTTCTTCCGAATTGCGGTGTTAAAGAGAAAGCTGAAAAATGTTTGACAGAATTCCAGTTGGCAAACGGTAGCATTTTAATAAGTCAATACTGCTGAGGGTGCAATGTAAAAGCTCATCTGAAAGTGAAATAAATTGATGGAAGCTCAGACCAATGAACACTATCAACATTCTAAACAACGTGTATATATGTGTTTGGAGCACATAAATGAGTCACCTTTCAAAATAATGCACACATCTGACCATATGCTCTAGTGAATGCCGTTAAAATCTCTGCCACAGTTTTCAGAAAGAAATAAACAAAATTTACATTTGGCACCAGCATGAACTTATAATTATCTTGGGATAAGATAGATACGAAGCAATATTTTAAAACGAGTTTTATGCTGAAATGCCCGGCTTCTTGTAAGGCAATCACTACGATGATGGTTTTGATCTCAGCGCAAAGGTTTTTAAGAACAATGTTTTTTGGATATTTGTAATATTTAATCCTATACTTTGGGCAATTATTTCCTTAACATATAGTACCTGATCACTTTCTAAATAGATTTTTTTAAGGTTTCATTATTCTATCTTTTACTTTTTGCCATTATCATTACTATTACTACCACAATTATTATTACCAAATGATTGCAATATTCTTCCCAGGAATGTTCAAATCCCTTTTACAGGCATGAAGCCTCTTAAAACTCACCATATATTGATTTACTTTTTCCATTCTATTGGAAACAGTCAGAAATAAATCGACTGTTAAGTTTATTCCCAATTAAGTCTCACCAATCCATGTGTTCCTTTCTCAGAAAAATAAATTTCACATTATTGCAACAAAGGTAAAAACATGATGCTTGCACTGTTCCTGTGAAAATCCCCCTTCAAACACTATGCTGCTTATGGGGCTACTGGAAAGAAGAGAGGGCTCTGTCCACAATGACACAGAAAATTCACAGTTTATATCAGCCACTCACAGAAAAGTGTGTGAAACGTGGCACTGTCCCATCCCTCTAGCCTTGAAACAAAACCAAATCTTTGTTTCCTCCACCCCACAGGGTAAGAGGTTCAAATCCATACACGTGCATGAACAAGAGCACACGTCGAGGCAGAAACACAGGGTGTTTGTCTTTGTTCCTTTGCACTGCATTAAGGAAGCACCACAGACTGGGTGCCTTATACCCCACAGAAATTTCCTTCTTCCAGTTCTGGAGGGTGGAAGTCTGATGTCAGGCAGCCCTTTAGGTTGGGTAGAGTATGAGAGACCTCTGCCAGATTGCCGACTGCAACTTGTCATTCTCATGTGACAGAAAAAGGCTGAGGGTGTTCTGGGCTTACTTTTATAATGCACTAATACCACATGTGAGGGATCCACCTCCATGACCTTATGACTTATCAAAGACCCACCTCCTACTACCATCGCATTGGAAGGTTAACATTTTGACGTGTGAATCTGGGGGGTCATAAAAGTGGGGATCTTTGAAGGCTATGAAATGTAGTGCTTTGTACACAATGAAGAGGAGAATAAACCCTTGTCAGATGGTTTCTAGGTCTCTTGCTACCCTACAATGCCCTTTTCCTTATTTATTAAAAGAACCAAAATAAGGCCTCACAAAAAGGGAGAATCCCTGCTCTGATTTTGATGACATAATATACAAGATTTTCTCCATTTTGCTTTGTTGTGATGTGTAGATGTGCAGTTGTCCTTCAGTTGTTACCTGCTGCAAACCTCAGCCCGACCTTGCTTTTCCACGATAACACTTCTACAACATCCATACTACAGGGCGCTCCTGCCAGGCTTTACCCTGTACTTGAAGTTCCCACACCTACCTTTAGCAGATGATCATCAACACCACTTAAAATTTTAACAAAACAGGCCTTTCCTTGACACTTAGACTAGTGTAAGTCTATATTTTCTTCATCTCCATGGCTCCTCCTTGCAGTGCCATCACCTCGGAGACAAACGCTTTTGAGATCTGAGTCCACGTCTGAGCTGTGTGCTGAGAGAAGGGGTTGCATGTGTGTTACACATTGTTAACTTCCTCAGCATTGAGCATCAGCCAAACTCAGGCCCTCAGATATCTGTGAAGTAGGTAAACTTGAGAGTGATAGTGAGTTGTTCTAAACACATAAGCCAAACCTCAGGTATATTCCGCCATTGTTTTTTTAAAGATTGGGAGAATCCAGGAATTCAGAAAGTTAGGGGTAAGGAGCACTCCCTGAAGTTTCCAGGTTTCAACTGATCCAAGTTTACAATTTGATCTTGACATTTTTCATAGAACTCAGGATTGCATAGATAAACCCAAATGGAAAGCTCCCTTTTAACATTTCTCTCTGTTCACAGTATCCAGCAAAGGCTCAGCTTCTGATTGTTCCTCACCAAAGACCTGAATCACAGTCTTGGGGAGGAAGCTCAGTTATAATTGCATAAAAACATTTTATAAAAAAACAATATTTGTGAAGTCAGTTTCAAGAACAGTTTGTATCCTCATGTCTAAAACTTGTCTGTGAATTACAGAGTGGGCACAACTGTGTTATATCAAGACCAAGAGAAGAACTTACAAATGTCATCAATACCATGAGAAATGTGCACATTTGCCAGGTTTTTATTTCCTTATTAAATGCACATATTTCCTGCCAGCTACATCAGCTCCAACCATATAATAACACAAAGATTAATGTTCAGACATCTCATCTTCATGCCTGGTTTCTCAATAATCAACCTCAGAAACATCCATAAGCCTATTTAAGTCTTCACTTCCATTTGTTTTCCTTTGTCTTTTAAGTATATGTTAATTTGACATCTCCAGCATAAGAGTAGATTCTCATTTACATAATTGTAGGTACTTGTCTTCCTCCCTCTCCCCTTCTCCTTTACATTTCTTTACATCTATCATCTGTCTATATCTATCTATCATCTATCTATGTATCTTTCATCTATCTAGTCTATCTAATCATCACCTATCTGTCATCTATCTACCATTTATCTGTTGAATTAGAAAGGACCTAGAAATGATATTTCTCGATAATTCTCCAAAGACTCAAGCTATAGTTATTTCAGTTTCTTAAATGCCTGTGGGAAGTCATTCTTACTAATCCATCTGGCCAACAGATTTTATTGGTATCAACACTTCTGTGCCACAAGTCAAAATTGAAGGTTTTTTTCTTGTTTTCTCTGAGAGTCTTATTGTGGCAATGATAAGGGATATGGGGGAGGGGGGAAATCCAGTCCAATTTCTATAGTTTGCAGGCCAGGAAAGGAAGCCACAGTTTGAGTGTGCAAGCGAAGCCTTATGCACTGAACTTCAATTACAGTCATCCTTCCATACCCCATACCCATGGTTTTGCCTTCTGTGGTCTCAGTTTTACCCATGGTCAACCATGGGCAGAGAGTAGATGATCCTCCTGACTTGTCAACGGATTAGTAATAGCCAATGCTATGTCACAGTGCCTGTGTCCTTCACGTCACTTCATCTTGTCACGTAGGCTGTCACCTCACATCATCACAAGAAGAAGAGGGGTGAGTGCAGTAAAACAAGTAATTTAGAGAAAGACCACATGCACATGACTTTTATTATAGTTTATTGTTATAATTGTTCTATTTTATTATTAGTTGTTGTTGTTAATTTCTTACTGACCCTAATTTATAAATTAAATTTGATCATAGGTATGTATGTTTGTATGTTTGTATGTATAAGAAAATCATCATACATATAGGATTCAGCATTATCTGTGATTTCAGGCATGCACAGAGGGTCTTGGAATAAATCCCCATAGATAAGGGGGTGATTGTGCATGTAAACTGTGTCTAGCACTTTCCTGGGACTTGTAACAGTGGACAATCAAATCAGTAGCTACCTTATTCCCATGGAATATATATCACTCTTCTTTACCTAGACCCAGGGATTGAGTTAACAGACTGCAACCTAGCATGCTGAGAAAACAGCTCCAGGCTTCAGGTCTGTCACCTCATTTTGGGGCACTGAGTTTCATGAATAGCCTTTCCATATACTGCAGGGAGGCACCGACTTAGTGCCTTGCTGTGCCCTGAAGACTTCTCTGCATTTAGCTCCTCAACAAGCTCAGTCTCTGACCCAAGACAGAGTGGCTTCTATTTTACTCATGCAGTCTACTTTTTGTGTCACCATGCCTGTGTTTTACTGTTTAAGTGTGCCCCAGTGTAGTGTCAGCATTTACAAACATGGTTAACCTTTGCTCCAAATGCAAAAAGAAATATAGTGCCTTGATAAAACCATGATAAAACCAGGCCACTTCCCAGAGAGCACTGGAGGGTGGGAATGGATGCTGTCAATCCTCTTCAACTTAGAGCAAAATGGCAAAAACATTCCAACTCAGCAGATGTAAAGTGCATTTTAATTTAATCAGTTGTAACACTGTTTAATTGTTTGGTCTTGCACGTGATTAGTATTACCTCATTCCCTGGAAAATACTGTAAAATATTTGAGAACTGGTCCTCAGGGATACAATACATACATGTACTCAGGCATATGACATTCAACACATGTTTATTTGAGAAAGCACAGGCTCTATCTCCACGGGGGGTGGTTATGTAGGAGCTCATGGGGGATGGAAGAAAGGAGGAAACATCGATTTACTCTTGTAAAGCACCAGTTATATTTGTGTTTCTGCTTTGCTTTGTTTTGTCTTGTTTTCCTATGTGAATCAGGTCTACCTCTTGAGGTAGAGTTGCACAGCTGTGTTAGTGTGCTGTGGGGTAGAAAGTATGTGCGCTAGAAAATCCAGTCATCTTGAGTTAAAATTCCTGCTTGAAATTTGAAGACCCCAGGGCTTTGGACAAATGACATCATCTCTCCCAAGCTCGGTTTCCTCTTTTGCAAAATGGAGAGAATTATGTATATCTCATAAGGTTGCTGTAAAGATTTAAAATAACATATGTGAAGTGTTTGGCAGAAAATCTCCTTTCCTCAACATGTACCCATCACTGGTGTTATTAGACCAGATAAACATCTTGAATCTTGACTTGATTTTGATTATAAAACTGGACTAGTTTTAAGTGAAAACTCCAAAACTGTTATTATTGTAATTCCAAAAAATGAATGGAATACAGAATTCTCCAAGAAGTTCATGGAATATTAAGAATGAAGAGCACCTTTAAGTGGCATCCACCTAGATTGAATGAGTGCTTAAAATAAAAGTAAACAAAACAAAACAAAAGAAACAAGACAAATAACCCAAGTAACTCTGAGTAACTGTGTCATCCTTTGGAAGTATTACACGTTATGGTGTCCATTTAGCATGGAGTGAATGGTGGTTTCTCTATGGAGAACAAAGTGCATGATGGATGGTCGTTAGAACATAAAACTTGGTGTGTTTTCTCAGAGTTCACCAAGGAAGTTCTGTGGCAAATAGGTGCTGTATTAGGGCTCTCTGTACATTGGTGGAAGGAATGAACATGGAATTTAGCTTTCCAATTTGCCCCATGAAGTAAAAGCCCTGGTTATTGGGTTTTCAAAGCGCTCTCTCTCAGGGAGTATTGGTTAGTTAACCCTCTTTTATTTCATAGAATTTTAACTCTGTTAAACTGACATCTGATGGTGCTCAAATTGTTTCAGCTATTTTCTTCTCATTGGAGAGGTTTACCATTGATCATGAAATGATCGTGCCCATGGGAAATACTGCAGAAAAAACCTCAGCATATGGCCTAGACTTCTTTCGTAGTGTAGGTAATTGGACAGACATACACAGTCCTGACAGCCTCCAACCCACCACCGTGGAATTCTCTCCTTTGTGACCAAATTATTCTTTTATAAGTCCCTTGGCTTATGGAAGAACTATTTTCAAAATAGTCTATGACATATTTGTTGAATGACTCTAAGCCTTAAAAAAGCTTATTGTCTAGTTCTCAAGTTAAAACCAAATTTTAAAAATCTCTTCTTCAGAGGGGCTTCCAGAGGTGATGGAGGTGTTTATCACTTTGATTTTAGTTGTGGCTTCATGAGCATATGCATATGTCCAAACCCATCAAATTATCTCCATTAAATATGTACAGTTTTTTGCATATCAGCTGTATCTACATAAAGCTGTTAAAAATAAACTACTCTCTTCTTATACTTTTATTAAATTAAATTAAACAGTCAAGCTATTAACCATTATATAATTTCCACACCAAATCAAGGAAGGGGTTCACTCTTGATATTCTAGCCTATTAATATGCCTCATACTGATTTGTTATATTCCAGACAATGTAGCTTGATAGCAATATTCCCAACATAAAATATAATTATTGAAGTTGATTCCAAGGAAGTTTAGAATTTTCTTCATGGTCTGGGATGGTTCATTTTTAGGCCTCTTAATTTCAAGATGGGTAGACTAAGATAGCATTGCAAGGTGTTTTTCAGCCCTTTAATTCTTGTAGTATTTTCACAACAAATGTGTGTATATAAAAGAGAGACAGAATGAAGAATATCAGTTCTAACATTTTAAATTTTAAAAATTGATGCCTGTTTTGAACTTCTATTTGCTAATGTTAATATTTTCCAGAACGATAGTTCATATTTGGCTCAGTTGTCGGTAATTATTATAATGGAGATTAACTTATGTCTAGACATGAACATTTTGTCTTTGCTTCTAGTGGGATTATTACTTCAGAAATTTTAATACAACATGAGTATGAACCTTTGCAGCATACTGATATATCCCAATTTGACCATAACATTGTCTGGGTCTTACAGATCTCTTGTCTACTAACTTTGAGATGGCTGCTGAGTCTTAACTCTGTCTTTCACAGCTGAAAATATAAAACCTTGGGGGATTTGACTTACAAAGAAAGCTAGACTCTTCAAAATAAAACCCTTACTTTCCAATTATAAACAAAGCCAAAGAGAGAAAGGGGGGAAGTATTTAATAAAGTCGCTGTGACTCTGTAGAGATTTCTTTGACAAACGAAAATTTTGAAAGCTGTTTTAAAATGCATAAAGGGCCAAAGTTAAGAACACATAAAAACAAATAGCAGGAACTTTCAAAAAGGTCTTTGTATAGATAAAGACTTAACGTAACTAGAGACATGTGGAAAATGCTAGGGGCCATTAAAAGCCAAGAAGAAGAAAAGAATGACTGCGATAGACTCCCTACTTGAGTCAAATGGATATTGTGAACAAAAACCAGGGAAAAGGGAGCTAACAAACTATGACAGGATTTCAACGACAATAATCTCTAACCTGGAAATATAAAGGCAAATCAGGGAGAATTTCAATCTGAGAAATTAAGGATGTGATCAGATAAAATATGGGACATAGAATGTGCCTCCAAATATATTCAGATTCTTTTTCATCTCCATTTCCAACACCCTAGTCCGGGTCCCCATATCCTGTCACTCAAATGAAGAGTTTGTCCCTTACATGGTCCCTTGGCTTCCACATTTACTCCCTTCCAATCCTGCCTTTCCAGAGCAGTCAGAGAAATTTTTTTAAAACTTTAAACCAGATTATGTTATGTCCTGCTAACAGTCCCATCCCTGATGTATGGTACTTCCCTCTTTGTCCTTCACCCATTCTGTGCTTCTCCTGGCAACAAAAGCCTATGGAACTTCTTTTTGCTCAAAGTTTGAACAAGCCAAACTCATTCCCACTTTAAGACCTTTAAGAGATCATGGTAGCTGTTCCTTCTACATGCAATGCTTTCTCTCCCAATATCCATCAGGTGAGTACATTTCTTTCTTTCTTTTTTTTTTTTTTTTAAAGATTTTATTTATTTATTTGACAGAGAGAGATCACAAGTAGGCAGAGAGGCAGGCAGAGATAGAGAGAAGGGGAAGCAGCCTCCCCACTGAGCAGAGAGCCCAACCTGGGGCTCGATCCCAGGACCCTGGGATCATGACCCGAGCTGAAGGCAGAGGCTTAACCATTGAGCCACCCAGGCACCCCTCTCTCTTTTTTTTTTAATTAACATATAATGTATTACTTGCTTCAGGGGTACAGGTCTGTGCATCATCAGTCTTACACAATTCACAGCGCTCACCATACACATTCTCTCCCCAATGTCCATAACCCAGCCATCCTACTTCACCTCCTGCCCCCAGAAACCCTCAGTTTGTTTCCTGAGATTAAGAGTATCTTGTGGTTTGTTTCCCTCCCCAGTCCCATCCTGTTTCATTTTTTCCCTCCCTATCCTCCATGACTTCCTGCACTGCTTCTCAAATTCCTCATATCTGAGAGGTCATATGATAATTGTCTTTCTCTGATTTACTTATTTCACTCAGCGTAATACCCCTAGTTCCATCTGCATCATTGCAAATGGCAGGATTTCAGTTTTTCAATGATTACATAGTATTCCATTTTATATATATACCACATCTTTTTTTATCCATTCATCTGTTGATGGACATCTAAGTTCTTTCCATAGTTCAGCTATTGTGGACATTGCTGGTATAAACATTTGGGTGCATGTGTCCCTTCGGATCACTACATTTGTATCTTTAGGGTAAATACCGTAGTATGATTGCTGGGTCATAGGGTAGCTCTATTTTCAACTTTTTGAGGAAACTTCATATTGTTTTCTAGAGTGACTGTACCAGCTTGCATTCCAACCAAGAGTGTAGGAGGGTTCCCCTTTCTCTGCATCCTCGCCAACATCTGTCATTTCCTGACTTGTTAATTTTAGCCATTCTGAGTGGTGTGAGGTAATATCTCATTGTGGTTTTGATTTGTATTTCCCTAATGCCGAGTGATGTTGAGCATTTTTTTCATGTGTCTGTTGGCCATTTGTATGTCTTCTTTGCAGAAATTTCTGTTCATGTCTTCTGCCCATTTCTTGATTGGATTATTTGTTCTTTGGGTGTTGAGTTTGATAAGTTCTTTATAGATTTTGGATACTAACCTTTTATCTGATATGATAAGTACTTTATAGATTTTGGATACTAACCCTTTATCTGATATGTCATTTGCAAATATCTTCTCCCATTCTTCCATTTATCTTTTGGTTTTGTTACTGTTTTCTTTGTCCACCAGCTGAATATTTTCATGTCATCCACACTTCTGCCTGAATATCACTTTCTCAGGGACACTGATATCCTATGTAGAATGGTCACCCATTTGTCTGTGTGGGGACTAAGCACAGGGATCCACAATATGGGTTTTTTTTCCCCCCTTCTATAATGTTTCTTTCCAAATTAAATTTATGTAGGTTAATATTATACTGCATTTCTCTTGATAATGTTGAAGAGAATGAGTCCAAAACGCTCTGGGTATAAGAAGGAGAATAGGACTTAACATCTTCCCAGAGATAATATTAAATGAACCTCAGCCTAATTAGCTAAATAAGGGGGAGGGAGCCAGTGAGCAGAGTTCACGCGTGAACCACTCGTGGAAGGTAGGCCACTGCTCAGAAGGGAGTTTAGACACCTCATTGCTTTTCTCTCATTTGTGTCTAAACATTTGTCTTTCTCACCCCATTAGAAGGTTTACGAGGATAGGGACTCTATTTTAATTCATTGCTGTGTCTCCCTACATACAAGGGCCTAGAATAGTGCCTAGTGTGTAATAGGCTTTCAATAAAAGTTTTACATGACTGACTGACTGACTCAATGTATGAATGATTAAGAGCTGGAGGGAATCAGGAGTGCCTGGCTGGCTCAGTTGGTTAAGCGCTGCCTTCAGTTCAGGTTATGACCCAAGGGTCCTGGGATCAAGGCTGGCGGGCAACAGGTTCCCTGCTCAGTGGAGAGTCTGCTTTTCCCTCTCACCACCCCCCTCAGTGCTCTCTGCTCTCTCTCATATTCTCTCTCTCTCAAATAAATAAATAAAATCTTTTAAAAAATTGCTGGGGAAAATTGAAGACAAAGAAGCTCAAAGCAAGTTAGGGTTGATGTTCAGGGGACTATTGGAAGAGGTAGGGTTGGGTTGGAGATTTCCCCAGGAGTTGGAAAGGTGGAAGAGAGACCTAGGCACATATTCTTTAGGATTGGTAGAATGGGATAGCCCCAGGCCTTTGAAGCTGGTGAAGAATGAACAGCCTAGAAAGAAACAAGCTTGCTTGTCAGGAAGCAGTAAGGAATGACAGTAAACAGAGTGGAGTCCAATTAATGGCAGGAGGGTTTGCAAACTACATAGGTCAGCGACTCTGGAAAATAGAGTATATTCTGTCTGAGCATGTTGTGTGCAAAATGAAAGTGTGTTTAATACAGAGAACATTTTGTCACCCCTAATTTTCTAAATGATTTCCTCACTTACTACAAACATTTTTGTTGTTGTTAAATGACTCTAAAAACCCTTATTATTACAACTGTTAATTCTACTGATGTTCATACAGACATAAAGTAAAACATTTTTCTCTAAAACTAATATACACTCTTCATTTTAATTTACTAGAATTAGGTTGTAGTATTACAAAATTCTATTTTCAGAGAAGGTCAAAATTAATATATGGCTTATTTCATTTTATTTTCACAAAAGAATCATGAAAGACATTTCATAATTGGGAAATGTGATAGTTCCTCACAGAGTTTATATTTCCTATCATAAAGCTTGACCAACCTAAAAGCTTAAAACCAGAGTTTCTTTATAGAATAAGAAAAAAAAAGCATACAAATAAAAACTCTCAATCATTGTTAACATTTCAAAGATTCAGTATGTTAACAACTATTACTTAAGTCACTTTCTCATGCCAAGGTCATCTTAAGCTGCCTCGGTCAGGATTGAACTTGACTGACAGTTTTGAACCAAATGTGTGCTGGAGGCCTTCATTCTTAATTTGCATGCTTCCTATGCAACCTTGGACTAGCTACTTTAGCTCAATTTCTTCAACTGTGAAATGGATTCAATAAACAGTGTCTTTGCAAAAATGCAAACTGTAGCTGAAATAAGCCGTATGCTAATGATGGCCTGTTCTGACAGGACCTTCCTAACCTCTCACTTCTATCAACACTGAGAAATGCTATTTCATAAAAATCCCTCAGATTTATTTAGGTTGAGACTTTTTGCTCAGAATGGCATCTCTCTCACAACAAACACATGAAGACCCAGTAACAGTGAAAAATTTCAGCATGGAAAACTAATAATAACAACAAACTTCTTGATGCAGAAGGGCATCTAAATGGAGCTGAGTCAGAATGACAGACTTAGCTTTGTTTAAGAAGAACAGCTGCCCAAGGAGAGGTAATGAGGTATGGGGTAGTATGCCTGCAAAGAGTCTTAGGGTGCACCCCACAGGAAAAAACCAGCTACTGGTCTTTACCCCGATGGAACTGCTCTGAGAGGTGAATTACTATTTGCTCTGTTTTTTTTTTCTGAAGCCCTAGGATGTTTTCTGCTAGGATCCCAGAACAAGACAGATACTACAAATCCCAGGAACAATGGATCAAAAAATGGGAGGAATTTGGCAGTCATAGACTACATTCTGGGGGATGGAGTCTTTAGGAGCAAAGTCCTGGAGATGGGGCTGGCAGGCAGCCGAGAGCAGTGGGTGCTCACTGCACCTGAATGGTATAGATAAGGTGGGGCTTGGGTGTGGGCGGATCAGGACGTACAGTGCCCTTCTGGAGGGCCTAGAGCAGGTTTGAGAGACTGGTGTACTCACAAGAGGAAAAGAAGTCATCGTCTTCAGGAATCCACAGGAGGAAGCAGCAAGATGAGAGGTAGAGTTGGAAATGTCTTAGAAACAAAAACACAACGTAGATGAAAATTCATATATAAATTGGAGCAGTGCAAAATACCAACACCTAAGAATGAGTCTGTGGTGTGGTGTCTGCCTGGAGTGATCCCCAGAATGAAAAGAGAGAAATGGAGAAAAGAGGGCAGGGGTAGAGAATCAAGAACAGAAAGTAAACCAAGGTGTTTTGGAAAAAGAAACAAGAGAGTAGGTAATAACTACCTCTAAAAAATGATGGAACAAACTTTCTAGAGTTGTGGAAAGACTATCATATATAAATGAAAGGGCTCATCATGTTCGACACAAAATCAGTGGAAAGGGACCTACACTCAGATACACGTTGGCTGGTTTCTGGAATGCTAAGATAACCCTGAAGAGGTCTGTGCAAAAGAAATTATGCTGCCAAACAACACAAGTAATTTACATAAACATATTGACACCAATTCCAGTAGACTTACATTGTCCAAAAGAAATTTTAGTACTTATGGGCTGGATGCCATATTCTGCTTTACTCTGTAAGGGAGCCAAGTAAATAGTTTCAAAACTTTGACTTCTGGTTTGTAGAAAGGGCATCGAGATATTTACTTCTTATGTTGGTTGTGGGCATGAAGATATCAGCATCTGTGGCCTCAGTGGTTGATGAAATTTCAGACTCTAGGAAAGGTAGGGAGAGTGAGTTCATGTGTCAAGTTGGAAATATTAGTGTGAACTCATGACCTTAAAACGATGCGTATTTTCTGGTCTGTCCTCACTAATTGTCCCTACAGTGGCCATGTTGCAGCTCTGCACCTGCAGCTCTGATGTGTCCCAGAGTGCCCATTATTTTGTCTCTAATAATGCACACCACTAAAAAGAATAAGTATACTTAGGCAGGAAATTGATCCTCTGTCTTTGAGCAAAAACCAAACAAATAAACAAACAAAAACAAACAAACAAAAAACAAGAACAAAACCCAAAACCACCTCAAAACACCAAACCAGAATTGGTCTGGAATATCTTCTTATTGTCTGGAATCCCCGTGATAACTTCAGAAACGTCAAGGGCAGTGCTTAAGGACAGAAGAGCAAATTTAAAGGGGGCTTGTACGAGCTAAGATGGAATTACCATTTTCTTAATAGTGATAATAATCATAATAGTTAATTGAAACAAGTGAAAACTATGAATAGCTATGAATTAGTAATTATATTCAAAAGAGAAAAGTGAATGTAAAATGTACAAAATGTAGATGTAATACAAAGAAGGGCATATATATGTGTATGTTTAATTATTTATTGATTTTAATAAATAAAGGAGTGTTAATAAATGGGATGCCTGTAAAGCCCTGTGCCATGTGAAATTTTAATAAATACATTTCTATAAAAGATATAAACAATCTGCAAAATGCAACAGAAAAAATTACCCAGGAAGTAGCATATCTGAGAGTAGCAGGAATCGTCTTTCAATATATCCACCATGATTTTGGATAATTTTGATATTATTTAGCATAGTTTTTATTACCTGGAATATAAAAGGAAGAAATTAGAAAAAACGACTCATTAACAATTTAAATTATGAGTAAATTCCAACTCTCTTACATTCTGCAAATTGTTTATATCTTCTATAGATGCAAATGTATTAAAATTAAAACTGCACATTCATTTTATTGATATCTTGAATATATGAGTATTTTGTCTCTTATTTTAATTATGTATCTATTTATAAGCACAAAAATGTATGCATTTCTATCTGTGTGGGAAGGATGAAAAAAATATAGAGAATTGTGAGTAATGCAAGTAATCCAGGAAAAAGTAGGTATTACACCAAGGTGAAGAAGGTCTCTCTTTGCCCCACTAACATTAGAAAAGCCAGGGGAAGCAGCCGGTCACTGTGTGCTGCCAACTGGCAAATTAGCCAAATGCCTGGAGAAATCATGCAGAAAAGTTCTCTTATCTCCCAAGAGATGACACCCTCCAGAGGGCCTTGCTAATTGTAATAAAAATGCTGGTAAGTACGTGTTTTTTGGCATTTTGTTGTCATGTAATGATAGCTTCACAGGAAGTAGCAAAGGACATTCAGAGAGATTCCCATGCACCCCGGTTTCCTTCCCATGGATTCATCCTACATAGTTACAGTTCAGTATCAAATCAAGACTTTGACATTGGTACAATCTGTGTGTATAGTTAGTTACATGTTATTCTTTCAGGTGTGTAGATTCATGTTATCACTATCACAGCCATGACATAGAACTATTATATCCCCCCAAAGATCTCTCTTGTGTCATTTCTTATAGTCTCTGACTCCACCCCCACACATGCACCACCACCATTCCTGGAAAAATACTATCCTGTTTCTTTTTTGTTTGTTTGTTTAATTATTTTTTTAACATATAATGTATTATTTTCCGAAGGGGTACAGGTCTGTGAATCAACAGGCTTATATATTCACAGCACTCACAATAGCACATACCCTCCCCAATGTCCATAACCCACTGTTCTGTTTTTAGTCTCTATTACCTTGTCATCCTGTGAATGTTATATAATTGGAACCATATGGCTACCTTAGGTTTTTGTTTTCCATTTTTGTTTTCCATTCCAAGCACAATGCCCTTGAGATCCACCGAAGCTATTGTCTGTATCGGTAGTTCATTCTTTTTTATGGCTGAGTCATATGTAAACTACTAGTCAATGTAAACTACTCTACCATTGATGAAACTGGAACCTAAATACAGAATTGGTTACAATCTGTTTATATTTGTCCAAAATGTCTCAAAATTTATGAGGAAATTCAGGAAAAGTACCTCTGCTGTTGGAATAAGTCAAAGATCCGTGATATAGGACAATGACTTTAAAGATCAATCATACAACCCTTATAATAAAGCTGTTGGCATTTGTTTCCCAACAGAATTCATTCACTGTCAAAAATAACAAATGGCATGGAGTGCCTAGGTAGCTCAGCTGATTGTGTGTCTGACCCTTGATCTCATCTTGCTCTTCATCCTCAGTGTGCTGGGCTTAGGTTCCACACTGGGCTCCAGGCTGGTAGTGGAAATTACTTAAAAAAAAAAAAAAAAAAAAAAAGAAAGAAAGAAAGAAAGAAAAAGAAAAAGAAAACCAGATTGCATAATAAGGTAAAAGCCATTTTTTCATTAATTAAGGCTGTATTAATTGGATTGCATAATACCACTAAATTGTTTTAAAAGCAGCAACTTCACAGTATGACTAACACTTTTTTTCTAGTTACTGGGGCTCAGGTATTTACCAGAAGTATGCCATAGCAAATTATCATAGTTTTGCAAATTATTATCACTTTTTCATCCAGCAAAATTTTGATAGAAAGCAAAGAGAATGAAGGAAACATATGAAAATTTAAACTATCAAATTAAATTATTTATTCAACAACTGTTGTTTTCATTTTTACATGCCAAATGTTTGTATGTATTAAGGATAGAGAAAGGAAGACAAAGCTTAGGTCTTCAAAGAGTTAAGAGTACCTTAAGGAAGATAAAGTCAACAACCAAAAAATACCAAATCCTGACGTTTTCTCAATACATTGAGGCTAGAGTCGGTAAAGTACCCACACTTAGTTTAAAGCTAGTAGCTTCTAAGTCTTTAGAGACTCTGGGTAGACAATTGTGTGAGAAGCTGTTTACTCTGACAGATGAGGTCAGTGTCAGGGACTCAGGACTGGGAAAACCTAGTCACATCTGAGATAATGAGGTTCTTTAAATGTTTTAAAATTGGTTATACCAGGGCTTTTGAACTTGGCTTGTGACTGACTGGCAGCAAGAATAGAAAATAAGGCATTCTTCAATTCAGGCACTCCTGTCTAGCTTCAGAAGGAAACCTAAATATTCTAGGACATAAAGGTCTCCCCTTTTGAAAAAAGTCTACATTTACTACTTAAGCCAGGAAAGTGCTCTTTCCAGCTCTTTCAAGAGGAAGGACGTTGCTGGTATATAGAAAAGACTGCGGAGGTGCGGGTGGGGGGGGGCAGGGAGGGACAGGGAGGGGTGGTGCTTCAGGAAATGTACTCACGAGTGGTAACCTCTAAAAAATTATGGGAGCATCAGGGCTTCCTATCTCTTTGGGAGGGGAGTGCACTGGGACCGATTAACATCAAGAATTTTTGCTTAAGATACGTGGAGGGGAAAGCATCTTATTTTCATTGTCATATACAATATAGCAAATTGTGCTATGGCTTTGGATATTTGCTTGCTCTTAGTGATGTTGATTACTTTCTCTTAAAAATGTACCCTGATAATTTTCAGTGTTTCTAACATATTAGAGCTCAAGTTTCCAGTCTATACCTCTACATTACTGTCCATAATATTCTTTTGGAAGGTGATAAATATGTAAAATGAGATATCCTGTATAGATTAAGAGGTTGAATGGAAATGAAATGCCCCCAGATGGGATTTCAGAGATCACAAAGCTAATTTGTGTTCCAGTAGGCTTTTTTAAAAACTATGAAATTGTTCTTAAACAGAGAAAAGAGACTGTAGAACACGAAATTTGCTTCTAGAATAGAATTTTTTTAAAAAATAACTCATTTATTGAAAAATTACTGAAGTCTGCATGAGGAGATTTAGCATCTCTGAGTTGGAAAAATCCAACTGGTCAGTATTTACACATGTAAAAGTGTCTGGATTAAGATCTACATCTAAAAGTAGATACCTGATGGTAACTATATTTGTGGTGAACCCAGCATAACATGTTGAATCACTCTATCTACTATACTCAAGTAAAAAAAATACAATAAAAAAATTTTGGTTACAAAATTTTTCTTCAAACAAACAAATACCCAACTTTTGTATCAGCATGGATGGGACTGGAGGAGATTATGCTGAGTGAAATAAGTTAATCAGAGAGAGTTAATTATCATATGGTTTCACTTACTTGTGGAGCATCAGGAATAACACAGAAGACATTGGAAGAAGGAGCAGAGAAGTAAGTTGGGGGAATTTGGAGGGGGAGACAAAGCATGAGAGAGTGCAGACTCTGAGAAATAAACTGAGGGTTTTGGAGGGAAGGGGAGTAATGGGTTGGGTGAGCCTGGTGGTGGGTATTAGAGAGGGCACATATTGCATGGAGCACTGGGTGTGGTGCATAAACAATGAATCTTAGAACACTGAAAAAAAAAAAATAAAACAAAAACAAAAATAAAACAAACCCTAAAGCTGAATACCTGAAGAGGGATATTTTTTCTATAAAATTTTTGTATGATTATTCACAGATCCACCAGCCATGTTGTTTTCCCAGACAATACAAATTATTCCTTTATGTTTCTGTAACTGAACATTCTCTAATAGGCTATACAACTTTTAGCATACAAAAACCTTCATCTTTGAAAAGACAGGATATGCATTGTATTGTGCAGTTTGCAAAGGGAATGCATTTTTTTCAACCTCATTTTTCAGCTTTGAGTATCTTTTCTGCTATCTTTTTGCATGAATATTTCCATTTTCACTGACAAATAAAAATGTCCTTTCTTGTGATAATCCTCAAATTCTTTTTTGAGTACCCCTCAAATTACTACCTAATTTTCCCAACTATTTCAATCAAGGGAGCTCCAAGTAAAGTGGTAGTCTGAACACAAGGCACAGTATAAGTCCTGGTTATTCTTTAGAGAACTCTCTAAACCTCTCTACCTGTTTTCTGAGACCTGTATGGACAGTCAGTCTATGAATTATAATGTGTTTTAATGAGATTATCTAATTTGGTCCTTACAAAAGCCCTCTTTATACAAAAAGAAACTTGAGACTTGGGGATAGGAAACTACTAGCCTTGGACCTGGTTGTCCTGTTTTTCCTCTTGCACTCTGCTTCTGATAACTGGACTCTAATCTAGTTAGGCCCACCCTGTGGTCAAGAGTCCCATGCTTAGAAAGGGGAAGCCTCCTACACTGTTGGTAGGAATGCAATCTGGTGCAGCCACTCTGGGAAACAGCATGGAGGTTCCTCAAAATGTTGAAAATAGAACTACCCTACAACCCAGCAACTGCACTACTGGCTATTTACCCTAAAGATACAAATGTAGTGATCCAAAGGGTCATGTGTACCCCAATGTTTATAGTAGCAATGTCCACAATAGCCAAACCATGGAAACAACCTAGATGTCCATCAACAGATGAATGGATAAAGAAGAAGTGGTATATATATACACAATGGAATACTATGCAGCCATCAAAAGAAATGATATCTTGTCATTTGCAATGGCATGGGTGGAACTAGAGGGTATTATGCTGAGTGAAATAAGTAAATCAGAGAAAGGCAATTATCATATGATCTCCCTGATATGAGGAATTTGAGAGGTAGGTCGGGGGGTTGTGTGGGGTAAGAAGGAAAAAAAGAAACAGGATGGGACTGGGAAGGGAGACAAACCATAAGAGACTTTTAATCTCACAAAACAAACTGAGGGTTGCTGGGGGGTGGAGGGTTAGGGAGGGGGTGGCTGGGTTATGGACATTGGGTATGTGCTATGGTGAGTGCTATGAAATGTGTAAGCTTGAAAATAAAACCCCTTACAAATAATACCCCTGGGACAAATAATACAATATATGTTAAAAAAAAAAAAAAAAAAAAAAAAAGAATTCCATGCCTGGGAGTCCTGGTGATGCTGCTGGTTAAGGACTTGATGGGTGGAGAAATTGATCACCTTTGGCTTTTCTCCTTCTCGCATCTGCCCAACTCAGTGCTGGAGGGTGAAAGGCACTAAGAATACTTGTACGATGGAAGTAAATGGACTTTAGTTTCCTTCTTCCCACTGTATTCTTCACCTACTTCCTTCCATCTCCCAATAGTAATAATAATAATAATTACTAAAATCAGCACTATTTATTAACGACCTAATAATGTGTTTATTTGACCATTTTTTGCTAGTTAATATGTCCCCGGTCCTCATAATCTCCCAGTAAAGAGATTCTTAATCACTGCATTTTTTAAATGAGGAAACTGAAGTTTAGAGAGAACATATCACTTCTTCAAGATCCCAGTGCCCAAGGTTCTCAGGGTTTGAGTTTTCAGTGGATCCCTCTGCCACGAAACCTGTGTGCTTACGTGTGACACTAGACACCTCCAGCTGAGGAGTTGCTCCTAGTCCATTTCTTGGTGGCAGCATCCACTTTTATGAAGTACTTATTTATACTTGAAAGGATACTAGCTTCCATGCAGACAGAGAGAATGCAACCCAGACTTGTGAAATTTCAGGAACAATAAACTCAGACTCAAGAAGTACATTTGCTCTTCTTGGTTTTCTTGCTACCTGCTCTGCTTGTACTGAACCACCTCATACTTTTCTTATACTCCTACTTTGTTTATTTCCCATTTTGAATGGATTGGATTAGAGGTTCACATGAATGTGAGAGCTCTGTTTTTCCCCTGTTCACATACGCTGGCTTAGAAATAGTGTTTTTATGGCATAAAAATTTGTTAAATGTTTAAAAGGTTTAATTTACCTAGTCCAAAATTATGCCATAAACAGAATTATTCAAAACATGTGGCTATATAAAGTGCTTTGTTTCTTTACTTAAATTCAGTGTAGACTTAATCTATTTTTGCTAATAATTTCAAGTACCCAAATCAGACATTTCAAATGACAATTTTTTTAATCTTTGTGTTCTGGTTATGTAGTGGAAGTTTATTGATATTATAAATGTCAATATGTGACTTTAAAACAATGAGAATGGACTATATTTCTTCTGCCTTTCTCTTTCTAACCCTCTCTCTCTCAATCCATATGCTTCTTTGGTCTTTAGGTTGAAGATAATTTTATTTTAATCTGTGACTGTAGACAACTTTAAACATAATTCCCTTTCTGGAGAATAACTGAGCCATGATGTGGTCCATCTGTATGATGAAAAGCCATCCTATGTTATGGAATAACTGTGTGTGTGTGTGTGTGCGTGCATGCACATGTGTGTGTGTTCAAGTGTGGAAGTTAAATGCAGAATACTAAAAACAGTTATGTGCAAGAATAATTTCTTAACATATTGCATTTGTACTTTATTAAAGCTGAAGTAACCCAGGTTGACTATATTAAGCCAGAACAAAGAGCTCCAAATCAGTTTGGTTAACATGTTAAAAGTAATTTGGGAGCAATCTATAGCACTATCCAGACTGTGGTATAATCATTTGGTTCTGATTTTAATTGTCCAAACCACGCATGCTTTGTATCTGAGTAATGATTTTGTTTCTGGACCATGGCACCATTTAGGTTTTGATGACAAATACCTGCTTTTACCAGCAGGGTTAGATATAGGTCTTATCAATTTCAATTTCATATATCAATTTCATATATCATATATCAAATACTAGTTTAATTCCTTCTATGAATGCTGGACCCTGTCTTCAGATTCATCTTGTTTTTACTTTAGGTAGATTTAGGCATTTTCTATTTAGCATATAATTCTGATTGATAAAATGATGGCTGCTCATACTCATTGAGTGCTATAGAACTTTGTAAGATTGATACCATTATACTGACCAGATGGGGAAACCAAAGCTTGGAGGAGTGGGCATACTTGCTGCCATTTATACAACCAGCAAGGGCAAAGGAACTTTCAACTCCAGAGCTCATTTCAAAAACCAGGGTTTTAGCCACCACACAATTTCGTCTTTTCACTGTTTTGGGATATGGCCTTTATTTTCATTCCTGTGTCCTACTATCTGCAACTCTAACTCTGTAGGATGTTAATTATCTGTACAAAGCATTGATGTTAAGATTTCTACGTGATAGTATTTTTATAATCACTTTGTTCCAGAAATAATAGGAGTGGCCCAATTATTTAGCTCAACTGTGTTGACCTCTGCATCCTGACTGAAAGGCATTTTGGCTGGAGGACAGAATTTCTTCCCAACAATTATCACCAGTGCAGAAACCCAAAATTACACTACCAATAAAAAATATATTAGTAGAAAAAAAGTGTGGCAAGTCTACATAAACTCTGAAGGAGTAACTTCCTGTGGCAATGTGAATGTTTATAGTAATACCACAGGGGAGAAAAGAAGTTAGGTGGAGGGAGACAAAATACCAGAAGGCAGGTAACATTGTTTCTAATTATGGTGTCATATAGTGTGCAATTTGAGTACCTTAAAATAGGGAGATTAGCCTGATTTATTTAGGTGGGCCTCATCTAAATCTTATGAGCCCCCCAAAGCAAACATCTTTCTCCAGCTGGTAGCTGAGGGAAAGCCAGAGATGCCAAGCAAGAGAAGGGTTCAGTGTGCCTTTTGTTGGCTTGTGGGTGAAAGGGCTACAAGTCAAGGAAGAGGAACCTCAGTTCTAAATCTGCAAAGAACTGGATTCTGCCACTACCTTGAATGAGCCTAGAAGCAGAATTCTCCACAGAGCCTCCAGAGAAGAGCCCAGCCCAGCCCATACCTCGAGTTCAGCTTGTGAGGCGCTGAGTAGAGAACACAGTTGAGCCACAAGGTGTCTGGATTTCTGGCCCACAGAATGGGAGGCTCTAAACGTCCTTGTTTGTAATAGAAAACTAATGTAGTATATAAATGATCAATTTTTTCATATGGCCTTTGTAAGAATTTTCAAAAGAAAAATATTGCTCATTCTGAGTAGTGAATGATATGTGAGAATATTTATCATGCCAAGTAATTAGTCGTTTGGTGAGGTGCAAAGCGATATAAGGCAGGATTACTTGTTAATCATAGTTATAGTCTTTCCAGTGCCACTCTATTTCAGGGCTACTTAGTTAGCCCTAGTTTAAATCCAGAAGCATATATGGTTTCTTTTCCTCAGGATTCCACTTTAATGGGAATATCCAATTAGAATTAGATTGTTTTCTTCAAGTCTAAACTACCAAATAAGTAGTATATATCAATCATTACAATAAAACATTTATTTTGCAAGATAATAATGAGTTGCTAAAAAAAATTACTGAAAACTAGCTAGATTTCATCTATTGGTTTGTCCATGGTCACTGGATTCATGCTTTGCTATATATAAGATCATTTCATAATGTTACAAGTAAACAGTTCAAAGGAAAATTAGTTAGGAGTACATATGTACTGGAAAACAGATACTGAGTTCAAAATTGGATATGAATTTTTGACTTGAAAAATCAAATCAGAAATCTGGGGACTTTAATTTCTCCTTTTCCCTTCTTGTTGCAGATTAATCTTAAAGATATTGGTGAAATCTATAAAGTACGCATTGGACATGACAACAGTGGAAAGGATCCCGCATGGTATCTGGAAGAAATTAGGCTTGAAAATATAGATACATGTGAGGTGTATTGTCTAGCTGTTGACTCCTGGATAGCTGAGAATGAAAATGGTGGAGATCTATGGAAAGAAGTGCCCATGGCAAGAACTAATAAAGCACCTTTACCAGGTATATAATTTCTTTTCCTTTGTATATGTATTAAAAATTAAAACAACTGAGATGATTTAGAATGGAGATCAGGACCCTTTTTCTGGGAAGGGCCAGACACTAAATACAATACGGTTTGTGGGCCATAAAATCTCTCCAAACAGCTCAGCTTTGCCAGGGTTGTGAGACAGCCGCTATAGATAAAATGTAAACTGACAGTATGGCTGCATTACAATAAAGCTTTGTGGACACTGAACTTGGAATTTCATATAAATTTCATTTGTTAATAAATAGAATTCTACTTTCAATTTTTTTTTTTTTTTTTTTTTTTTACCATTTAGAAGTGTAAAAAGCATTCTTAGCTCCTGCCTTGTTTAAAAACATGTGCGGGCAGATTTGACCAACAGGCCATAGCTTGCCTACTCCTGATTTAGAATATTAGGTTTTCGGGTTAGCTCTTGTATGGCCTTTCAAAGGTGAAAACATATATGCAAGGATGAATGTGTGTCAACAATTCATCTTTCTGTAAACAGTTTTGCTAGCCATTTAAATGTGGCTTTTCTCTTGTGTTCCTATGTTAACAAATGTCAGTAATCATGAATTCGGAAGTGCCTGAATTCCCTTCCCTAGTTTTGTTTTCTTTTGCATAAAAGTGAACTCACACACTACTTTAATTGTCTCTCCATCCACTCCCTGCCTCTTTCTGACAACTACCCTATTTTTGCCTCCACAGCCATAGCGAAAATGTTCTTTCTCAATGGATACTAATGGCCATTTTGTTCCAAATTAAATGAGTATGACTCTGTGTGTGTGTGTGTGTGTGTTTGGTGTTCTACACCTGTCTACTATATTTGACACTGATGATCCCTCATTTTAAGAGGAAGAGATTTCTAGAGGCTCTGTAATCAGACTCACGGAGTAAGGGAAGTATTTAGCTATGTCATCCTGGGCAAACTACTTAGCCTCTCTTAGCCAAAAATACTTTATCTAAGAAAGGAGATAAAAAATAGTTCTTATGTCATAGGATTATTTTAGGGACATGAGATAATGCAGTTAGTCTTTAGAATAATGTGCTTATGGTACTTTGTTCCTGGTACATAGTAATCATTCAATAAATACTTGTTATTACCAACATTGTTATTAAACATCACTCCAATCCTGACCACTATCACATGATACTGACCTAGTTCTTCACTGTTTTCTCTATTTTTTTTTTTCCTATTTCTATCACTAGCTCTATTTCTATCTTGGTTCTCCTTCCTTGAACATATGGACTTAAAGGCTTGATTCTTCCCTGCCCTCTTGAGCCTCCTTCTAACTTCTGTTGTTAACTGTAACACTTCATCTTTAGCCCTGTCCTCCTCGCCGTGCGCCCCCTTGTTCCATTAGGTGATGCACCACCTGCCATTTCTAACAACCATCCATGGTCTGTTTAGCCATTCCACACAAGTAAAGGTAAACACATGTATACAAACAGGTAATAGGTGCCAAGTGTTGCCAGGAGTATGGAGAACCAGAGAATAGAAACATGATTCAGATAGGGCTTCCATTCCCCAGAAGTTATTCAGTTTTGTCATTTCAGTTCTTATTTTAGCTGTGTTTTAGCTTATGGTAGCTCCCTTTCTGCTTTCTCATCAGTTTCTTCTCTTCAGCTTCCCTCACACATCTTCACTCCACAGCTCACTGAGCTGTGCTTTGAGCACACCACATGCCCAACAGAATTCACCACCGCAGCTCCTCCACTTCAGCCTGTTTTCTGTAAACCTACGTGGAGAGCCTGGCTTTTCTATACCAAATTCACATTGATTAGCCTCTCTCCCAGCATGGGGCCCATTGTACATATATTCAGTCCCTATTAGATTGATGCATGGCACAGGACACATGAGCTGTGTGTCTCAGAAATACTTGTAGATTAATTCAGATACAGAAAAAACATTTAGGATAATAATAGCTTAATGAAAGGAGAAAGATTTAACACTAATTCTTTGTATATTTATATATTTTCACAGTTTATGAAAGTATTTCCTCATAGAAAATCTCACTTAGTACATAAATCCCTAGATCCTAACAGTTTTAGTTGCCCTGCAGTTATATGAGAATGGTAACAGTGTTCAGGAATATCAGAGAGACGGAAATGGAAGATAAAAGGGTCCTAAGAAATTGAGAATTACAGGTCAATACCTCTGATGAACATAGATACAGAAATCCTCAACAACATATAAGGGACTGAATTCAACAATACATTAGAAGAATCATACAGCATGATCAAGGGGGGATTTATTTCAAGGGTGCAAAAATGGTTCAACACCTATAAATCTGTTAATATGCTATGCCACTTTAACAAAAATGAAGGATAAAAATTATATGATCATCTCAATAGATGCAGGAAAAGCATTTGACAAAATTAGACATCCATTTATGACAAAACTCTCAAAAAAGTGGGTATAGAGGGAATGTACTTCAACATAATAAAGGTCATATATGACAAACCCACCGCTAACATCATGCTCAATGTTGAACAGTTAAAAAATCTGGAAAAGGATGCCCAGTCTCACCACTTTTATTCAACATAATATTGGAAGCTCTAGCAAGAGCAATTAGGCAAGAAAAAGAAATAAAAGGCATCCAAATTGGAAAGAAAGAAGCAAAATTGTCACTGCTTGCAGCTGACATATTATATACAGGAAGCCCTAGAGACTTCATCAAAAAACTATTAGAACTAATAAATGACTTAGGTAAAGCTGCAAGATACAAAGTCAATACACAAAAATCTGTGGCATCTTTTTACACTAATCACAAACTCTCAGAAAGAAATTAAGAAAGCAATCCCATTTACAATTGCATTGAAAAGAATAAAATCCATAGGAATAAATTTAACCAAGGAGGCAAAAGACCTGTATGTTGAAAGTTATTAGACATTAATGAAAGAAATTGAAGAAGACACAAATAAATGGAAAGCTATTTCAGTTCCAAAGCAATCTTGAGAAAGAAAAACAAAGCTGGAGGTATTGCACTTTCTGATTTCAAACTATATTACAAAGCAATCAGAACAGTCTGGTATTGGCATAAAAACAGACCCCTCAACAGAGCAAAATAGAGAACCCAGAAATAAACCCACATATATGTGGTCAATTAATTTATGAGAGAGGAGCCAAGAATATACAGTAGGGAAAGGAAAATCTCTTTAATAAATGGTGCTGGGAAAACTGGACAGCTACATGTAAAAGAACAACATGGGACTACTATCTAACACCATACACAAAAATTAACTCAAAACAGATTTAAGACTTGAACATAAGACTTAAAACCATAGGGACATATGGGTTACTCAGTTGGTTAAGCATCTGCCTTCGGCTCAGGTCATGATCTCAGGGTCCTGAGATGGAGCCCTGCATTGGGAGCCTGCTTCTCTCTTTGTCTGCTGCTTCCCCTAGTTGTTATCTCTGTCTCTCTGACAAGTAAAGACATAATGCCTTAAAAAAAACAAAACAAAACAAAACAAACAAAAAACTTGGAGCCATAAAACTCCTAGAAGAAAACAGGAGGTAAGCTCCTTAACATAGATTTTCATTATTTTTAAAAATCTGACATTGAAAGCAAAAATAACAAAACAAGGAAAGAAAAGCAGGATTACATCAAATTAAAAAGCAGGATTACATCAAATTAAAAAGCTTTTGCACAAAAAAGAAAACAAGCAACAAAATGAAAATGCAACAAAATGCAACTTGCTGAATGGGAGAAAATAATTGCAAATCATATATTTGACAAAAGGCTAATAATCTAAAATATATAAAGAACTCATATTACTTAATAGTGAAAAAATCCAATTAAAAAATGGGCAGATCTAGATAACAAACTTTTCCAAAGAAGTGATGTATGGCACTGATGGTAGCTATACTTGTGATGAACATTACATAAACTTGTCAAATCATTACCCATGGTACCTGAAACTGATGTACATTGTGTGTTAACTGAATGTGGCCATTCAGATGGCCAACCAGTATATGAAAAAATTCTCCAACCATAATTATCAGAGAAATGCAAATCAAAACCAAAAAAATGTCACCTCATATCTGTTAGAATAGATAATATCAAAAAAACAAGACATAACAAGTGTTGGTGAGGATATGGAGAAAAGAGAGCCCTTGTATATTCTCAGTGTTGGATTGGTGTAAGTACTGTGGAAAACACTATGGAAGTTCCTCAAAAAATTTAAAATAGAACTACCATATGTCCTGCTATTTTACTTCTGGGTATTCATCCAGAGAAAATGAAAGCACTAAATTTGAAAATATATGAAGACCCCCACATTTATTACAGCATTATTTACAATAGCCAAGATAGGGAAACAACCTAAGTGACCATCCATGGATGAATGGATAAAGAAAGTTTGGTAAAATTATAATATATATATCAAATATATACCAATAATTATATCAAATAATTATATATATCAAAATTATATAGATATTATACTGTATATGGTATATAATTACACGTGCTAGTATATATATATATAGGTATATATAGTATGATCACATTCATATAATTATATAATTACTTGGTATACTATGTATAATATTACATATATATTATATATATATAAAATGAACTATTATTCAGTCATAGAAAAGAATGAAATCTTGCCATTTGTGACAACATGGATGGACCTCAAGGGCATTTTGGCAGGTGACATAAGGCAGACAGAGAAAGGCAAATGCTGTATGATCTCTTTATATATGTGGAATCTAAAAACAAAAAACAAGAAAACTCCCAAGCTCATAGATACAGAGAACATATTGGTGGTTGAAAGAGGTGGGGATAGAGGATAGGAGAAATGGGGAACTTTATTTTTCTTAGTTTAATAAATTGAGTAAGAAACATTTTTAAAAGACTCAGCATGTTCTGTTGCATGAATCATTTTAAACTGACGTAAGAATGTTAGAAATACAGATGATATATGAGGAAAAATCAGAGCTGATATCTAGAATTTGGGGAAAATATTTAAAATCCTACTATTCACCGTGTTGCTAACATCTCTCAAGAATCCATTCTGTTTTTCAAAAATGCCATATCCATCATCTATCTATCATCTATCTATCTATCTATCTATCTATCTATCATCTATCTAAACACCCAGGTGGCTCAGTCCATTAAGCATCCCACTCTTGATTTTTGGCTCAGGTCATGATCTTAGGGGTGTAAGATTGAGCCCCCTGTCAGTCTCCAAGCTGGGTGTGAAGCCCGCTTAAAATTCTCTCTCTCAGAAAGAGGAATCCTCCTACACTGCTGGTGGGAATGCAAGCTGGTGCAGTCACTCTGGAAAATAGCATGGAGGTTCCTTGTAAAGTTGAAAATAGAGCTACCTTATGACCCAGCAATTGCTTTACTGGGTATTTACCCAAGAGATACAAACGTAGTGATCCAAAGGGGCATGTGCACCCCAATGTTTATAACAGCAGTGTCCATAATAGTCAAACTATGAAAAGAACCTAGATGTCCATCAATAAATGAATGGATAAAAAAGATATAGTATAAACACACACACACAGAGAGAGAGAGAGAGAGAGAGAGAGAGGAATATTATGCAGCCATCAAAAACCAAATCTTGCCATTTGCAATGACATGAATGGAACTAGAGGGTATTATGCTACGCAAAATAAATCAATCAGAGAGGGACAATTATCATATGATCTCACTGATTTGAGGAATTTGAGAAACAAGACAGAGGGTCATGGAAAAGGGAGGAAAAAAATGACAAGATGAAACCAGAGAGGGTGATAAAACTTAACAGATTCTTGGCCTCAAGGAAATAAACTTGTTTGCTGAAGTGGAGGGGGTGGGAGGGATGGGGTGGCTGGGTGATGGACATTGGGGAGGGTATGTGCTATGGTGAGTGCTGTGAATTGTATAAGGCTGATGATTCACAGACCTGTACCCCTGCAACAAATAATACATTATATGTTAATTTAAAAAAGAAGAGTAAAGGGGCAAAAAACCAAAACCCCAAATTCTATTTCTCTCTCTCCCTCTGCCCCTCATCTGGCCTCTCCCCCTACCCAAAATGATGTATAGAAGGATTTTGAAATCAATGGTACCAATAAAAATCAGAAGAAGTCATATTGGGGTGCTATATTAGTTATTTCTTAAGTTATAGTGTTTTTAAAAACTGCATTTTTAAAAAATGAACTTTATTTAACTCTGACAACTAATGCGTATTTCTTCCAATTGCTTCTTTGACATATGCACAGTTTGTTACATATAAAAAAAAAAAGTGGAAAGGAGTTGTATTTTTTTTTTTTTAATCCAAGAAACAAAAGAAACTCCATTGTGCTTTAAATGAACTATTGATTTTGGGTTCATTTAACTTTAGCAGCAGTAAAGACTCAGCATGTCTTCCCTGCATCAGTCTGTTCATCCTTTTCCCAAACTAGCTAATGAAACTTGATCCATTAGCATTTCCCGTTTAAAGGGCTAATTTCTTAGCTGAAACACCTGAGCCTTTTTTAAAACATTTTCTCCTCCAAAATAATATAATGTAATACATGATACCTAGAGCAAATCTGATCCAGCCATTTTTTTCCAGTTCTGACAAATTTTTCTAGCTGCCCCTTTCCCAGTTTGATTATTTGCTCATTTAGAGGAAAATCATCCAAATAAGAAAATGAAAAGATAGTGACACCTCAATGTTCAGGTTTAGCTAGGGATCAAAACCTGCTGGAGAGCAAGAAACAGTCCAGGCATGCTGAGTATTGCTTTTGGAAAGTCATTCTTGGTGCCAAGAGGTTCATTTACTATTCTTGTGACATCAAGGAAAGCTACAGCAGAATCAAACCACTGAATTGATGCTTCTCTGGTTTGGGTTTGAAAGGAGGACTGAGGAGGGGTTGACCTTCAATATTTTGGGATTGTCGGTTCATCTGTCAAAATATTCTGAAGTTGGCCCAGGGAAGAGCACAAAGAATGATTATAGAAGAACTTCTTTTATAAAATGAAGCTATTAATACTTAGTTTTGCCAGGCTGGATAGAGTCCTAGGGACACTTAAGGGTTATATATTTTTTTAATTTAGTAGCACAAAAAGAGTGCTTTTCCTTGCAGTTGGCACTTACACTCTGAGCCAATTAATTTTGTGACTTTGCCTCTTGTTTTCAAAAGATTACTGGAATGTTTTCAAAAGAAAAGGTTTTTTTTTTTTTTTCTTGAAGCTATTCGTCTATAAACATCACGCTTTGGGGGCTGAGCTGGATTGCTGGTGAGATCAGAGCAATCTCCTCTTGGAGACCAGCACTACCAAGCTGAGCCTGTTCAGATGCACAGTTTCCACACTTTTCCTCCAATTTGCTCACCATCTGCCCTGTTTGTGGAGAAAGGCACCAAGAGCTGTTGATCACCATTGCTTGGTTGTCCTTAAGATCTTTAGTTAATGGCCTGGTGGGTGTGCCGGGGGCGGGCGGGGGGGGGGCCAGTGACAAAGAAGGCTGACTCAGCTGACAGTGACCTTTTCACAGGTTCTGCTTCGGGCTTTCTTCAGGGGAGACCCATGATAATGGGAGGGGAGGTTTGAGGCCACAACCGTGGCCAAAGAATTGTTTGATGCTAGGTTTTGGTAAGCCTGAAGGAAGGATGGTTCACTTCCAAAAGAAATAACTCTCAGAGAATCTAAGAAAGTACCATCATAATAGAAATGCATTGGCTTTACAATATTTATATTTATCAGATTTTAAGTACTGAGAAAATAAGTGTCTTTCTGAACACTTACAGACAACCTACAACAAACGTTGGATGATAACAGCTGAACTAAGTTTGAGAAAAACAAGCCAGCTTTCTGTAATGCTTTAGCTTTTACCACACTACCCATGCTCGAGGGGAAAATGTGGGCTTCAGAGACAGACAGACCCTTTTATTGATGAGACGTCTGACATGCTGACAAGGGGAGTCGCTTCCAAACCTCAGTCTCAATCACGGGGTTTGTGAACTGGAGCAAGTTACACAAGTTTTCTCAGTCAGCCAGTTTGTCTGTAAAATGGAACATATAATACCTATTGTCAGTGATCACCACATAAACCATGCAAACCAGGACATTTCTGAGAGAGAGGAAAGGCTCTGTTAGTGACGAGAACAATGAACGTCAATTGGGACCATTCCAAGGCAACGCAGAAATGGGGTCACCCACTGGGTTTTCTCTAGGAAGGTATGGATATGGTATTTAAAAAAAAATATATTTATTTATCTGACAGAAAGAGAGAGAGCACAAGCCAGCAGACAGAGGGAGAGGAAGAAGCAGGCTCTCCGCTGAGCAGGTCCCCGGGATCATGACCCGAGCTGAAGGCAGATGCTTAACCAACTGAGCCACTCAGGCACCCCTGAATATGGTATTTGTCACAAAGCAGGCCCTTAACACACACTAAATTCTTTGTTTTCTCCCTTCAACTTGTTTTTCCCTCCTGCTTCCTTCATACCATGTAGCTGCTATCATGAGGGGAGGGCCAACACAAGGAATGATTTAGGATTAGGAAAGGCTATTATTCTCAATCCCGCAGCCAGAACGGCCTTCTGAAAGTATTAGTCAGATTGTGTCACTCCTTTGCTTACTACAAACTCCATTGCTGATGGTGCTAGGCAAGCTGTTCTCTCAGCACTTAGGACTCTGCCCTTCTATCGTATCTGCTGGCCTGTGCCTTCCCCAGGCCTCTGCATGGCCAACTCCTTCACCTTTGTTCAGGTTTCTGGTCCGAGGGACCTTCTCCGTGAGGCTGACTTACTGATTTCCTTCCTTCCTTCCTCCCTCCCTCTCTCCCTTCCTTCCTTCTTCATTTATTTATTTGAGAGAGAGAGAGAGAGAACACTAGTGTGGTGGGAGAGGGAGGGGGAGGACAAGCAGGATCCCCACGGAGCAGGGAGCTCAACAGGGCTCCATCCCAGGATGCTGAGATCATGACCTGAGCCCAAGTCAGAGGCTTAAGTGACTGCGCCGCCCGGCGCCCCACCCTGGAGACCTTCTCTAAAATGTGAAGAAATTCCAGTCCCTTCCCATCCTGGCACTTCTCTCTACAGCTCAAAAGTATTTCTTTTTCAGCAATAAGATCAAGGTTTTCAACCAAGAGACACATAAAGATTCAGTCCTAAACCTCCAATGTCCGTGATCTTGGGCCACACACCTTCAGTGCAGACTGAAGTGTCTGCACGTGTTTAACACTGAATCTCATTTACCATCTGTTTCTGAGATCAGATTTCTTTGGGCCGTTTGTATTAACATGAGCACACCATGATAAGTGCTGAGAAAGCTTAATTCTCGGTGACCTGAGAGAAAGCACGAAACAGTCCATTAATTAAATCAAATTAAAGCTTCAGCCAAAGGGTTTGTTTGTCTTGGGGAATTTCAGCTGCACTGCCTGGAGAACTCTATCAGTACTAGAGCTGATGCTCCTACTCGGGAGGTGTACAGGCAGCCCTCCATGCTCACTAGCACTGCAGGAGCCTCATGCAGAGAGGAGCTGCCGCCCATGGGGAAGAGTGTAGACAGCCCTGGCAGGGCAAAATCCTTCAGTGTTCCCTAGGAATATCTGAGCATAATGACCAACAACAGGGCACCAGGAAGTCTCCCTAAACGTAGATAATTACATTCATTTTCAGATTAGGAAAGTCTTCAGAAAAAAAAAAAAAAAAAGAAAAACCCACAAAATTTACATTCCCTAAAAATACTGTGTACACGTTGACAGAGATGGGGACACAACTGTAAAATTCATCGCCTTCTAAACTTTTTTCCTTAGACTTTGTGATTATTTGTCAGTGACACCCAAGTTTGGCAGATCTGAGATGTTTTAAGAGTTTGTCTCCCGGGATGGAGAAAAGGGCACTGAGAGATCAGGCCCCAGAACCATGTGCTGGTCGGAGAGAGCTGCGGACCGGCTGCTCCAGACACTGCTTGATGCCACTGTCTCTAAACTGGAGAGCTAAATATTTGAACGGCTTGGGTCTGCAGTCTTCCAGTGAGGACCTACTTAAGATTTAAGGTCCCGCGAGTTTCACTGAAGTATTCATGTATTTACACTCAACGCAATAACATGGTGTGTGTGTGTGAGTGTGTGTGTGTGTGTGTGTGTGTGTGTCCATCGACACACATGAGCACAGAAGCATGTTTCTCTCAGATAATTTCCAAAAGTTACCTACCCAGTGAAAATCTGACAATATACCCAGGGAAAGAGAATGGAAGCCTGCAACTTTGGGGATATAGCTGGAAGAATGATATTTTTATATGACTCTATTTTTTATTTAATAGATGAGGAATTTTGAGGGGCAGCACATTTGAGAATCTCTGGTTGGTTTGGATCAAAAGACAATAACACCACTGGGCCATACTGCACAAGGAAGATGAGGCAGCATTTCAAATGAGCTCACTTTGGAGGAGAATCTAGCCCCAGTCTGGTTGGGAGGGCTTGACAATGCCAGTTCCCTGCCCCCCTCCCCTTCTGCAGTCACTTCCTGGGTCTGTTGGTCCTCTCTGGACACTCACTCCAGAGTCAGAGTCTGGGAAGCCAAATTCATTCGTTCACTCCTACACATACAGATCTAGGAGAAAAAGCCAAAGGTCCAGAAACAAATGGACCCTGAAAGAAACTGGGGAATGAGAACAAAGTTGGGAGCAAAGGGCCTGAGAAGGTATCCTTGGTTTAGGGCCCAGTTCTGGGTACAGAGCTGCCACAGCTCATTCTAGATAACTCATACTTGAGTGGTTTTGGGGGCAACCAAGAGAGGGCATTGCACAGCGTTTTTTGATAGATGGTGGATTAGTAAGCATTCATTTATTCAGCATTCTTCGGTAAACATTTACATGTATTAGGAGCTGGGGGTTCAGAACTGAAAAAGTTGTGAGCCCTGCACTTCCAGCATGTGAGATTTAGGAAGGGAGACCAAGGTGCCCATTATGCAGGTATGTGCACTCGGGGAGTGGGGGGTGCATTTGGTGCATTTGGCTCAAGGGCAGACCATGTCTTGGACTACAGACAAATCTGTGAAAGCAGCCAACTGCTCCATAGACTATCGATGATCTCAGGTGACTTTCATAACAGAATCACCAAATATTCTTTAACTATTTATTCAAAATCATCCGAAATTGAGAAGATTGCTTTCCTTTAGGCTATTTCTCTGGCAGTAGCTGTTTTAATATAGGAGGAAAATTTCCTGGTTCTACTGTTTTATTATGACATTCTAATACTAATGAATGGCATACTGTGGTATAAGGCAGCAGCCTGCTACTTTCCATATTTACTCCCAGGGCTGACTTTGCAGGTCATCAGTACTTCTCAGTTCAATATGACATCTTAGATGGAGTTAGTGGTCGTCCTTTCCATATACTGGCCCTCCATGACCCTATGGACTCCATTTAGTTCTGAAAATAACCTCTGGTGTCTAAATATTTAAAATATTCCATTCCAGTAGCTTTGTGAAAAGGCGTCCTCATCACCATATACCTTGAGTATATTATACCTTGGGTAATCAAGAAATGGGCTACCAAGGGAATGAAAAACTTCTAGGCACGATAAAATATTAAGAAGGTGATCTTTCAAATGTAATTCAAATATAATTAAAGTTACAGGACTGTACTAAATATAATATATTTTATAAATAGTTAATTGGATTCAATTTCTTTACATGTTCATTCAAAAATCAGACAGGTATAGGTATGAGACGATCTTTCAGGATACCCTCCAGGTTATTCCTTCTGCATTGTTTTTATCATCACATCATGGATTTGAGTCTTCACAATCAATGACTCTGAGGGCTGCAAAAATATAACATTTTTCACCCTTCATAGCTAATTAGAATCATACTCTTCCTAGAGAAACTTCTTGGGGTGATAAAAATATTCTCTGTTTTGATGGTAGTGGTAGTAATAGGACTTGTTACCAAAGTTTACACGGTTCCCAAAACTCATCAAACCTTAAACGAGTGAATTTTGCCACATGTAAATCCTATTTCTACAAACCTGATGTAAAAATAATCCAAGCCCCTATTTCCGTGGGTGATGGAAATCTTAATTGTTGTAACTCAATATAAGCTCACTCACCCTCAGTTCCTGGATGTCACCCTCAGATGTGAAGAGGTCCCTTGGTATGGCTAGCCCTGAGGCATCTCATTCTACTTCCTCTTTAGGTATCACCTCCTGCTCATCTACCAGAGGAAACACGTGTCCTACCATGGCTTTGTCTATCCTCTCCTAAACTTGAAAAATCACATTTGAGGAATTTATTTCAGTCCACTTTCCAGTCATGGGACATTTTTAATATACCCTTGTGGCTAAGAAATTATATATCTATAGATCTATATCTATCTATCATCTATCTATATATCTATATATCCCTATGAAGAGCAAATATGTATATTTTTAATCCTATGCTTTCTGTAGTAAGCAGAGACAAAAGAATCTAAGATTTCTTATAAGGAAATCTTAAGGATACTATTTACGGAGATGTTAATGCTTAGAGTTGATGCTGATAAATCATCATTTACAAATGCTTAGAAGATTCTGGCCTAAAATGATGTCTGAGGGGGGAAAAAACAAACTTCAGGTGAAAACTGGATTTTTGTGTCACTAATGAGGTGATGTTAAATCTTACTATGTAGCCCACAAGTCTGTCAGCCCAAAGAATGCTATCCATTCCTTGAAAGAGGGGAAAAGTTTTGAAATGACTGTAAGTGTGGGTAAATATAAGAATGAGAGAGTTGAAGGCAATGACATTGAGAATGCAAGTGAAACAAATGCCCCCACCCTTGGTGAAAATATAGAGTTTAGCTAGGAACTGAATCGGATGACAGTTGTAGCAAACAGGCAGACAAGCAATGTTATTATTGGGTGCTTATGGCAGACTTTATCTGAGTGAGTAAGGCTCACAGCAGCTGAGGCTCCTGACTAATAACCTGAAAGAAAAATTTAGCACCAACTATGGTAAAAAGAACATTAGAAAATTGGAGGCAAAAATGTCCAATATTTATGGATAACCTAAAGCAACAAGTTAACTCTTTCAATACTTTCAGCTAAATCATGGTGAGAGATGTATATTAATAACTACTTAAAATCTGGTGCTTTAAGAATAGTTACTTGCAGCCAGAATGATTGATTAGTAATATTTGTCTTTGAATATGTTCAAATAAAATGATCTCTTCCATTCTGTATAACATCCAGGTCTAGAAACCCAGTCTTGAATTTTTCAAGTATTTGAGACCATTGTAAATTTTCTTCTAACTCACATTTTTAACTTACTACTGCTCTCCCTTAGGATTTCACCTCCCTGAGTGTGTGTGTGTGTGAGGTCCCTCTCTTAGAATAGAGATAATCTGTTAGCCTTCCACATTTTTACAACAATGCCAGTCTTTTAGCTAGAACATATGGTCCTGCCTTTGAATCAACAACCCTGAGACCTGACTTTCATGCCCAAGGAGAGAGACTGAACAAAGAATTCTCTGAGATCTTCTCTTGCTAAGACTTGTTTAAAACACATAATATTTTAGAGTGCGTCTAAGCAACGTGCTAACCAGGTATCCTTTAAATTCTCCCTTTCTTTACATTAAAGGAAGAATTTTGTATTGCTCTATTGTTATGAATTTAGCATTAAAAAAACTATATGCTTTTGTTGAAGAACTATAGCAAATACTTAGTGAATTATGTAACACTGTACAATTAAAGTTGAGTCAGTGTTAAAGATTTCAGCAAAATGTCTGTTTCTCTGGGTAGGATTATATGTTTTCTTTCAATTTCCAATTCGAACTATGTTTCTCTTTGATGTGGTTTGAGGATAGAATTTAGTGCTCAACTATGACATCCACTTTGTTCCAATATGTAGTACATTTAATTCTCTTTGAATTTTGGATCTCAAGGGTTTTTTTTTTTTTTGTCTTTTTGTTTTGTTTTGTTTTTGTGTTTTGGTGCTTGTGTACTAAATTTATAGCAGCTTCTGGGAATACAATGTTAAGAAATATTTAAGTTGTGTGTAGTAGCAGGCAAGGTGCATGATTTGATCGTGGGACAATGGGTACGTTGGTTGTACAATGTGTACAGTCTGTTGTGATAGAGGGAGCACTGAGTGTTGTTCTTTGTGATGATCTCTAACTTAAATAATTTTTGATATGCCTTTTTTAGACCTTTAACAATGTTTTTTCTTTTTTACTTTAGATATGTTTTAATCATTTAAATTTCTTCATTTTATTTTTTAAGTTGTAAACAAGTTCACTCTTCCTCTGAAACAATGGAAAAATTCTCAGTAAACAGAAGCAAGTCTTCTCTATTAAGACTTCTTCTGATCATGTTTGTCCACATACTTGTTTTCATGAAGAATTCTATCATAAGTTTTGGCTTAATTCAGTTCAGGCAGTTACCCAGGTTGTAAGACCAGATCTTCTTTATAGGAAGTTTAAAAGATTTCCTTTGTTGTCCTAAATTCATGAGAAGTGTTCTAATTTTCTGCTTAAACTCAGCTGGGTTTCACTCTAGGGTATTTTAAAATATGTAAGACTGCTCAAAGAAACTGATTTATCTTCTCTGCTTACACCATTTCCCAGTATACCACATTTGTCTTTTTAAAGGTCAGGCACGATGGAAACAGGCAATGTTTCTCACTTACCTTGTTTTCTTACTTGTTGGATTTTCATGTCTGAGTTCTTTGGAAAATGTTAATGTGAATTTCTATAAATGCAACTGTTCAATTGCACAGAGTACGAGTTATAAAGTGTTCTAGGACTTGGAATAAAAAGTACTCATTGTGTCCAAGATATTATTCATATTAGTTGTATCAGCAAGAGCAATCTCTTTTCTAATTAGCAACCTCTACCAGTGTCTCAGAAATTGCCTTAATTCTAGGGTCAAATATGGTGGATTATAATTTGCTGGTACCTCCCTGGTCTCTTTTCAAAAAAATTAAATTTGTATCTCTCTAGTATCTTTGTATTTTTTCTCTCTCTCAAGAATGCTATTACAAATCTCCATTATTGGAGTGGTGATCTCTGTGAAGTAGCAGCATGAATGACCAGCTGTGATTAGACCAGCCAAACTTTGGGGGGAAAGTTGCCACTTTCATTTAATTAAGAGAGGGAGGGTATTTTTTTAAGTTTAATTTTTCAAAATAACTGAAAGTATAGTGGTTTATGAAAGTGCATAATTGCTAACAATAATTATTTTGAAACCTTTGTTTGGGAAATAGCTGACTCTTACGAAAGGTGAACATGGGACAGCTAAGAGTCTGTTTGAGTGGGGTCTGCATGATGAAAAGAGTTGGGACCAACCACCACAGAGAAACTCATGTCAGCTCCATTAGGCAACATTCTGATTGTTTTTCAGGATATCTAATACATTCAGAGAGAAATGAAAATGAGAAAGACAATATTGTATTTCTGACATTTCAGTAGTGGTTTATGAGATCTACATGTACACGGGCAGGAAGCCAGGCGCAGAGACAGAGGCTAACGTGGTTATCAACCTCATTGGCACCAGAGGAGATTCAGGGAACCGAAGGCTTCATAAATCCCAAAATAACACAGTCAAGTTTCGGCGTGGACAGGTAATAGAAAGATCTTTATTGATTCTTACCTACCATCTGTTCTCTAATTTCTATAACTAAAAAGACACACAGAAAATTCCAGAGCTGCTCATTTAATACCAATTAAGAAGTACGGGTAGGTGTGGGGATTTCTTGGTGTGCGACTGGGGCTGAGAGGAGGTGGGCTTAACCAGAGACAGTACAACCATGAGTAACTCCTAGTTTTTTCTATTAAAAAAAAAAACAAAAAACAAAAACAAAACAACAAAGATTATACTTCCTGCTAGGGCAGTCTAGCTCATAACAAAGTGACTAACTTGCTGACCGCTAGAAACATTACATAAATACCTTTTAAAATTGGTTTTAAAGGCATTGGATGGCTGCCAAGGGTCAGTTAGGCTGCCAGTCAGGGTGTGAGGGTCCAACACCTGGGAGAGAAAGGAAGTGTGGAGGAGAAGCTGGTATTCGGCATTGCTTTCTACCATTTGTAAGCAGAAGCTTCAAAGCAGGAAGCCAATCAGAGAGTAGCCATGGGGAGCCCCAGATGCCACGCAGAGATTTGGAAGTTCTCAGAGGACTGGGATTCAGTCTGCACCCAGCAGTAAAGAGGCCTTCACAAACTTCCACTTGCCAAGTGGGACCTTTATGTGAGTTCTCCCAAAGCAGAGCCTGGGACAGGTCCTGTGAGTGGTTGATGGGGACGGGGGTGATCCTAAGAAGCACAGTGAAGGCATGAATGTAGAGGAAAGAAGGAAAGAGGAGGAGCGAAGGTACATATGCATTCTTGAGGTCGCCTCTGTTGACAGCAAGGACCTCCAGGACCTCTTTTGACAGGGGCACCAATGACAGTGGTGACTAAAGCAGTTGAGCAGGAACAAGCACAGTCCTGGAGCGATGCACATACAATCTGCCCTGAGGTTTCCTCCATCTGCAGGCCCAGGGGGCAGCAGGCACCAGACGGCCAACCCAAGACCTCTAATGGAAAACAACAAAATATTATCGAGAAATTTTTTAAAAGTCATAAATCAATAGAGATACATTATGTTCCTGGATTGGAAGAGTCAATATAATTTCTCAACTTTTCTCCTAATCTGCAGTTTCAGTGCAATAGCATTCAAAATCCTGTATTTTTAAATGGAAATTAGCAACCTAATTCTAAGATTTATGTGGAAAGGAAACAGGTCAAATGCACCCCAAATAACCAGGAAGATTATTAAGAGAAAAACAGAGCTAGAGGGCTCACACTACCAGATACTGAGATTTATTGTAAAGTTAAAGTAATTAAGACAGCATTAATTGGTACAAGGCAAGACAAATAGAACAAAAGAAACAGAATAGAGCCAGAACAAGATCCATGTCTTGATGTGCAGCATCAGAGAAAGGCAGCAACTTGGACATCAATTATGATAATCAAGAAATTATGAGCCCCATTTTACAGTAAATCCCCAAATCAATTTCATACAAATTGAGGCCTCAATGGGAAAGGTAAAACAAACAAGTACTTAGAAGGGACTGTAAGAGAAAAACCTTTGTGATCTTGGGGGTGGGTTAGGATTAAAAAAAAAAAAAACACTTTTAATGGTGGTAAAATACACATAATATGAACATTACCACATTAACAATTTTTAAGTGTACAGTTCAGTGATATTGAGCACATTCATTCCCATTGTTGTGCAACCATCACTACCATCAGGCTCCAGAACTTCATCTTCCTGAGTTGAAGCTATACCCATTAGACAATACATCCCATTCTCAACCCAGACCCAGGCAACCACCATTCTACTTCCTGTCTCTGTGACTTTGGCTCATTTATGAAACTCACCTAAGTGGAATCAAAGAGTACTTGTATTTCACTCAGCACAATGTCTTCAAAGTTCATCTGTGTTGTAGCATGTGTCAGAATTTCCTTTTTCTTAAAGGGTGAATAATATTCCATTATGTGTATAGATAAGATTTCATTTATCCATTCATTAGTATGTGTGCTATTGGATTGCTTCCACATTTTGGTTATAGCAGCATTATGGATAGTTTTTATACATGTGTGTAACACATAGAGACTAAGATTTTAAAGACAAAACAAAGAAAGCACTAAGAATAAAGGAAAAAAAGATAAATTTACACCCTTTTAATAAAGACTTCCCTTTCTTAAGGTAACTTGAAGAGAGTAAAAAGGCAAATCACAAAGTGGGAGAAGACATTTTAAAATATATCCTGGCAAAGGACTTGTTTCCAAACTATATACAGAACACCAACAGACCAACAAGAAAATAGCCCAATTTAAAACGTGGCATGACAGTTGACTATGTCCTTTCTAAAAAGAGAGTATCCAAATAGCCAATAAGCATGAAAAGTCTACCCAACTGAGTTAGTAATCAGGAAAATAACATGAAAGCCATAATCAAGGGTCACTGTGCATAATCAGATGACTTAAACTTGAAAAGAATGACAACCTCAAATACTGAGTAGCTGTGGAGCACCTTCACCTCTAACACACAGCACACATGGTTTGCGGTGGTATAAGCATTTTAGAAAAGTAGACTATCTACTAAAGCTCTGTAACCCAGTAGTTCCCCATCAGAAATGTACATGAATATACACAAAAAGGCATGTCAAGAATGTTCCAAGCAATTTTATTTGTAATACCCCTAATCCAGAAATAATTGCTGTTCATAAAAGTAGAATAGATAAATAATATGGAATAATATTCACTAATGAAAATAAACAAAATGTTGTTACATAAGCAACATGGCTAAATTCCACAAAGGTTGAATAAAACAAGCCTGGCAGAAAAAACATACTGTATGATTCTATTTAGAGAAATCTAATTAAAAGTCAGGATATTGGTTACCACTGGGGGAGATTATGATGGTAATGGGCCATGGGGGGATCTTGGGGTGCTGTTCATGTTGTATTATTTTCATGGATGTTTGCATTGAGTGTGTTATGTATTTTAATTTGTAGACTACATATCCAGTTAATAGTTTAAGACTTCATTTGTATATGCATGCACATGTAGCTACTGCAATGCATTGTTGATATAGAAACAAAACATACTGAGAGGCAGACACCAATGGTGTACATGGTATATTTTGGAGGCTGACTGCTGGGGGATGATTCCAGACTTGGTCTCTCACTAGACATTGATCTTGGGTGAGTAATTGAACTCTGTATGTCTTTGTCTCTCCAACTGTAAAATAAGACAATGAGCAGTACTCACTTCATGGGTTGTGAGGATTAAATATATGAAAAACACTTAGAAAATTTTGTGTATAGTGAGGGCAATATCAAGTATTATTATCACTATTAATGGCAGACTTAAATGGTATGATTATACTTTTAAAATCTTTTTCAGATTTATTTAGACTGTATGATTAAGGAAGGCAAAACTTATATAGCCTGCTTGTATTTGTCTCACAAGGCATAGCATAGGACTGCATATAAAATAGTAAGTGGAAAATTTTTATAGTATACCACTAATAATATAGTGATATATAGCAATATAGTGATGAACTAATATAGTACTATAATGTTATTTTTTTCCTAGAGAAAAGAAATATCCTAATGATCATTCAGTTTATTTTTGTTATCACATAGGTTGATATTTTTTCCATTGAGGCAGTGTCTCTGGGAAAACTGAAGAAAGTTCTGATTAGTCATGATGGGACAGGTCCAGGTAAGATGTGCTTTCTTGGTAAGAAATCTGTTTTGAAAATTTATTAAAAGTAGCATAAAAGGCAAGTGAAAGAAAAAGATAAATATATAGGTCATGTAAAGTTGAGATGAGAAAATAATTTTCTTTTTTTAAAGGTTTTATATTTGTTTGTTTATTTATTTATCTATTTTAGACAGAGACAACAGGAGGAAGGGCAAGGGGAAAGGGGGAGAGAGAATCTCAAGCAGACTCCCCTCTGAATGCAGAGCCCAGCACAGGGCTCCATCTCACGACCCTGAAATCATGGCCTGAACTGAAATTAACAGTCAGACACTTAACTGACTAAGCCACTGAAAATAAATTTTTTTTAAGAAATTATATAGTTAGGGGTGCCTGGGTGGCTCAGTGGGTTAAAGCCTCTGCCTTCAGTTCAGGTCATGATCCCAGAATCCTGGGATCAAGCCCCGCATTGGGCTCCCTGCTCAAAGGGGAGCCTGCTTCCCCCGTCTCTCTCTGCCTGCCTCTCTGCTTACTTGTGATCTCTGTCTGTCAAATAAATAAATAAAATCTTTAAAAAAAAAAAGAAATTATATAGTTAGATGATGTTTTGTCAGGTTAGGTTTATTATATGACTTTAAAAGTTCACTGCTATGTTATTATAAATGAAATTTTCCACGAAAACAAAAACTTTAGTGTGTGTGTGTGTGTGCCCACATGCAAAATTTCCAGAACTACTAGACAGTGTTCAAAATTGCATCTGTCATGTTTCCTGCAGATGTGTTTCTCCTCTGTCCCATACCATACACTCTTCAGGAAAGCAGCTACTTGAGTATAGTTTTTGAGTCCTCCTTTTCCTCCCTGCCTTCCACCTCCTCCATGTCTATTAATCAAGCCCAGTCAATTCTACCTCATTAATACCTTCTTTGCTCTCTCCTGTAGAGCCGTTCAATTCAAGCTTATGTGTTTGTCTCTAGAACCTGTATTCTTTACTGCTAGAATGTAGCTCCACATCACCACTTATATCATAGTGCTGAAACTGTTTATTACATTTATTTCTACGCTTCCTTTTATCTTTATGCTTAATATTGAGTTTTTGAAGTCTGGCATTATATTTTATTCATCTTTACTCTCTTTCCTAGTATAGCATTGAATAGTATGGAGGTTTAATTAATGACAATTTATTAAGTCAGTGAAACAATTTTGGGTAAAATCCTTGAAAAAAAGTGAGGACAGCTTAAAATGGCCTTTGGAAGAAAGAAGCATTTATTCTGGATGTGAACCAAAGAGAAAGGAAGAAGAAAAGGGAAGGTAGCAGTGTATAGAAAGAACGGACACGTGTAAAATGAGTTGAGGATCCTATAGGGGAAATTATTAGGAAGAGACAGAAATGAGAAATTGAATAGAAAGACACAGTATGCTGCCTTCTCTATATGGTGTTGCTGCAGAGGGGTATAACTTTTGCACTATTTTCATGATGGATGGAAACTGGCATCGTCCTGACTTTATGCTAAGTCTCCGCTGCAAACAATGTGGGGATTTGCAGAACAGCCGGGGAGATGCCAGACAGGAGAGTGGGGCGTGGGTCAGAACAGAGCAGTTAGCAGAAATCCCTGGCTTCATCAGGCTGTCGTTTCAGAAAATTATTTTGAGACTCCTCTTGGAGATGAGTGAAGAAAGCCCCGAATTACTGAAAGGGCCAATGTGGAAGGACTGTAGAAACAGGAGTCACAGCACATCAATCACAGGGGACGGTTTCTGAAGAAAAGAGGCTGAGTCCGGGAATTACATGAAGGGGCAAACCACATATATGAAGACTGCTCTGTCGTTACCAAGGCTGGTAGATACAAAGAATAAAAATGACAGAAGGAAAAAGGAAATAAACATTGTGATTTTAAATATGCTGAAGGAGCTAAATGACTCACATGGAAAATGCTTTGGGCTGAAGATGTAACACACTTCTAAATATCAGTTTTTTCCAGTGAAGCATTGATGAACAAAACCTGTGCAGGTATGGGAATGACTTTGGCTACATCCTCAAGGCTTATTTTCCCATCTCATTTGTAAAAAGAGAAGCTTACTTACCACATTATTCATTTAACTTGAATGTAGTTGTATCTGTAGATATTTTTCTCAAATATAATAATAGAAAGCTTCAGGAAAGCCCTACCTTTTTAGCAAAGTTTGTAAAATTTCAGAGTGTTTAGGAATTAACTGAGTGTCTTTAAACAAACAAAATAGACTCCTGGGCCCACCCCAGGGATTTTGATCTAGTAGGTATTGAGCTACCAGAAATAAACTTTTAAAAATATGTATTTTTATAATATAAATATATACTATATAAAATAAATATTTTGTTACATATTTCATATTTTACTTTAATATATTTATTATATTATACATATATAAAACATGTATATATAAGCATTTTAAGGGATTCTGATTCATGTGGTCCTCAAAGCAGTCAACAGCAAACACTACTTTCTGTCAGAGTTCTTTGCTGAGGGGCTGTTATGTGCCAGGTATTTCACCAGAGACTGGGCATTCAAATGTGAAGAAGATGCTGGTGATCCTGCCCTCATAGGCAGGGCCTACTGGGAGCAAACACATATGAAATAAGCAAGTGTAATAAAATATGATTCACAGTCTGAAAGCGACCCTTGTAGTGCTACTGGACATATGGCAAGTGTACTTAGCACAGTCCAGAAGAACATGAAATTCTCTGAGAAAAGATGAAAATGTGGTAGACTTAGGGTGAGAGCTAGGTTTTGGTGTGATATCTGGAAATCTTGAAGGTTTTCTTTGGCTGATGGGATGAGGCTACTTGAAATTCAATTTGGGGAAATTGAAAGGACAGGCATACCTCCAAAATATTGCAGGTTCCGTTCTGGACCACTGCAAGAAAGCAAATATTACAATATAGTGAGTCGAATGAATTCTTTGGTTTTGCAGTGAATATTAAAGTTCTGTTTACACTGTACCGTAGTCTATTAAGTGTGCAATAGCATTTTGTCTAAGGAAACAATGTATGTACCTTAATTAAAGAATACCTTATTGCTAAAAGATGCTAACCATCATTTGAACTTACACTGAGTAATAGTTGCTGATCACAGATCACCATAACCGATAATAATTAAAAAGTTTGAAATAATGCAAGAATTACCAAAAAGTGACTCAGAGACATGAAATGGAAAATGGTGCAGAGAGACCTCTTCCATGCAGGGCTGCCACAAATCTTTAATTTGTAAAAACTGCAGTATCCCCAAAGTGCAATAAAGCAAAGCACAATAAAATGAGGTATGCCTGTAATTACTTTAACGTTCTTTTTAAATTATTTAAACTCTCCTTCCTATATGCTGCACAGTCTTTTCATTAAAATAAAAAATACCATGATAGTTAGGGTATCTAGGGTATGTTTTCCTTTCTTTTCTTTTCAAAATATGGATGATATAAATTCAATAACCAACCATACAAGTTAATCCCAGAACATTATTGATACCAGGGCCCCTTGCCTGTGTTCACTGCACCCATCCTCTCCCCATGGTAGACATCCCGAGTTTTTTCCTTATCATTTCTTGGTATTCTTATCATTGCTTTAAAAAAAAAAAAAGAGGCTCTATTAATTATGTTGGCATCCTTGAAAATGCTTCTGATAGTTTTTGTGCTTTGTAAAAATCATGACATGCTGTATGGAATCTCATATGGCTTGATTTTCTTTTTCACTCAAAATTGTATTTCCAAGATTCAACCACTTTCTTGTGTGGTGCTCCAGATAATGTTTTCATGACCATAATATTCTATTGCATGACTGTACATGATGAATTTATTCATCTCTTGTTAATGACTGATTGTGTCATTTCCAGTCGGCTGTCCCAGACGGAAATGAACATTCTTGTACATGTTCCCTGGTGCATGGAAGGTGGAGTTCTTCCAGGGTGATCATTCCCAGGTGAGGGTGACTGTGCCTCCCCCAGGGACACTTGGCAATGTCTGGAGATTTGTTTTGGTTGGCATGCTGGGAAGGAGATGCTACTGGTATCTCGTGCGTAGAGGTCTGGGCTGTTGCTAATCATCCTATTATGTAAGGAGAGTCCCCAAAACCAAGAACTGTCAGGCCCAACGTTTCGGTGGTGCTGAAGCTGAGAAACCTGGCTCCAGGCTGAATCTGTAGCAGTTAATTGCTGGACCAAAAATTATGGATTCTATTCAGCTTTATAAAATAAATTGCTTTGTCAAAAATGATTTTACTGTTCTACTCTTACCGTGTATAAGAATTTCTGTTGTTTCACAGTCTCACAAACACCTGGTACACTTAATTTTAGGGTATAATAGAGTATTTCATTGGGGTCTCAATTTCCTTGATTCATAAGAAGCGTGAGCTTTCCTTTCTTTTCTTTTTTTTTATTTTGTCTATTGAATTTCCTTTTCTGTGGAAATACATGTTCTTCTCTATAATATTTTATAATATTTATGGTAAAGGCTAAAGATGTCTAATAAGAAATGCTCAGAAAGAGTTTTAAAAAGATAGAAGCTGGTTTCCCACCCAGGTACCAGTTCCAAAGTGAGTCGTTATGATGAGTATGCTCTGGCTTGTCATCAGGGACCAGGTCCTTGCATCTTGCTATTATACCATCACCCAGACCTCTTCCTCCTCTGAGTGGGCAGAGCTGGTCACACCACATAGAAAAGAGAAAATCCGTGGCAACAGTGTCTTTCAAGCAAGTGAGATAGAAACTGCTCATACTACTTCTGGTCACATCCGATTACTGAGAGGTTAGTCATACAGTTATCTCCAACTGCAAAGCCATCTGGGAAATGTGCCTCTAACATTGCAGTGATTGTGGGGGACATCAACTAGCAGTTACTACCATAATATCTGCGCAGTGGGATATCTTTTGATAAGCTGAAATTCCCAATTTTAACGTCTTTCAATTTAACAATATGGTATTTTTTCTAGTGATCAGATTTTCCATCTTAAGAAAGCTTTCTCTACCCCTGAGGTATTGGGAAGGAAGGAAGAGAGGACGGAGGGAAGAGAGGAAAGAGAGTGAAGGAAGGAAGAAAGGGAGGGCAGGAGGAAGGAAAGAAAGAAAAAATATATATATAAATTCTTGTCCTAAAGATTTAGATATTTGTTCCACCTGTAGTTGATTTCAGTGTATGACATAAGGATATAATCCATTTTACTTTTTCCCATGTGGATGACCAGTTGTAACATCATGATTTATCATTTACTCCATCTTTTCCTACTGTGCTCCACAAAGTCACTTTTGTCAGATATAGGGAAGTTCTTACTTTGCAAGGTTTCTGTACGCAAGATTTTAGTGGCAATGATTTAAATAACACAAGTCCCTCAACAACGTGGTTCAAATTTCAGTTATCATGGCATGCTCACTGTAACTGCATAAAGTAGAGACTTCACTGCTGCGTCCTCAGTCCACAAATCACTGTGTATATAACAGATGTGCATCCTGATCTGTGACCAATCACTTTACGTCTTTCACAGTCTGCTACACAGTTCATGAACAGACAGCAAAGCCTGTAGCTATATTGACTACTTGTCTCTCAGTAATAAAGCATATGACATTCTACAAAAATGGACAATTCAAAGGTACAAGCACATCAAAGAAACAAAAGTGATAATACCGGGATGGAAGTTGAAATCAAATATAAATGGAGTTAATTATACAAGAAATATCTGACTGTGGGAATGTTGCTAATGTCACCGTTGGAGAGACTTTAAATAAATAACCCATCAAACCTAGAGAAAGGACCTTATGACCTTGAATGGGGATGGCAAAAAAGATGAACTTGTCCTGGAGGAAGCGATGCTGCTAAAAACTTCCCATTAAAGCAACTCTAGGAGATGTTTTATGATACTGGAAGCACAGAGGGTACAATGGAGGAAGCTGATGGAAACTTAGAAAGAAGACAACTGCAAAGGCCAGAAAAGAGGCGTTTTTTTGTTTTTTGTTTTTTTTACTGTTCATTTAATTTTTTTAATTTAAATTCAATTAATTAACATATAGTGTAGTATTAGTTTCAGAGGTAGAAGTCAGTGATTCATCAGTCTTATATAACACCCAGTGCTCATTATATCACGTGCCCTCCTTAATGCCCATCACCCAATTAACCCACCATCCTCCCCTCTAGCAACCCTCAGTTTGTTTCTTATGATTAAGAGTCTCTTATGGTTTGCTTCCCTCTCTGATTTCATCTTGTTTTATTTTTCCCTCCCTTCCCCATGATCTTCTGTTTTGTTTCTTAAATTCCTCATATGAGTGAGATAGTATGGTAATTATCTTTCTCATATTGACTTATTTTGCTTAGCATAATACCCTCTAGTTTCCATCCACATCATTGCAAATGGCAAGATTTCTTTTTTTTTGGTGTCTTTCTAATGTTCCATTGTATGTTCCATTCCACTGTGTGTGTGTGTGTGTGTGTGTGTGTGTGTGTATATATATATATATATATATATATATATATATATACATGTGTGTTTATATATATCCATACTACATCTTCTTTATCCATTCATCTGTTGATGGACATCTGGGCTCTTTCCATTGGTTGGCTATTGTGGACATTGCTGTTATAAACATTCAGGTGCACATGCCCCTTTGGACCACTACATTTGTATCTTTAGGGTAAATACCCAGTAGTGTGATTGCTAGGTTATAGGGTAGCTCTGTTTTCAACTTTTTGAGGAATCTCCATACTTTTTCCCAGAGTTTGCTTTCCCACCAACAGTGTAAGAGGGTTCCCCTTTCTCCACATCCTCATCAATTCTGTCCTTTCCTGAATTGTTAATTTTAACCATTCTGACTGGTATAGAGTGGTGGTATCTCATTGCAGTTTTGATTTGTATTTCCCTGATGCTGAGTTATGTTGAGCACTTTTTCATGTGTCTGTGAGCCATTTGTATGTCTTCTCTGGAGAAAAGTCTGTTCATGCCTTCTTCCCATTTCTTAATTGGATTATTTGTTCTTTAGGTGTTGAGTTTGAAAAGTTCTTTATGGATTTTGGATACTAGCCCTTTATCTGATAAGATATTTGCAAATCTCTTCTCCCATTCTGTTGGTTGTCTTTTGATTTTGTCCAGTGTTTCCTTTGCTGTGCAAAAGCTTTTTATCTTGATGAAGTCTCAATAGTTCATTTTTGCTTTTGTTTCTCTTGCCTCTGGGGACATGACTAGCAAGAAGTTAGTGCAGCAAGGTGACAGAGATTGCTACCTATGTTCTCCTCTAGGTTTTTGATGGATTCCTGTCTCACAATCAGGTCTTTCATCCATTTTGATTCTATTTTTTGTATGGCCCAGTTCTATTTTTCTGCATGTGGTTGTCCAATTTTCCCAACACCATTTGTTGAAGAAACTACCTTTTTTCCCATTGGACATTCTTTCCTGCTTCATTTAATATTAGTTGGCCATAGAGTTGAGGGTCCATTTCTGGGGTTTCTGTTCTGTTCCATTGATTTATGTTTCTGTTTTTGTGCCAGTACCATCAAGTACTGTCTCGATGACCACAGCTTTGTAATAAAGTTTGAAGACTGACATTGTGATACTACCTGCTTTAGTTTTCTTCTTCAACTTTCCTTTGGTTATTCAGGATCAAAAAGATGCTTGCTCTTTATTACAAGTTATGTGATGAAAGAAAAATATGAGCATCATCCAGTCTACTCTTGATAAGTTTTTTTAGCTACTGTTTAAGAAGTTTTTTACTTTTTAATTCTGTTTCTAATGTTTTCCAATTACAGTGTACTAAATATTGGTGTGATATTTTTCACTTTCCTATACGTTTATAACTGACAGTAAGGGAGTTTTTGATATTTTGGCAAAAATATTTAACAAATGAACAGTCATAATTTTCTTCATTGATGAAAATGGTACTCCCAGCAAGCAGTTCTTCATATACTTCTGTACTGGGAGCAAAGCACAGGCTGCTTGTAACAAGTTTGTAGATGTGCAGGTCAATTCTGAGTCCTTTCTCTGGTTCTATCAATCAATTTATCTATGCCAGCACCGATTCTTTATTGTCTTAATTAGTATAGACTTATAACAAATGTTTGTAATTAGAAGGATGATTCACCTACCTTACTCTATCAAATTCAGGAGTGTCTGGATATTCTTGGGCTTCACATATCCGTATACATTTTATCATTTTTTTGGTCAATTTTCTTGTAAAACCTTAGGGTGAATTTGATTTAATTATATTCAAGCTTTAGATTAGTTTGAGAGAAACTGACATCTCTATAATTTCTTCACTCTCAGGAATATGGAATAGTTCTTTATTTATGTCTTCTTTGCTGTTATGCTTAAATTAGATAATTTTTCTTTATTTTATTTTATTTCTTTTCAGTGTTCCAGCATTCATTGTTTATGCACCACACCCAGTTTTTATTAAATATTTATTTATTTTAGAGAGAGAGAGAGACCCAGAGTGTGTTGGGGTGGAGAGGGAGAGAGAGAATCCCAAGCACACTCTCTGAGTGCAGAGCCCAAGGTGGGCAGGCCTTGATCCCCTTACCCATGAGAGCCATGAGATCCATGACCTGAGACAAAATCAAGAATTGGATGCTTAACCCTACTGAGCCACCCAGGCACCCCAATAATTTTTCTATAAATTACATTGTATCTGTTTTTAAATTTATCCCTACATTCTTAAATTTTTATAGCAATTCAACATGATTGCTTTCATTGAACTATGCTTCTTAACGCTTTCTTTCTGGTCAATAGAAATGTAATGGATTTTTATATATTTATTATGTAATCATTTTTTCTCATCTCTCACTATCTTCTGCAGCTTCTTGGGGTTCTTAATTTAGAAAGTCACCTTACATGTGGATGATGACAGCTCTGTTTCTTCTTTCCCAGAATTTAGCACTTTTCATTCTCCTTCCTTCCTCCGTTTCTCTTTCCTCTTTAATTGCATTAACAAATGCAGTAATCAGTGGTAACTTCTAGACTTTCATCATTAAGAGTGATGATTATTGTGACTTTACATTATGATTTAAATCTATCAATCCTCTATAAATAATGCACTGAAATGTATTTATAGGAATTTATTTCTTTTTGTTCTGGCCCTTAAATATTTCTAAAAGAATTTAGAGAGTTTGTCCCTGATAGGGAATTTTCTTTTTTCCTCTGCTTCTACTACTTTGAAAAATAAGGTCGTTCACTCACACTTTCATTTCTTTCCTGATATAATTTGGAAGTGCATATTTTGGACCCAGATTTTGAACAGTTGGACAGTCTGTGAATAAAATCACAACAGTAGTGTATTTTATCTTAAAGAAAATGATCTCCTTTGTGCATTTAAACAGGTAATGGATGGTTTCTAGAGAGTATTATTGTTAAGTCTGAAGAGGAAGATGGCAGTCAAGAAGTGCTGTTTCCATGCAACCGGTATGCTGTTACTTAATTCCTCATTATGCAGACTTATGCTTCCCTCTGTCCAGTCCATTTTAGCTTAGAATCAGCAAGCCCTGCCCCCAGTCACCTGGTCACATCACCCCTCCCTTTACTACCAGAGTTGAAGGCCTCTCTCCTCAGCAAACTGTTCCTTACAGCATTAAAATTTCTCTCTTTATTTGTATTACTTAATACTTTTCTGCAATAAACATGTTGAAATGGAAAGAAACATGGTTTGCGATGTGTTTCTCAAATACTTGCTGTGCTCCTGCTGGTTCTGCAAACGTGGGTGCTACCATCAACTTCCTAGATGTTCAATTTCCTCATATGTAAAATGGGAATAATACCTGTTCCTCCTAACTCGTCGGACTCATTCAAAGTCCAATAAAGTTATGTATATAGTTATGTATATGAGCTGTGAGCTCTAAAGCATTATTCTAATGTGATGTAGATAGAATATAAATTAGGAGAATCAGGTTGCAAGGGCAGCTCTGTAACTCCCGGGCCATTTATAGGTGTATCACTTAACACTCTCAGAACTTCAGTTTTCAGAATTTTATGGTGAGAATGTTTAAATCAGATGTCCCTCCTTTTTTAGGGTTATTATGCATTGAATATCAAATACATCCTAACATAAAGTGCACTACGAATAGAAATTACAAAACTAATTTTCCTCCTTTATTAATTAATCTATAGAATGTACTGATTTCTTCATTCAGTCATTGTATAAATAGTAACTGACTAGCTATCGTATCAAGAAATGGAGTAGGGGCACCTGGGTAGCTCAATTGGTTAAGCCTCTGCCTTCAGCTCCGATCATGATCTCAGGGTCCTGGGATCGAGTCCCGCATCGGGGTCTCTGCTCTGCAGGAAGCCTGCCCTTCCCACCCCACATGCCTCTTTGCCTGCTTGTGATCTCTGTCTGTCAAATAAATAAAATCCTAAAAAAAAAAAAAAAAGAAGTGGAGTAAAGAAATCCAGTGATAAGGAATATAGTCTTTGCCTGAAAGGACTCAGTGGATGCCCATGTGAAAAATGAACAACAATGTCCTCAGGGCCATGATAGAGACCTATGTGAGAGTCCAGGTGCCAAGGTGTTTGTCTATGTGATTGCACAGTCCTTGAACCTAAAGAACTCAGGCACTGTATTTATTCATTTGTTGATCTGTTTATACATGCAGAATCTGAATGCCTCCCAGGTGTCAGGCCCTATGCCAAGTCCTGTATATATGGAGATTAAAAAAAATGAAGCACCATTGTCTTGAAGGAGCTCCCATTTAATGCTAGGATAAGGCAGGAGGGATGTGATACTTAATGAAGCCAGAAAGCTGGGTGTGCTCTGCGTTAAGCAGGTATTTTGGCATCATTTTCTCCTAGAGTGTTGCATGCTCTTTCAAACACATAGAGAAACACGACGGTTGACTGAATGGATTTTACCTTACAATACTTGGTTCTGGAAAATGTTGATTCTTTAGAAACTTAATGAGTTATGCATTCTGTATGAACAAAATGCGTAACACTTCTCTGATCTTCTGTTTGCCTGTTTTCTACAATCACATCCATTTAAAACACATGTGCATCATAGTAGTTGTTGCCATTGTGTAACATTCAAGCTCTGGAGAGAGATCCTATATTTATATTTTCTGTAAGAATTTATTTATTTTTATTAATGGGCCATGAAAAGAGCAATGATTGAAACTTCTCGGGACTTCCTTTGAATTACAGCTCCTTCAATGACTAGTCTCCGTTCATTCTTATGTAAAATAGCAGTAAAAACACCTATTTGGCAGGGTCGTTTGAAGACTTCACACAGTGTACATGAAGTAACTGCAAAAGCGCTTTGCAATTATTAGAAACTACATGATGATAAGTGTTATTGTCATGGAAGCAGTTTTGAAGTAAAGAAATCTTTAGACACAATGCCACATATGCAAATGAAGGAGAAAAGCTCACTTTTATTTCTAGATCATATGTGTAGTAATTAGAAGTCTCCAAATAATTTATTAACTATTATTTATTTATTTTTAAAAGAGGTATTTATTTATTTGAGAGAGAGAGTGAGAGCACGGGGTAAGTTCATTGAGAGTGGAGAGAGAAACTTTAGCATACTTCCTTGCTGAGTACAGAGCCCCTCCCTGGTCTCAATCCCATGACCCTGAGATCATGACCTGAGTTACAACCAAAAGTAGGACACTTAACTGACTGCACCGTTAGGGTGCCCCACTAACTTTTATTTTTAAAAATCTGGATATTCATGGTCCAATATGGTAGCCACTAACTACATCGAGCTAGTACTTGTAAATTAATTAAAATAAAATTAAATTAAAAATTCAGTTCCTGGGCTATACTAGCTACATTTCAGGACTCAATAACCACAGATGGTTAGTGGCTATTCTATTGGGCAGCATATAAACATTTGGTTCTAAATCACATCCAGATATTTGATATCATATGAAGTTACATTTAATATATACAATACAGTTTTATTGCTCTCTATACTAGAGTAACTATGCAATAACATAAGGAACAAATAAAATAGTTTTATTTTTATAAAAGTGTCACATTTTAAAAATCAAGAATCATCCAGAACAGAAGATGATAGTCAGAGCTGAAATTTCAGAGCTGAAATTTATTTTTCTGGCAAGGTAAAGGAGTAGAAGTCAAGATGGAGGTGACTTCTTCCTTTAGGCCTAACATTTTGGAATGGTTACAAACCTTGGTTATGTAAGAAACAAAATGATATGAATGAAAAGACTTAAGTATTTTGCTGCATGAAACTACTACATCATATTAAATACTGTACACAGATATTCCATTGCACTGTTATCAACTGAACTATAAGATTATTAACAGGGTTTCCCTTGTTTATTCTCTTTGAGGGCCATGGATTACCTGAGTAAGAAAAGAGGGACATTTTCTTACTATTATTCCCTTAAGGGTGAAGAAACTCTAACAACATTTAGTCTTGTGCTTCACAGACAATGAAAAAAAAAATGTCACCTATAGAGATTAAACGATGTGTACAAGCTATAGATGAGTTAGTCATGTCTCTTGGTCCCTTGGACGTTTTGGGAATTTTAATTTAATGTCTATTAATCTATTGTTCCCATTTTATTCCCAGGGTTTTGTGCATTATCCTCTAAGGAAGAAGTCCCTGTGCAAATTACTGAGCTCCCTATAAAACTGATTTGTTGGAAATTCTACTGAGATTTGGGGTGTTTGGAAGACACAGGTTTTGCTAGTTTTCCCAGCATACCTTAACCATTTAGACTCAAGGCCCCCTCTACTTGTGAGAAAAGAAAAGGTCTCTGGAGCAGAAATTATTTAAGACTATTGTGGAATAAGAAAAGCAAATAGGACATTTATTCTGTTGTGGATTTCAAAGGTTTACACATGTCTCTTCTGCTTGGCGGGGAGAAAATCAAGGAGTGCCCATCACTACCATGTAGCACACTCCTACCACAGAATGGGCTCCATGATGGAGCCCAAGCTTCACACAGCAACTCCTGTGGTCTTCACAGATGACCACTAGGAGGCTATGTGATACTTGTAGTTCACAGATGAGGAAGCTGAGGAACACGGAGATGAAGTGTCTTACCCAACCGTGATTAGTGGAATCAGCATTCAGATGGAGGTGGATGTGATTCTAGAACTGCCCCGTCCAATAGGGGAGCCACCAGCTATAGGACTACTGAACTTCCCAACTGCGCTTATTCCACACTGAGAGGTGATATAATAAGATATAAGGTACATATCAGCTATCAAACATTAGAATGAGTAAGAATGTAATTGTATTAGTCTGTTTGGGCTGCTATGACAAAATACCATAGGCTGGGTGGTGTCTATACAACAGAGATTTATTTCTCACAGTTCTGGAGGCTGGAAGCCCAAGATGAGGGTACCAGCAGGGTTGGGTTCTGACAAAGGCCAGACTGCAAACTGTCTACTTGCTGTGTTCTCATGTGATGGAGAAAGCAAGGGATCTCTGTGGAGCCTTGTCTATAAAAGCACTAATCCTATTCAGGAAAGACTTCAGGATTTGAAGCACCTCCCAGAAAATTTCAACATATGAATTTGGGCAGGGGTTGGAGGCAACAAGCATTCACATCTTTTATATTTATTAAAATGAAAAATAGTAGAAGTAATTTCATGTTTTTAATTTTTGCTGTTTTTATATACATGGCTTATGTTGTATTTCTCTTGAAGAGTGCTGTTCTAGAATCTAAGGTTTGAGCCACTGTATATACCTACCAGTCACACGAAAGGAGAGACATAACAGCTCCCACTAAGGAAATACTAAATGAGAAATTTTTACTGATTTTATGATATATTAGAACATCTGTAGTGTAATCATAGGATGTTCCTAAAATCCAGCATTTTCAGATGAATCAGTGCAGCCTTGCAACTAAAGTATATGACAAAGGTTTGCTGAGGTTGCACTCCTAAAGATCATTTGATATAGCTTGAAATCTTCAATGCTTTTAAAAATTTCTGTGGTTCCCCTGAAGACCTCTTTAAACCCTTTCCGTATTTTGTTTTCAGTTCTGCATAACATGCCTTTAAATTCTCTCTCATATTGTCTTCCCTCTTCCCATGGCAGGTGGCTAGATGAGTACCAAGATGATGGCAGGACTGAACGAGAATTGTTCGCAGAACATGAAGTCTCACTGTGAAGGAGAGACTGAGTCTGTGGCCTCCTGATGGGGTCAACACGTGTGTGTTGTGCCTTCATGGTGCCTTCAAAAGGCTATTGATCTGCTGGTGATAGTATATTTGCCCTCCTCTCATACTGGAGCAAACAGCTGGGGAGGTCAGTTTATTCTGTTCCCATCCTTGCTTGAGAACCTCAACAGTTGGAAGAAGAGCCCACCAACAACTGACCAAGATTAGTCTATGATAGATGGAGTAGGGACACACACTGTTTCTTCTTATGGGTGAAATAGGTGAAGGGGATTAAGAGTACACTTATGGGGGCACCTGGATGGCTCAGTGGGTTAAGCCTCTGCCTTCAGCTCAGGTCATGATCCCAGGGTCCTGGGATCGAGCCCCGCATCGGGCTCTCTGCTCAGCGGGGAGCCTGCTTCCTCCTCTCTCTGCCTGCTTCTCTGCCTACTTGTGATCTCTGTCTGTCCAATGAATGAATAAAATATTAAAAAAAAGAGTACACTTATGATGAGCATTGAAGAATGTATAGAATTGTCAAATCAGTATGTTGTACACCTGAAACTGATATAGCACTATATATTAACTGCACTGGAATTAAATTTTTTAAAAAAATATTGTTAATCAGAGAAAGACAATTGTCATATGATTTCACTCATATGTGGAGTAATAGAAACAGTCCGGACGATAGCAGTGGAAGGGAAAGAAAACTGAATGGGAAGTCACTAGAGAGGGAGAAAAACCGTGATAGATTCTTAACTATGAGAAACAAACTGAGGGTTCCTGGAGGGGAGGTGGGTGGAAGAGTGGGGTAACCGGGTGATGGACATTAAGGAGGGAATGTGATGTGATGAGCACTGGCTGTTATATGCAACTAATCAATCAATGAACACTACATCTGAAACTAAATATGTACTTCATGTTGGCTAATTAAATTTAAATTAGGAAAATAAAAATAAAGGTACACTGGCATGAGAAAAAAAACTGTTTCTTCTCATTTATTTTTCAGAAAATCTGACACCTGCTGCTTACCAAAATGTTTAGGTGGGTTTAGTAGAAGGTAACTGAAGAGGCCCATAACATTTGATAACCATAAAATAGTTTTATACAACATACGTTAGTCTGAAAGCAGAAGTCTTATTCTAGGTAATGGCATGACTCTCTTGTTATTGGTGGCAATATAATGAAGAAAATGTAAAAAGAAAATGATTGGGTTAAATCACATTCTCACTGCACTTCACGCTGAATCTCATCAGGTTGGTCTTTTGGGAGCTGGTTGCTGGGGGCGTGGTGGATAGCCACCAAGCCCCATGCAGGGGACACACATGGAGGCAGACGTCTTCTGTCCATTTATCGCTTTCCTCAATTAGCCTCAAATACTTGTCAACTTGGTGCCACTGGCAGCTTCTTCTAACCCTTCAAATTGGCACATGAGATAAAACCCATCTGCTAGCCTAGAAGAGGCTATGGCCTGGCTTTGATATCAGAGATCTGTGTTTGAATCTCAGTTCTGCAACTGTGAAGAGAATAGTATCATTACATTTTTCAGATGAGGGAACTGAGACTTGGAGAAGTGTGTTTAAGCTCAAAGAATGAAATAAATAGGACAGCTGAATTTGAACCCAGGGGTCTCGCTCTACAGTCCCTATGCATACACACAGTGACCCTGTCTGTCTTCCTCCACATGTTTCCAGGTATCCCGTGGATCTCCCGGATGGTCCCAAGCAGTCAGATCTCGCACACCACCTTCCTGTTATCGTCTTATGCAGATGTCACCTGTACCATTATATACTTAACACTTTTTTTTTCCTTTAAACGCTCTTTAAATCAGGTCATTTGGGGCTAGAGGGAACTTATCCTCATTCTAAACTATATTCATAATATCCATGAAATCATTGATGTTGTCACATTTTTAAAAAATTTTATTTATTTATTTGACAGAGAGACAGCGAGAGAGAGAACACAAGAGGCAGGGGCAGTGGGAGAGGGAGAAGCAGGCTTCCCGCTGAGCAAGGAGTCTGATGTGGGGCTCAATCCCAGGACCCTAGGATTGTGACCTGAGCTGAATGCAGATGCTTAACGACTGAGTCACCCAGGTGCCGCTGTGTTGTTGCATTTTTTTTCCCTAAAACACCTTAAGATGAATTTATATGCAACAAAAAATTTAGGTTAGTCTTTATGTTCCCTAAAATTATCTTATAAATGCCCAGTAGTCCTGGCATATAGTGATCAGTTTCAATAAGTAGGAGCCATCTTTGTCATGGTTTACCTTATACCAATCTGTGCCGAAAGACTAATCCAGTCCTTAGAAATGCTACATTTTACATCTAAGTTTGAAAACACATCAAGAATAGAGCTTTAGTGATTTGAAGCTAAAAAGCAGTATTTTTTTTTCCTAAAGTGGTCTGGGTAAGAAGAGTTGATATGTTTCAGCAGACTGTGGGAAAGTGCGATGAACCACATTTCGCTGTTGATAATGCTTATTACATGGTGCCTGGCACAAAGCAGATAGTGAATAAACACAGTCATTTATTAAGCAGAGTTGTTAAGCATCTCTTGTGTGCCAGAAACAGACAGAGTCAGGCACTGGGGATAAACTGGCAAACAGCTCGGTCATTTTCCCTGCCCTCAGAGGGGCTTCTGTCAGAGTGGGGAACTGAGTGAATAATGCATAATTAAACATAGTTCAGTACCGCTCGTTCCTAAATTGCAAGCTCATTGGAGGTAGAGATCATTTTGTGCTTCTCCGTATATTTAGTTCTTGGCATGCTGCCTGACTCATAGTAAGTGCTCTGTGTCTATTAAATGCATGAATCATCCCTGCCTTAAATTACAATACACCTTTTAAGTGATTAGAATATTCAATTATACCTGATTCAGCTCATATTTGTATGGAATAAATACTCACAAATAATTACACTCTGTTCCTCTATTTTTTCAAACTTCTCTACGACAGTATGTTTCAACACCGAACATAATCCTGTCCCTCAGCCCCCACCACACAGACTGGAGTTGGATGTGTCCCAGTTCTTTCTGGCTGCACATTTACAATCCTTCTCTTGAGAGCGGAGGTGAGGTAAATGTAAACGATCCATTTTGTGTTGATTCTTGTTTGCTTCATTAGCAGAGCCCTCATTTTCTCGGACATGGTCCGGATTCTGGGACTACCTCCATCTAACCCCATTATATAACAGATACACCCCAAAAACAAGTAGAGAAAAACTGCATTTATTTCTGAGTTTGCTGAAAAGGCAAAAATGAAAAGAATACACAGTATAAAGAACCCAAATAGACAAGGTTTGGCGGGAAGAAGTGTCTTATTCCTGTGGAAAGAACAATGTAAACCCCTAATCCAGAAACCTGCCATGTGTATCCCTTGGAAATATTGAAGAATGGAAAACAAGTGCAAACACGAAGGCCAAAACCAGAATGTTTTTGGCTAGACAATTGTCTGGCACAATCTTGGCACCTTCTCATGTTTTCCTATTTTGGGGGCAAAGTCAAGAGGAGATGAAGAGCATTTTTATCTGATGGGATAAGTATTTTATTTTATTTTATTTTCTGATGGGATAAATCTCATATTTTAGCTAGAAAATGATAGTAATGTTTCCATGACGATGTGGATGGCCTTGAGGTTCTAATATGTTTTCATATAAACCTGTCAAGCAGACTCAGGTAAATACTACAGTGAAAAATTTGTTATATCAAAGGTTAATGCAACTTCTCTGTGATTCTAGGTAATATAATATCTTGGAGAGCTAAGTTAATTGTTCTTTAATAAGGGAGGGAAGCTTTCCAGAAATTCTGCCAGAGTTTAGTTTATCCTATGGTTATCAGGACTGATAACACTTCTGAATAATTGCATTTTAAGTTACTTTTAGAAGCAGAGAAACACAGCAAAGTAGGTCCTCCTTCATGCTGATGTTTTTTAAATGGACATTCATTTTAATTCCTTTAAGGCAATGGAATACAGTATACTAAGTAAAGGCCCTCAAGTTCAGAAATTAATCTTGATCCTTTACCACAATGAGTCTGAAGTGCCAGGAATATAATGTCAGTTTTCCCGGCTCTTTCTGTGCCTCTGTGACAGAGTGCAGAGTACCAATTAAACTGAATAATGAGTTTATAAATATGCAAAAATGGTTATGAAGTAATCATTAATATTTACAATCTCAGCCATATCAAATGATTGAAACCTTGCAAATACACAATTCCCTGTACCTTTACCTATGTTGTTTTGTTTGCCTGAAAGGTACTTCCCTCCTTGCCTGGAAAACTCTTACTCAACTTCCAAGGGCAAGGTTGACGTTCTCACCGTCAGTCAGTGTTAAGGCATCCCATTCTCTGTGTCCATATTACATTGTCCTTCCTCTCTAATTGTAATGATCATTTCTATAGTGGTCATGGGTCCTAGTTTAGAAACTCAGAAGTGTCACAGATAAGATACTTTTTGTTTCCTATGCATCAACTTAATGTCTGACTCCAGTCTCCATCACACAGACAGGTAGAAAATCCCTCTTTGAGTGTAATTGTGGCATGTTCTCCTTCCCAAGGAGCAACAGAATCCTACAGGCTAATTCTCTGTTTGGAAAGAGAATAAAATGCTTCTTCTACCAGTCTATCATTGTCCCTGCTAAGGAATGTTCTCTTTCTGCTTTTAATTTTTGGCAAGTCTGGAAACCTGAGTGCCTCAGGTCCTCCCTTCCTAGGCTGCTGGCTGACCCTGTCCTTGGAAGACCCCTTCAGGGTCTCTCCTTACCCCGTGATGACAAATCCCATGGGGATCACTTGGCTTGGGGACCCTGATCATTCTCTGGTAAAGGAAAATATCTTCTCCTTGGTGTGTCACTTCTCAAATATATTCCCCTTCTCCTTCTGTAGAACAACCAGTATAAGCTCATTTACACATTTGGGCTTTTATGGAAGATAGGACTTTGTTACCAATATGAGTATGGTGATAGCAGAGAAAAGAATCTTCCCTTCTGTTCTTACTCAAATTAACAAAGAGAATGAAACACACAATCTCCTATTCCAATGAAAACATGAGATAGTGAAAATCTGCCCAAAACAGGTAAAACAGAAACCTGAAGGGCCAAACAGTGGCAAATTTTAGTGGTAAAAATCCACTTACAGAGAGTGCACACCCCTCAGGAAGTAAAAAAGCTGTATTTTTAAATTTATAACCACTGGAGTGGACATGTATATGAAGCCTGTATATGTGTATATATATATATACACACACATATATAATAGCATCAGGAGATTTTAGCACATCTTGGTAACTGAGAGAATAAATAGGGGAAAAAAGATACAAAGGATTTAAGTGACATGGTTAGCAAAAGACCTAACAGACAAATACAAAAAACTGCATTCAACAAATGCCAAATGCACACTCTCTTCAGATATACCTAGAAGATCATAAATGCTGAGCATGTGTTGGGCCATAAAACAATACTAAAACAGAATGAGTCAATAACATGGATGAATTTCATAAACATAATGAGCAAAATAAACAAGAAACACAAGTATATAAATGTAATTCTATTTATATAAATTTCAAAAACCAGCAACATTTCATATCTAATGCTTGATTCACTAATATATATAGTTATTTTTATAGAAATCTGGAAATGATTACCAAAAGGTCAGGAAAAATGGCGGGGGCTCAATCCAGGAAGGGCTTCCAGACAACAGGGGGTGTTCTTTCATAGGCCTTTTTATGGTGGTTGCATGAATGTTGATTTTATAATCATTCTTTACACAGTTCATATGTGTTTTGTGATAAAATACATGTAACATAGAATTTACCATGTTAACCATTTTTAGATGTACAGTTCAGTGGCATTAAGTACATTTGTAAGGTGGTACAACCATCACCGTCATGCATTTCTAGAACTTTTTTTTAATCACTGCAAATAAAAACTCTGTACCTATTTTTTGACCTTTAAAGTGAAATAACCAGTTGTTCTATTGGCAAAATGAGTTTACTCAGGAATAGTAGAAAAGTTGCAATTGAGGACATGCAAGCTATGGCAAGCCATAAAAAAGTTGGGAAATCAAAGGAGAAGAAGGTTACTTTATAGAGAAAAGGATGAAGTTGGGCTGGGCTGCTTTGAATGAAATCCATTGGAGGGAAGTGAGAGTTCAGGGTAGTGAAGCTTGTGGTATTTTCTTATTGGCTGAGCTTCTCGCTGGATTGGGAGAAATTCTCGCTTTCTCCTTCTGAAGTAGTAAAGTAGATTTCTTCCTGCTGGTAATGCAAGGTACATGTCTTTGTGCTGGGGTCTGCAATGGACAAGGAATAAGGTATGAGAGCTTCTGCTTCTGGCCTCCCAGCTCCATTTTAAATGAGGTTTCCTTTATTCAGCTTCACATCATTAAATAATTTCTCCCCATTCCTCTCTTCCCTCAATTCCTGGTAATCTGTCATCTACTTTTTGTCTCTGTGAATTTGCCTATTCTGGACGGGCAAGAGATTCGTTAAAAATTTTTACATGGTTTCCCAATGACAGGACAGAGGTAGGGATGGAGGAATGGCAGATGAGGGTAGGAAACTCTTTTCATGCTATGTTTTGAATCACTGAATTTATAGCTTATTTAAAAAGTTACGAAAGAACAAAGAAATGAATGATTAAAAATGAATATGGAAGTGAAAAATGAATATGGAATTGAATATTGAAATGAATATGGAATATGAATATGGAAATGCATCTTTACCTACATTCATAATGGCCAGATTCTTGGGGAATTCCTGTCTTCCTCCCTATCAGACATCTGGGGCAGAAAGTTACCTCCTCGGAACTGCTGCTTGAAAAGAGGAGAGGAGAGGGAGCAAATGAAAGAAGTCAGGAACTAATAGCTCACAACTCTTCCTGTCATATTAGTCTATTCCTCCCACTTGACAATGAATTCCTTGAGAGCAGGAATTCTCATCTTTTTCATCTTTTTGTCCTTGAGCAAAGTGGTTGGGTCAACATAGGCACAATAAAAATCATTGTTTCCTTATTACAAATTAAATATATTAATATTATATATATTAAATATATATATTAAATTAAATATATTTTGGTGTAATGGAGATTAATAAGAAGGATAAGAAGGATAAGAACATTGAAATACTTTAAGAAATTCATCTTGTTTTCTTTTTCTCCAATAGTTTTTGTGACTGTTTTAGCCCAATAAGATATTCTTAGAAAAGAGATTTGAGATGTCTTGCTTAGCCAAGCATCACAGTTAATAGGAAGGGACAGGTTCCTCAGAAACACTCAGGAGGTTAAGGATGTATCTTGAAGTTGCTGGCAATCCCAGAAGTCGTGGGTCAGAAGGTACTGAGAACATGCAAGAATTTCCTCAGAATATTCCAAAACTTTAAAATTGGTTGATGGTAAACTCTTGTGATATCTTTTCCAAGGTATTTGGATAACATAGAATCCAGAAAATGCAATCCAACTCCTTGAAATGACACACATAATAGTAATATTATACTAAATATTCTGTGGAGGAAAGAAGACTCAGGGTAAGCTCATAAAGTGTCCATTCACCTTAAAAATAAAACCGCCAGTTATTTTCCCAGAAAAATGGGTTGATTTGGAAAAAGCAGAGAATTTCAATTTAGGACAAGCAAGCTACACCAAAACCATATACAAGTCAACAGAGCAAAGAACACTATTCTGTAGAGGAAAGGGGGTGAGGGCAGTGAGGAGGGCTCTTGTAAACAAAAAGCCCATTGGAGTAACCTGGGAGTTTGAAACAGAATGATATTTCGGTGGCTGAGTTGGGACAGTGTCTCATTGGCTGTATTGCCTGGGGAGGAGGAAACCAGCCTTCTTCCCCAAGCTAGTGTGTGCTCACCAAGTACCTCTTCTGTTGGGTCGGCCTTGGACCAGAAGTGGAAGGGTGTTAGAGCTCCCCCTGCTGGCCTCCCTGTTCCATTTTAAATGAGGGTTTCTTTAATTTTCACAAAACTTTCCGAGTTATTTCACTACCAATCTCCCCATTGTCATAATTTTTATGACGCTCTAATTTCTTCTACTGCTAATCTCTCTGTCAGAATTGATGATTCCTGGCTGCCTTAATTTTAACAATAGAATTGGTGGTTGTTGTGAGTTCAGCTTTAAGCATGATACAATCATTTGAATGTTTTACAGATATTTATAATTTCAGCAGGTTGCCTCACTTAGAAATTTATCCCCCCCCTTTTTTTTACTTGAGTTTTGTACTAGGACTAAGGATGGTGTGTTAAATTCTTAGAGCCCTTTGTCAATCCTTAATGGATTTTGGCTGCCCAACACCCATTTTCTCTAAGAACACCCATTCCACCTTTGAGGAATTTGCTCTTCCTAACACCCATGGATTATAGTTCTCGTGCCCCAATTTCCCTCATCTGGGCTTAGGCTCACGATCAAGCAAAGATAATGCTTGGACTAGAGTCTTCAGCTGCCAAAGAGACCAGCAACTGTTGGCGGTTCAGCCTAAGCGGGCAAATGGCCCCCCACGACTGTTTGTGGCGGACTGGGTGCTTGAGCAGAGCCTCTTGCCTGGGTCCCTCCCACCACCACCACTCTGGTCCCTTCAAATGTAGTCTCACAACCAATTAAGTATCCAGCATAAGGGTTCCTCTTTCTTTGCAACTGAAGTATTCTAAAAAATACACCAAACCTTTTTTTTTTTTTTGGTTTTTGATGTAGTGTTCATTGATTCATTTACCCTCCCTTTCTTTTTTTCCTGCCTTGAGTTCTTTTCTTGAGGTCTGCTCCTCACTGGCAGGCTTCCCATTGCTGGCTCCTCCTCCCTTCCTTTTGGCCCCTTCCTTTAACTTCTGCCCTTAAGGAACTTTAGAATCAAAGCCCTTAGACAATAGAGGTAGCGGGTTTTGGCTTGTTATTTTTCATTACTTTGATGATGCTGTAGACATCGACAAAGACCATCCAAAGAAGAAAAGCAAAGTCTGTTTATCCAGAGCTTGATCTATCAAGAGAGCTTACTGCCTTGCTTGCCTTTGGCAGAGACACTGAGGTGGGGAGCTTTACAGTGGAAAAGGAAGCTTCAGGTTTTTCCCGACCGGAGGCGACTGACCTGGGGCAGCTATAGGGCTTTTACTAGAAGCTCACATTCTAGGTCATTGGTTAGAGGTGTATATTGGGCTTTTCCTGGTTGATCCTAAGTTGCAAGAAGGGACAGAATTAAAGAACCTGGCAGTCAGTGTTCAAGTCCTGGCCATTCGTGGCCATTGCTGCCTCAGTTGTGATTGGCTTTGGGGCTGGCTGCTGGGAGCAGTTCTGAGTTTGAGTTCTACTGTCATATATATACTCCGCCTATTGTCTGATTGTTCATCCCATCTCTCAATTAGTGTTTGAGTTTGTGATTTAGGTTTTGTTGATATTTAAGACACTTTCTAGTTGCTGTTATATCCCAAACTTTCATTTCCATTTCCAATGCAAAAGAAAGGAAATAGTAAGAAATAAAATTCTTTGCCCAAAGTCACCTGTTGAAAAACAGATGTTCTAGTTTCTAATCACTTGGTGTTTTCTACTTTGTTTTAATACACAAAGATTTCTTTCAGTTTCCCTCTGTGGCATCTAAATACAGGTGGTCAGAGCCTGCCCACAGAGAGGTTTTTAAATTTCTTTTGAATCACATCTTCTGCCTCTGAATACATTTTTTAAAAAGAGTCTGCAAGATAGCCCGAGTTAGAGTTTTCTTCCCTGTGTGATTCTGATCCAGATATTATCCCCAGACGTCACTGTACATCAGAATAAGCCTGGAAGGTTGTTTAAAATACAGACCCCCTGGGGCACACCACAGACTTCCTACACCAGACTGTCTGGAGGGGGGGATCCGGAGCTTTTTTGGTTGCTTTGCTTGTTTGTGTATAAGGAGCACCTGGAGTGATTCTTAATGCCATCTGGCAGGTACTAAGGACAGGGCTGGGGTTTGGCAGGCCCTGAATTAGGAACTCCACCGCTACATGCTACTGAGACTGAGGCCGTGCATCATTTATCTATTTTTTTAAATGTTGCATTTGACAGCATGAGCACATTTCCATTTGTGTTTTCCGAGGTTTAGAGATTCTGCAGCCCAGGAGATTCTCTGACTGGCCCCTCTCATATCTTTTTCACTCCACGTGGAGGTAGGGACAGGTGAAGGCAGGCCATATTGGCCTGGCTGTTACTTTTGGCTTTGAACACCTTGACACGTTTCCTTTACCCAGAACAACTGTGAAGAACAAGTCTTCCTGATGTTACAAAGTTCAAGAGTGAGTAGGTAGCACAGTAGAATCCTAAGCCTGAATACGTGTAACATCTCACAGTTAATTTAACGAGAGGAGTGGCTACATCAATTTAACCATGGTGCCTAAAATAGCTCACTCTAAATTCCTTCAAGCCTGGCAGCACAAAAAGACAGAAAAAGTTTCATACTGTGTCAGACAATAAGTCACCTGCTTCTTGCAGAGTTGTTCTTGACTGCATGGTAATTAGAATTCCCTTCCCAATACTTCTGATGGGGCTTCACACAGACAGTAGGGAAATGCAACCCAGCTGGGTGGGGACTCTCTTCCACTTGCAGGCAAACCTGGCTTTGGGGTTTTGGCCCTGGGGCAATGCACTCCAGGGCCTGCCTCTGGACCTTCCAAAGGTCATCATTGGTAAAGAAACGCACTGTCTGTGGGTGTCAGCTCTTCAGTGGTCTCCCTGGTTCACACAGGCCATGGATTCTAGAAATGCCATCAGTCTTTGCAGGATGCGAATGGTGACCTCTCAGCCTCCTGACCCTCAGACACTAGGACCCTGAGGGAAAGCGTCAGCCAAGGATGCCTTCTGCCAGCCAGCCAGCCCACAGGCCAGCACACCTTTGTTAGGACTCCTTGTATTTTATTCATCCAATCCTTCATTCATGCACGAGGCCTCACTGAGTTTGTTCCGGGGGGGGGGGGGGTGGTCTCTAGCTAGGTCTGGGAACATGAGTGAAGTCTGGCTCCTGCCCCAAGTTGCTCAGAGTGTGCTGGGGGTTAGAGTCACACACCTTGGTTGTATGATGTACGGACTCTGATGGGAGGTGACATCAAGCCGCATATAGAGGCTCTGATGTGATGGGCCGGGCATTGCCTGTACCTGGGATCACAAAGGGTGTTGGGCTGAGGAGCCCTCTCGAGAAGACCCCAGGGTTTTCCATCCCAGTGTGACACCTGCTCTGTCAACCTGAGCCGTTTAACTAATCACAGATTCAAGTAACAGTGTGGACATGGTTACTTGGACTTGACAGACTAGAGCAGACTCCGTCAGTTACCAGCATTTAGGTTATTACATACCAGGCCCTATTCTAAAAGATTTGGCTGAAGGATCTCATTTTGCATTATGATTCAAGAGATGTACACCACTGCCTACAGTAAAGATGAGGACAACAAGGCACAGATTAAAGAACTTGTCCAGTTGGTACCTCCATGGGCTGGCATAGATCTGAGATTCAAGACAGGCCATTTTCTTCCAGTACCCGAGCTCTTCAGGACTCCGTTCCCTGGAGGTCCGTGATTTCCTGTAGGGCAGAGACCCACTCCAGACGATCTTCCCCCATCTTCCTCTTCAGTGATCTCGAACTGATTTTCTACAGTTTTATCCTGAGGCCAACGTGAGCTCTTTTCTTTTTGAACATGTGGTTTCTTTTCTTTCTTGTGCTGGGAAGTTTCCTCCAGTCATCACGTGACATTCCCTCTTTCATTTTTAATCTCCATATTTTCGAATCACACCTGTCTTTCAAAATCTGACTTTCTGTCTTAATATCCCTTTAAGTGAAGCATTCAGCATCCTTGGATATATCATTAGTGTTTAAAATATTGGCCTTTGGTTTTCCCCTATAAATCTTCAGATGAATCATCTTATATAAAGCAGGGTGATGGCAGAAATATAGACATTTTTTCTATAAAGCTGATGTAAAGAATTATCACATAGAGTTAAAAAAAACTCAATCAAATGTTTAAGGGAAGTAAGCCATTTCAACTTGCATTCTATTGTGATGTGATCTTTAGCATAAAATGCTAAATGTTATCTTTTTAAGCAATAGTGATCTTTATCACCAGTGCATGTTAGCAGAGGTGGTACAAAACATAACTGACATTTCTGAAAAGCCATATACTCTCAATGTAACCACATTAAGTGTTGCCACAAGGAGAAAGAATAGATTTTGGGAAATAATCTTTTTAACATGCCCTCTAAAATCTTTGCACTTGTTAAGGTTGTGTTTCTTTTAGGATTTCAGGTTTCCTTAATACTTTAGCCTGTTTTGCGATTGGAATCATTCCAGTGTTTTTAAGATGCCGATGGTTTAAAGCAACTATATTCCTACTTCTGTTGCTTAAATTTTATTAATCTTAAGAAATCTGATTGATCTTGATGAATTCTTTTAAAAGTTACCCTTTTTATGAAGTCTTTTAAAGATTTACTTCTTTATTTGAGAGAAAGAGAGTGGGGGGGGCAGAGGAAGAGGGAGAGAAACAGAACCCCTGTGAGCCTGATGTGGGGCTAGATTCCAAGATCCAGGGATCATGACGGGAGCTGAAGTAGTCAGTCCCTTTCCTGACTGAGCCATCCCTGACTTTTAAGATAGATGACAAGGAAGGTATTTTGAGATTTACAGGTCAAAAAATAATAATCTTTGTAATTAATAAGTATCTCTTTCTTCCTACAAATTATTTGAATGAATTAAATCATAACCAACTTATTAATCACACTGTTAACTTTTATTAATAAAAATATGCGCCTCTAATAACTCAAAATCCTATCCAGTCATGCAGATTTGGGGGCAGTAAGAGCAATGGTTAGGGCTTGAAAACCAGCTTGACCGCTTACAACCGGGGGAACACCAACCAAGCAAGTTGTCTTTCTCCCTGTCTCCTCATCTGCAGAGTGAGAATAATAATCTAATAATCACACTGATCGTATCGAACAGTGACTGTTGCTTGGTAAATACCCAGTACCTGGTAACTATTAGGACTATATATGTGATACAGGGAGTCTTTTTTCTGATCGAGGATATTTTTCACTATTATAATAAATCAGACACCCGTTGAGGTGGAATTACCTAAATGTATGAATTTTTCTTTTGTCTTTTTTTTTTTTTTTTAAGATTTGATTCATTTATTTGAGAGAGAGAATGAGTGAGAGAAAGCACAAGCAGGGGAGGGGCAACGGGAGAAGGAGGAAGCAGGCTCCCTGATGGACAAACCCCAATGTGGGACTCCATCCCAGCACTCAGGGATCATGACCGAGCTGAAGGCAGACGCTTAAGTAACTGAGTGGCCCAGGCACCCATTTTCTTTCGTTTTCTTAAACAAGGGGTTCATTCTTCCACAGGCTTGAAGCAGTTCATTGTGTTAAGGAAGACACATTGGCTGCTCTGTTCCTTCAGATGGCAACGAGTGTGCGAATTTGTTTTCCTTGTTTGGAGGGATCCGGGGAAGCAGTGGGGAGTGGGCTCAGTCTCCCTCTCTTGATCCAGGCTCTCCAGCATTACAGAAAGAAGCAGCCTGATGTACAAGCACGTGCATTTACGTACTCAGAAAGTACATTTACGTACAGAATGTACAGAAGTAATGTACAGAAGTACATTTACGTACTCAGAAAGTCCTTGATCCCCACCCGTATGCTCATTCATGGGGAAAAACGTTCCAAATGCTGTTAGGATATGAAGTTAAACAAGGTTAGAAAGAGCCATCTGGGACTATCTTATTTGGATCCTGCTGCTTTCCCTCCTTCATGTTATCACTTGTCTTGGGGGCTCTGAAAATGTGCTTGCCTTGTATAGCCAGGGAAGTCTTGTGTCTGGATTGACTACACCATCAGAGACCCGCAACCAAAACCACTAGGGTGTCATTGACTCCCTCTCCCCGAGAGTGCAACAGCTCTGTTCTCACTCAGTGAGATGCTGTAAGTTAGAGCTCCATTAAAATATTTTAATGATTTAAAGCAGGATGATTTTAAGCAGGGTTGGCATCATTTCAGCAAGGGCTCGCACCCTGTTTGGCGTGGCCTAAAAGCGGAGAATAGTTCTTAGATTTCTTAAAAAGTGCAGTTAAGCAAGCAAATAAACAAACAAAAACAAATGAAGACTATGTGATAGAGACCATACATGGCCTGTGAAGTTTAAAAGACATGTTTTCTGGCCCCTTCCAGAAAAAGCTTGTTAACTCCTGATTTGGAGTTTCAAAAACCAATACAAGTGAGTACACAATTTTAATTTAAAATAAGCTTAAGAAAAGTAATAAGGAGACAGTAATAAGGTCTGGTGAAAAACTGAGGGCCCCAGAGTGACTGCACTCTGGTCGTGTTGTGAACCCGTTCAGGTCTCTGACCCGTCACGTCACCTCTCCACACAGCATCTTAAAACAGCTAGAAACAGTCTATTTTCAAATGTGAATACATTGTTTCTAATTCCTTTTTAATTCCCTGAGCTTCTTCTAACCTGCTTTGCCCGAGGTTTCTTGAAATGTGTACCATTCACCCTGCGATATTCATCTGGAAATAACACAGTGAAAATGATCCATTAATGATATTGATTCTGGCCCATCTGTGAACCTTATGCCACCAGGGAGGAATCTCTGTGAGTACTCTGACTTCTGAGAATAAGCAAATGTGCTGTAAATCACGTATAGGACAGGCCACCAACCAAATTATATCTTTGTTTAGATATTCCAAATTATGTCGAATTTCCAAATTTTTGTAAATATATTCAATTGGAATGGCACTGAATGCCAAGAATGAAACAGGGAACTATCTTCTCCATTCATGTTCCCACATTAATTTCTTTTCAAAGGCTGCCCTTTTACACAAAGCATGTTTCTATACTTCACATTAGAAGTGGATTCAAATGACAAGAATCTGCGTTCTGTGACAACCAGGTACAGAATCATCAAAGCACATAAACTCTGACCATATTGCTGTTGACCATGGATATTTGCAGGACTAGAGAATTTTGAAAGGATTTGAAAAATATCTGCAGAGAAAATGATAAATAAGAAATTAATTTGTGAGTTAATAGGCAAAATCTATCGTAAGAAGAGAACAATTACGATTAAAGAATATGTTAGGAACACAGCATTTAAAAAAAAATCTACCTCAAAATCTATTAATCCTGTGTCATATTACTACTCATAAAATACAGATTATTTTCATTGAATTCATCAGAAGTGCCCTGGTTTTATCTAAGAATTGTGATATAGATTGGTAATGTCTGTTTGCTTGTTTTTGCAAACTCACTTCCTACTTACTTGGGAGAATCTGCTATCTTTGCTCTCACTGACCGACAAGCTACAGTGTCTCATCTGCTGAAGACAAGCTGCACTTTTCCGGCAACTCAAAAAATTCCATTTTATCTCTGAGATGGTTTTATTGGTGTGAACAATGTTGTCTCTGACACTCAAGACTTATTTTTTTAGAGTCAGATGCATCTATCACCATCATCTATTTATTTATTTTAGCATTGTCTTTCACAGAAGTTTTTCATTTTAACCATTCCAAATTATCAATTCATTCTTTCACAGATCATGCCTTTTGTATTCCATCTAAGAAGACATGAATAAACCCAAGGTCATCTATGTTTTCTTCTCTTTTATCTTCTAGGAGTTTTATAATCTTGTGTTTTACATTTAGGTTCATGATCCTATTTTGAATTCATTTTTTGTTTTGGGTGTCAGTTCTGTATCTAGATTCATTTCTTTGCACCATTTCTTGGAAAGAGTGCCTTTTCAAAATTTATTCTTGTGGGGTGTACAATTTGACAAATTTTGACCAATGTATATAGTAGTGTGAATACCACCATGACTGAGATACAGAATATTCCCATCATTGCAAAATATTCTCTGTGTCCCTTTAGAGTCGATCCTTTCCTGTTGATTTCACCTCCTGACAATTACTGATTGATTTCTGTCCCTATAGCTTTGCCTTTTGGGGAATGTCTTATAAGTGGAATCATAATAGGAAGACTTTTGTGTCTAGTTCACCTAGTATAATGCTTTGAGATTCATTCATGTGGTTGTATGTATCATAATTACTTGGTTTTCTCTGTTGACTCATATTCCATTGTATAGATGTATCATGATTTGTTTATGTATTTACCAGCTGATGAACATTTGAGTTGTTTTTAGTTTGAGACTATTATTAATAAAGGTCCTATAAAGATCTGCACACAGATCTTTCTGTGGACTGTTCTCATTTTCTTGGGTCAATGTGGAGGGGTAGGCTTGCTTAGTCCTACGATAACTATGTATTTAACACAACAAGGAATCAGTAAACTGTTTTCAAGTGTGGCTGGACCATTTTTCTTCTCACTAGTTGTGTATGAGAATTCAACTTACTTCACCTTCTTGCTACCACTTGGTACTGCCAAGTTTTAAATTTCAATCATTCTAGTGTGTGTAGTGGTACTCAACACGTTTTAATTTCATTTCTTTGGGAATGGATAACAATAAGCATATTTTCAGATGTTAATATTCCATCTAGATCTCTTCTTCAAGGATGTGTATGTTTGAATACTTCCATGTTCTCATTAGGTTAAGAGTCATTTAAAATACTTTTCCTCATTTTTGCAAAGTTGACCAAAACAGGGTGTATTTCTCTCTCTACATCTACGATATTTCTTGTGAGCTTAAAATTAGGAATATCCTTTCCTCCCTCTACCTACACCTTTCCTGCCCCCACTGGGATTAAAGAGCAGGGGGAGGCTCCTTGGTAAAGTGGATGGGAATCCGAAGACCTGTATCTCTGATCCCACTGTGTCCAGAGTGGTGTATTTTCCATTCTTTACATAATCCTTCCCTGGTGAATAAGGATTATTCACCCACTTGGTGGATACTATGCTGAGAGAATGACATTCTCTGCTTCCTCTTAGGAGGTCTGGCTTCCAGTGGGCAGTTTTTCTCCTTTTCTGGCCCATACATGGGCTTGATTTTTTTTTTTTTTTTCCTGCTTTCCCTCTGGGCTGGAAAACAGGGACCTGGCCTGGAGTTTGTCTTCTAGGAACAACTCTCACTTTTCCTCTGTCAGTCCCTGCTCTCTTGACTCAGTGACTCTCTCTGGTCAGAGACAAACAGCAATGGATTATCTTGGCATTGGCTCAGAAGGGGCTGTGTTGTGGCCCAGAGGCCCCATGCCTTTTTACCAAGTGTAAAGTTCATACCTGATATCGGTGTCTTCTCATTTTATTTGGATCCCACTGGCAGAGGAGGCCTTACTATGTCGCTGGATCCCAATCATCTCGATATATAATTTCAAGTGCATGTTCCATACGGAATGTCTTCCTCACTCCCTCCCTTGCACCGATTTTGTAAATGTTTACCAGGTACTGACCATGCTCCAGGTATTGAGGCAATAGGGCTTTGGGAATGTATGTCCCTGACCTTGGAAGATTAAAATATACTCAGGTGGGAAAAGGGAGGAAATCTTTATATTTCAGTTTCCTCAGAGTATCTTTCTTTATCTGTGTCACATCTATTTCTTTTACTCTGCCTTTGAGTAAAAATAGATTTTTTTTAACCTTTCATCTCTTTAATGCTTAGTCTCTGCTACTTCTCAAAATGTATCTCTCACAAAAGCAACCAAAAATATTGAATGTAAGGATAATTTTATCCAGAATCTTTTACCTTGGTATAGATTAATGTTTGCAAACATTATCACCATTAGCTTTTCAAGTCTTATAGATGACACCCTTTTCTGTTTAGTATATGGTGGTTAGTTAGTGCTTTGTTGGCACCACAGTTATGGGTGCTTTTAAACAATTGTGTTTTGAACCAACTGCTACAATTAGAAATTAAAAATCTTCCAAAGGGAATACTGAAAAAATTAATTATACTTTTCATTTGAAAAAAGTTAAGTTGGAGCCTGGTTTTGGTCTGATCTTTTTCTTCTTCAAAATTTTTTGCAAATTTGCAAGCCCTCCTAAATTAGAAGGCTAATGAATCATTAAGTCTGGAAGTGCTCCATGCCGACAGATACCCAACATTTACCCACCTGCCCTGCAGGGGTGGACTGTATGTGTTAAGTCAGCAGAGGACTCTACAGAGGCTTGAGAATGTAAGAGAACCCAGGTTGTTGATGGCTCAAGAGGAAGAAGCCATCACCTCCTCCTTGTCATCAGTCTGGCCAAGTCAGGGTGCTCTTCCTGGAGCCACTAGTGAGTTCTTTGAGAGACACTCACGGATGTTCCTTATATATTAAACTGTGGAAATCCAAGAGAAAGGAAGGGGCCATTTATAAGAAAGTTTTGGTATGCTTTGGATTCAGGCAGTCTGTGTGTTTTCTTGTGGATTTTAAAATTAAAACTTACCAGGACTGTGTGCATGTGTGTTTAAACGTGGTAGCATATTTGACGGGCTCTTTTAAGCAGCAGATGGTCAACACCGTGGTTTTTATTTGGCCCTGCATCAGGATCTTTGAGTCATCCACTTGGAACGGCACCTGTGGTCTTCCTATGGCTGCAATCCTCTTCCTCACCAGATGCCAGCTGTAGGTCGCCTGCACACAAAGGCTTCACTGGCCACTTCGTGTTGCTCCTTCCTCTCATCCCCTACCCACAATTAGTTTTTAAGCCCATTACCCTGTCACATATTCTTTATCGATAGCACACAGTGACTGGGTTGTTTGTTTATTGCCTCTTTCTCCCACTATAACAGGGACTCTAGAAAAGCAGTGGGTTTTGCCCTGTTTACCACAAAATCCTCAGGGCCTAGACAACTGCCTGGCACACAGTAGGATCCCATAAATATATGATGAAGGATTGGGTATGAAGTGACCAGTAACTAAATTTATTCAGACAATATACCATTCTCTCGTTGGGATTTCTTTACCCTTAAATTATGGATAGCTTTCAAGTGAGTTAATATTTTAATCAGAAAGAAAATGGGGAAAAATATTCCCATGGCTAAAAGTCAAAAGTAATGGCCTTTGACAGGACCCTCATCCTGAGACCCCTGTCAGTCTGTGCCTGCCACTGTTGACAATAGTGATTAGAAGAAGGGGGAAATTAAATAAAATGTTTGGAAGCTCAATTATGAAAAGAAGTTTGATGTGTTCTGAGTGGTAAGGAAGAAATATATAGCAAAGTAATGAAACAATTAACAACTAGCTGGAGGCCAAAACTCTGATGAATTTAACTAAAATAGTAAAGCATTTAAAAACTGTTTATCTAAAAACATCTTAAAATTAGTGAGTAGGAAGGAAGTTTGGTGGCAAATGTACCTCTGTTGTGTATGCAGTGAAAATTACCAAGTAAGTGAAAACCATGACTTTGGGAAGTCAAGTTAAAAAGAAATAAATCATTTTGACAGCAATCTAAACAATCAACTCAGCAAAATATTCTTTTAAATGGCTTCCAGGTAATTTTCAATATTTGTGTGCAATGCTCTTGGCCACATCTTTTTAGAAGAAGGGAAAATAGATCCATGAAGACATTGCTGTTCAAAATTCCTTTTATGAGGAGCAACTGGAAACCAGGGGATGGTCATTAGGTTGCCAGACATTCTCCATGGTGAGTGTGCTGATTTGCAGAATTCATTACCTACCTAAACCAAGAAAGGTCCAGTGTGATATTGAGATGTAGATTGAGAGCTGAGTCTAATGCTGTGAAAAACATGCCCACTAATGGGTCTGTCAAAGGCATGTTAGTGAAGCTATGTTTACCTAAGAATCACATTCATGGGAGAAAATACAGAGCATCCACTCTGAAAACCATCACACTCTACATTACTTCAGTTACATACAGGTACGGGCTTGCAAAGTTACTTTTTCAACTCGAAGTCTGTATTATAAAAGCTACTTTTTTATTTTCATAATTCTTCCCTACATTTCCAAAACACTTCTAAGGTTTCTGAGTGCTGGAATTCCTATTAACAAAGCATGTAATCTCTAATCAGAGAACAGCGATCAATTCTGTAGTTAGAATTCTCATAACATGTGACTTCCAGAAATCCTCCCTCAATGTGCTCTGGGCCAGCCTTCCCCACAACCAGAGAAGGCTAGCTAGGCAGAAGGAAGCCATGAACAAACCCTTACTTCATTCTTTTAAGGGAGTTATCATTCTTCATAAAACCCACAGTGATGGTGGTTAAGAATGAGCTGAGAACAGCTCTATAACTTGTTGTCCAAGTGGCCTTGATAAATCATTACCTCTCTCCAAGACCAATGTTTTCCTCTATAAAATATGAATAATATTATCCATCTCTTTGAATAAATGGCAAGGATGAAATGAGATAACGTATGTAAAACTGCTCCTAAATATAATAATAATAATAACAACAACAACAATGATAGTAACCATGACCTAGTTCCTTTTTAAGTTCTTAAATTCAGGAGCATCTCTCTTGGCATAGCTAGTGACAGCACTGGTTGACAATCAAAGTCTTCAGTAATTGTTCCGGTTTAGAGAGCAAATTGTTAACATGTATTTTATTTTCAGCTTTACTCTTGATTGCAAACCCTTTGGTAACATCCAACAATAGGGATGCATACTGGGTAGCCTAAATTCAACTGTTTTATAGGGGATGGAAGTTCTAAGAACAAATTTTCTATAGACGTATGACCACTGTTCTGTTACAACCACAATGGGGTCACCATGGGTGAGATGGAGTTAGGTGAAACACTCTGTATTCTAAAGATGACCAAGCCTTTATTTTTTTAAATAGTGGGCTAAAACAGTGATTAACTGTATGCAGTACATATAAATGTTCAATTGATCATAATGATAGGATTAATAGTAGTCTGTTAATTATTCAATATGTGGATATTCCCAAATTATAAAAGTAGGCTGTAAAGTGTTAATAACTTTTTGCACAAAAGTGAGCAGTACACCTTAAAAGTAGTCCTTGAAACTTTAATGCTTTATTAGAATTTCTGGTCTTGAAATTGCAGGGATTAAGAAGGGTATTGGAATATATTCAGTATGTGACTTCAAATCTATGCCACCAAAGATTTATTAAACAGGGAATGCCTTCCTGCAGCAGATTACTAATAAAAATTGTCCAGTCTTTGGCCACATTGCCAGATCTTTTAGGAGACATCTAGAATTAAAGGAGTAATCACTATTAATCTGGAGACTCTTTGTCTTCTTGGGAGACCTGATGACATGGAGTCACAAGCAGGGTGAATAGTAATAGTTTGTAGACATTTGGAGCCTCATGGTCCAGAGGCAATGAAAGTAACTGAGTCACTTACAAAAATTCATCTGTGAATCTTCCTGGAAGTTCTGATGTCTTCTCTGTTAACCAGTTCTGCAATTTTTCAAAATCCACAATTGTATTAGAGCATTCCTGTAAAGGGGAGACAAAGGTGGCGTAATGGGTGGTTTTCTGTTCAGTGGATGTCTGAAGACCTGGCCTATCTTTAATAATCTTTCAGCCTTGCTTTAGTTTCTTCCTGCAATACAAGATCCGAAGTGTCCAGATGGCTTGTTGCACTGGTAAGAAACTTAAATCTTATGAACCACTTACTGTCTAACAAATTACTTTCCCCAGAGCTTTGAATTTAAAAAGTGGGGCCTTAATTGGATAAAATAGTTAAATACATCTCTTCAACAAGTTTCTATAATCTGTCTATAAATGACAACAACAGCAGCAACAATAACACACATCACAGAGAGAACCCACCATTGTCCTCTGCTCAACTTGCTTTAAGCATGACATAAACCAATAGTGGTTAATGGCATAAGTACAAAGCGAAGGACGAGTGGATGTATTTTCCATCAGCATCCTGCAGAAAGGCAGAGGCCTTAGGCCGGACTCCCGGTGGCTAACTCCATGGAAACCAGACACACAATTTTCTCTTTGACTTGAATTATTTCACCCATACTTTATCCCTTTTATTTTTTCATTGCTGGTGTATGGGGCAGGTGGATGTCTTTTGGTGAGTCACCTTTTATAATGCCTCAATTCTATGAAAAAAATTTTCATGGAATTCAATTCTAAAAGCTCAATATGATATTATTTAGTTTTACTCATCTTTACAAATATTAACCAACCTAAGTCTTATAGATCAACTACTAGCAGCTGTTTTCTAAAAGCAGTTAATACGAGTAGTACTAGTCGGTGAGCTCATTGCTCTTGTCACAAATATTCCATACCACACCCAATTGCAAGGGACATGACTTCAGAGTGTTCTCCTCCCTCAAATATAAAATACACTACAGACCACCTTTGCTATCTTGTCTCACTAGTCTAGCACATGTTTTTAAAGTCTAGCCAACCACAAGATCAGTAAAGAAATCATGTTTGTTCAAATAATTTTGATGAGACAAGACCAACTACTGATACGAACAGTAACTATACTGGCTGCAAGTTGACTGGTTGGTAGGCTGGGGTGGGGGAAGGGAGAGGTCAGACTAACCAGGGTATAAATATTGATTTTCCTACTTGTGATTGAGCTTCAGTTTCCTCATGTGGAAGATGAGTTTAATAATCCCTGATTTGCAGGGCTGATAGCAAATAGTGAGGATTAAATGAGGCTTAGTTTTAACTACTTAGCACAATATTTGTTATATAATATGCATGGTATTCCAGAAGCTGAAGCTGTTAATATCCTTCAGTGTCTACAGCCTGGGTAATGTGTCCACTCTTCTCCATACTCTGCTCTAGATTGCATGCCGCATGTGGAAGACATGTACAGGACTGACTCAGCTGTGTGACCTCAGCAGCCCTAGACCTCTTTTCACAGAGAAAAGGAACATATAAAACACAAGGTGAACTTGACAGTAGCTGGGGGTTCTCTTCTAACAGAAACAGGGAACTGGCCAAAGAATTCTCTGCAGAGAAAGGACCACAACATTTTATCAGGTAAAAAAAATAAGGGAAAGACACAAATAGTGTCAACTAGGCTTTGAAAGTAAGTCAATGGAACTCTACATTTTATTTTCCTCTTCTTTCAATATCTGCTTATGTGACATTTTCATAATTATTTTGAAAATGTGGCATTTTTCCACTGTTAATATTGGATAAAAATTCAATTTTCACCTAATTCTGAGAGGAAAATTCCATAATAACATACTCATAAGAGATAGCATGCATTATTCTAAAGTATAAGCCATTGTTAAAATTTTATATTTAATACTTTGTGCCCTGGATTGATAATAAAAGCGACAAATATTTAGTACAATCCAGTGATGGGTTACTTTATTATTAAGGGTGTTCACAAAACCTTCACACGCTCCTGTTTTTAAAATACATTAGAAGTACTTAATTACGATATCTGCCTCTATTAGAAAAAAATTACAAAAAAGTTAAAAGAAAAATAAAAGGATTGTCAGTTCTCTTACTCTCCTATATGCATGGATAAAATTGATTGTTAAGATGAATTAAGAAATCAGAATATCCCAGGGCCCATATGGTTTTTTCCTGTTATCAACGGCCTATATATGGATTGACCTAATGAACAAAACACAGGGAGAAAATGAGTTCTGTTTTTTTAAGAGAATTTCACTTGACATCTGTTATTTTCCAGTTTATGTTTTTTAATCCTCATACTCATTTTTCCAAATGGTAAGTCTTTGCATTCATTTTAATTAAGGATGTCAATAGGTCTGGTTTTGTTTCTTGAATACACAGCTTTTAGAATAAAATACTTTTGAATGCTTTTTGCAAGTTTACAAAACATTCTTACACATATTAATATTTTAGGTTTGATAATACCCTGAGTATTGGGAATTAGCATAACTTAGTAGAAGAGAAAACTCAATCTCAGATAGGTGAAGACCTGTCCAAAATCATGTACTTTGTAAGAGTTTTGGCTGGAACTCAAATCATGAACTCCATAGAGAATTATCAGTAGAGAATTTTCTGTTTAGGGATTTTTATCTCAAACTAACAGAAACTAACAAAAAATGTATTTTTTTGATGATAGTAACTCTTCTCCCCCTCTCTTTTAAAATTAGATTTCCCCTTAAGACACAAGAAAATAAATGGGGTTTAATCCATATACTTTTTTTTTTTTTTTTTTTTTTTTTGCCCCTATAGAAAATTGGTGTCGAATATGGCTAAAAGTAAGGACTCTGGCTGGCAAGACCACAGTGTTCGAATCCTAGCTTACCTATGGACTGTGTGATCTTGAACAGGTGCTTGACTGCGCTGTGCCTCTATTTCCTTACTTGAAAAGTTGGATGATAACTATGTTTATGAACCTAGATTAAATGGTTTAAAAGTTACAAAATACTTAAAACAGTTCATAGAACAATAGTAAGCATTTTATATGTTTTACTAAAAAAAGAGAGCAATAGCTTCTCCCATCTTGTATGGATCCCCTTAAAACAGATTTGTACTCCCATCCTTCTATAAAATTATTATTTTGAAGATAATAATAATTGAGGATAATAATAATTATTTTGAGGATCAATAATGAACATTGGTTACCAAGTCTATTAGAACTTTTCTTTGTCTATTCAAATTATATTTTCCATTTAAAAATTGGGTTGTCTTTTTATTATTACTTGTAAGAGTTTTTTTTATAAAATGTGTTTTGACTACATGTTCCTTAGGGGATATTTTTCTCCCAAGCAGTGAGTTGTCTTTTCACTTTCTTGATGGAGTGTCTTGAAGTGCTAAAGCATTGAATTTCTTATCTATTTTAAAATTTTATTTGTTGATTTTTTTTCTTTTATCACTTGTGTTTTTTGTGTCAAACCTCAGGAGGAATAGCTTAATCCAACATCATGAAGATTTATTCCTGTGTTTTAAGAGTTCTATGCTTTTAGAGTCTACATATAGGCTTGTGATCCTTTTTTCAGTTAATTTTTGTGTCTAGTGTGAAGCAGTTGCCCCAGTACCATTTGTTGAAGAAACTATTCCTCTCCCACTGAATTTTCTTGACACTTTGGTTAAAAATCTCTGACCATAAATGCTGGAGTTTATTCCTGGGATTTCAGTTATATTCCATATGTCCATCCTTATGCCAGGACCACACTGCCATGATTACTTAGTTTTGTAGCAAGTTTTGGAATCAGAATGTGAAATTCTCATTCTGGACTTCTTTTTAAATTTCTTCCATGTAACTGATTATTTTTTAATTGAGGTACAATTGACATACTATGTATTAGTGTCAAGTGATTTGACACTTGTGTACATTGCAAATGGACACCACAATAAGTCCAGTTACCATCTGTCACCTTACAAAGTTATTAAAATATTATTAACTATATTCTCTATGCTTCACATCATATTCTCATGATTTATTTATTTTATAACTGTAAGTTTATGTTTCTTTTTTTAAATTGTTTTTATTAACATATAATATATTATTTACCCCAGGGGTACAGGTCTGTGAATTATCAGGCTTACACATTTCATAGCACTCACCATAGCACTTACCTTCCCAATGTCCATAACCCAGCCACCCTGTCCCTAACCCCGCAACCCCCACCAAAGCAAACTTCAGTTTGTTTTGTGAGAGTCTCTTATGGTTTGTCTCCCTCCTGATCCCATCTTGTTTCATTTTTTCCTTCCCTACCCCCAAAACCCCTCAATTTGCCTCTCTAATTCCTCATATCAGAGAGATTTTTTGATGATTGTCTATTTCTGATTGACTTATTTCACTCAGCATATACCTTCTAGCTCCATTCATCTCATTGCAAATGGCAAGATTTCATTTTTTAAAAAAGATTTTATTTATTAATTTGACAGACATCACAAGTTGGCAGAGAGGCAGGCAGCGAGAGAGCAAGGGGGGAAGCATGGTCCCAGCTGAGAAGAGAGCCCAATGCGGGGCTCGATCCCAAGACCCTGGGATCATGACCTGATACAAAGGCAGAGGCTTTAACCCCCTGAGCCACCCAGGTGCCCCAAAGATTTCATTTCTTTTGATGGCAGCATAGTATTCTATTGTGTATATATATACACCACATCTTCTTTATCCATTCATTGGTTGACGGACATCTAGGTTTTTTCCATAGTTGGGATATTGTGGACATTGCTGCAATAAACATTTGGGTGCACGTGTCCCTTCACTACATTTGTATCTTTAGGGTAAATATCCAGTAGTCTCAAGGCTGGATTGTAAGGTAGCTCTATTTTCAGCATTTTGAGGAACCTCCATGCTGTTTTCCAGAGTGGCGGCCCCAGATTGCATTCCCAGCAACATTATAGGAGGGTTACCCTTTCTCCACATCCTTGCCAACATCAGTCATTTCCTAACTTCTTAATTTTAGACATTCTGACTGGTGTGAGGTGGTATCATATTGTAGTTTTGATTTGTATTTCCCCAATGCCAAGTGATGTGGAGCACTTTTTCATGTGTCTGTTGGACATCTGGATGTCTTCTTTGCAGAAATGCCTTTTCATGTCTTCTGCCCATTTCTTAATTGGATCATTTGTTCTTTGGGTGGCTTTTTTTTTTTTACATATATATATATATTTTAAATTTTTTACAGCGTAACAGAATTCATTGTTTTTGCAGCACACCCAGTGCTCCCTGCAATATGTGCCCTCCATAATACCTACCACCTGGCTCCCCCAACCTCCAACCCTGCCCCTTCAAAACCCTCAGGTTGTTTTTCAGAGTCCATAGTCTCTCATGGTTCACCTCCAATTTCCCTCAACTCCCTTCTCCTTTCCATCTCCCTCTGTCCTCCTGGTTATTTGTTATGCTCCACAAATAAGTGAAACCATATGATAATTGACTCCTTCTGCTTGACTTATTTCACTCAGCATAATCTCTTCTGGTCCTGTCTATGTTGATACAAAAGTTGGGTATTCATCCTTTCTGATGGAGGCATAATACTCCATAGTGTATATAGACCACATCTTCCTTATCCATTCATCCGTTGAAGGGCATCTTGGTTCTTTCCACAGTTTGGTGACCATGGCCATTGCTGCTATAAACATTGGGGTACGGATGGCCATTCTTTTCACTACATCTGTATCTTTGGGGTAAATACCCAGTAGCGTAATGGCAGGATCATAGGGTAGCTCTATTTTTAATTTCTTAAGGAATCTCCACACTGTTCTCCAAAGTAGCTGCACCAACTTGCATTCCCACCAACAGTGTAAGAGGGTTCTCCTTTCTCCACATCCTCTCCAAAACACGTTTCCTGTCTTGCTAATTTGGCCATTCTAACTGGTGTAAGGTGGTATTTCGATGTGGTTTTAATTTGAATCTCCCTGATGGCTAGTGATGATGAACATTTTTTCATGTGTCTGACAGCCATTTGTATGTCTTGATTGGAGAAGTGTCTGTTCATATCTTCTGCCCAGTTTTTGACATGAGTATCTGTTTTGTGTGTGTTGAGTTTGAGAACATCTTTATAGATCCTGGATATCAGCCTTTTGTCTGTACTGTCATTGGGAGTATCTTCTCCCATCTATGGGTTGCCTCTTTCTTTTGCTGACTGTTTTCTTTGCTGTGCAGAAGGTATGATCTTGATGAAATTCCAAAAGTTCATTTTTGCTTTTGTTTCCTTTGCCTTTGGAGACATGTCTTGAAAGAAGTTGCTATGGCTCGTATCAAAAAGGTTACTGCCTATATTCTCCTCTAAGATTCTGATGGATTCCTATCTCACATTGAGGTCTTTTATCTATTTTGAGTTTATCTTTGTGTACAGTGTAAGAGAATGGTCGAGTTTCATTCTTGTACATATAGCTGTCCAATTTTCCCAGCACCATTTACTGAAGAGACTGTCTTTTTTCCACTGTATACTTTTTCCTGCTTTGTCGAAGAATATTTGACCATAAAGTTGAAGGTCCATATCTGGGCTCTTTATTCTGTTCCACTGGTCTATGTGTCTGTTTTTATGCCAGTACCATGCTGTCTTGGTGATCACAGCTTTGTAGTAAAGCTTGAAATCAGGTAGCGTGATGCCCCCAGTTTTATTTTTGTTTTTCAACATTTTCTTAGCAATTTGGGGTCTCCTCTGATTCCATAGAAATTTTAGGATTTTTTGCTCCAGCTCTTTGAAAAATACCAGTGGAATTTTTATCGGAATGGCATTAAAAGTATAGATTGCTCTAGGCAGTATAGACATTTTAACAATGTTTATTCTTCTGATCCAAGAGCATGGAATAGTCTTTCATCTTTTTGTGTCTTCTTCAATTTCTTTCATGAGTTTTCTGTAGTTCCTCGAGGACAGATCCTTTACCTCTTTGGTTAGGTTTATTCCCAAGTATCTTTTGGTTCTTGGTGCTATAGTAAATGGGATTGATTCTCTAATTTCCCTTTCTTTATTTTCATTGTTTGTGTATAAGAAAACCACTGATTTCTGTACATTGACTTTGTATCCTGCCATGTTACTGAATTGCTGTATGAGTTCTAGTAGTTTGGGGGTGGAGTCTTTTGGGTTTTCCATATAAAGAATCATGTCATCTGCAAAGAGAGATTGACTTCTTCGTTACCAATTTGGATACCTTTTATTTCTCTTTGTTGTCTGATTGCTGTTGCTAGGACTTCTAATACTATGTTGAACAAGAGTGGTGAGAGTGGGCATCCTTGTCATGTTCCTGATCTCAACGGGAAGGCTGTGAGCTTTTTCCCATTGAGGATGATATTTGCTGTGGGTCTTTCATAGATAGATTTTATGAAGTTCAGGAATGTTCTCTCCAGCCCTATACTTTGAAGCGTTTTAATCAGGAACGGATGCTGGATTTTGTCAAATGCTTTTTCTGCATCAATTGAGAGGACCACGTGGTTTTTCTCTCTTCTCTTATTGATTTGTTCTATCAGATTGATTGATTTGCAAATGTTGAACCATCCTTGTAACCCAGGGATGAATCCCACCTGGTCATGGTGGATAATCTTTTTAATGTGCTGTTAGATCCTGTTTGCTAGGATCTTGTTGAGAATCTTAGCATCCATATTCATCAGTGATATTAATCTGAAATTCTCCTTTTTGGTGAGGTTTTTGCCTGGTTTGGAAATCAAGGTAATGTTGGCTTCATAAAAAGAGTCTGGAAGTTTTCCTTCTGCTTTCCTTCTGCTGTATTTTGAACCAGCTTCAGGAGAATAGGTGTTATTTCTTCTTTGAAAGTTTGGTAGAATTCCCCAGAGAATCCATCAAATCCTGGGCTCTTGTTTTTTGGGAGATTTTTGATCACTGCTTCAATCTTGTTACTAGATATTGGTCTATTCAGGTTGTCAATTTCTTCCTGGTTCAATCTTGGGAGCTTATAGTTTTCCAGGAATGCATCCATTTCATGTAGGTTGTTTAACTTATTGGCATATAACTGTTGCTAATAACTTCTGTTGATTGTTTCTACTTCCTTGGTGTTAGTTGTGATCGCTCCCCTTTCATTCATAATTTTATTAATTTGAGCTTTCTCTCTTTTCTTTTGGATTAGTGTGGCCAATGGTTTATTGATCTTATTGATTCTTTCAAAAAACCAGCGTCTAGTTTCATTGATATGTTCTACAGTATCCCTCATTGATCTCTGCTCTAATCTTGATTATTCCCCTTCTTGTGTGTGGAGTTGGTTTGATTTGTTGTTGATTCTCCAGTTCTTTAAGGTGTAGAGACAGCTGATGTATTCTGGATTTTTCAATTTTTTTTGAGGGAGGCTTGGATGGCTATGTATTTCCCCTTTAGGACTGCCTTTGCTGTATCCCATAGGTTTTGGACGGAAGTGTCTTCATTCTCATTGGTTTCCATGAATTGTTTCAGTTCTTCTTTGATCTCCTGATTGATTAAAGAATTCTTAAGCAAGGTGGTCTTTAGCTTCCAGGTGTTTGAGTTCCTTCCAAACATTTCCTTGTGATTGAGCTCCAGTTTCAAAGCATTGTGATCTGAGAATATGCAGGGAATAATCTCAGTCTTTTGGTATCAGTTGAGCCCTGATTTGTGACCCAGTATGTGGTCTATTCTTGAGAAGGTTCCATGTGCACTTGAGAAGAATGAGTATTCCATTTTTTTAGGGTGGAATGTTCTGTATATATCTATGAGGTCCATCTGGTCCAATGTGTCATTCAGTGCCCTTGTTTCTTTATTGATTTTCTGCTTGGGTGATCTGTCTATTACTGAGAGAGTCGTGTTACTTTTAATGTATTCATATCAATATGACTCTTTATCTTGATTAACAGTTTTCTTATGTAATTGGCTGCTCCCATATTGGGGGCATAGATATTTACAATTGTTAGAACATCTTGGTGGATAGTCCTTTGAAGAATTATTTAGTGTCCTTCTGTATCTCTGGCTATAGTCTTTAGTTTAAAATCTAATTTATCTGATATAAGAATCACTACCCCAGCCTTCTTTTGAGGCCCATTGGCATGAAAGATTTTTCTCCATTCCTTCACTTTCAGTCTGGGTGTATCCTTGGGTTCAAAATGGGTTTCTTGTAAACATATGGATGGGTCCTGTCATTTTATCCAATCTGCAACCCTATGTCGTTTATGGGTGCATTTAGGCCATTCACATTGAGAGTGATTATTGATAGATATGTTCTTATTAACATCGAGTTACCTTTGATGTCTTTCCTTCTGTAGATTGTCTCCATATTTCTGTTCAATGATATTCTTAGGATTTTTCCTCTTTTATAGAACCCCCCTTAATATTTCCTGCAGTGTTGGCTTGGTGGTCACATACTCTTTTAAGCCTTTCCAGTCTTGGAAACTCTATATCTCTCCATCCATTTTGAATGTCAGTGTTGCTGGATAAAGTATTTTTGGCTGCATGTTCTTCTTATTTAGTGCCCTGAATATATCTTGCCAGCCTTTTCTGGCTTACCAGGTTTCTGTGGAGAGGTCTGATGTTATTCTGATGGGCTTTCCTCTGTACATAAGGAGCTTCTTTGTCCTAGCTGCCTTCACGAGGGCCTGTCTACAATTATAATTCCTCATTCTTACTATCAGGTGTCTCGAGGACTTTAGATAATCTATAATCTTGGGGGGAGACATTCTGCCTCTAGTACATGAACGCTGGTTCCATTCACAAGATTGGGAAAATTTTCATGGAGAACTTGTTCCACTATATCTTCTAGACTTCTTTCTTTCTCCTCCCCTTCAGGGATTCCAATAATACTGACGTTGGAACGTTTCATGGCATCATTTGTTTCCCTAATTTTGTTTTCGTGGCTTCTGAGCTGTTTGTTCCAGGCTTCCTTCTGATCCTTTCTATCTGTTTGTCCTCCAGATCACTAATTCTATCTTCTGTCTCAGTTACCCTAGCTTTGAGAAAATTTAGATTAGATTGGAATTCATTGAGAACATTGTGAACATCATCCCTGGTGGCTTTCAGTTCTGCCCTAATCAATTCCATTTTTTCATCCATGGCTTTCTCCAACCTACCTATTGCCTGGATAATTGGATAATTGTTAGCCTGAATTCCTTTTCTGGCATATTGTCTATGTCGATACCCATCAGTTCTGCTGCAGAAGGCCTATCTTCTGAATGTTTCTGCTGTTGGGCATTCCTTCTCCTAGTCATTTTGGTGAGAGATGGCTGAACAGATGTAGCTGGATGTATCGACCGTGGTGCAGGCAAGGTGTACCCTGGAACGCTTCTGAGCAATCAAGAGTCCCCACCCAAATGAAAGAAAAAAGAAAGAAAGAAAAAGGAAAAAAAAAAAAAAGAGAGAAAGAGAGAGCGAGACAGGGAAAAAAAAGAAAGATGAAAGAGAAGGCTCAGCCCAAATGGGCCCCAAGGTAAGATTATGAAGTATACAAACAAAAAGTCTGGTAAAAGTATATGACAAGAGGAAAAAAGAAATATATATATATGCAAAACAACAAGAAAAACAAAACCTCGTCAAAAAGAACCCCAAGTATAAGATTTATATACTATCAGGACAAACACAAATACACAGAAACACTGGTGGAAGAAAAAGATGGGAGAGTGGTTATAAATTCTCAGTGTGGGCGAGGAAGTTTATTTTGATTCTTCCTGGATGTTTCGTGATATCATTGTTAAAGGTAAGATAACAACTTTCCTAAGATAAAGGGAGATTAAAAATTGGTTGACCTATGGAGGTAGCACTGATTGGGGAAAGGGGATTACCTTGAAGTTTAACTCTATATGAATATTAACAAATAAAAATTAAAAAAGAATAAACTAAACTAAAATTTTAAAAAATTAATAAAATAGAAAAGCAAAAGAAAAACACGGGTATATATATCAAAAAGTTCAGGTTAAAAGGTTATTATGGAATTTGATGTACTGGACATCTCACTATGATGGTAAATAGGTTAAAAAATTATCTATATAAAAAATTAAAAAAAAATGAACCAGAATAGTGGGAACAAATTAAAAATAAAAGTTGTATCTATGAAGTAGTGGTGATTGTTCTCTTGTCATCTTTCCCCCCCCCCCCCCCCCCCCCCCCCCCCCCCGGTTCGCTTTCTGGGAGAGGGCCCTGCCACGTGGGTTTTCAGGCAGTGTTCCCTGAGTTAAGTCCTCCAGCCCCCCTCAAGTGGGTGGGCCCTGAGGAAACCGGTTTTTCAGGCTTTTGTTCTCTGGAGGTTTTTATGTTTGTTTGTTCATTTGTTTTCTCTCCCCTTGACAACTTTTGATGGTTTTTGGAGGTTTAGAGGAAAGCAAACTGCACCCAGACCTCCCTCTCAGAGAGAAGCCTCAGTCTGTTCCCCTCTGGGTGCTCCAGAGCACATAAATTCCCCCTTGGCTGCTGGCAGAGCAGGTTCCCAGTTGTGGTTCCTGGTGACATAGGAACTCTTGCTTGTACCCAAAACCATGACAGCGGTGGCTGTCTGGGCAGCTCCAGACTGCCAGAAAGGTCCCAACAGCGATTGCACACTGCAATTTCCCCACTGGCTTGAGCTGGGAGCCACCTGCTCGGGTCTGAGAGCACCTGGCTGGTGCCTGCTCATGCCTCTCTCAGGGAGGGTGTGGGGCATGACTCAGACTCTGGTAGCTTGGTGCAGCACACACACAGGGACTGCAGAAAGGCTGTACTTCTGCCGGCTGGCAAGGCTCCTAGCTCCTCACAGGAGCCGCACCCCAAACACCCTCAGGCATGCTCGCTCATGGCTCAGGGACAAAGACCTGGTTTTTCTTGGTCCCTGAGAGCCAGAGCTCTCTCTGCAGCAGAGAGGCTGCACTCTCTCTGGCTCAGCGCCAGGGGTGGCTGCCTGGGTCTGGGGACTTAAGCCCCTGCCTCTAACCACCCCAATTCCCACAATATCCCCCCACGATCCTTTGCTCTTTTTGAGTGCTTTCAACCAGTCGTAGGGCACTCTGATATTGGGGTATTAATTTCCAATGGGTCACTTCTGGTGGCTTCCTTCCCCTTTAGTTTATCTTCCAATATCAGTCTGATATTCTCTCTTGGATATCCCATTGCACCTGTGGGGAAATAAAAGCAAATCCATATATCTGACCCCATCTTAATTTCATGCTAAGATCTGTAGCTGCCTGTTGAAAAAGTTCACAGTGATATTCTACCACCATCTTGAACCTACCATATATCTCTATTTCTCTCTATATATATCTGATATCTATTATCTATCTATCTCTCTCCCTATGTATCTATCCAATCTTTGCATTATATATGTGTTTCTTCTCATGTCTTCTTCACATTTATTAATTCCGTTAACACACACAGAATTTTGGTCTGGATTTTCCAATCTTTAAAAATTAAGAGCTGATACTTGGTAGTCTCTAGCATCTTTTACAGCATTAAAATTCAGTAAATTCATGTAATAATATAAAAAGAAAATGTATAACTTAGGGGGAAAATGGAATAATGGGATTTGTTTTAATAAATTTGCTTAAAACCAGTGATAAAGAGATATACCTTAAATTAAGTATGAGGGGGAAAGGGACATTATACACAGAGGAACAAAAATAAGAATGACATCAGACTTCTTGTTTGAAACAATGCAAGCAAAAAGTGAAACACCATCACTCAAATACTTAAAGGAAAATAAAAGTTGTCAATTTAGTAGTCTATACTAGGTGAAAATACCTTTTACAGTGAAATTAGAGAAAAAACACTTTCAGATACATAAAGAGTGAAATAACTCACTATCCACAGATCTGCAATGTAAGAAACGTTAAGGGAATTCCTTCCTTCACAAAGAAGGAAATGATATCCTATAAGAAAACAGATCTATGCAAAGAAATGAAAGGCATGAGAAATGTTAAAGTTGTAAATAAATATTCTTCTGATAATAGGTCTAAAGAAGATTTTAAATAATATTAATAATATTTCAACATTAAATAGATCAAAGAACCACTTTTCTTATGATTGTGAGTACTGAAAAATAAAAAGATTATTTCACAAAAAGGGTTTTTAAAAAAAAAAATGAAGTATGACTGACATACAACATCATACTGGTTTCAAGAGTGTGACATATTGATTCAAAAGTTCTATATGTTACTCAGTGCTCACTATGATAAGTGTAATTTGAACAACTAAGCACCAAACCAGATTTTGTTTAATTCCACTTTTATTTTTTTTTATTATTTTTTTATGTTTTAATTTTTTATTTTTTTATTAACATATATTTTTATCCCCAGGGGTACAGGTCTGTGAATCACCAGGTTTACACACTTCACAGCACTCACCAAAGCACTTACCCTCCCCAATGTCCATAATCCCACCCCCTTCTTCCAAAACCCTCCCCCCAGCAACCCTCAGTTTGTTTTGTGAGATTAAGAGTCACTTATAGTTTGTCTCCCTCCCAATCCCATCTTGTTTCATTGATTCTTCTCCTACCCACTTAAGCCCCCATGTTGCATCACCACTTCCTCATATCAGGGAGATCATATGATAGTTGTCTTTCTCTGCTTGACTTATTTCGCTAAGCATGATACGCTCTAGTTCCATCCATGTTGTCGCAAATGGCAAGATTTCATTTCTTTTGATGGCTGCATAGTATTCCATCGTGTATATATACCACATCTTCTTGATCCATTCATCTGTTGATGGTGGACATCTAGGTTCTTTCCATATTGAGGAAGACACAAAGAAATGGAAAAATGTTCCATCCTCCTGGATTGGAAGAATAAATATTGTGAAAATGTCTATGCTACCTAAAGCAATCTACACATTTAATGCAATTCCTATCAAAGTACCATTCATCTTTTTCAAAGAAATGGAACAAATAATCCTAAAATTTATATGGAACCAGAAAAGACCTCGAATAGCCAAAGGGATATTGAAAAAGAAAGCCAACGTTGGTGGCATCACAATTCCGGACTTCAAGCTCTATTACAAAGCTGTCATCATCAAGACAGCATGGTACTGGCACAAAAACAGACACATAGATCAATGGAACAGAATAGAGATCCCAGAAATAGACCCTTAACTCTATGGTCAACTAATCTTTGACAAAGCAGGAAAGAATGTCCAATGGAAAAAAGACAGCCTCTTCAATAAATGGTGCTGGGAAAATTGGACAGCCACATGCAGAAAAATGAAATTGGACCATTTTCTTACACCACACACAAAAATAGACTCAAAATGGATGAAGGACCTCAATGTGAGAAAGGAATCCATCAAAATCCTTGAGGAGAACACAGGCAGCAACCTCTTCGACCTCAGCCGCAGCAACATCTTCCTAGGAACAACGCAAAAGGCAAGGGAAGCAAGGGCAAAAATGAACTATTGGGATTTCATCAAGATCAAAAGCTTTTGCACAGCAAAGGAAACAGTTAACAAAATCAAAAGACAACTGACAGAATGGGAGAAGATATTTGCAAATGACATATCAGATAAAGGACTAGTGTCCAGAATCTATAAAGAACTTAGCAAACTCAACACCCAAAGAACAAATAATCCAATCAAGAAATGGGCAGAGGACATGAACAGACATTTCTGCAAAGAAGACATCCAGATGGCCAACAGACACATGAAAAAGTATTTTTTTATTATTTTTTTAAAGATTTTATTTATTTATTTGACAGAGAGAAATCATAAGTATTCGGAGAGGCAGGCAGAGAGAGAGAGAGGGAAGCAGGCTCCCCGCTGAGCAGAGAGCCCGATGTGGGACTTGATCCCAGGACCCTGAGTTTATGACCTGAGCCGAAGGCAGTGGCTTAACCCACTGAGCCAAACAGGTGCTCCTCCACTTTTATTTATTATTTTTATTTTTTATTTGACAGAGATCACAAATAGGCAGAGAGAGAGAGGAGGAGAAAGCAGGCTCCCCGCTGAACAGAGAGCCTGATGTGGGGCTCGATCCCAGGACCCTGGGATCATGACCTGAGCCGAAGGCAGAGGCTTTAACCCACTGAGCCACCCAGGCACCCCTAATTCCACTTTTAAAGTGAACTCAGTGACATTTTATTTTCCTGACAGTACTTACCTCATATTTAAGATTTCTTTTTATACTCACGCTCTTAGTTTGTTTTTCATACTTGTCTGTCTTTTCTTTAGATTCAATTTTTTTCTTTTGTGTCTTGCCTCAGGCTTTCATTTATTCTTTCCACCTTCAGTTTTCTCATTCAGTCTGTCTTCATGGCTTCCTTCTTGGTTAGCATGAAATTTTGGAAACACATCTTATTTTCTTTTCCTAAAGCTAGTAAAATCTCAGCAAGCATAAGAAGACTGAGATATGGCATAAATGTGGCATAAATACATTTGCAAGTATGGAATATAAAATATATTGACCACTCAGACATATTTATTGGGCACCTAAAATTTACTATTTTAAGTATTTTCAATACCTCAATGAATAAAACAATCTTTTATCTTTACATTTATCTTACATTTATCTTTATCTTTATCTTACATTTGGGGGAAGAAACAGACAATAAGTTAGAAACATGATAAATTAGAATTTTAAAGTTTACAGTAAAAGTTGATATAAATTATAGAAGAAATTAAAGCAAGGGAAAATAGATGACAGCAGGAGACAAAAGCTGAAATAGTAAATGAGGTGGTCAAATCATGCTTCACAGAAAAAGTGAGATTTGAGGGGAGGTTTGGGGATATTTCCAGCAGTGGTGTAGTTAAATAAGATGCAGAGGCCACATATTAAGAACATGTCAGGAGTGTTCAAAGAACATCAAGACCAGGATGGCTAGTGTACAGTGATCTGGGGTGGGAGACATAGGATAGAAGATCAGAGAAGTAATGGGGACCTGATAATGTAGGGATTTATAGGCCATTTGAAAGACTTCTAAATTTGTCTAAGTAAATTGCCACATTTTATGCAGAGAAGCAACATGATCTGGCATGCTTAAAAAGGACCACTCTGTCAACTACATTGAGAATAGATTTTAAGAGACAAGAAAGCAAGAATAAAACCAGGTAAGCTTTTTGTAGTCATTCAGGCAAGAGATATTGGTGGTGCAGAGCACATAGTAGCAGGAAAAGTGATGATAAATGATTGGATTTGGGGTTTATTTTGAAGATAGATTCAGTGAAACTGGCTAATTGATTATTTGTGTGGTGTGAGAGAAAGAGGATAGTGGATGACGCGGAGATTCATTTATACAACTGGACATACACCTGAGATGGAGAACTAATTGGAGCTAATTGTGAGATTTCTCTCAAGCATACAAGTGAAGATATGGAGTGGTAATGTTATTCCCCAGACAATATTTCAGGGGAGAAATCCAGGCTGAATATTTAAATTTGGAAATTATCAACATATAGATATTACATAAAACCAGAGAGAAACTAGATGGAATCACTAAGAGTAAGTACAGATAAAAAGAAGACACCCACAAACCAAACCTAGAAATCTCTACCATCTTGCTTCAGGTTTTATGTGGGACAAGAGTACCTCCTTCTAAAGCCATTCAGTTTTGATGGCACCATATGAGACTCCTAGCACTATGTTCCATGGGATCCCTAAAACACATCCTTCACTTCAGTGCCCTGTGAGAACAGTCACGGAGGCTACAGCATGGACAGATGAGAGATGGGTTGTTCAGTGAGACAGAGGTGGGGTCAAGCTCATTCATATTAGCTTTATGGACTGCATCTCGTCTAACTCTTTGAGCCATAATTTCTTCATTTGTAAAATGGAGATGATAATCTTACCACATGATGTTGATGATAAGATTAAACTAATCCATGAATCAATTAATTAATCTATACCAAGTACATTTAAAAGAATAATCACTCAGTTAACATATCCTTCATCTGGGCACCGTGGGAGATGCTGCGAAGCCAAACTGGAATACTATGAACAAGCCAAACTGGAATACTATGCATAGTTGACAAGTGGTGATTTTTTTTTTTTTAAGAATTTACTCCTAGCATGGCTTCCTGATTTAGATTGGATGAGAAGAGATCTGGAGGATGGAGGAATTATTGGAAGAGTAACAGCCAAGGATGCCATTCCTGGGCTTGATGGGCTATGCCCTATGCCAGATACATCTACATAGTGCTCTTTAATTTTCATAGAATTCCCATGAAATTATATTATTAATATTTTCTGAACATGAGGAAATTTTAGGTTGGAATAATTAAGTTAGTTGTCCTAAATCACACAACCATTAAGTGGCAGAAGGACTCAAACCCATGGTGATCTAATGCTGTCCTACTGCTCATGTCATTGTGAACTCTTTGCTTGCAGTTGGATATTCTTGTGGAAAATGAAGGGTCTGTGAGCCATAGGGAAATGCAAGGGGTATTAAATCCATTAACTCCTCTATCTTCTTATCATTTATGAGTTGTTGATGGGAAAATAATAACATTAAGTGTTCTATGTTCCAGACATTATTATAATAACCTTGTTTAATTTCATTTAATATTTTATGCAGGATATATTCTTTTTTATAAGATTTCATTTATTTATTTGGGAGAGAGAGAAAGATAGCAAGAGAGAGCCTGAGCAGGAAGGAAAAGGAGAAGTAAGCTCCAGCTGAATAGGGAGCCAAACTCTAGGTTTGATCCCAGGACGCTGAGATCATGACCTGAGCTGAAGGCAGATGCTTAACCAGCTGAGCCACCCAGGGACACCAATAGAGGGTATATTATTACCTCCACTTTATAAGTTAAGAAAATAACCCTCAGGTCACCCATGCTAACAGTGCTTGCTACAGTGGTTGGATATGAATCCTGGCAATCTGAATATATAGGTATGGAGGCTACAGTGGTCTCATGTTTATATAGAGAATGTTTCGCTGTCAGTTATCAAAGAAAAGATTCTATTGGGTCTCCACTGAGTCTACTGTATCTTCCATATTGGTTCTTTTAAAGTGAATGCTTAGATTTATATGTGTACATGTGTATACATTATAAATATTAGTGGATATAATAAAAATTTTTCTTTTGTTTTTTTTTTTTGAGTTGGCAAGTTTCTTTCTCAATGTTCAAGATTAATTGGTTAGCCTGCATCATTTGAATTGCCTTTTTAAATTATTTTTATTTGTTTATTTTTAAGTTTTTATTATTTCAGTTAGTTAACATATGCTATTATATTAGTGTCATGTGTATAATATAGTGATTCAACAATTCCACACATCATCTGGTGCAAGGCCATTCCTTAATCCCCATCACCTATATCATCCATTCTCCACCCCTTCCCCTCTTCAAAGAAGACATCACAATGGCCAACAGACACATGGAAAGATGTTCATCACAACTTACCATCAGAGAAATGCAAATCAAAACCACAGTGAGATAGAACCTTATACCAGTCAGAGTGGTTAAAATCAACAACACAAGAAATAACAGGTGTTGGTGAGGACATGGAGAAATAGGAACACTGGTTCACTGTTGGTGGGAATGCAAACTGGTGCAGCCACTGTGGAAAACAGTATGGCGATTCCTCAAAAAGTTAAAAATAGAAATAGCCTGCCATCCAGCAATCGCGATACTGGGTATTTGCCCAAAGAATACAAAAATTGCTAATTCGAAGGGTTACATGCACCTGTAATTTTTTAAAAAGATTTTATTCATTTATTTGACAGAGAGATGCAGTGAGAGAGGGAACACAAGCAAGGGTAGTGGGAGAGGGAGAAACAGACTTCCTGCAGAGCAGAGAGACCAATGCAGGGCTTGATCCCAGGACTTTGGGATTGTGACCTGAGATGAAGGCGCACCGTTAATGACTAAGCCATCCATGTGCCCTCATGCAGCATATATTTATAGCATTATTTACAGTAGCCAAATTATGGAAACAGCCAAACAGTCTGCTGAATGATGAATGGATAAAGAAGAAGTAGTGTGTGTGTGTGTCACACACACACACACACACACATATACTTGATATTTGCAACAATGATGAATGATGAATGGATAAAGAAGAAGTAGTGTGTGTGTGTCACACACACACACACACACACACATATACTTGATATTTGCAACAACATGGGTGGATCTAGAGGGTATAATGCTAAGCAAAATAAATCAGAGAACAACAAATACCATGTGGTTTCACTCATATGTGAAATTTAAGAAACAAAACAAATGAGCAGAATGAATTGCCTATTTACTTTAAGTGAAAATCTGTGATCTCTTTAAGTAACTTATTTCTAAAGGTGGGTCTATTTTGGGGAGAGGCTGCTCATTGTTCCCTTGAAGGTGATAATGATAGGTGATGGGAAAAGTCATCGAGCTAGCTTATATGTGGACATGGTAGCAGTTATGGAGTCTGAAGACACTGTCATTGAGTGGGTATTCTCACTTTGAAACTGGCTGGACACTCACTTGGGAGGTTTTGAGCCTGTTTCTGAACTGAAGGTTAGATGTTCATTATCATGAAATTGGTTAAGAATATGAGAAGAAGACTGTGTAGAGCTAAGGATTTTTGGTAAATATTTTTTTCAATGTTCCTGTTTAAACCTAATCTTACTTCTGTGCCTTTATATAAATAGCCCCAAATGAAACTGAACAGGGAGAAAACCACATTTTTTAGTGTAAATGTGTACTGTATCATTGCATAAATTTACTCATCACAGCACACACAAGGTGATTACTCTTATCTATATCTTATGAATAAGAAACTCATGTTCCAGTCAAAGACTGATGGCTGATCCTGGACCATTACCAAAGTCACCACTGCCTAAAGAGGCCCAGGGGCAGCAGAAGTCCTTCTGCAGCCAGTGGTAGCTGGGGGGAGGTTGGTACTCCAATACTGCAGGATTGCATGGTTTACTATCTGAAAAATGTCATAATGGAAAGCTGAAGAATATGGTTAATGACTTTTTTTTTCCAGCTCTTATAACGACATCTCCAAAAATTCAATGTGATTAAAAGCTCAATAAGATTGAGTGATTAACATAATGAATAAATTAAACTAATTTCATAGTGAGACAGGATGACTGTTAGAGAGGACTTGTCCAGAGGATGAACTATCTGACATGTTATATTCCCTTTTGATTATTTATAATACACTGTTACAATAGAGACTTCCAAGGTACTACACCAAATACAATTTTAACTTCTTTTAAACCAAGATTTATGAAGTTAGTTTGACTGGAGAACTTTCTTTAATCTTAGAATACCTATTAAATTCTTGAAGGATAAATTCAGGCCTAATGGTATAAGAAAAAAAGTGTGGGTAATTAGCACTCAGACTTTAAGTTCTTTCATTCTTTATTCATTCATTCATTTATTCATAACAACAATTTACTGAATGTCTACAGTGGATCAGGCAGAGTGCTTCGGTGAGTATGAAGAATGAAGATGGCACAATTGCCTCCCTCATGAGACTTACATGAAATGAGCAGGGTTGTGGAAGGAAGAGTACACATCAAATATAATTACGAAAGAAGATGCTAATTGAGCAGTCAATTCATTTATTTTTTTTCAACAAATCATTACCATAGGCCTATTCTGCTTTAGTCTGTATTCTACCATATAGAAACACATTGAACGAGAGAAGAATTTATTCTCATAGATTTTACGCTATTTGCTCTACTGGGTATTTTCCCAAAGAATACAAAAACACTAAATCAAAGGGATACATGCACTTCTATGATTATAGCAACATTAGTTACAATAGTCAAATTATAGAAGCAGCCCAAAGGTCCATCAGCTGATGAATGAATAAAAGAGGTGTGGTACGCACGTGCGCGCGCGTGTACACACACACACACACACACAGGAATATTAGCTAACCATAAGAAGAATGAAATCTTGCCATTTCCAACAACTTGGATAGAGCTAGAGGGTATAGTGCTAAGCAAAATAAGTCAACCAGAGAAAGACAGATACCATATGATTTCACTCAAATGTGGAATTTAAGAAACAAAACAAATAAACAAAGGAAAAAGAGGGGGAGAGGGAAAGGTAGAAGCAAGAAACAGACTCTTAAGTATAGAGAATGAACTGATGGTTACAAGAGGGGATTAAATAGGGCACTTGTGATGAGCATCAGGTGTTGTATAGAAATGTTGAATCACTATATTATACACCTGAAACTACCATTACACTGCATGTAAATTAACTTGAATTAAATTTATTTAAAAAAGGGAAAAAATCTTGTCTTCAATGGTTACGTATACACAAATATTTACCTGGCCATTATTAATAACCCAAGTGGGTTTATTTATGCAAGGGTTCATTTTTTTTAAAAATTTATAAACTTTATTGTTTTAGAATGGTTTTAGATTCACAGCCAAACCAAGTGAAAAACAGAGAGTTCTCATTACTCCCTACTTCTTGTATACACAATCTCCCCCAATATCAACAACCCGCAACACAGTAGGACTTTTTGACAATTAATGAACCTACAATGACATAGCAATGCCCAAAGCCCATAGTTTACATTAGTGGTCACTCTATAGGTTATTCTATATAGGTCACTCTATAGGTCATTCTATAGGTTAGGACAAGTATCTAATAACCTGTATTTACCATTGCATTATCATATAAAATAGTTTCACTGTCCTAAAAATCCTCTGTGCGCTGCCTGTTCATTATTCCCCCTTCCTCCCCTTGGCCCAACTCCTGGCAGGCAGTGCTCTTTTAACCATCTCTGCAGTTTTTCCTTTGCCAGAATGTATTATAATTGGAATCATATGGTATATAGCTATTTCAGATTGGCTTTTCATTTAGTAATATGCATTTAAGTTTCCTCCATGTCTTTTCATGGCTTGATAGCTTATTTCTTTTAAGCACTGAATAATATTCCATTGTCTTGATATACCACAGTGAATTATCCATTCATCTACTGAAGGACATCTCAGTTACTTCCAAGTGTTAGCAATTACAAATAAAGCTGCTATAAACATCTATGTGCAGGTTTTTGTGTAGACATACATTTTCAGTTCATTTGGGTAAAAACCAAGAGTGCAAATGCTGGAACATATGGTAAGAGTAGGTTTAGTTTTGTAAGAAAATTCCAAACTGTCTTCCAAAGTGACTGGACCATTTTGCATGCCTTCCAGCAATGAATGAGGAATTCAGTTGCTCCACATCCTCACCAGCATCCACTGTTAATCAGCATTTGGGATTTTCACCATTCTATTAGGTGTGTAGTGGTATCTCATTGTTTTTTCAATTTGTACTTTCCTCATGACACATGAAATGGAGCATATTTTCATATGCTTATTTGCCATCTGTATATATTCTTTTGTGAAGTGTCTGTTAAGGTCTTTGGCACATTTTTAATCAAGTTGTTTACTTTCTTATTGCTGAGTTTTTTTTTTTTTGTTTTTTTTTTTTGCTGAGTTTTAAGAGTTCTTTGTATACTTGGGTAACGGTCCTTTATTAGATATCTCTTTTGCAAATCTGTCAGCCAATCTGTGGCTTTTCTTCTCATTCTCTTGACACTGTCTATCACAGAACAGAAAACTTAAACTTTAACAAGTCCAAATTATCCATGATTTCCTTTAGGGATATTACCTTTCTTATTGTGTCTAAGAAGTCATTGCAATATCCAAGGTCATCTAAAGTTTCTTCTATGTTATCTTCTAGGAGTTTTATAGTTTTGGATTTTACATTTAGGTTTATGATTTATTTTGAGTTCATTTTGTGAAGGGGGTAAGGTGTTTATCTATATTGTTTTGTTTTTGTTTTGTTTGCATGTAGATTCACTTGTTCCGGCACCTTGTTGAAAACACTTCCTTTGTTACTTTAGCTCCTTTGTCCAAAATCAGTTGACTATATACTGGTCTATTTTGGGGCTTTCTCTTCTGTTCCATTAATTTATTTCTCTATTTTTTGACCTTCCTTTTTTATGTATGAAATATCTCTTCGTTGATTTGGTTCTTCTTTTGTAGTTTTCCTAACACTTAGATTTTTATCTAAGAATTTCATTTTGGAGGTTACCAATATAAATGCTAAAGTGTTTTTAATTTCAAATTCTACTTTTTCCATCTTTTGTATGTTAACTTTATATCCTGCAGCCTTATTAGAATCACTTATTAGTTCCAGAGTTGCTTTGTTGGTTCTTTCAGATTTTCTACGACAGTAATGTCATCTATGAACAAAATCAGTTTTATTTCTCAGTGCCCAATACACCATACAGTACATCATTAGTTTTTTTTTTTTTAATGGAGGTCAAGGTCATCATTAGCTTTTGATGTAGTGTTCCAAGATTCATTATTTACCCCAAATATAGATGTAGTGAAAAGAAGGGCCATATATATCCTAGTGTTCCTAGCAGTAATAACCACAATAGCCAAACTGTGGAAAAAGCTGAGATGCCCTTCAACAGACAAATGGATAAAGAAGATGTGGTCCATATATACAATGGAGTATTATTTAGTAATATTAAGGAGGGCATGTATTGCATGGAGCACTGGATTTTATATGTAAATATTTCTGTATTCTTTCATCAGGACCATACTGTCTTGATCACTGTAGCTTTACAGTGAGTATTCAAATCAGATAGTGTCAGTCCCATAACTGTTCTTCTTCAATATTGTGTTGGTTATTCTGGGTCATTTACCCCACCAGATTGACTTTAACCTCAATTTGTTGATATCCACAAAATAACTTGCTGGGATTATGATTAGAACATTATTAAGGCTGTAGATCAAGACAGGAAGAACTAGTAACTTGTAAACATTGAGTCTTCCTATTCATGAGCATGAAATATCTCTCCATTGATTTGGTTCTTCTTTTGTAGTTTTCCTCACACAGAACTTATATATATATATATATTGTTAGATTTTTATCTAAGAATTTCATTTTGGGGGATACCAATATAAATGATAAAGTGTTTTTAATTTCAAATTCTACTTTTTCATTGCTGGCATATAAGAAAATGATCAACTTTTGTATGTTAACTTTATATCCTGCAGCCTTATTAGAATCACTTACTAGTTCCAGAGTTTCTTTGTTGATTCTTTCAGATTTTCTACGACAATAATGTCATCTATGAACAAAATCAGTTTTATTTCTCAGTGTCCAATCTATATACCTTGTATTTCCATTTCTTTTTTTTAACATCTTAATTTCTTTTTTATCAGTGTTCCAAGATTCATTGTTTAGGCACCACACCCAGTGCTCCATACAATACATGCCCTCCTTAATATCCACCAGGTATTAATACCACCAGGCTCACTCATCCCCCACCCTCTACCCTTCAAAAACCATCAGTTTGTTTCTGAGAGTCCACAGTCTCTCATGGTTCATATCCCTCTCTGATTTCCCCCAATTCACTTTTTCTTTCCTTCTAATGGCCTCCATGTTATTCCTTTTGTTTCACAAGTAAGTGAAACTATATGATAATTGACTCTCTCTGCTTGACTTATTTCACTCAGCATAATCTCCTCCAGTCCCATCCATGTTGATATTGATACTTAGTTGTGTTTTCATCCTTTTTGATGGAGGCATAGTATTCCATTGTATATATGGACCATATCTTTTTTGTCCATTCATCTGTTGAAGGGCATCTTGGCTCTTTCCACAGTTTGGTGATTGTAGATATTGCTCTTATGAACATTGGAGTACAGATGGCCCTTCTTTTCACTACATCTGTATCTTTGGGGTAAATACCCAGTAGTGCAATTGCAGGATCATAGGGAAGCTCTATTTTTAATTTCTTAAGGAATCTCCACACTGTTTTCCAAAGTGGCTGCACCAACTTGTATTCCCACCAACAGTGTAAGAGGGTTCCCCTTTCTCCACATCCTCTTCAACACTTGTTGTTTACTGTCTTATTAATTTTGGCCATTCTACTGGTATAAGGTGGTATCTCAATGTGGTTTTGACTTGAATTTCCTTGATGACTAGTGATGATGAACATTTTTTCATGTGTCTGTTAGCCATTTCTATGTCATCTTTGGAGAACTGTCTGCTCATGTCTTCTGCCCATTTTTTGACATGATTATCTGTTTCTTGAGTGTCGAGCCTGAGAAATTCTTTATAGATCTTGGATATCAGCCCTCTGCCTGAAGTGTCATTTGGAAATATCTTCTCACATCTGTGGGTTGCCTCTTTATTTTGTTGACTGTTTCCTTTGCTGTGCAGAAGTTTTTTTATCTTGATTAAGTCCCAAAAGTTCATTTTCACTTTTTTTTTTTTTTTTTTTTTGCTTTGGGAGACGTGCCTTGAAAGAAGTTGCTGTGGCTGATATTGTATAGGTTATTGTCTATGTTCTCCTCTAGGATTTTGATAGATTCCTGCCTCATGTTGATGTCTTTCATCCATTCTGAGTTTGTCTTTGTGTATGGTGTGAGAAAATCATCTAGTTTCATTCTTCTATACATAGCTGTCCAATTTCCCCAGCACCATTTATTGAAGAGACTGTCTTTTTTCCACTGGGTATTTTTTCCTGCTTTGCTGAAGATTATTTGACCATAGAGTTGAGGGTCTATATCTGGACTCTCTACTCTGTTCCATTGGTCTATGTGTCTGTTTTTGTGCCTGTACCATGCTGTCTTGGTGATCACAGCTTTGTAGGAAACCTTGAAATCAGGCAGCATGATGCCCCCAGCTTTGTTTTTCTTTTTGAACATTTTGTTAGTGATTTGGGGTCTTTTCTGGTTCCATACAAATTTTAGGATTGTTTGTTCCAGCACTTTGAAGAATGCCAGTGGAATTTTGATTGGGATGGCATTGATAGTATAGATTGTTCTGGACAGTTTAGACATTTTAACAATGTTTATTCTTCCAATCCATGAGCATGGAATGCTTTTCCATCTTTTTGTGTCATCTTCAATTTCTTTCATGAATGTTCTGCAGTTCTTCCAGTACATATCCTTTATCTCTTTGGTTAGACTTATTCCAAGGTATCTTATGTTCTTGTTGCTATCATAAATGGAATCGCTTCTCTAATTTCTCCTTGTATATTTTCATTGCTAGTAAATAAGACATCAACTGATTTCTCTGCATTGATTTTGTATTCTGCTTTATTACATTTATTTACATTTATTACATTTATTACAATTACATTACTGAATTGCTGTACGAGTTCTAGTAGTTTGGAGGTGGAGTCTTTGGGGTGTTCCATATAAACTATCATGTCATCTGCAAAGAGAGAGAGTTTGACTTCTTCTTTGCCAATTTGAATACATTTTATTTCTTTTTGTTTTCTGATTGCTGTTGTAGGACTTCTAGTACTATGTTGAACAACTGTGGCCAAAAGTGGGCATCCTTGTTGTCTTCCTGATGTCAGTGGGAAGGCTGTCAGTTTTCCCCCATTGAGAATGATATTTGCTGAGTGTTTTTCATAGATAGATTTTATGAGTTTGAGGAATGTTCCCTCTATCCCTATACTTTGAAGAGTTTTAATCAGGAAGGGATGCTGTATTTCCTTTTCTTATCTATTTGCAATAGGTAGAACTTCTAGATATGTTGAAAAGTAGTGTTGAGAGGTGAAATCCTTACCTTGTACCTGATCTTAGTGGGAAAGTTTCAAGTTTCTTACCACTTTGTATGATGTTAATTGTATGTTTTTTGTTGATATTCTTTATCAAGTTGAGAGAGTTCCCTTCTATTGCTAGTTTGCTCAAAATGTGTATCATGAATGGATGTTGGATTTGTTACCTGTTTTTTTAAAAATCTATTGATATGATCATGTAGTTTTTCTTCTTTAACCTGTTGATTTGTTGAATTTATTTTCAACTAAACCCAGCCTTGAATACATGAGATGAATCCCACTTGATCATTACATATAACCAAATATGAAATTGTTATTGCTATTTGAATAAATTATAATCTGTTAGATGAATTATGAAAAAGAAAAAGTAAAGCTTTTATTTACACTTACTTATTCCTTTCATGATATCTTTCTTTTCTTTATGTAGATCTGAATTTCTTACTTATAAATTTATATTTATATTTTCCTTAATATTTCTTAACATATTATTTTTGTATAGTTTCCATATGTCTAAAAAACTTCTTTTAACATTTCTTGCAAGGTGAGTCTACTGGCATCAAGTTTTTTTTCAATTTTTATTTTCTCAGAAAGTATTTCTCCTTCACTTCTAAAGGATAATTTTTCAGGGTTTGTAATTCTAGATTAGTGGATGTTTTCTCTCAATAATTGTTTTGTTCCACCCTTTTCTTGCTTGAATGATTTCTGGGGAGAAGTTAGATGTAAACTTACTTTTGCTCTTCTATAGGTAACATGTGTTTTTCTACTGATTTCTTTCAAGACTTTTTGTTTACCTTTGATTTTCCAAAGTTTGAATATGGTATGCCTAGGTGAAGCTTGCTTGGTTTCTTATTTGTTTGTTTGTTTTGTTTTGGCATTCATCCTACTTGGTGTTCTCTGAACTCTCTTAGCTTCTTGGATCCGTAGTTTGGTGTCTAGCATTAATTTAGAAGAAATCTCAGTCATTATTACTCAAATATGTATTTTTCCCTTTTCTCTCTTCCCTTCATATATTCCCACTAAAGGTAGATTTCATCTTTTTAGTTGTCACACAGTTCTTGGATTTTCTGTTTTTTCGGTTTGTTTTTGTTTTTTGTTTTTTACAGAAGGAGAGAGACACAGTGGGAGTGGTGAAGGAGACAGAAGAAGAGGGAGAATATTAAGCAGAGTCCAAGCCCAGGGTAAGCCTGACTTGGGGCTCAGTCTCAGGACCCTGAGATCATGACCAAAGCCAAAATCAAGAGTCAGTTGCTCAACCAACTGAGCCACCCAGGCACTCCCTGGATTTTCTGTTTATATTTTCCAGTCCCTTTTTTTTTTTAAGATTTTATTTATTTATTTGACAGACAGAGATCTCAAGTAGGTGGAGAGGCAGGCGGGGGGGGGGGAGCAGGCTCCCTGCTGAGCAGAGAGCCTGATGTGGGGCTCGATCCCAAGACCCTGAGATCATGACCCAAGCCAAAGGCAGAGGTTTAACCCACTGAGCCACCCAGGTGCTCCCAGTCCCTTTTCTGGTTTTGAAAGTGTCTATTGATATATCTTTAAGCTTAGTGATTCTTTCCTCAGCTGAGTCTAGTTTACTAAGACCATCTTTAGTTTTGATACACTTTTTTATCTCTAATATTTATTTTTTATTATTTCATAGAATTTCCATTTCTACTTATGCATCTTTTCTTGCTTGTTGTCTACTTTCCTACTAAAGCCCTTACAATTGTAATCATAGGCTTAAAAATTTTTCAGTCTGTCAATTCCAATATTCCTGCCATAACAGATTTTGGTTCTGATTCTGATGTTTCTGAAGTTCTTTAAACTGTTTTTATTATTATTATTATTATTATTATTTATTTTGCCTTTTAGTATGCCTTGTAATTTTTTGTTGAAAGGTAAACATGATTTACACCTGTAAATAGGCCTTTAGTAATGTGGATGAGGATTTTTTTCAGATCTTTACTGTGAAAACCTGGTAGAGCTCCTAGAGGTAAAACTCACAAAAGCATTGGCTTGCTTTTACATGCCTGGAACTCAGGATTCCCAGGCTTGTCTACACTGAGCTTTCAGCAATTTATCCATTACAGTTCAGGTTTGCTTCCCCTGGCACTGGTTCCCAGGGATTTCTGTTCATGAGTTTCTGCTTTGGTAAATTGTGATTCCCCGTATCTGCCTTTTTGTCTTTTTAATTTCTGGGGCATTAGTTTGTCATATGAACTCTCATCTCCAATGGATCTAATAAGAGTTTATTTTTTAGTTTGTTTAGCTTTTTGCTTATTGCTACATGAAATGGCACTTGCAAGCTCCTTACACCCTGGACCAGAAATCTGAAGTAAGTTATGAATTTTTGGAAGAGTCCTTTGTAACTAGAACTTCTCATATAACAATAAATATTAGTGTTAATAGCTATTAACCAAAAATCTATTATAGAATTCTTAATAATTTCTGTTTAAATTATAGCTCATCAAAATATTTATATTCTAAATAGTAAATGGCAGATTACTAATGGAAATAGTTGATATTCACAGTGAATTGGTTCTTTGAATGGAGCTAAGCAGAATTTATAGGTCAGTTAGTAGTTAATAATAGATAGCTAATTTGTTTGGGTATATTAACTAACTTTATTTTCATTTACTTCACTGAATGGACCAAAAGTGGAAGGACTCACTTGATCTTAAGAATAATCAAGCTCTCTGTGCTTCAAAAATGGAATCACATTAGAGTTTTCAGTATATTGTTAAGATTCATTGTCTTTCAACACTCTTTTTAACAGTTTGTTAAAACTTCAGTTAAACCAACAGCCTTTAAATTGGGAATTATAATCAGGAAGGGATTAAAATCTTGTACAGTGTTTTTGATCGGAAAGGCTTGAAATTTCTTGAAATCTGCACAAATGTTTTGTAGGGGAACGAGTTGATCTAGAGGCCAGTGGCACCACATTTCTTTGCATGGTTTTAAAATACTCACTTCAGAGAACTGTTCTTGGATACTAAAGCAACAAGTTGTACAGAGCTTAATAAAATCAATAGTAGTTTTTCATAAGCACGAAGGATTTCTAAGGGAAATGGTAGGGTTTTTTCCCTATTGAACATTTTTGGAAGTTACTTTTAGGGATAATTCATGCCCTTTAACAAACAGTTCTTAAAGGAAAGAATTAAAATAATTTGACAAGATACAACTATCCAGAAATATTTAAATATCTAAGAATGCACAAGTTTCAAATCCTTTCAGCAATGAAAGCAATACAAGTATGGTAGTGATCGGGGCAAATTGTTGCCATACAGGTACAAATTAACCTGCAAATACAGCTTTGTTTAGACTTTCTAGTGTTCAGTTCTTGGTCCTTGTATCCTAAGACTTGCTCTCATGCTTTCTACTTTCCCTCTTAGTTCTTGAACATTTTAAAGGAAAAGATTCATTTGGAATCCACCTGAGTTTAAAATCAAGGAACACTCCCCAGGCATATGGAAACAAACATCTTGGATGTGGGTTGAACACAGAACAGGTATGGCATCATTCACCTGATCTTTCATTGACACTTGAATCTCAAAGACATGCAGGAAATTTCAGTAGACTAACTGATGCAGCCTTCAGTTATTAATGGATATCATCTGTGAATGTTTGAAAGTACTTCTGACTCGTGGAGAAATCATAATTAATTTACAGATATTGTCATGCTGTTGAGAAATAGTGTCTGTTAATAACTGTCACTTCTAGTTTCTTCTCCTTTCTCTACCAAACACATATTTTTGTATCACTATTTTGCCTTAAATTTCTTTTGACCCACAGAAGCTGTCTTCAGGACTCCAGATAACTATTTTATTTTATTTAAATTCAATTAGCCAACATATAGTACATCATTAGTTTTTGGTGTGCTGTTCAATGATTCATTCAACACCCAGTGCTCATTACAAATCTGTCCTCCTTAATGCCCATCAACCAGTTACCCCATTTTCCCAACCCATTTCCCTTTCTGCAGCCCTCAGTCCAAATAACTATTTTAAGTTAAATTATATTTTTAACTCAAATTAGTCCTATAACACCTGGAAAATCATCTGTCCTTGTGGTCAGTGTTCTGAGTCACTGGACATCTTAGATTTTAATGATGAGGTGTCTTATTTCAGTTCTATTCACATAGAATTACTAGGGAGAGAGTGAGACACTTTTTAAGCTCATTTCTTTAGCAACAGAGTTTTTGCCCATAGTGAGAAATAGGAGTGATGGAAGGAATGAACTAATTATTGAATTTATAACTTTGTCTTATCCTTGTATTGACCAGCAATTAGGGATCTTCACAGATCATTGACTTTTATTTCAAGTAAACAAAGTCCTGTGAGTTCTGGACTTGAGGACCAAAATTTATTTTACATTACCAAGTAATAACTGTCCAGAATTATTTGCATTATGAAGTCTGTTAAATACTTTTTATGGAAAAGTGCTTGGACTTAGAAGTTAAGCAATTGAATGTACATACATACTCTTTGGATAGACAAATAGCTGTTGCTAATAGTTGGGTGATTTACAAGATTCTCAGGTTTCAAAGGGTTTTCAACAACTAGACTAAAAATCACTTGGAGTGCTTGTTGAAATACAGATTACTAGACCCAGCATCCTGGAATTTGCACTTTTTTAAACAAATGTAATGCTGAAGTATACCTATTCTTGAAACTACTGAGTTTGCCTTTTGAGGTCAACTTTAAATTAATATATGTTCTTCCTTTCTGTTCCTAAGGAGAAATAATCAGAATTCTCCAGTGTTTAAATCTGAGATTTGCTTTTGTAAATAATTTTTTCAGAATATAAAAAAAATATAATATATCCCCTGTTTTAAAAATATTTATTAAGTAGGAGAATGGGGTGCCTGGGTGGCTCAGTCGGCTAAGCCACTGCCTTTGGCTCAGGTCATGATCCTCAAGTCCCGGGATCAAGTCCCACGTTGGGCTCCCAGCTCTATGGGGAGTCTGCTTCTCCCTCTGACCTTCTCCCCTCTCACGATCTCTCTCACTCCCTCTCTCACTCTCAAATAAATAAATAAAATCTTTAAAAATATATTTATTAAGTAGGAGAAGGGAATATGGTAGAAAAGTAGGGGACCCTCATTTCATCTAGTCCCTTGAATCCAGCTAGATATCTATCTAATCATTCTGAACACCTGTGAATTCAACCTGGCACCTAATAAAGGGATTGCTACAATTCTATAGATAGAAAATTGACCTCTTTTTGCAAGGTAGGAGTTGTGGAGAAGTGAATCTGCGGAAATACATAATATGATAAAGGACAGGGGGAAGGAGACTCTGGAGGCCAGCAAAGGGAAGTGATATAGCAGCAGAACACAAAATTGGAACTTTTAGAACTCTGTTTCTATGAGGGATGTTTCTGCTTGAAAGGTGCTCAGGTAGTGAAGTAGGAGAGAATTCTAGCTGGGACAGAATGGTCTCAGGATCCCCAGGATCTCAGAAAGAATGGGGGTGCCTGAGTGGGGCAGAGTTCCAAAACACTGGAGCAGGGAAGCTGCCCACAATTAGTGAAACCCAGAGTTTCCTCTCAGCTAGGTGTAGCCATAAACTATGAACCCCTCCATGAGCCAAAACTGCTTTCCAAGCAGGGGCCAGGAAGCAGCAAAACTGCTACAGGACCCTGATCCTTCCCCACAGAGGAGAAGTGCAACGTGTGCACATGTTTGGCCAACCACTACTGGAGCAGAGGCCTGGAAAGCAGGGGCCAAAGTGATGCCCCCTCCCTCCACTGGGAAGATTAGTGCAGGTGTGGACTGCAGGTGTCTGTCTTTGTTGCACACAAAAGGGATTGATTCTTTTTCCATGAAAGTACACTGAAGAATGGGGGAGCCGATCATTTAGCATGGGGCTAAGATTGGGGCATTGCCATTTTTTTTTCATCCTCTAAAATGGCACAAAAAAGAGCCATATAGAGCAACCTGAGGCAGCTTACATTGAGCTCAGCCCCCAGACAAAGACAGGTCCCTCCTCCAGAAGATCAGCAGGATCTTCTGGCAAATACCAAGTTTATGGATCACATAGAACTAAAAAACTCCTGCACTAGGGGAAAATAGTATATAGAATTTGAGGACTTTTCTCACAAGTTTTTAGTCTTTCAGTTTAAAATTTTCCTTTTCTTTCCTTTTCAAATGGTTTTTTATTTTATCCACTTCTTGTTTTTGATACTTTTAATTTTTCATTTTTATTTATATTTTATAGACATGTTCTCCAGTTTTGGCTTTCTTTCACTGTATTCAACTTTATTTTTGTATATATATATATATATATATATATATATATATGTTTTTCTTCTTTGCAATTTTGGGATTTAGTGTCTTTTGACAAACAGATCAAAATACACCCAGACCAAGAAGATCACCCCACTTTGTTCACCTCTAAGATTATACTCTCTCTTTTTTTCCTCTGTGTTTTTGTTTTGTTTTCTTTTCTTTTTAGCTTTCTGACCGTTTTGGTTTTGTCTAGTGTGTATTTACTTTGAGTCATGGTTGACATTTTTTAGTTTGTTCTCTCATTCATCTGTTCTCCTCTGGACAAAGTGACTAGGAGAAATTCACCACAAAAGAAAGGACCATAAGTGATACTCTTGGCCACAGATCTAATCAATATGGATATAAGTAAAATGTCAGACCTAGAATTCAGAATGATAATTATAAAGTTATGAGCTGGGCTTGAAAAAAGCATAAAAGACACAAGAGAATCCTTTTGTGGAGAAATAAAATCTAATTAGGCTAAAATTTAAAATGCCTTAACTGAGGTACAGTCTAAAATAGTCACTCTAACAATGAGGCTAAATGAGGCAAAAGAGAGAGCCAGTGACATAGAAGACAAGATGATGAGAAGGAAGGAAGCACAGGGAAAGAGAGAAAAACAACTAATGGATCATGGAGGGAAGCTTTGAGAAATCAGTGATATTTGATAGAGTTAAACAACATTAGAATTATTGTGGTCCCAGAGGAAGAACAAAGAGAGAAGGGGACAAAAGGTATATTTGAGGAAATCATAGCTGAGAATCAATAAATATAGATCAACACCCTGGCATATGATAGTGAAGTTTGCATGTTTCAGAGAAAGAGAAAAATCCTGAAAGCAGCTCAGCACAAGAGGTCCTTAATGTGCAAGGGTAGAAACATTGGATTGGCAATAGACATATCCCACAGATACCCAGCAGGCCAGAAAAGGCTGACATGATATATGCAGAGTACTAAAGGAGAAAAACATGCAGCCAAGAATACTTGATCCAACAAGGCTGTAATTCAGAATGGAAAGGGAGATGAAGAACTTTCAGGACAAACAGAAAATAAAAGATTTTGTGATCATTAAACCAGCCCTGCAAGAAATATTAAAGGGGATGCTTTAAGCAAAGAGAGAGCCCCAAAATAACGTAGACCAGAAAGGAAGAGACAATATACAGAAACAGTGACTTTACAGGTAATAAAATGACACTAAGTTCATATCTTTCAATAGTCGTTCTGAATGTAAATTGGTTAAATGCTCCAATCAAAAGACACAGGGACCAGATTGGATAAAAAAAAGCAAGACCCATTCATATGCTGTCTACAAGAGACTTATTTTAGACCCAAAGACATCTCCAGATTGCAAGTGAGGGGGTAGAGAACAATTTATCATGTTAATGGACACCCAAAGAAACCTGGGGTAGCCATCTTTATATCAGACAAATTAGATTTTAAACCAAAGACTGTAATAAGAGATGAAGAGGTATCATACTTAAAGGGTCTATCCAACAAGAAGATCTAAAAATTGTAAATATTTATGCTTCTAACTTTGGAGCAGCCAATTATATAAACCAATTAATAACAATACAAGAAACTAGAAAAGTCTCAAATACACAAGCTAACCTTACACCTAAAAGAGCTGGAGAAAGAGCAGCAAATAGAGCCTGAATCAAGCAGAAGATGAGAAATAATAAAGACTAGAGCAGAAATCAATGAAATAGGAACCAAAAAATTGGTAGAACAGATCAACAAAACTAGAAGCTGGTTCTCTGAAAGAATTAATAAGATTGATAAAACCCTAGCCAGACTTACCAAAGAGAGAGAGAGAAACAGAGAGAGAGAGAGAGAAAGAACCCAAATTAATAAAATCATGAATGAAAGAGGATGGATCACAGTGAATGCCAAGGAAATACAAACAGTCTTAAGAACATATTATGAGCAACTATATACCAACAAATTGGGCAATCTGGAAGAAATAGAGGCATTCCTGGAAACTTTTAAACACCAAAACTGAAAGAGGAAGAGATAGAAAATATGAATAGATGAATAATCAGCAAGTAAATTGAAGCAGAAATCAAAAACCTCTCAAAAAAAAAAAATAAGAGTCCAGGACCAGATGACTTTCCAGGGGAGTTCTACCAAACATTTAAAGAAAAAATAATACTGTTCTACTGAAACTGGTTAAAAAAATAGAAATGGAAGGAAAACTTCCAAACTTGTTCTATAAAGCCAGCATTAATTTGATCCCAAAACAAGAGAAAGATTCCATCAGAAAGGAGAATTATAAAAAATACCCTAATGAACATGGATGTCAAAATACTCACCAAGATACTAGTCAATAGGATCCAACAGTACATTAAAAGATTATTCACCACGACCAGGTGGAATTTATACCTGGGTGGCAAGGGTGGTTCAACATCCACAAATTAATCAAAATGGATGTATCACATTAATAAAAGAAAAGACAAGAACCCTAATCATCTTCTCAATTGATATAGAAAAAGAATTTGACAAAATACAGCATCCTTTCTTGATTAAAACTCTCCACAGTGTAGGGATAGAGGGAGCATACCTCAGTATCATACAAGCCATCTATGAAAAGTCCATAGCAAATACCATTCTTACTGGGGAAAAACTGAGAGCTTTTCTCCTAAGGTCAGGTACACAACAGGGATATCCAGTCTCACCACAGCTGTTCAACATAGTACCAGACATCCTATCCTCAGCAATTAGATAAGAAAGACAAATAAAAGGCATTCAGATTGGCAAAGAAGTTGTCAAATTCTCATTCTTTGTAGGTTACATGATATTCTATATGGAAAGCCCAAAAAACTCCACCCCAAAATTGCTAGAACTCATACAGGAATTCAGCAATGTGGCAGAATATAAAATCAATGGATAGAAGTAACTTGCAATTCTATACCTTAACAATGAGACAGAAGAAAGAGTAATTAAGGAATTGATCCCATTTATAATTGCATTTAAAAAATAATACCTAGTAATAAACCTAACCAAAGAGGTAAAGAATCTGTACTCTAAAACTATAGAACACACATGATAAAATTTTAAAACAAACAAACAAAGAAATGGTTAAATGTTCCATGCTTATGAATTGGAAGAACAATTATTGTTAAAATGTTTATGGTACCAAGAGCAATCTACACTTTCAATGCAATCCCTAACAAAATACCTGAAACATTTTTCACATAGCTGAAACAAATAATCCTAAAATTTGTATGTAATCAGAAAAGACTCGGAAAAGCCAGAGGAATGTTGAAAAAGAAAACCAAAGCTGGTAGCATCACAATGCCAGACTTCAGGCTCTATTAAAAAGCTGTAATCATCAAGACAGTATGGTACTGGCACAAAAACAGACATTGTTCCCAGAAACCCAGAAATGGACCCTCAACTCTATGATCAACTAATCTTCAACAAAGCAGGAAAGAATATCCAATAGAAAAAGGATGCTGTCTTCAAAATGGTGTTGGGAAAATTGCTCAGCCACATGTAGAGAAATGAAATTGGACCATCTTATTACACCATACAGAAAAATAAATTCAGAATAGATGAAAGACCTCAATGTGAGACAGGAATCCATCAAAATCCTAGAGGGGAACACAGGCAGCAACTTCTGTGACTCAGCTGCTGCAACTTCTGGCTAGACATGTTGCCGAAGGCAAGGGAGGCAAAAGCAGAAATGAACGATCGAGACTTCATCAAGATTAAAAAGCTTTTGTGCAGCAAGGGAAACAGTCAAAAAAATTAAAAGGCAACCTATGGGATGGGAGAAGATGTTCACAAATTACACATCAGATAAAGGCTTAATATCCAAGATATATAAAGAACTTACCCCTCCCCCCCCCAAAAAAAAATCCAGTCAAGAAATGGGCAGAAGACATGAACAGACATTTCTTTGAAGAAGACATACAAATCACCAACAGACCCATGAAAAAAATGCTCCACACCACTTGCCATCAGGGACATACACATCCAAATTACAGTGAGTACTACCTCACACCAGTCAAATGGTTAAAATTAACAAGTCAGGAAACAACAAATGTTGGTGAGGCTGCAGGGAAAGGGAAACCCTCTTAACACTGTTGGTGGGATTGCAAGCTAGTAGATCCACTCTGAGAAAAAAGTATAGAAGTTCCTCAAGAAGTTAAAAATAGAGTTACCCTAGGACCCAGGAATTACACTATTAGGTATTTACCCCAAAGATAGAGATGTAGTGATCAGAAGGGGCACCTGCACCACAGTGTTTATAGAAACAATGTCCACAATAGCCCAACTCTGGAAAGAGCCCAGGTGTCAATTGACAGATGAATGGATAAGGAAGAAGAGGTATACATATACAGTGGTTATTACTCAGCTATCAGAAAGGATGAATACTTACCATTTACATCTATGTGGATAGAACTGGGGGGTATTATGCTGAATGGAAGAAGTCAATCAGAGAGAGAGGCAATTATCAAATGGTTTCACTCATATGAGGAATATAAGAAATAGTTCAGAAGATCATAGGGGAAGGGAGGGAAAATGGAATGGAAAGAAATCAGAGAGGGAGACAAACCATGAGACTCTTAACTGTCAGAAAGAAACAGAGGGTTGCTGAAGGTGAAAAGTGTAGGGGGGATAGGGTAATTGGGTGATGGGCATTGAGGAAGAGATGTGCTGTGATTAGTCCTGGGTGTTTTATGCAACTGATGAATCACTGAGCTCTACCTCTGAAATTAATGATGTTCTATATGTGGGCTAATTGAATTTAAGTTAAAAAAATCTTTATTAAGTGTATACACATTTAGTATTATTAATTTAATTCAAAGTTCCACTGATCTCTTAATATATTATTTTTACCATTTGGGGATTAATGAAGCCATGAAGAAATTATTATGCTGTTTTTCATAGGATGAACTTAGAAACAGTTACTGAGCATTAAGTCTTGGGATTCTGAAGTGCAGTAAAATGAGCTTCAGGAACCAGAACTGATTTAGACAGTCAACTATCTAAATTCAAGTTTCATTGATCAATACCTTTTTAAAATTTATTTATTTTTTAATTGATGTATAGTTGACACACAATGTTAAATTACTCTCAGGCATACAACATAGTGATTTGGTAAGTTTATACATTATGCTGCACTCCCCACAAGTGTAGTTACCATCTCTTACCACACAACACTATTACAATACCATTGACTGTGCTCCCTATGCTGTGCCTTTCATCCTCATTACTTACCCATTCCATAACTGGAAACCTGTACCTCCTACACCCTTCCCCATTTTGTCCATCTCTGTACCCCTGATCCCTCTAGTAACCACCAGTCTGTTATCTGTATTTATAAGCCTGATAATATGTTGTTGGTCTGCTTGCTTATTTGTTTGTTTGGTCAATGACTTTCTGATTAATCGACAAGGTGGTGAGTTCATCTGGAATCTGAAACAATGGGAATGAGATTAAAGAATCTTATGTGATTAAGACAAATATAATATGCCTCCAGCTATTGTCAAATATTTCTTTTAGTAAAGCTGAAGATTTTCTTTTTGTTCTGAGCTTCATTACCCAGGGGGAAAGACGTGTTTTTTCTGCACCTGAATATAAAGCAGGAAATTCCACATGGTTCTCTTCATTGGGCTCAAACTGGTAGTCTAATGTTTTCTGAAGAACCAAGATGATTATTCTATAATAACTGAGCTCTCTCCTTGTGCTCCAAGAACTTTTTAGTGACCATGGAATGCACTTATGTTAGCAACCAAGATGAGGAAAGTTCTCCTTATGGAAATCTTGAATTATTTTTTTTTTTTTTTTTTTTTTTTTTTTTTTTTAATTTTTTTATTTTTTATAAACATATATTTTTATCCCCAGGGGTACAGGTCTGTGAATCACCAGGTTTACACACTTCACAGCACTCACCAAATCACATACCCTCCCCAATGTCCATAATCCCACCCCCTTCTCCCAAACCCCCTCCCCCCGGCAACCCTCAGTTTGTTGTGAGATTAAGAGTCACTTATGGTTTGTCTCCCTCCCAATCCCATCTTGTTTCATTTATTCTTCTACCCACTTAAGCCTCCATGTTGCATCACTCCTTATGGAAATCTTAATAGGTCTTATTTAAGAACCTTCAAAATCTGTGGCTTTTAAAACGGGGATGCAGAGTTTGCAGGAATTATATTCATAAATTTAAGTTATATTAATTAGAATTAAGGCAATATTTGCCAGAGTTTTATGAAAAAAAAATATAGTGACAAAAAATATTGAGAGCAGTTTCTGTGTTCTTTTTCCAAGAAGGAAATATCAATAGGAGCAAATCTGTTCAATCCCCACCACTTACTCCAGCCTGTTTACCCAAGCTGGAAACTAGGCTTATATGAGTTTCTTATTCTGTTTTCTCCAGGTTTGTTGAAGTATAATTTAAAAATGAAACTGTATATATTCAATGTTTATAACATGATGATTTGATATATAAATATACTTTATGTTTGCAAAAAAAAAAAAAGGAAAGAAATCTCCATCTGCCCTGTTCATCTTCAGACCTGGATTATTCAATACAGCAGCCAGTAGCCACAGGAGGCTACTTAAATTTAATTTAATTAATATTGAATTAAATTAAAAATTCACGTTTTTATTGTACTGGCCATAGTACAAGTGTTCAGTAGTCACTTAGCACAGAATATAGAACGTTTCTATCATTGCAAAAAGTTCTAGCATAGCTCTTCTCTAGAGTCATAGTTGATCCTTTGGCTCAGCAAATGGCTTGTATTTGAAAGAACATGCAACTAATAACCTGCTTGAAATGTCTCATAAGATTGCATTGGTAGCTATGCAGGAATTTGGCAAACAACTTGATAAAATAGTGGTAGCATGAAATTGGCCTTTGTGCAAGTATTTATACCATGGAAATCAGAGTTTTGTTTTTGTTCCTGTTTTATTTTGTTCTGTTTCTGAGAGTTAGTTCACTAGCAAGCTGCTGCCTGACAATGTTTGTGTCAAGCACTTACTAGAAAAAGATGACCCAGGCAGTTGACATTCTTACTAGGGAGTTGCTTGGGTGTGTCGTTAAGAAAGCCCACAAACTTAATAAATTTATGTACCAGAGTAACATAGATAAATGGAAGAAGATAAGGAATGACAGTACCCAGAGAGATGTGGTTATAGATGTTTGTAAACTGTCTTAATACTTTATATCCCACTTTTAAGTTATATCTTATTACTATGCCAAAATAATACTCTAGAGAGTATTATCCAATATAAATATAATATGAACCACATATGTGTTTTAAAGTTTTCTAGTTCTTAAGATAAACAACTAAAATTAATAATATATTTTATCTAACTTAATACACCCAAATTATTGTTTCAACAAATAATCATATTAAATAGTATTGAGCTATTTAACACTTATTTTTTCATACAGACTACAAGTTTTTGTACTTATGGTACAGCTTAATTCAGACTAACCACATTTCAAGTGCTCATTAGCCACACATAACTAAGTATTCGACAACACAGCTCTAAGGAAAATGATGAAACAGTTTCATAATTGACCAGATAGGACTGGTAGACCTTGGAGTGTGATTGGATACAAAGGACATACATTTGGAATCGAAAGAAGCCGAAGGGAAGGACTTGGGAGGGGTTCTTCAATGGCAACCTCATCATTTCTTCCCATGTCTTAAGCTTCACCTTTGCACAGAATACTCCCACCTTCAAGTCTGATTACACTTCTGCATCTTCCATGTGGAATGGCTTAGGTATGCAATCAGAAGAATCACAGTCTTTACCTGTAGAACTCCTCTTTACTATAATATTGTTAAACATACAGGCTGGAAACCCCAGGCACCATGGATTCTTCCCTCCTGACACAAGCAAGTACAGATGCTTTCACATCTCCCACTCCCCGACTGCCAACCTGGAGTTGCCTGGCTCTACCATTCACCAAACTCTGCTAGTGTTTTACCCACTCCCAGCTAGCCAAACTGCCATCTGACCTTAATCCCTTTCCTATCATCCTTCATTCTGAGGCAAGATCCCACTCTAAATGCGTCACTGATCAGTGGGCAACCCAAGAGATAGAAAATAAAACCAAAATTCTTCACGTGACTTTCAAGGCTCTCACTTTCCTCCCACCTCATCTCTAGGACACACCACCTGGCTCTCTCTTCTCACCCATGACATCCTTTCACTCTCTGGCCCAGTATGCTAAACTTCTCCTTTAGTATTCATCCAACTGATTTACATTTTCTCATCTCTGTGTCTTTAATCACCCCGTTGCCCAAATTCCAATCTTTCTGTCACTACTTCTCAAAGTCTGTTTATTCCCTTTGTGCCTCTGCTCAGTTTGTGCTATTTGCATAGGCTTATTTTTGTCTCTCCCCCTACCCCATGGCACATTTTTTGCACTAAACTCAAGTTTCCCACTTTGGAAAGCCCATTTGGTGCATGAGGAACAGAGGCCAGTTCCTTCAGAAACCTTTGCCAGATTTTCCCAGGCAGATCTTATTCCACATTCCTTTGGGGCTCCCTTTGATGCCTATAATGTGTGGTATGTTCCTCCACTTCTATTTTCACCTATCAAATTCTGCCCTGCAATATACATTCTCTTTATGCTCTGAGTTCTGCACTCTGTGAGGACAGGGATCCTTCTTTTAATTGCAGCCTCAGCTTTGGTCTACAGAGTTGTTTGAGTCACTTCAGATATGCATAAAACAGGATCTATGGAAAGGAATGTTTCATAATCACCAAGATTATTCAGTTTTAGTTCTGCTCATAATGGCACCATGCCTGGACACAGCAGGTCACCCCATTAGCTTTCTCACCAATCTCAGCTCCCTCATCAGCAGGGTTGCATTGGAAATAGACCATTTCTAAACTGCCAGTCATTTTTCTCCTTTCAACTCCAAACTACTTCTCTTCTATCAACTCCTAGCATTGTGTCTTGCCTTTGAGTAGTGTTCTGAAAAAATGTTTTTCAAGCCAATGTAAAATTTGAAATATTTTCTGCCAAAAAGAATCTCACATATTGAACAGGCTCTTTCGTAAGGAAACCAAGAATGGGACATTAAAGCTTTCCTTTTGGCACTCATTGAGGGGGGCGGGGGTTGTGCATTTTTGAGCTCATAAATCCCTTCAGCAAAGCCTACACCTCTAGAAACGTTGGTATAAAAAGTGTCCTGTACCCAGCCTACAGAGACTGCCCCCTGGCCACTTTTTCTCTGTCTGCATGTCAGACCACAGTCACACAAGGTATTGAAACGAACAAACAAGAGAAGAAACTAAATGACCTCAGGAAGAGACATTTAACCCTATTCTAAAGCTATGTATAATACTTGTGAGGAGAATAACTTCTGTTTCAGAACCTCAAATTGTTGACTATAGACCTAAAAATGTATGGGTTGGGGTTTTTTAATGTTATGTTAAGAGTTTTAACTAACGCATATTCAGTGTTTGGACCTACTGTTGTATGAAAGCTAGCAAAATGAAAGTTGCTAGTTACACTGAAAATCTGCCGTGCTTTTTATGGGTTTTATTCACTTTACAATTCATAGAAAATCAAAACATTATTTTTCTCTTCTAGACATTTACCCTTCCAGACACTATACCTTTTTACTAGTTATATTAATTCTAGATTTAACCTCCCCTCTGATTAGAGATTATCTTCTTCATTCTAACTTTGTCAAGACTAGGCAAAATTGCCTTTTTCTCATTAGCATTGTGCTCTTTTTGGCATTTTAAAAGTATTTTAAGTAGTGACTGCATAAAATGTCATAATATTTGGAATTGAGCCCTTTCATTATATCATTCAATATGAAAAGCTTATGAAAAGAACTGCAAGAAGACTTTAAAAATAAATATCTTGGAGACATTTTTTGCCATTACTTGTGAACCAAAATAATTGCCAGTATCTTATTTGCTCTTAATTCCTCTCCCTCCACCATTAAGACCACCTCTCCCAACCAGCCACTTCTACTAGGGCACATATCCAGTAAAAAACTGGCTTTGTTTTAAATTCTTGTTTTGACTGGGTTGATTAAAAATTACTTCATGATTTTTACCAATCTAAGATACCCTGAAAAGAGAAGATGAAATGCTGGGAATTGGGTATATGGTCATATAATTCAAATAGCTTTCTCTTAACATGCCAGATTATGCCAGAAAAAGACCGAAAACCTCACAATAGGCTTGCCACTGATTTTTTTTTTCCTCAATAGTGAATTGCCACTGTTTTCTTTGTTCTTCTTCTTTCTTTTTTCCTCAAAATTATACCCAGACAGGAAGATGACTGAATGTACTGTTCCAGAGCAGTAGAATCACCTCAAGGCAGAGAATGTGTCCCCCCCCCTTCACTAGCACCCCTAACCTATTGCCTTTTTCTGTTTCTGAAGTCTGTGGCAACTTTGAAAAGAACAAATTTCCATCAGTAGCTTCCACAGCATTAACCTCTAATCATTCCCCAGATATTGGCTAATCAGATATTAATTAAGGTGCTCTTGAGGTAAAATATGGCTCCTGTCTTCTGTGGGCTTAAATCTTTCTGGAAAGAGAAGACACAGACCTTTTTACTTACACCATATTAAAAGGTGAAAAACAGTAGTTTTATAATAAAAATATCTTTGTGTAGTTTTGATTTATATTTTTTATGATAAGTGAGTCTGAGCCTCTATCTTTTCACAAAGATCAATTTTCATTTTTGAAACTGTACAATCACTTTTTAGCCCCTTTATCTATAATACTATTGGCCTTTTTAGATACTCTGTATATTTAAGGGATATCAAGTTTTATTTTTCCTTGCTTCCATTTAAAATTCTTAAAATTATTTTTACAACAGTGTGATTACTTAAACTATAGTTTATTGTTACTTAAATATGATAAATTTGGTTATATATCCATGGGACAACATGGATGAACTTCAGGGACATTATGCTAAATGAAACATGTCAGACAGAGAAAGAAAAATACTGCGTGATCTCATTTATTCATGGAAACAAACAAACACTGGTTTCATAGAAACAGAAAACAGATCGGTAGTTCTCTGGAGTGGAGTTGGGGGAAATGAGTGAACATGGTCCAAAAACTTCCAGTTGTAAGATAAACAAGTACTGGGAGGGGCATCTGGGTAGCTTGGTCCTTAAGCATCTGTCTTTGGCTCAGGTCCTAACCCCAGAGTTCTGGGGTAGAGCCCCACCCACATGGGGCTTCCTGCTGGGCAGGAAGTACTTCTCTCTCTCCCACTCCACTTGCTTGTATTCCCTCTCCGTGTCTCTCTGTCAAATAACTAAATAAAATCTTTAAAAAAAAAAAAAAGATAAACAAGTCCTGGGGATGTAATGCACAGCATGGTGACCATAGTCACCAATAATGCATTGTATATTTGAAAGCTGCTAAGAAATAGACCTTAAACATTCTCATCTCAGGGAACCTTGCTGGTTCAGTCAGTGAACCATGCTACTCTTGATCTAGGGTTCCTAAGTTTGAGCCCCATGTTTGGTATAGAGATTACTTAAAAAAACAGGCCACACCCAGGGAAACCTCTGGTTCTGTCCCTGGAGGGACTCTGAAAAAACTCTTTGCCGTAAGATGCCTGTGTGAAAGGACATGGGAGGGTCGGGGGGGGGGGGGTATCTCCGCTCTATCAGGTCAATAAAAGGCTTCCTGGTTTCCAGCAAAAAAAAAAAAAAAAAAAAAAAGAAATGTATTTAAAAAGTTCTCATCACAAGGAAAAAATCTGTAACTATGTGAGGTAATAGATGTTAACTTAGTTTAATGAGTTAATTTTAACTCATTAATGTTATACAATATATACATATATCACATCATTATGTTGTATACCTTCAATTAATAAGATGTTATATGCCAATTATAACTGAATAAAATAGGCAGAAAAGAAACAGGTACAATCTGGGCTATTGCTCTATATTTGGGGTATAATTATACTTGTTCTTAAGCAAAGTTTAGACACTTACATTCCTGAAAATATGAAGACTTGTTATTTCTCTTCTGTGCTAATGTTTATTTTAAATTAAACTTCCAAAAAAATAGTAAAATTTGGCCTCAACCAACATGAGACAAGTTATCCTAAAAACTTAGAATTTGGGGTGCCTGGGTGGCTCAGTAGTTTAAGTGTCTGCCTTTGGCTCAGGTCGTGATCCCAGGGTTCTGGGATTCAGTTCTGCATGAGGATCCCTGTTCAGCAAAAAGCCTGATTCTCTCTCTCCCTGCTGCTCTGCCTACTTGTGTTTTCTATCTGTCTTTCAAATAAATAAAATATTTTAAAGAAAAATAAAAACTTAAAATTTGCTGTCAGTACTAGAGAGTCCTTGAAGTCCATTGCCAAGGGAGGTGACCTGGTGAAGGCAGAAGTTAGGGGTGCAGGGCAGACAAAGGGAAATGAGATAGGCCAGGTGGGAGCAAGGCCCCTTCCTCTGAAGGCTCAGGAAGCTCTTGCATAGAGTGACTGTCCCATGGCTTGACGTTGGCTTCACCACAGACTCTCACTTAATGCACAGGGAGCTCATTTTCCTATGGTCTGAGCAGCAGTTATGTTAGATCATTGCTTCATCAGAAAAGAAGCAGCTTAGGAGTTATTCACACCATTTAGTTCAGTATTTGTGAGACAGAAGCTGTCTGGCAAGTTGGATTGTCTACATGGAGAAAGGTGGTTGTTGACAGACAAAGATTGGGAGCAGCCACTGGGAAGTGACATGCTATTAGGGGCTGGTTGAAAACACTGTGCCTGGGTACCAGTGTTGTTGCTTCCTAGCTTTGTTGCTTTGTGAAGTCACTTTACATCATTAAATCTGATTTTCTTTATCTACAAAATGGAATAATACTCTTTGGCATGTCATTTGGCAGGACTATCAAGCTATCCTATCAAGCAGGGTATGAGTTGAAAATTCCACATAAATGAAGTGTGGTATATAAATATGCATTGACTTTGTGGCATGAGGCCAAGGGACCCAGAGATTTATTCCCTTGAATAAAATCCACCCTGCCCTCAGAGTTCTTTACTACAGACCAAGAAAATCAGGGAGCAGTTCTTTCTCTGTCATGGCCCAGCCCATGCTAGTGAGAGACCAAGACTGGCTAGGAAATTTCTCTCCACTGTACTTTTCAGGGTCCAATCAGGGAGATAAACCATCACTGACTTCTCTGTGGTAGAATCGTTGGGGCAGAGGAGGCACTGCTTTGGGCAGAGTGTGTCTGGGCCAAGTCCTACAATTCTGCCCTTGTCCTGGAGCCTGGCATAATGTCCATTTGCTTCTGTCCTGCCCTTGAGCCCACACTGCTGCCTCTTGGAGGTAGGTAAGATGATTCTGAAATTCAAAGTCAGCATGGGCATAGGATAGGCTGCTGTCCAGAACTTTGATTCTTCCTCTTCCTCTCCCTACCCCTTTACCCCATAATCCTCTAAGATCTGACAGGTTTTCCTGTAGAATATCATGCTGAAAAAGAGAACACTGCTTTGTGAGTAATAATCAGGCTATTCTCCTAAAGGGGATACCCTGAGGATCTTCTGGAAACCACCTGCCACTGAAAACAGCCACTGTTTTACTCAAAATTCAAAAGAGCTGATTATTCTCCCCTCTTCACATATTTTAAAGTTATTCCCTCCTAAAGAAATGTAATTGAGTATCTTCTGGAAAGGACTTGCTCTTACTCTATTCCTTCCCTTGTTGAAAACTGGAACACAATGTAGTCATTGGATTGGAGGTAACATTCCTTTGGGTCTTATCAAGTTACCTTCTCAACAGAATAGGGAGGAAATATATATTTAATATCCAAAAAAAATTATTTCTCTTTCTCTCTGTCTACACACACACACACACACACACAAACACACAGAGTGATTGTGTGTATGTGTGCATTTCTTTCTTTTTCTTCTTTTTATTTTTCCTTCCTATGGTAACTTGAAGGTTTGCTTTCTATAAGAATAAGCCCCTGGTAAATTCTTTTCCTTTTATGTGGCTTCAATTAACTTCCCAATAACATATATTTCCTTCTCTCTCATCAGCCAGTGTCTGCTGCTGGTTTAAGTGCAGTGTTTTATTTATAAATACAGTTGACACTTGAAGCATGCAGGAGTTGGGACACTGACGCCCACACAACTGAAAATCTATGTATAGCCTTTAACTTCCCCAAAACTTAACTACTAAGAGCCTATTATGGACTAGAAACCTTACCAATATCATCAACTGTTGATTAACACATATTTTATATGTTGTATGTGTTATAAACCATGTTCTTACAATAAAGTAAGCTAGGGAAAAGAAAATGTTATTATGAAATCCTAAGGAAGAGAAAATACATTTACAGAACTGTACTGTAAAAAACCTGAGTATAAATAAACCCGTGCAAGTTCAAATGCATGTTTTCAAGGGGCAACTCTGTTTTTTACTAAACTTCTAAGCTGTCATTTTCATTTCTTTATTTTGGTTGTATGTAATGCCACTATGGAAAAGACCATCTGGCCTTTCTTTTGGCTTAAAAATTGAGAAGACCCACCCCAGAAGGGAGCTTTAATCTCAAAGCTGTCCTCTGACCAGGCTGGGATCAAGGACTGTCTTGTGTTAGTAAATGGAAATATAACCTGTAAACTAAGGTTTGAGGAAGAAAATGATAAAATCCAGGTATTTTACTATTTTATTTAAATGAGCCTTAGTTAAGAAGCTAGCTAAGTATTTTGTGGTGGTGAAGTCCTGGGAATCTGTAGTCATCCTTGGAAAGAAACATAAAATCAAAAACCAAATATTATTTTTCAATTTTACTGAGACATAGTTGACAGACCTCATTGTATAATTTTAAGGTGCACAGCATGATGGTTTGATTTCTATATAAAGTGAAATGATTACCTCTATTGGTCCATCGAACACCCATCGTCTCCTATAGATACAATACAAACGAAGAAGGAAAAAAAAGTTCTCCTTGTGATGAAAACTCCTAGGATTTACTTTCTTAATGACTTTCTATTTATCCTACTGCAGTGTTAGCTGGAGTCCTCATTTTGTATATTACATTCCCAGTACTTCTTTATCTTCTCACTGGAAGTTTACATTTTTTTACCACCTCCCTACAACTCCCATCCGTTCATCCTTCATATCTGGTAACCACAAACCTGATCTCTTTTTCTATGAGTTTATTTTTGTTTTTTTAAAGATTTCATGTGTTAGTGAAATCATTCAGTATTTATCTTTCTCTTCCTGACTTATTTCACTTAGGATAATATTATTAATGTCCATCTACATTGTTCTAAAGGGTAAAATTTCCTCATTTAAAAAATGACAATAATATTCCTTTAGATATAGATAATATATAAGAGATAGATGATAGATAGATAGATATCACAAATCATTTATCTGCTCATCCATTGATGGATATCTGTTTCCAAATTTAGGCTATTATAAATAATGAACATGAGGGTGCAGGTATCTTTTCAAGTTAGTGTTTTCATTTTCTTGAATACATTCTCAGAAGCAGAATTGCTGGGTTTATTTTTTATTGTTTTATTTGTACTTTTATTTTTAATGTTTTAAGAATCATTTTCTTTCTATGGTGGCTGTAAAAATTTACAATCCCACCAGCACTGCACAAGGGTTCTCTTTTATCTACATCCACACCAGCATTTTATAACTCTTGTCCTTTTGATGATCACCATTCTTTCAAGCCTGAGGTGGTATCTTACTGTGGTTTTAATTTTCATTTTTTTAATGTCTAGTGATTTTGAGCACATTTTCACAGACCTGCTTTTCATATCTTTTCTTTGGTGAAATATCTATCCAGAGCCTTTCCCCATTTTTGCAATTGGGTTATTTGATTTTTCTGCTATTGAGTAGTAGAAGTTCTTTATATATTTTAGATATTAACCCCAGATATGACTTATAATTTTTTTCCAATTCCATAAGTCATCTTCTTCCTTTGTTGATCATTTCTTTTGCTATGAAAAAGTTTTTTAGTTTTTTTAGTCTTTTCGTTTTCCAACATGTTCATTTATTTTTTTAAAAGATTTTTATTTATTTATTTGACAGACAGAGATTACAAGTAGGCAGAGGAGATAGGCAGAGAGAGAGGAGGAAGCAGGCTCCCCGTCGAGCAGAGAGCCTGATGTGGGACTCAAACCCAGGACCCTGGGACCATGACCTGAGCCAAAAGCAGAGGCTTTAACCCACTGAGCCACCCAGGTGCCCCAACATGTTTATTTTTTATTTGGTTGTTTGTGTTCTTGGTATCATATCCAAAAAATCATTATGAAGACCTACTCCAAATGATTTTATTCCTATTTTTTTTTTGCATAGTTTCATGTCTTACATTTAACCATTTAATCCATTTCAAGTCAATTGTTGTGAGTGGTATATAATATGGGTTCAGTTTCATTCTGTTACATTTGAATATCCAATTATCCCAGCACTATCTATTGAAAAGACTGTCTTTTCTCCATTGTGTATTCTTGGATTCCTTGTTAAATATTAGTTGACCATATAAATGAACCACGTAGTTAATCCGAAAGCAGAGTCCCACCAGGTTTCAGGAGAAATGCAATACTAAGCAGCTTAAGAGGAAAGTGTTCAACAGCGCCAGATACACAGGATTTCCCAGAATTTGGCATGTTAGATTTCCATAAGGAAACATAGCCCAGGTAAAGATGAGAGCCCATAAAAACCCTTAACACACCGTATAAAGAAAGTGGGTCATGATAGAAGGGAGTAAATATCATAAACATTGAACATTCTGACATTACAAAGTAATTATATTTGAAGTGAGTATAAGATAAAAGAAAGAATAAATATCCTCATGAATAAATTGGGCAGTATTTTAGAAATAGGTTGATTTAAAACAAGACCAAGCTGAATTAAAAGAAATAAAAAATGTACTCACTGAAATTGAGACAACATGCCTGGAAGATAAAGCTGAGGAAATCATGTGAATGCAACACAGTACTGAACATATTTTTACCAACATGCAATTAAATGAGCAATAAAACCAAGACAAAACCAGAAATAAATGGAGAGTAGCTCTAAAACTCATGTATGGATATTTAAAACATGCATAAATAATTTATGGATCCACACCATAATAGAATTATAAAGTCTTCAGAAGTAAACAACAAAAAAACACAAATCTTTTGAGCTGCAGAAAAATTTCCTTTGAAAGAAATAGGTCGTCTTGTTACAAAAGAAGATTAAAAATGAATGACCTCATACAGGCTTTTCAGTTATGGAATGAGTAAGTCACAGGGATAAAAGGTACAACATAGGAAACATAGTCAATGATGTTGTAATAATGCTGTATGATGAAACATGGTAGCTACACTTGTGATGAGCATAGCATACCATATAGAGATATCCAATCACTATGTCGTACACCTGAAACTAATGTAATATGCTGTGTCAACAATACTTCAGTAAATTTTCTTAAAAAGCTAAAAAAAAGCAACCTTATTGTTCAAGAAAATAGGGGAAAAACGTAAACTTGAAGAAAGGTGGGGGAAAGAAAAAATGAAAAAAATCATTTTCAAAATCTCAGAAATGATAAATAGCACCAATAAAATCAAAAGATAGCTCTGCAAAAGAATTAATAAACTAGACAGGCTTCTGGCAAGAAAACAAATGGGATAAACTGTAATAATTTGTGTAAAACATATGTATATAAAAGTTTCATATTATATAATGTATATACAACAAACATATTTAGATCTCTGTGTGAACATATACATTTATATAAACCTGAGTATAAAATCTTAAGCTAAATATTTACCAACTGAATTTAGGAATGGTGCCAATATGTTACAAAAAAGTTGGCTCTATTCCAGCAACCTTGCATGGTTTAACATTAGAAAAACTTGTTGAAGACATTATATGACCAGATGAAGAGCCATCTCCATACATCTGTAGGACTAGAATGTGCTGACTAAACACCCATCACTTCCGTCATACCTCAGTTGACAACTTACCTGTGTCTCACTCATTTCTAAATTCCTCTGTTGAAAAGATGTAGGAAAAAGGAACGACTTTCATGATATCCTTTGGGGATTATTTGACAAAGGGAGAACATGTATTTTAGGACAATCTGCGGGAGGCTCCTAACTCCTGACAGGTCATCTTGTAGCTAGAGAGAGAAATATGAGAAGCTCTAGGTTCAAGGAGAATATTTAATGTAATGTCCTGTATGGTGTTTTTGGAAATCTATAGAATCTATCTCCCAAGATGAGTAGGCCATTGTACTGTAGGAATAAAAGCCCGTGCTGAGAGAATTTAGAATTCTGTCTTAGCATTTAGAACAACTTTGTGTCTCATTTGATTGACAGGAAGGGAAGTTTAGGTGTTGAATTACTAGAACACGTCAAACAGAGCATTCTTTTACCTTAAACAACTGTCTCAAAAGGTGCTGCAACCATCTGGATCAAATTAACCACGTACTAATGTCAAAGAAAAAAAATCTTAGAAAATTAAGAATTCAGGTAGAGAAAGTCTAAGTAAACAATAATGAAAGAAAAATTAAAAGAATATGAAGTTAATATCAGAACAGAAGTAAAGTTGTCTTTACTCGTAGACAATATGATTATCTACCTAGAAATTTCAAGAGAATTATATATGAACAAGTAGGAAGATTTAGAAATCATGTTGGTTTAAGATTAGTATATAAAGATCAGCTATATTCCTATATTCTAGCAACTGTTAATTAGAACATCATTAAATCAAAAGAAAAAATCACCAAGTTATGGGAATAAATCCAACAAAATGTGGAGAACAGAAAGCTACTGAAAAACAGAATGTTGTGCTTAAATACATGGAGAGCAATACCATATTCATGATTAGATAAACTTAATAATTATATTAATCTAAATAATTCATTTTCATTTTAATAAAATACCAACAAATTGATATGTCCACCTTCCTTTGCTTTCCTCCCTTTTCCTCTCTCTCTTTCCTTCCTTCTTCCCTTCTTTGATTTCATGGGATTTGGGCAATTCTCAAATCCATGCTAAATAATAGAAGACCAAGAAAAGCCAAGACAATATTGAAGAACATTTGGGAACAATCATTCTGTTTAACAATGTGCATTATAAAGCTGTAGACCCAGGTGAAGTAAAATAGAACAAGGCAAAATAAAGGACCCCAAAATAAATCTAGGAATATGAAAAAATGTCATCACACATAAGTGATTGTGGATACATTTTCAATGAGCAGATAACTGACTGGCAATATTGAAGAAAATAAAATCTGATCTTACTTAATGAAAATAAACTCCAATTCTGTGAAATGTGAAAATATGAAAAATAAAACTTTAGAAGTGTTAGAAGAAAATATAAGTGAATGCCTTTTATTGCACAGCAAAGAACGATATCTTAACCAAGAGGCAATGATTTAAAAAATTTAATCATATTAACATTTAAAATTTCCATAAAATAAAATATACTATATTGGAATTAAAATAGAAGTCTCGAGAGAATGCTTGCATTCCATACAGATAAAATTTTTAAGAAGTTAAGATTAAACTAATGCAATTCATACAGCAGGTGAGATATTAGCATCCAGATTAAGAAAGACAGAAACCCCCATAGATAAGTGGCTAAGAGGCATGAACAGGTAAACAAAAAAAGAAAGTCAAATGTGGACATTGAGAATTAAGTTTTAGTTTTGATAGTAATTAATAAAACGGGTAGAGCAGAGGGAAAAATGAGAAAGGGAAATGAGGATGATGGGAAAGAAATATTCCAGTAACTACCATTATGAACTAGATCAGTTAGGAGTTGAAGTGAGCCCAGCACAACTGGTTAATGGTTAATTGGAAAAAAAAAAAATTAAGGAGGTTAGTTGTGTGAGTGAGTAGATGTCATGGGATGACAGGAGCAGCAGTCTGTGTTTGGCCTGTAGAGACACAGTGAAGTCTTATGGTTACAGATTTCAGAGCTTGGGGGACTCATGATAACTCTGCTCAGGGTTTGTCCTTGAGGATGGGAAGCAGAGGTGAGTGAAGACCTTTGGGTTTGAGAAGGTCAAGTGGTTGTGGATGGAACCACCAAACACTGAGATTGCTAGAACAGGAGATAGGTTAGGAATGAAGAAAGCAGTGCTTAAAATTTTATCATCTTGTGTAGTCCAAAACAGTTCTGATTATACTGATAGATAAAAAACAAAAACAACAAAAAAAAATTAACATAAACTGGAAAATCTTTGCAGATGAAAGTTAACAAGTACTTTTTTCCTCGTGCGTTGACCTCCGCATTAATATAACTAGGAAATCTAATTGAGATGAATAATTATTCTACTTGCCTCAAGGATAAAAAGAAAAGGAAAATTATCAGCCTCTTTATTGGAATGCAATAGAATGTTGCTAGTTTCGCAGCTCTCACCATAAGGTGAGTGGATCTTCACACATTTTCTTCTTGTCCTTTACAAACTGCTTGATTACTAATTGATCTTGTACTGTTTTCCAGTTCTGTTGCTTCTGAAGAAAAATACCTCTAGGAAAAGCATGACTTTTCTTCTCCTCTCACATATCCTGCTGGTGATAAGATGAAGTAGTTCCCCAAGTTTTGGTTTCCTACTGTACATTTTGCATGCTTGTTCTCAGCTGCTGAGACTTAAAATCAATTCTAAATCATTCTGTGTAGCCCTATGAGCTCATGCAGGCTGAATGCTGAGTATTTAGAGGCTGTAATAATTGATGGGTCTTCCAGTTCTCCTTGAAGATACACTGCCTGTCTTCCTCCACAAGTGATCATGTGTCACCTTACTTAGTTATATATGTCCTGACAACTGACAAGCAATGATATGCTTACTAGAACTTTAAACAGAGCATGAAAGCTTCTGAAAATATAGTTAATCACTGACAGTGGCAGTGCTTAAAAGTCCTAAGTATCTCTCATACTAGTGGAGGTGAGAGTCCCTGACTGAAACTCAGGGTCGCTGCGCTCCCATCCTTGCTTGCCTCCAACTAACACTAACACGATACCCACGGACAACACACTGAGAGTCCCCATGCTCTCACCATGCTCTCATCTCTTCATCTATAAAAGATTCTTTTTTTTTTAATCTATAAAAGATTCTCAAGAGTCTCAATCAAACATGATAGGGTGATTTGGACTGCATCAATGTATGTTTAAGAAGTTAAGGAAATCAATACAAGTTCAATGCTCACAAAAATATTTACAAGCTGCCCCCCCCCAAAAAAAACCACCCACTCATTTTAAATCAACTGGTGCATTACAATATTATGTCTTTTCTTTAGCATCTCCAATTTGCTTGTTCTTTAATTTTAAACATGTTTTCAGAGTTGAAGCAGGATGGCCAAGCAGGCTGCAGCAGTTTCAAAAAAGACACAGTGTTTTAAAACGTAACATTGCATCCAAAACCATAAGATACCTAGGAATAAACCTAACCAAAGAGACACAGAATCTATACTCAGAAAACTATAAAGTACTCATGAAAGAAATTGAGGAAGACACAAAGAAATGGAAAAATGTTCCATGCTCCTGGATTGGAAGAATAAATATTGTGAAAATGTCTATGCTACCTAAAGCAATCTACACATTTAATGCAATTCCTATCAAAGTACCATCCATCTTTTTCAAAGGAATGGAACAAATAATGCTAAAATTTATATGGAACCAGAAAAGACCTCGAATAGCCAAAGGGATATTGAAAAAGAAAGCCAACGTTGGTGGCATCACAATTCCGGACTTCAAGCTCTACTACAAAGCTGTCATCATCAAGACAGCATGGTACTGGCACAAAAACAGACACATAGATCAATGGAACAGAATAGAGAGCCCAGAAATAGACCCTCAAATCTATGGTCAACTAATCTTCGACAAAGCAGGAAAGAATGTCCAATGGAAAAAAGACAGCCTTTTCAATAAATGGTGCTGGGAAAATTGGACAGCCACATGCAGAAAAATGAAATTGGACCATTTCCTTACACCACACACAAAAATAGACTCAAAATGGATGAAGGACCTCAATGTACGAAAGGAATCCATCAAAATCCTTGAGGAGAACACGGGCAGCAACCTCTTCGACCTCTGCCGCAGCAACATCTTCCTAGGAACAACGCAAAAGGCAAGGGAAGCAAGGGAAAAAATGAACTACTGGGATTTCATCAAGATCAAAAGCTTTTGCACAGCAAAGGAAACAGTTAACAAAATCAAAAGACAACTGACAGAATGGGAGAAGATATTTGCAAACGACATATCAGATAAAGGACTAGTGTCCAGAATCTATAAAGAACTTAGCAAACTCAACACCCAAAGAACAAATAATCCAATAAAGAAATGGGCAGAAGACATGAACAGACATTTCTGCAAAGAAGACATCCAGATGGCGAACAGACACATGAAAAAGTGCTCCATGTCACTCGGCATCAGGGAAATACAAATCAAAACCACAATGAGATATCACCTCACACCAGTCAGAATGGCTAAAATCAACAAGTCAGGAAATGACAGATGCTGGCGAGGATGCGGAGAAAGGGGAACCCTCCTACACTGTTGGTGGGAATGCAAGCTGGTGCAGCCACTCTGGAAAACAGCATGGAGGTTCCTCAAAATGTTGAAAATAGAACTGCCCTATGACCCAGCAATTGCACTATTGGGTATTTACCCTAAAGATACAAATGTAGTGATCCAAAGGGACACGTGCACCCGAATGTTTATAGCAGCAATGTCCACAATAGCCAAACTATGGAAAGAACCTAGATGTCCATCAACAGATGAATGGATCAAGAAGATGTGGTATATATACACAATGGAATACTATGCAGCCATCAAAAGAAATGAAATCTTGCCATTTGCAACAACATGGATGGAACTAGAGCGTATCATGCTTAGCGAAATAAGTCAAGCAGAGAAAGACAACTATCATATGATCTCCCTGATATGAGGAAGTGGTGATGCAACATGGAGGCTTAAGTGGGTAGAAGAAGAATAAATGAAACAAGATGGGATTGGGAGGGAGACAAACCATAAGTGACTCTTAATCTCACAAAACAAACTGAGGGTTGCCGGGGGGAGGGGGTTTGGGAGAAGGGGGTGGGATTATGGACATTGGGGAGGGTATGTGATTTGGTGAGTGCTGTGAAGTGTGTAAACCTGGTAATTCACAGACCTGTACCCCTGGGGATAAAAGTATATGTTTATAAAAAAATAAAAAAAAATTACAAAAAAAAAAAATAAAAAAAAAATAAAACGTAACATAATTACCTGTAGCTGACCACACCGTTTTGTGATATGTTAAATATATTAGGGACATTTAACAAGGAATAACTATTTTAACTTCCTTAATTATTTTAGATCAATTCCATATTATTCTCCAGCAGTAACACACGTGATCATTTTCAAAGGAGAATTAAAGTTTTAAAACAACAAAACAAGACCAACGTATTAAAATAGAACTGCATTCCTACAAAACTTAGTTTGTAAGTGTCTAAACCTTATTATTACTATTTTAGAGGAAACCTTAGCCCTCTCTTCTAGAAAACCAAAAATAGTAGGTTCACTAGTAGAGTTTTATGTAGTATTATTTGAACTTAATACAATGAACCCGTTTATCAAATCAAGTGTGTGTGTGTGTGTGTGTAGTCCCAAAGAGCTATAGACATTTCAGGGATCATATAAATTAGGAGATTTGGATTATATTCTTAGTTACTTGATAAGATTTCCAAACATAAGAATTCTCAATGGCCTTCCTTAATAGAAATATCAGTGTCCACTGAAGAGAGAATAAGAGGCCTTCCTTGGGTTCATTTTTTAATATTAAATCAGGCAGGGAGAAACATAAAGAAAATGCCTGAAATTTTCAAACTGCTTGTTTTACTTTACAGAATTTCACACTTGAGACAGCCTGTGCTTTGAATCTTGAAATATGAAAAAAATGAATTATTTCTTCCCCCAAAGACCATTATTTCCATGTCTTTGCTTTCTTTTTCTTTTTCTTTTTCCAATTTATAAGTGATTTAGATTACTAAGATTGGAATCCAATATGCAGACCTTAACTCAACACATGTCATTAGTTGAAGTCTTTCATTTTATATAACTTCAGGATTCACACTTTGTCTCATCCTTCTTGAATATTATAAAAAAATAAAATAAATCAAAATACTTGTTGAACCTTCTTGGTATTTAGAAAAAGGTCCCAGGGTTTCTGGGTGGTTCAGTGGTTAAGCGTCTGCCTTCAGCTCAGGTCATGATCCCAGGGTCCTAGATAGAGCCCAGCACAGGGCTCCCTGCTCACCAGAGAGTCTACTACTCCTCTCCTTTCTGCCCCTCTCCCCAAACTTGCTGGTGCATCAGCACTCATGCACTATGTCTCAAATAATTGACATCTTTTAAAAAAAAGAAAAGGAAAAAAATTCCAATGTATCTGCAATCAGAACCTAACACTGAATTAAATAATTAACTTAAAAAAAAAAGACAATAAATCAAGTTGGTTTTCCAGGTTATTTATTTTTTTTTGAAATGCAGTATTCTAAAATGAATAGAAATATTGTTTGAATTACTAGTTAGAATGTTAAGATCAAAATATAATATAAATATTTCAGAATAACAAAGAAAAGACAACCCTGACAGTGATCAGAACACACGGTGAGCAAGAACATATACTTTGTATCCCCCATAGAGTCTTGATTCTTCTCCACACTGAGAAAGTTTGTCATTTGAATTAAATCATGCCATGCTATCTCATTATGCATGTTAATACACATTCAAAGGTGAGGAATAAAGGGGGGAGGTGAGTAAAATCTCATTTTCCTGGAGAATTATCTTTCAATCACTTCACACACAAAAAAACAAATAAAACACTAGCTGAAAGTTTTTACAGATGTGACATATGAAGTGTTTCTTCCCTATTCTCTAACTCTGTATCTTCAGTTCAGAATTCCTCTGCTTTAATTCTGGTTTGCATATTGAATGTCAATGTAAGAAGGTATTTAGATAAAGGATTGATTCCTTTATCTAAAAGGCTTAAAGAACTTTGAGACATCATATTATTGCAAAAGTCCAGGAACATGGGAGAGGAAAGGGATATGTGGATAGAGGTTAGTAAAAGATGTTCCCATAGTTTGGCTATTGTGGACATTGCTCATTCACATCAGAGATTTTGGTCAGTTTCTGCCTCCTGAGAGTGTGATTTCTCTCCCGTTAAACAACACACAGTAAACCTGCTTGTCTACATTGGTTACCCTGGGAAGGCACTCTCCCATGTGAGCAAAATATATTGCTATGAATCCAAGGTGAAATATTGAGATAATTAGGCTCCTCAGCTTTTAGAATCTAAGTTTATTCAAATACTCTGTATGGCTTTTCGCTGCAATGGTATAGTCACACTCTCAGGGATCACAAACAGAAAGTGTACATTACAAGCATTTTTTTCCAAAAATGTGATTAATTTTGAAACATGTACATTTATTTTTGCCAGCAAATTTTGACTCAGCTAGTTCTTGGCATTTACCTCCAGGATTTTGGCAGATAATATTATTTTCTATCAAAAGAAGAAAAATTTCCATTTTCTGGCCGTGCATATTTTGAAAATTAAAGATTTAATTGTTTACCATCTAATGTAAAGACTCATTTTCCCTATTAGGATTTCCATCAAATAGGGTCAGTGATGGACACTGACTACCATTTAAATCTATGGTAATTCCACAGAGGTTTTAGGAAAGCCCACATAGAATCTATCTGGCTTCTTACATGTTTTCATTTTTCTTTTCTTCTTCTTTTTTTTTTTTTTTTTTGGTCTGGCTTCTTTCTAATTTGTCATGATGCATATATTTGTGCTGTAATACTGTCTTATCTTTAAAAAAAATGGAGGGGCACCTGGATGGCTCAGGGGGCTAAAGCCTCTGCCTTCAGCTCAGGTCCTGGGATCTCAGGGTCCTGGGATGGAGCCCCACATCAGACTCTCTGCTCAGCGGGGAGCCTGCTTCCTCCTCTCTCTCTGTGTGCCTACCTGTGATCTGTCTGTCAAATAAATAAATCTTTAAAAAAAAATGGAAAGGGTTTAAAGCCATGTTTTTAACTTAACAATTGTCCTAATTGACCCGAATATAGAAATGTATCCAGTGATGTTGTGCAGAATAGATTTTGACTTAATCAAAAGAGGCAGTTATTTTTTGCTCACAAAGTGTGTAAGTCCCAAATTAGGTGGTTCAGGTTTTATGTGGTGGTTCCATGGTGTCCCTGGATATTCAATCCCTTTCCAGTTCTCAGCTCCACCATTTTTAGGGTAAGAGCTATTGTCTCATGCTCTAAAGAACAATGCTGGTGTTGGGGTTTCGTCTGCTTCCAGCAAGAAGTGCCTAGGAAAAGGTAAAAAGGCAGTCAATGTCAGCTAATCTGCTCTGGCTGAGAGTCTACCTAGTCGCAAAACCCTCTCTCCCCTAGTGACTTGTGATCATATCTCTTTAGCCAGAACTGTGTCCTCAGGCAATCCCCAAGTTGCAAAGGAGTCCAGAAAATATAAATATTTGGGTGAACATTATGCTGTCATAAGGAAAATCAGGGAATATGAGAATTTCATTAGGCAACTGGCAGTCTTTTGACATATCCAGAAACACTAAATTAATTTAGAACTAGCAGTCAATAGAGTCTAATGCATCTTCATATACATTTTATCTTTTGGAACAAAAATCTAAGTAAAGAGACAGTGATGATAACAGTCTTGCAGTCATTCAATAGCCTCTTGCTGATGAAGAAATTGACTGTGCAGTGGGAAAATAAGCCAACAACACATCTAGCCACATACTCTTGTCTAGACCATTGACACCTTCCAATTAACAAGATTGCTCTGTACTTTGATGCACCTGAGATGGCAAAGCAACTGACTGAAATGTGAAACCGGCCTTTGCAGGTTATGTTGACCCAAATTTCTGATTGTTTCACCAAATTAAACTGCCTGACTTTGTTGCAGAGTTAGTTTTCATTTGTTCTGATTTGGGGGGCGGGGTAACTTCTTTTAATTATTATTTCCATAAGGTGTATTTCCTGAGGAAGCAGCATCATAATATTCCCAGGAAGTAAACGTTGCGTTTCAGTCGGGTAACTGGTTCCTGGTGAGACTCGTATAAGGAAGGACAGACCTCTATTTTCTCTCATGTATTCACTTATAACTGGATTGGCAAGCGCTCCCAGAAATATTTCCCAGAAGTTGTAATTTCACTGAGAATCTTTTTTTAAAAGATTTTACTTATTTATTTGACAGAGAGACACACAGTGGGAGAAGGAACACAAGCAGGGGGAGTGGGAAAGGGAGAAGCAGGCTTCCTGCTGCTCAGGCAGCCTGATGCGAGGCTTGGTCCTAACCCTAGGATCATGACCTGAGCCGAAGGCAGATGCTTAACAACTGAGCTACCCAGGCGCCCCTCCACAGAAAATCTTAATTACTCTTGTTCATTAGATCTCAATATTTCTTTGATTTAGCTAGAAAAAAAAATTAGTTTCCATTAGAAAAGCTCATTTCCAATTATAGCCTAAATTTACCTAACTGTCCAGGACTGCTGAAAGCTTTCAAGACATATTATATAAAGTGGATAAATAAAAATTTTACAGGACATTTTTTCCAAATTAGTGTGTTTAATATTCACACAAAGTAGTTTAAACTTATTTCATCAAATTGTTTAAAAAAATATTGATTTTGATTTTGTTGTGTACATCACCTCATAAACTGTTCAGTATTTCCTACATATTAAGTAATACAAGCTTATTTATATTGAAAATGAAAAAAAAAATTTCCATGTGTGAGATGATACAGTTTTCGAATTCTTTTGGGGGAATGGAGCAAAAAGAGTGAAAACAACTGAGCAGTTTGGTGCCAGGTGAGCTGCTCATTCTCTCTGCCTATTTCCTCACCCATCATGCCTCTTTCCCAGGGTGTGGTGAGACAGAACTGTGAAGCGGCATGCTCAGCAGAGGGACTGGCTCAAAAAACATACCTGAGAGCCATTAACTTCCTTATCTTCCTGCATAGCCCTCCATAATTTGTCCCAGGTTTCTGACCCTCCCATACTTTCTCCCCCACTCTACTCTTCGCTTTAATCCAACCAAATTCCTGATGCCTGGTCAATATGCCATGCTCATTGTGAATGTTACTTCTCATCTCTTCAATCCTTATTGTCCTCTCTATGTACGCAGAATGCATTCATCTCTTGGGCCTTGCAAACCCTGCTTCCTCCAAATCCCCTCTCTGTTTTTGCATTAACCCATTTTACCCTTCTCTGCATTCTGCTACTCCAAATGTCTTTTCCACTCATTTTCACATTTAAATCTGGTCATGAGTTACATAGAGTTTTGAGCTCAACAAATGTTATCTGATGCAATGTGGAGGGGAAAAACTATGACACAACACAGTTCCCTCTGCATCACGTATCTTAAAACATATTTATACATGTAAATAATGATTTTTTTCAAGGCTTAGAAATAGTCACCCTGCTGTGATGAGAGAAGAGGAAACAAGTAGGGCCAATTCCAACATGGGGGGAGGAGGTCCCTCTCTCCACATCACCAAGCAATTCTTAGACCCCTGCATGGTGTCTGAGAATTCAGCTAAACTTTGGCACTATCCATTCAGAGACACCATCAGATTCCACAGGTTGAGGATTTGGTCATGCAGTACCACCTCCAATCCCTAGCTTTGGAGACCAGTCTCAAACCCCAGGCTGTTACCTGTGTTTCCAACCACTGGCACAGTAGGAGGTTCCAGTGACCTCCTCCTTAGGTTCTTTTAATGAGCTGGAGTGGCTAGCGGAATTTGGGGAAACACTTAGGCTCCCCAGTTTGTTAAAGGATATGATAAAGGATACAAATCAACAGTCAGAGAAAGGCATACATAGAGGTAGGGTGAAAAGACATGAAGCTTTTGTGCCCTCTCCAGGAGTACCACACTTCTGGCATTGCCATTGGGTTCACCAACTCAGAAGTTCTGAGAACCTGGTCATTCTAGGTTTTCATGGAGGCTTCATTACAGAACTATGATTGACTAAGCAATTGGCTGTCGGCTAATTCAACCTGTAACCCTTCCTCCCCTCAGAGGTCTGGGAACCTCTAATCTACATGATTGGTTGAACTTCCTGGCAACAATCCCAAGCCATTGGTGGGTAGGATGTCCAGAAGTCACCTTAATTAACATGACAAAAGACATCTTTAATGACTTCCTTAAAGGAAAGTCCAAGAGTTTTAGCAATTGTGAGTGAGGAACTGGATGAAGACCAAATACATATAAGAAATATATTTTGGTCATTTGCATAACCAAATATATATTTTTTATAAATCACAATATGACAGTACATATACTCCCCTGCTAAGTGATAGTCCCCAGAGCTGTGTTGGACTGAGTGTGAATCTGCTGCATAGGAAATTAAAAAATTGAAAAATAACCCAGGAAATTCCAGTTTTTGCTTCCATGTAGGGAGCTTAGAAGTCATCACTCTGTCCCAGTAAAAAGTTGAACAAAGCGAAAACAAATAATGTTTCTTAGATCTGTAAGAGAAGTGAGATCACAGAGCAAAAGGCTGCTCCCAAATATTAGAGAGAGCAAGAAACAAAAACAGATTTGCAACTTCTCAGAGCAAACATTTAGGAGCCAAAATCTCTCCAGGAACTGAAGCAGGTAGGAAAAACCAAACCATACTTGAGGAATTACTGGACGCTCAGAGTGGACAAGTCTGAGAGCTAAAAACTCCCAAAGGACCCATTTGTGGGTGGGGGGGTGAGAGAAGGGGAAATTTTGTGAGTTTGACCTCTAGGCTTTTGACCAGGTTCCTATAGTAGGTATGAGGGAAAAACTTTCGTGCTTCTGGCCAGAAGAAGGGAAAAGGGGAACTGTTTTTGAAATATGCCAGAGCACTCTGTTCTCCCTAACAAAATCAACCCAAAGGAGAAACTACTTAACCAGAGCCTGCCTATTGGGGTTGCATCAGAGCTTAACCGGCCTGGCAGAAAGGAAAAATGATCAACTTCAGCCAGTTCTAGCCATCTTGTTCCACCTAAGGGGAGAAGGTGCATAACTGAGAAATCCTTGTGAAATGTGCCCAATTAAAAAAAAAATGTGCCATAGACCTTAACAGACACCTCATGGAAGAAGATACACAGATGACAAACAAACATATGAAACATGCTCCACATCCTAAGTCATCATGGAAATGCAAATTAAAGTAACAATGAGATGCCAGTTATACAACTATTAGAAGGGCCAAAAGCCCTTCTGACAATAACGAATATTGGTGAGGGTGTGGAGCAACAGGAACTCCATTCATTGCTGGTGGGGATGCAAAATGGTACGGCCACTTTGGAAGACAGTTTGGTGGTTTCTTACAAAACAGAACACACTCCTACATATCACAAGATCCAGCAATTGTGCTCTTAATACTTAACCAAAGGAGTTGAAAACATGTACATACAAAGCTCTGCACACAAATGTTATAACAGCTATATTTGTGATTGCCAAAACATGGAAGCAGCTAAGATGTCCTTCAGCAGGTGAATCAATGAATGAACTATGGTACATCCGACAATGAAATTTATTATTCAATACTAAAAGGAAATGAATTATTAAACCATGAAAAGACTTGGAGGAAACAAATGTATATTATTAAGTGAAAGTCTTATTACTAATCTGTAATTCGTATCACTAATATGAAAGCCTACATACTGTATGATTCCGACCATTGTACATTCTGGAAAAAGCAAAACAACAGAGACAGTAAAAATACCTGTGGTTGTCAGGCACTGGGTGGGGTGGAGGAGAAAGAGATGAATAGGTGGAGCACAGGGGATTTTTAGGACAATGAAGCTTACTCTCTATGACTCTATAATGTTGGATACATGTCGTTATGTATTTGTCTAACCGATAGAACATACAACACCAGGAATTAACCCGAATATAAACTATGAAATTTGGTTAATAATTATTGTCAATGAAGGTTCACCAATTGTAAAAAACACGTCATCTGGAGGAGGATGTTGATGCTGGGGGAACCTGGGGAGGCAGGGGATCTGGAAAATCTCTGTGCATCCTCTCAATTTTTTGTGAACCTACAACCACTCTACAAGAAATAAAGTCTTTTAAAAATGACCCATATCTGGTAGGTTTACTTTCAAAAGCATTCATTTAAACAGAAGTTAGCTTTTCAAAGAGAATTTGAAAAGTTTGACGGAAACAGTATGAGGAAATAGGGTATTTGTTCTCTCCCCAACTTTGTGTGATGTGGTGTTTTAACCCAGGCAGATGAAAAGGCATAATCAAGAGATGTGGAGGAAAACCTGTGGTCAGAGGAACATTTGGAACTACTTTTCAGACATTTGGGTATGTAGCAAAAACCAGAGTTGTCTAAGAAAACTTATTTTGCAACATTCTGCCAAGTCCCAAATGCCAGAGAATCTTGGCAGCCTCGTTGGTAATTCAGTGTATCTGCTCTGAATCACTTTCCAGAGACTGGGCTTTGTGATGTTACACATAACAGTGTTGAAAGGAAGCAAAACTGCTCAGATATCATCCTATTTTAGAAACAATGCCAACAACCAAATATGCTTTGAGTCCTACACTACAGAAAGATTCTTGTTAATAACACCTTTCTATTCTGTTTGGGTTTTTTGTCATTTTACAGTTTCATTTTGAGGGCACAGTGTTATAGGGGAAGTTTCTATGACCTGGCCTATGTTTGAAGAGAGGAATTAAACCATATAAGATACTCTCTGTATTGCATATTAATTTGTTACATTTAAATGGATATATGTAACATATCACTGATGGATCAAAGCTTTGGGATAATGCTCTGCATTTTGCTTTTCTATGATATTTCTCACCAACAATGAAAGGATGGGAATTTCTCTAGGCAATGTTGTAGACCTTCACACAGATGAAGCTCATGATTCCTTAGGCTGGGGGTTAAAAATCTAAATGATGGAGTAAACTGCAATTTTGGGGGGAGGAGCAGAGGGAGAGAGAGAATCTTAAGCATGGAGCAGGATGTGGGGTCAGTCTCAGAACTCCGCAATCATGATCTGAGTTGAAACCAAAAGTTAGATGCTTAACTGACTGAACAACCCAGGTACCCCATAAACTGCAATTTTTATATTGGAACAGGATCTTTAAAAATATGATTTGTAATTTTAGAGTTTATTTGGACATGTCTTGTGAACTTGTGAACTTTTTTTTTTTTCAAAAAAGAAAATTGTGGCCTTCTCAATAAATTGGCCTCATCCCCTGACCAATGGCAATACTCATGCAAAATCACAAATATAGACTTATCTCCAGGACTATTTTTTAAATAAAGGAACCTGGTCTCTTTGAGAGTAATTGATTTCATTTGAGCATTTTAAGAAAGTATCCAAAGGTATCAGGAATATCTTATTATTGCCAATAAGCAAAGATACTTTAGAAAATGTCTAAGGTAATGTTAAAAGGACAAAGAACTATCTTAATGCTGCTGTTTGAGGTCAACATTTAAATATTTGAGTTACACTAAGTTACTCTCATTAATTATAACAAGTTTCATCTGTCTCTATGAAACACCATAGATTCATAAAGATATTCAAAGAGACAAAAGTTTAAAATGAAATATATGAGAGCTACTTTTAATACAATTGAAGGAAATATCATAAGACATTTATTTTAATAAACTTTAATTGGGTATTGATGCATTTGGGGATTTAATTTTTCTATCAGAAATCTCTTAATAAAGTCTTGATGTGTATTTTTCTTTTGAGAGATGGCAAGACATTGGAAACTTTTAGTAGGCTGAATCATTGTAGAAAAAGATGGGGTTTTCCTAAGAATAAAAAGAACAAATGACCACTTGTGGTCAACACTGTAACAGGGTGGAAGAAGTCTCATTGTGGGTGATAAACTGATAGTCAGTTGTCCAAATAAAAAAACTACAAATAAATCATTGTAAAGATGCCTTCTCTCTCATCTCCTGGGAGATAAAAATCTCAGAATAACTTCACTAATTTTAACAAAATACCAATTAGACATACATAGATTTGCAGAATTCTTTTTTTTTTTTTAAGATTTTATTTATTTATTTGACAGCGAGAGATCACAAGCAGGCAGAGGCAGGCAGAGAGAGAGGGGGAAGCAGGCTCCCTGCTGAGCAGAGAGCCCAATGCGGGGCTCAATCCCCGGACCCTGAGATCATGACCTGAGCCAAAGGCAGGGGCTTTAACCCACTGAACCACCCGGGTACCCAGATTTGCAGAATTCTTAACAGATCAGGTCAATATAAGATATCGATGTGACAATGGACTACAAAACCATCATTTTCAAGAATGGTTTTTCTTAGTAGAAACTAAACTTCGTGGGAGATACACGAGCTTTAAAAATTCCATGGATGTAAAACTGAAGCTGATCTATGCAACAAAGATCCAGCCTGAAGACCAGAAACAAGGCAAAGAACTTACAAATGCAATTTGGTAAGATTGCTGAAAGCTGAAGAAGATACAGAGCCGTGATAGTCCCAAGATGGCAGAGAAATAAATATCAAGGGGCAAGATATGGTGGTAGGTCCCTGGGAGGCAAAGCTGCATGGCAGCTCCAAGCCCGGGTTTGTGGGTTTGTGTGCTAGCCAGACTCTCCCTTCACCTTCAGGAGTCCCCTGGTCTCCTCTCTTGTCTTCTTTGATCAGAAGCCTTTCTGAGCTCTTCAGGAGACAGACTTTCCAGCTGCTGCTCTGCAGGTAGGCTTCTTGTGGAATAGCTATCTTAGACTACTTTGGAATTTGGAAAAACAGGCAAAACAGGATTCCTTGTGTCTGGAGGAATCATGAGTCATGTGTAACAGTTTACCATCTTCTAGGTTGGCTAGCAAATGCCCATTCCAGAAAGACAAGGGCAAGGGCAAAGGATTGTTACAATGACAGGACCTGTAGATCTGTGTTATTTCTGCTTCTCTAGGCAGTGACTTAATGTCTTGGAAACTTACTGTGTTCATTGGTGAAATTGTTCTGCTGGCACATTTTATAGAATTATTGTGAAATTAAGGAGAGAGCATATGTGGGTTTGCCTGGCACTCTAGAAGTGGTGGTAGAATCTGAACAGAATCTCACTGATCTAGAAGAGGCAGTCCTGTAAAGGCATGAGATTAGAAGAAGAGGCCATGCTGACATTTGTGTCTTCTGTCTTTCCTCTCATCTCTGCATCCTTATGACTCTCCCCCACCCCCACCCTTACCATAGTTATCATTCCTGTCTTCTCTTTACCCACCCACCTTTTTTATTAGAAATACAGGAAGATTGCTATTATAACACACTGCACTAACAATTATTACCATTTTTTTATTGAGTGCCCACCCTGTGCCAGGAATGGAACTAGATACTTATACACATTATTTTATCTTATTGTCATAATCCTTGCAAAATAATTGTAATATCCCCATTTTACAGAAGAAACAAGTCAGAAGAAGAAATGCCAAATGAGTTTTATAATGACCAAGCTGAGTTTCCAACCAGTCTGACTCCAGAACACGTGCCTTTTGCTGCTACATTCTTCATGAGCATGGTGTGCAGAACATGACAGCACAGCATTTTTCAAACTTTTGGTCAAAGCCACAGTACAGGTGTGAAATAATAAATATGTTAGGGTACATCATATATAGTATCATTCTATAAAAATATTCCTTTGCAGGTGCGTGGGTGTGAACAGGATCACAATATAAAATTGATTCTCACAGTTGTCATAGCAAATGATGTTTGAAAGTCTCTGCTATTATATTTTCCAGCAATATCACTCATTCTCCAAAGAAGGATCTATACAACAAAGGGTTGTAACATGATCCAATGTAGTTCGGGAAGAAAATGTTAGAATCTCGATTGTATCTATTTGTTTTTAGTGTAAAAAATAAGAAAGTTTGCATCCGTGTTTCAAAAATATGCAAAGTTAGAAAAAATTAGGAATTTTATTATGTGTTCTAACTAAATGAACTTTCTCAAAATGAAAAGGTACCTAGAAAAGAATCCTGCAGAGAAACCACGGACAAAAGATAAAGTAATAATGTCAGGCACAGTGAGAAATAGGCACATTGATGTGCCTTCTGTATCTGGTTTCTCATGGCTGTGCTGTAGGTAAGGACACATGGAAGTTTGACAGGAAGTCATGCAAAGAAAAAAAAACCTAGATTATCACGAATGCTGTTTAGAATATGGATTTCTAAATCTCTTAAAATACATATGGTGTCCTCAGATACTAGCAAAACGTGGTATGAAGTCATGCCAGAACAACATGTAAGGCATTTAAAAGCTGAATAAATAGGTTATGAAAAACAAATGTCTACATATTTTACCAAGTTCAAATTAATTCATACACAATCCACTTAGCCAAAGTTTATGCTAAAGTTTTAAAAGTTTGGGATTTTACTAACAGCAGAAGACAAACAGCCACATCCTGTGGGAGAAACATTAATTCTTCCTATTATAGCAATAAAAATGGCTGAAGTCACAAGTGGATAACACCATGGAAGCAAAGTAAAGTGTATTCTTTTGTGAGTACATAAATACTCATATTATCAGAATAAGCAGAGAAAATATTACTTAAAATTGAAAAATCATGTATTAGAATAAATTATTTAGTTTCAGACAAATGTTAACTATACAGTTAGTTGTAAGTGTACAGATGTTTCTACCATGTCACAGCTGTGATATTTAATAGCCTATGAATCAATTATAAGTTGTAAGAAAAAAACACTTTTTGTGTGGATTGTTAAAGGGAAGAAGTATCAGAGACAATGTTAAGAAATGAATGATCCTTTTAATAAATAAGTATATTTTGTGGAAAGATGTAGAAGTGTAATCATTAATCAAACAGTTTCTTTGACTATAATAAAAAAAGGATGCCAGGATAAGGTTACAGAACTAGAACCTCTCACAATATTTTTTCACTGAATAATTCATTGACAAGTTATTATAACAAAGAAGCTGCAACCAGGAATGCACAAAACTTCCACAGGCCAACATCTAGATCTATACAGTTGAACTTCAAAATAAGACCCTGAAACCATGATAGAATATTAACAGTATTTTGTAACAAAATGGGAAATGATCATTAAGTTTTTTAAATACATGATTCACTTATTATTTCATGGCAAAGCAGCTAAAAGAATTGTTGAACTTAAAGATGTTATTTTTTTTGAAGCTATAGAGAACATTTATATACTTTATATGTTAAAATCTGCCATTATTTAATATATAAAAGGTGCTTTTAAAAAGTAGTGGATAAATGTAGTTTTATTTTACTTTTTTATTTTTTAAAATAAAGTAAAAATATTATTATTTTTTTTAATTTAATTTAATTTTTTTCAGTGTTCTAAGATTCATTGTTTATGCACACACCCAGTGCTCCATGTAATACATGCCCTCCTTAATACCCACCACCAGGCTCACCCATCCTCCCACTCCTCTCCCTTCCAAAACCCTCAGTTTGTTTCTCAGAGTCCACAATCTCTCATGGTTCATCTCTTCCTCCAATTTCTCCCAATTCACTTTTCCTTTCCTTCTCCTAATGTCCTCCATGTTATTCCTTATGCTCCACAAGTAAATGAAACTATATGATAATTGACTTTCTCTGCTTGACTTATTTCACTCAGCATAATCTCTTCCAGTCCTGTCCATGTTGATACAAAAGTTGGGTATTCATCCTTTCTGATGGAGACATAATACTCCATTGTGTATATGGACCATATCTTCTTTATCCATTTGTCTGTTGAAGGGCATCTCAGCTCTTTCTACTGCTTGGTTATTGTGGCCGTTGTTGCTATGAACATTGGGGGTACATATGGCTTTTCTTTTCACTACATCTGTATCTTTGGGATAAATACCCAGTAGTGTAATTGCAGGGTCATAAGGTAGTTTTAATTTCTTAATTTCTTAAGGAATCTCCACACTGTTTTTCAAAGTGGCTGCCATCAATTTGCATTTCCACCAACAGTGTAAGAGGGTTCCCCTTTCTCTACATCCTCTCCAACACTTGTTGTTTCTTGTCTTGTTAATTTTGGCCATTCTAAATGGTGTAAGGTGGTATCTCAGATCTATAAGGGACTCTTCAAACTCAACACTCAAAAAACAGATAATCACATCCAAAAATGGCAGAAGACATGAACAGACACTTCTCCAAAGAAGACATACAAATGGCTAACAGACACATGAAAAAATGCTCATCATCATTAGCCATCAGGGAGATTCAAATCAAAAGATGTTACTTTTTAAAATTAAAATATGACATTCCAAATTTGTAGATGTTTTCTATAATTTGATTAATGTTATGTTACTAAGCACCAACTTTAAAAATACCAAATGCATTTCATCATGCTCTAGAGTCAAATGATGTTTTAAAAAATGCATATGATTTTATTACTTTTCAAAGGAAACTCTTGCCATAGAAAGAGAATTTTTAAAATTGCTCTCTGGAATAGTTCCTCCATCATAACAATTTCCTCCATCATTCTCAACTAATAGTTGTCAGAAACAGTGTTTGTGCTACTCATAAAAATAATTGTGAATATAGACCTAGAAAAATTGGTAACAATTTTCTAACCTTTAACAACTTTAAATGAAAAAAAAAAACTTTAAATGAATAATAGCAGTGGATATTCATTCTATTTGTTAAAATGTAAATTGAACACCTCTGTTAGTTTACAAGAACAACTGATTGATATAATTACCAGTTAAATCACAAAGAAAAAAGTCTTTGAAGTGGATGAATGGTATCAAAAAATCAGTATCAAAATCCACTTAGTACACACAATGATGTTCTTCCTCCCTTTGGATTTAAACATAATTTTGTAAAATGTCTTTCTCAGCTATGGGCTATCAAACCCAAGTATTAAAATAAATCCAAATGAAAACCAGCACTTCAAAATTATGTAAATATAAGTATTGAAAGTTTTGAACTAAATGTATTATTTATAATAATTCTAGCTACAAATATTTTGGTCTATATCAAATAAACCAAAAATTTTAGTCTTGACAATGTATAGCTTTATTTCTCATGAATTGTCCCAGGGGAGTTGTAGGTCAGTAGGCAACCTTCTTCAATGTGGTGATTTAAGAAGCCCATACTTCTTCAATTGCTTGGCTCCACTATCCCTTATAGACCATCCCTTATGTCTTTGCATCTATGTGTCCAGTTAGTGGAAACATAAAACAGGTAAACATTGTTTCTTAAAAGCTTTTTTGTGGAAGTGGCACATCTATTCATTGAGAATTGTTGTAGAACAGGGTACTCATGCCTTTTCAAAGCATCATACCACAGTGCTTTGCAATGGACTAGTCTGATAAGACTCCATCTTCACCAAGTGATCAAACTTGATGTTATCAGTCATAGAACAAATGATATTTGTGCATACTCATGGAATGCAATGGAAAGCACATACCACCTCTGTGGTACTCTTGTCAAAAATTCTAACCTGAATAAAATCATGAGGGGAAAAAATCAGATAAATCCAAATTGTGGGACATGCTATAAAAGTAATCTGGACTCCAAAAATGCCCCTATCACCAAAGATAAAAAAAAATGGTGGAAAGGACCATTTTAGATTAAAAGAGACAAAAGCAACATGGGAACCAAGCCATCCCTGAAAGGATACTGGATTTAAAAAAAAAATTTATAAATGATATTTTGGGATGATCGTGAAAATTTAAGTATGTACTGTCTATTAGGTAATATTGTATCAATGTCAAATGTCCTTACTATGAAAATAGTATTGCATTTATGTAGAAAAATGTTAGGAGATACCTAATTAGATATTTAGAGGTGAAGTGTCAGATGTTTACCAGTTATTTTTAAATTGTTACCCAAAAAGTATGACATTTGTATGTGCGTACATAGGTATTTATATATGTATGTATATGTGTGTGTATCTGTGTATCCATCTGGAAAGAAAAATAAAGCACATGCTGTAAAATGTTATAATTAGTGAATCTCTGTAATAGTCTCTCCATTTACTATAGATTTGAGAATTTTCAAAGTCAAATGTGAGAGAAAAGGTATATGTGTCACTTGCTTGACACATTTGCATAATGGTTAATTTCATTATTACTGTTCACCTTTATAAAATGCAAAGTCATAGGGGCACCTGAGTGGCTCAGTGGGTTAAAGCCTCTGCCTTCGGCTCAGGTCATGATCTCAGGGTCCTGGGATCGAGCCCGGCATTGGGCTCTCTGCTCAGCGGGGAGCCTGCTTCCTTCTCTCTCTCTGCCTGCCTCTCTGCCTACTTGTGATCTCTCTCTGTCAAATAAATAAAATTTAAAAAATAATAAAAAAATAAAATGCAAAGTCATACTTATGCTTACAGCTAAACCTTCAGTTTACAAATATAAATTAACTTAAAGGACCTTAGTCAAAGAAGTTGTTATATTAGAGAGAGAGAAAAAAAAAGAAAGGTAAATTTTAGTTAAACCATATCTTCTAGACAGATAAAAAAAATATAGGAAAGTGAACAAAATGTAACTAATATAAAACAACATTTCTATGGCATTTCTAATTTTGGCATTCAGCAGATTAGCTGTGATTTAAAAATGACTTTACATTTTTGGACTGATAACTAAAGGAAGCTGCCTAAGAGCAACAATGTATGACCCATAAAGCCAGACTACCTAAGAAAATCTAGGCACAGATATTCTACTGTTTGTTAAGAAAAAAGGAGTATTTATAACCACTGCAAATAGTAGTAAATAAGTCATCCAGTTTTTATTTCATTTCATTTCATTTTTATTATATTAGAAATGAATTTGCATACGCGCCTTCTTTTTCTTGTAGCTTTGGCTCAAAGTCAAGAACATAGGAGCTAGCCTTTCTCGACACCATGGCCGGGGTGGAAAAATGAGGTAATATATTTGCCTATTCAAGTATCTTCCCAGTTCTTTCTGGTATCAGGTACCTTATTGGCTAAGCAAACCAAACTTGCAGAAGCTTCTCTAGAACACTTGATTTCAAGGATACTCAGTCACATCTGTAGTTTGGAGATTAGGGATTTCAATTTTATTTCTGTTTACTATTTGAGACCAATAGCATTTCTTAACTAAACACATTTTAAAAATCTTTAAGTTTTTTTTTTTTTCATCACAAATGGCTCTTATTTAATGATCACTTTTAAAATTCAATGTCCAAAAAGATAGGAAGAAAGAAACAAAAGAAGTATTTAGTACAAAGGAAGGAAATTTTGACCACATAATGTGTGGCACTGCAGATGAGACCATCTGAGACACAAAGAAGGAGTCACTGTGGCCCATGGAGACTCTGCTTTTGTAGATCCATTTGGGAGAATGTTAATCAGTGATACTACTCAGAGATGGCTGGCCATCAAGCTTCAGAGTCAGGACATTAGTGGAATTGCATAAGGAGGGCTTTATGGCATTTAATTCTATGATGAGTTCACACAAGCCTTGTTCAAATATTTCTGAGAGGCTGCCTAAGGATCATGTGATATCTAACTATACTTTGTCATCAAGAAAACAGCCCTGATGGTAATTACTGTCCTGCATGAGAAAGGTTAATGCAGTATGATCAAAAGTGTGGAGTCCCTTCCTAGACCACATTAATTGGAGGTAACAATGATTACCTCCCTAATCATCTATACTACCTACTTCTCATTTGGAATAAAGTAGAAATTCTTCATGGTGAATTTTCTTCTTTTTATTCATATTGTTCTAAAGCAGGTTAGTAATCTATAACTTGCCACACTGAAGAGGTGTTTTATGCATTAAACAGAAATCTGAACTAAAATATTAATATTTGACTTTGGGTCTTGGGAAGCACTGGAAAAGTGACAGTATGTAAAGTCAGAAAAGAACATTGATGGGACAAGTCAGTCTGTACAACCTCACAGTAAAGATACTAACATCTCTGTGGGAGTTTGGGAGGAAGCAAACAAATGGGCTCATTATTATATTTTGAAATAATAGCTTGAAGTAAATATTTCCCAATATTAATTCTGAATTCAGGAAGTAATATGTACTATTATCAAAACTTCTTAATAATGACATGAATAATGCATAAATAATGACATTAAGTTTTTTCCACTAAATTATTTTTTGACAGCTGTGCTTTACTTGGCTAGTGTCCATACAGGGGTGTAGTCTGCATCTGGAACATAACATAAAGATATCTTCTACTTGAGGAATATGATCATTGATTTATTATTTATTTATTTTTTACTTTTTTATTATGTAATGTTAGTTACTATACAGTACATCATTAGTTTTTGTTGTTAGTTTTTTAGTTAGATTTTTAGTTAGATTTTAGTTCCATCATTCATTGTTGCATATAACACCCAGTGCTCCATGCAATACATGCTTTCCTTAATACCCATCACCAGCCCTCTCCCCTCTGACACCCTCTATTTGTTTCCTGAGTCCATAGTCTCTCATGGTTTGTCTCCCCCTCTGATTTCCCCCACTTCATTTTCCCCTTCCTTTTCCTAATGTCTTCTATGCTATTCCTTATGTTCCACATATGAGTTAAACAATATGATCATTGTCTTTCTTTGATTCATTTATTTCACTCAGCATAATGCCCTCCATCCAGTTCTATCCATGTCGATATAAACAGTATGGAGTCTCCTCAAGATGTTAAGAATAGCACTACCCTAAAACCCAGCAATTGCACTGCTAGGTATTTAACCCAAAGATACAGATGTAGTGATAAGAAAATCCATATGCACCCCAATGTTCATAGCAGCAATGTCCACAACAGCTAAACTATGGAAGGAGACGAAATGCCCTTCAGTAGATGAATGGATGAAGAACATGATCATTCTTATAAAATAAAACTCAAGTATTCCAGCATGAGGATATATTTGGAAAGGGAGAGGTTAGGAGAAACTCCAGAAGACAATATTATGAATATTCGTATGTCCCAGCCTACTTAACATGTAATATAGTTAACAAAAATAAAAAAATAATATACTTAAAACAATAGTTTAATAGGTGCAGGAGAATGATCTTTTAAAAAGCAGTCTTTAAAAAATATCTTCTTAGTAATATTTTAAGTGAAAATTTTAAAAATTGGTAGAGTTTTCCTTTTTTTCATTTCTTCATTGTTGGTTTCTAGATATTGATGTTTAGACTGACATTGCAGTCAACCCATAAAATGTGTGCACTTTACTGAAATCTCAGATCTTGAGAAATCAAGAAGTATATAAAATACCTATGAAGACACAGTAATTTCTCTTTGAACAACTAAATCAACAGATTAAAATATCATAGGCTCTATATTCACAAGATAATAAACAATTCACAAAACAAACAGGTCTGCTGATATAAAAGTAAAACCAGAAATCCTTTAAAAAACATATCTAAGGGGGAAAAAAAACATATATAAGGGACACCTGGGTCACTGAGTCAGTTAAGTGTCTAAATCTTGATTTTGGTTCAGGCCATGATCTCAGGGTCCTGGGATTGAGCCCCATGTTGGGGCTCTGCCCTCAGCAGAGAGTCTGCTTGGGATTCTCCCTCTCCTTCTGCCCTTCCCCCAGCTTGCACACAGGTCCTCTTTCTCTCACTCTCTCTCAACAAATAAATAAAATATTTTTAAAAAGTAAAATAGCGGCTCTGTGGTTGCTTCCAGCTCTTGGTTTTGGCTCAGGTTGTGATCTTGTGGTCAGGATCAAGCCCCTTGCTGGGATCAAGCCCCTTTTTAGGATCAAGACCTTTGTCAGGCTCCGAGCTCAGCCTGGAATCTGCTTCAGATTCTTTCTCCCTCTCCTTCCTGCTCACTTTCTCTCAAATAAACAAATAAAAATATTAAAAATAATAAAATAAATAAAAAGTATATATATAAAAAAAAATTAAAAGTAAAACTTGATACAAAAATAACCGGCAATATTAGGAAGAAAACCTAAGAAAAAAAATTGCAGCTAACACTAAAGTAATACTATAAAAATTTATCCTCCCAGTTTATTGAATTAATTTTCTCCTGGTCTAATAGAATGTCATGCAACTGGTTTTTGTTTTTGTTTTAGACTATGGACTATTTAATTAGGAATACCTGCATCACAGTTCCCACTTTTCAAGGAAAAAGGAGTTAGAGATAATAATTATTATCAGAGCACAAATAATTTTTTCAGGAATAACTTATGTATACACTTTAGCAGCAGGGATAAGGCACTTGAACTAGAGATTACATGTATTTAAGACTAATTTTTAGAAAATCATAGGTTAAAATATTGCTGGTGAAAATTTACATTGCTTCCTTTGGTGAATATGAAATGAATAGTCATCTAGATTGATTAAATTGACTGCATATATCATTAAAAAATAAAACCCTGACCAACATAAGATAATTTTGACAATCCTTTGAGTATCCTCTATAAATTTGTTGGCAATCCACTGTCTTTTTATGCTCTGACACACCAAAGTAACATCGACATATCAATAAGTATTTTTATATGTTCCCACCTAAACTAACATGTTAATTTATAAATAATTACATTTAAGATGTACATTTTATATGGTCAATGAGTTGTTCAGTATGACATCAACATATAAAGAAAGAAAAAAATGATAACAGATAACATTTTAATTCTATTGCTTTAGCTTGGGTCCTCTAGGAAGCAGACCCCAAATGGGATCAGCAGTGCAAGAGAATTTTTAAGGGAGGGAACAGGAGAAGGTGAGGACAAGCTCCAGACTGCAGTGTAGGGTGGAGGTAGGGAAGGAAGTGTTGGGTCCAAAGAGACTTGAACTGCAGCAGAGTTCCGAGAAAGATTGGACCAGGCCAATATGGAACCCTCGGGCTAGTTACCACTTGACCCCTCAGCAGAGTGGGATGGCCTTGCTCCTGGACCACCCCAGTCACAGCTAGAGTAGCCATCTGAAGTGTGACTTCAGAGCTCAGTAGTGGATCCAGCAACTGAGGCCATCAGACAACTATATCCTTTGTAGAGGAGTCCTGAGTGCTACATTTTGATATGGTCAATGAGTTTGTTCAGTATAACAAAGTTTAAACTTTACCTCACACAGATCAACTTGTCCATGTAATTTTGATGCTGACTTTTCCATGATTCTGTGGGACTCTTTTCTTTTTATTTTTTTTCAGCGTAACAGTATTCATAGTTTTTGTACCACACCCCATGCTCCATGCAATTCATGCCCTCCTTAATACCCACGACCTGGCTCCCCCAACCTTCCACCTCCCTCCCCTTCAAAACCCTCAGGTTGTTTTTCAGAGTCCATAGTCTCTCATGGTTCACCTCCCCTTCCAATTTCCCTCAACTCCCTTCTCCTCTCCATCTCCCCATGTCCTCCATGTTATTTGTTATGCTCCACAAATAAGTGAAACCATATGATAATTGACTCTCTCTGAACACATGAAAAAACTGTTCATCATCACTAGCCATCAGGTAGATTCAAAGTAAAACCACATTGAGATACCACCTTACACTAGTTAGAATGGCCAAAATTAGCAAGACAGGAAACAACGTGTGTTGGAGAGGATGTGGAAAAAAAGGGGAACCCTCCTACAATGTTGGTGGGAATGCAAGTTGGTGCAGCCACTTTGGAGAACAGTGTGGAGATTCCTCAAGAAATTAAAAATAGAGCTTCCCTATGATCCTGCAAATGCACTACTGAGTATTTACCCCAAAGATACAGATGTAGTGAAAAGAAGGGCCATCTGTACCCCAATGTTTATAGCAGCAATGGCCACAGTCACCAAACTGTGGAAAGAATGAAGATGCCCTTCAATGGACGAATGGATAAGGAAGATATGGTCCATAAACACTATGGAGTATTATGTCTCCATCAGAAAGGATGAATACCCAACTTTTGTAGCAACATGGATGGGACTGTGGGACTCTTTTCTTAAAGAGGAATGTAGAAGTCAGAGTTTAGTAGGAGGAACTACAAGTCCCCATTGTTATGGTTGGTCTGGGCTACAACTGGTTCTCATTCTTGCCATCTTGCATTAACCATTCTGACTTTTTCTCACCCTCCACTATCATCTTGACAAGTCTTGGTGGCTTACCTGGTGATTTCACCAAAACCGTCTGTATTCAAGGTGCTGAACCCTTGGGATTATTCACTTTTCAGGCCAAAGTTGTTGCCCATGTTCATTAATAGCTACCATAGGGCCACCCAAGTGGAGCATCCAAGTGGACTACCCTACTCCCCCGTGTAGGAGAAACCTTATTCCTCCTGCAGATCAGGGTTGGTAACTCCTGCCACTTGATGATCCCTTTTTTTGCCTACTGGATCCTGGCACAAGGAGTTCAGAGTTTCTCGGCATCAGCCATACTTGCAGTTCAATAGAACACTTGATGTGTCCTCTTATGAGTATGGACCTCTGAGGACCAGAACCACCAGCACAGAGTTATTGAAATGGAGAGAACAACAACCCACAGTGGGTGTTTGGGAGAGATGGTGAGTAGACATATGTATTCTCCCTATTGAGAAACAAATATATAGAAGTTTCTGATTTAATGTGTATGTCATGCTGTGAACAATATTTCCCCATCCCTTCAAAGTGTTGCCTTAGAGCTGGCACTTAGCTATCTTTGAGAAGACTGTTTCAGTATTCTGTTAAGCTCACTGCTTCCAGGTAGTGCAGTATAGGATATGACTGTAGTTCTATGACCACAGGCCCACAGGTCCCTCTTGTGCTGTGAAGAGGATGCCCTGGATGAATGCTATGTTGTGTGGATTTCTCTGCCTATGAATCAGGCCTTATAAAAGCACCAGTGGTGTTGACTGAAGATTAGCACCAGGCAACCCACACCCATACCCTCAATAGGCCTCTAAGTGTTTGAGGATAAATTGTTTCCTTTCCAGAGCAGGAAGTGCCTAACACAGGTGGCTTGTCCAAGGGGCAGGTTGTTCTCCTTAAGTATAATTATTTCATATGAAGGACTTAGCTTAAGTCTTTGTTGCTGACAATTGGACATTTAGAGGCAATGGTAGCTATTTCAGCCTTGTCAGTAGGAGCCCATGCCTTTGGGTCCAAAGCCACCATGCTTATGTGTTCATTGTGTAACTTATGCTAATTCCAAGGTGCCAATGACAAAGGCTGGCTGTAACCAAGTTACTGTATCATCTTGACTACGTAGTAGTTCAATGACTGTTTTTTAGTAAATATTTTTGGCAGGGTGTTAAGTTGTGATACAAAAATCTTTGCCCTTAGTGCTCACTCTTGTATGTGTGTCTGTATGTCTCCATCCAGACCTCTTTATCTCAGAATGCCATTCACTTTTCTTTCCCTAACAGGCCAGGTCATTGGCCACTACCCAGTCATCTGGATATGATTTCCCTTGGATTACTTTTCCTTTCCCTCAAAGTGAATGGCCAGGAGAACTCCTTGCAGGTTTCCAGTTCATATTTTTTTTTTTCCTTTCCACTGTCTTTCAAGGTTCCTCTCCTCCAAGCAGTGAAGTTATCATCAGTTTAAGCTTGTCCCTCATATGCATAATGGACCTATCTCTAAACCGAGGTTGGCCATTTCTTCTTCTGCCTTAGTCATGTGGGAACCTTCACTCCTCTATGGCCATAGGTGTAAGTTGTGGGAGGGTTATAAATCCATGCTGGATCACATGAGCATCTGGGATACCAGCTCAAGAAGCTTTCTTGTATTTTTTTATCCCTCTCTGGCTCCCTGGCTCCCTGGCTCCCAATGTACCAGATCTATCTCCTCTCTGAACATTTTATGTCTTCCTTTACGATCTTCAGGCATCTTCACTTTGCTCAGCATTGGCCATCAACCTCTACCAGGTTTCTAAAGCACTCTAACAGTGATTTTCTCCATTCCCTTGGTCCTGGCCAGGGTATTAAGCCTTATGTCCCAAGAAAGTGTTTCCTCATCAATAAATTCTTGCTTATGTAATTCCAGCTTCCTTTATCAAAATTATCAAAAATTCAACCCCAGATGTACCCACTAGTCATGCTATTGTTTTCTCAGTTGGCCTCAACTTGTATAGAGACTGAGGTGAATGTTTTTGAGAGTCCCACTTAAGGAAAAATTTCCTCAATTTAGAGTTTGATCAGTTTCAGGCATAAAGGAAAGATTTCTATTTCCAAAGGATCCTTTAAGAGTGACACTCTCAGAGAAATAAATTACATACATATTTGTATTTAGAGTCTTTAAATAAGTAAATCCTCTTGCCTTTGGGCAGAACTCATCACTAGCCTCATGTTCTATTTAGCATATATCTATGATCAATGAAATCTATTCACCTGGGATCATTAACCCTTGGTACAATGTCTTACTGAAAATCACAAGAGAAAAGGGAATGACCCCCAAGTGTACCTTACTGCTAGGAGATATGGATCATTTAACAAAGCACAAAGTATGGACAAGAGCATGCATTGTTCATTTAGAACTTCACAGACATGTCCGTGTTATGTGGGATTCCTGCAAGGGACCAATAGAAGCTTCAAATACCATTGTTCTAGGAAGGAAGGAAGGAACCCCAACATCCTGTTCAGGATTGTCACTGAGATTGGGCCTCAGTGTAATCCAACTGAGCATAATTTTTAGTCATTAGCTCTCTTCAAGACAATATAAGCTTTCATTATTTACCCAGCAAAGCTACTCCCCACACAGCCATGCTTTTGGATTTGCATATGCTTTTACTAGGGAAGGATTAGGAAAAATCTGATGCCAGGATAGACATGATTTTCCATTTATTCTATGCTGGACACCTCACTGACATAGATTGTATACAATTTTGTTGAGATTGTGAGCAAACTTATCCCAAATCCGCATCTTATTTACTATTTTCTGACCACTCCCAGTACATCTTCTGTTAGTTTGTGTCTGCCAGAAAACATGCACAGAACCAGTATTATCTCTAAGAAATTTATTTAATTAAGGAGCAGGAAAAAAATTAGATTGCTTTCAGCACACACTTCAGGTATTACCCTTCTAGGAGGAGAGCAGTAAGTAGGATATTGGCTAGGAAGCATTTCAACTGTAGTGTAGTTCCTTGAAATTTTTGGCCAGGCTGATAAGAGAGCTCATGAGCCCCCAGACTGCCCCTGGAGGAGACAGATTTCAGTTGGGCAGCAGCAAGGCCATCAGGCAAATTTACAGCTTTCTGCAGGGTATGTGAGCATATTTTCAGGGCTGTCACATCAACTATTAAAATAAGAATTGATGAGAACCATTATTCTGTAGTGGAACCAAACTGGATTTGAATCCTTGCTCTTTAACCTTGGACTAGTTCTTGAACTTCTTTAAGTCTCAATATTTTTCATTTGTAAATATGGAAATCATAATAAATTATCACAGTATTGGGGACAAGTATAAAATGTGATGGTTCTGTAAAGCCCTTAGCATGGCACCTGGTTTGTAAATATAAGTTCCTCTGAGTATAAGGATACGAGAGACTTCTGTACTGTCTGACCAGATAGCTATTTTCTACATCTGCTATGGACTGCAAAATTTAATCATTAAAAAAAAGAAAGGCTTTTCTTATAGTATGTATGAAGAATGTTTATAGATTCACTTAATATTGTTTAAAATAGCATGTAAATAAAGTATTACTGATGCCATAGGAATGAAGACAACATTTGGTGGTTAAACATCAGTTTAGTATCTGTAACTTAACAGTAAAAATAAATTTAACTATAATAATTTTTATAACAAATAAGAAAGGGGGTATACTATATTTTCTGGAGTTTCTTACTAACTACCTCTTTCAAAAATTACAATCCACCTGTCCTACGTCTCAAAATAATGTTCAGTTGAAACAATGACTTTGTCACAGACAAGAAATTAATTTTGTCTTAATGGTTAATTTCAGATATTACAGTTTCATACTTCCTTTTTTTAAATTTTTTATTTTTTATAAACATATATTTTTATCCCCAGGGGTATAGGTCTGTGAATCGCCAGGTTTACACACTTCACAGCACTCACCAAAGCACATACCCTCCCCAATGTCCATAACCCCATCCCCCTTCTCCCAACCTCCCTCCCCCCAGCAACCCTCAGTTTGTTTGGTGAGATTAAGAGTCACTTATGGCTTGTCTCCCTCCCAATCCCATCTTGTTTCATTGATTCTTCTCCTACCCACTTAAGCCCCCTTGTTGCATCACCACTTCCTCATATCAGGGAGATCATATGATAGTTGTCTTTCTCTGCTTGACTTATTTCGCTAAGCGTGATACGTTCTAGTTCCATCCATGTTGTCGCAAATGGCAAGATTTCATATCTTTTGATGGCTGCATAGTATTCCATTGTGTATATATACCACATCTTCTTGATCCATTCATCTGTTGATGGACATCTAGGTTCTTTCCATAGTTTGGCTATTGTGGACATTGCTGCTATAAACATTTGGGTGCACATGCCCTTTTGGAAAACCACGTTTGTATCTTTAGGGTAAATACCCAGTAGTGCAATTGCTGGGTCATAGGGCAGTTCTATTTTCAACATTTTGAGGAACCTCCATGCTGTTTTCCAGAGTGGTTGCACCAGCTTGCATTCCCACCAACAGTGTAGGAGGGTTCCCCTTTCTCTGCATCCTTGCCAGCATCTGTCATTTCCTGACTTGTTGATTTTAGCCATTCTGACTGGTGTGAGGTGATATCTCATTGTGGTTTTGATTTGTATTTCCCTGATGCCAAGTGATATGGAGCACTTCTTCATGTGTCTGCTGGCCATCTGGATGTCTTCTTTGCAGAAATGTCTCTTCATGTCCTCTGCCCATTTCTTGATTGGATTATTTGTTCTTTGGGTGTTGAGTTTGCTAAATTCTTTATAGATTTTGGACACTAGTCCTTTATCTGATATGTCGTTTGCAAATATCTTCTCCCATTCTGTCAGTTGTCTTTTGATTTTGTTAACTGTTTCCTTTGCTGTGCAAAAGCTTTTGATCTTAATGAAATCCCAATAGTTCATTTTTGCCCTTGCTTCCCTTGCCTTTGGCGATGTTCCTAGGAAGATGTAGCTGTGGCTGAGGTCGAAGAGGTTGCTGCCTGTGTTCTGCTCAAGGATTTTGATGGATTCCTTTCTCACATTGAGGTCCTTCATCCATTTTGAGTCTATTTTCGTGTGTGGTGTAAGGAAATGGTCCAATTTCATTTTTCTGCATGTGGCTGTCCAATTTTCCCAACACCATTTATTGAAGAGGCTGTCTTTTTTTCATTGGATATCCTTTCCTGCTTTGTTGAAGATTAGTTGACCATAGAGTTGCGGGTCTATTTCTGGGCTCTCTGTTCTGTTCCATTGATCTATGTGTCTGTTTTTGTGCCAGTACCATGCTGTCTTGATGATGACAGCTTTGTAATAGCGCTTGAAGTCCGGAATTGTGATGCCACCAACGTTGGCTTTCTTTTTCAATATCCCTTTGGCTATTCGAGGTCTTTTCTGGTTCCTATTAATTTTAGAATTATTTGCTCCATTTCTTTGAAAAAGATGGATGGTACTTTGATAGGAATTGCATTAAATGTGTAGGTTGCTTTAGGTAGCATAGACATTTTCACAACATTTATTCTACCAATCCAGGAGCATGGAACATTTTTCATTTCTTTGTGTCTTCCTCAATTTCTTTCATGAGTACTTTATAGTTTTCTGAGTATAGATTCTTAGCCTCTTTGGTTAGGTTTATTCCTAGGTATCTTATGGTTTGAGGTGCAATTGTAAATGGGATTGACACCTTAATTTCTCTTTCTTCTGTCTTGTTGTTGGTATAGAGAAATGCAACTGATTTCTGTGCATTGATTTTATATCCTGACACTTTACTGAATTCCTGTTTTCTAGCAGTTTTGGAGTGGAGTCTTTTGGGTTTTCCACATATAGTATCATATCATCTGTGAAGAGAGATAGTTTGACTTCTTCCTTGCCGATTTGGATGCCTTTAATTTCCTTTTGTTGTCTGATTGCTGAGGCTAGGACTTCTAGTACTATGTTGAAGAGCAGTGGTGATCATGGACATCCCTGCCGTGTTCCAGACCTTAGCAGAAAAGCTTTCAGTTTTTCTCCATTGAGAATGATATTTGCAGTGGGTTTTTCATAGATGGCTTTGATAATATTGAGGTATGTGCCCTCTATCCCTACACTTTGAAGAGTTTTGATCAGGAAGGGATGCTGTACTTTGTCAAATGCTTTTTCAGCATCTATTGAGAGTATCATATGGTTCTTGTTCTTTCTTTTATTGATGTGTTGTATCACATTGACTGATTTGCGGATGTTGAACCAACCTTGCAGCCCTGGAATAAATCCCACTTGGTCATGGTGAATAATCCTTTTAATGTACTGTTGAATCCTATTGGCTAGTATTTTGGTGAGAATTTTCACATCTGTGTTCATCAAGGATATTGGTCTGTAGCTCTCTTTTTTGATGGGATCCTTGTCTGGTTTGGGATCAAGGTGATGCTGGCCTCATAAAATGAGTTTGGAAGTTTTCCTTCCATTTCTATTTTTTGGAACAGTTTCAGGAGAATAGGAATTAGTTTTTCTTTAAATTTTGGTAGAATTCTTCCCGGAAGCCATCTGACCCTGGGCTTTTGTTTTTTTGGGAGATTTTTGATGACTGTTTCAATCTCCTTACTGGTTATGGGTCTGTTCAGGCTTTCTATTTCTTCCTGGTTCAGTTGTGGTAGTTATATGTTTCTAGGAATGCATCCATTTCTTCCAGATTGTCAAATTTGTTGGCGTAAAGTTGATCATAGTATGTTCTTATAATAGTTTGTATTTCTTTGGTGTTAGTTGTGATCTCTCCTCTTTCATTCATGATTTTATTTATTTGGGTCCTTTCTCTTTTCTTTTTGATAAGTCTGGCCAATTATCAATTTTATTAATTTTATTAATTTTATCAATTTTATTTTTTTATTAATTCTTTCAAAGAACCAGCTCCTAGTTTCGTTGATTTGCTCTATTGTTTTTTTTGGTTTCTATTTCATTGATTTTTGCTCTGATCTTTATGATATCTCTTCTCCTGCTGGGCTTAGGGTTTCTTTCTTGTTCTTTCCCCAGCTCCTTTAGGTGTAAGGTTAGGTTGTGTACATGAGACCTCTCTTGTTTCTGGAGAAAGGCTTGTACCGCTATATATTTTCCTCTCAGGACTGCCTTTGTTATGTGCCACAGATTTTTAACCGTTGTAGTTTCATTATCATTTGTTTCCATGATTTTTTTCAATTCTTCTTTAATTTCCCGGTTGACCCATTCATTCTTTAGAAGGATGCTGTTTAGTCTCCATGTATTTGGGTTCTTTCCAAACTTCCTCTTGTGGTTGAGTTCTAGCTTCAGAGCATTGTGGTCTGAAAATATGCAGGGAATGATCCCAATCTTTTGATACCAGTTGAGTCCTGATTTAGGACCGAGGATGTGATCTATTCTGGAGAATGTTCCATGTGCACTAGAGAAGAATGTGTATTCTGTTGCTTTGGGATGAAATGTTCTGAGTATATCTGTGATGTCCATCTGGTCCAGTGTGTCATTTAAGGCCTTTATTTCCTTGCTGATCTTTTGCTTGGATGATCTGTCCATTTCAGTGAGGGGAGTGTTAAAGTCCCCTACTATTATTGTATTATTGTTGATGTGTTTCTTTGTTTTTGTTATTAATTGGTTTATATAGTTGGCTGCTCCCACGTTGGGGGCATAAATATTTAAAATTGTTAGGTCTTCTTGTTGGACAGACCCTTTGAGTATGATATAGTGTCCTTCCTCATCTCTTATTATTGTCTTTGGCTTAAAATCTAATTGATCTGATATAAGGATTGCCACTCTTGCTTTCTGCTGATGTCCATTAGCATGGTAAATTCTTTTCCACCCCCTCACTATAAATCTGGAGGTGTCTTCGGTCTTAAAATGAGTTTCTTGGAGGCAACATATAGATGGGTTTTGTTTTTTTATCCATTCTGATACCCTGTGTCTTTTGATTGGGGCATTTAGCCCATTAACATTCAGGGTAACTATTGAGAGAGATGAATTTAGTGCCATTGTATTGCCTGTAAAGTGACTGTTACTGTATATTGTCTCTGTTCCTTACTAATCTACCACTTGTAGGCTCTCTCTTTGCTTAGAGGACCCCTTTCAATATTTCCTGTAGAACTGGTTTGGTGTTTGCAAATTCTTTCAGTTTTTGTTTGTTCTGGAAGCTTTTAATCTCTCCTTCTATTTTCAATGATAGCCTAGCTGGATATAGTATTCTTGGCTGCATGTTTTTCTCGTTTAGTGCTCTGAATATATTATGCCAGCTCTTTCTGGCCTGCCAGGTCTCTGTGGATAAGTCAGCTGCCAATCTAATATTTTTACCATTGTATGTTACAGACTTTTTTCCCGGGCTGCTTTCAGGATTTTCTCTTTGTCACTGAGACTTGTAAATTTTACTATTAAGTGACGGGGTGTGGGCCTATTCTTATTGATTTTGAAGGGCGTTCTCTGAACCTCCTGAATTTTGATGCTCGTTCCTTTTGCCATATTGGGGAAATTCTCCCCAATAATTCTCTCCAGTATACCTTCTGCTCCCCTCTCTCTTTCTTCTTCTTCTGGAATCCCAATTATTCTAATGTTGTTTCGTCTTATGGTGTCACTTATCTCTCGAATTCTCCCCTCATGGTCCAGTAGCTGTTTGTTCCTCTTTTGCTCAGCTTCTTTATCCTCTGTCATTTGGTCTTCTATATCACTAATTCTTTCTTCTGCCTCATTTATCCTAGCAGTGAGAGCCTCCATTTTTGATTGCACCTCATTAATAGCTTTTTGGATTTCAACTTGGTTAGATTTTAGTTCTTTTATTTCTCCAGAAAGGGCTTTTATATCTCCTGAGAGGGTTTCTCTAATATCTTCCATGCATTTTTCGAGCCCGGCTAGAACCTTGAGAATTGTCATTCTGAACTCTAGGTCTGACATATTACCAATGTCTGTTTTGATTAGGTCCCTAGCCTTCCGTACTGTCTCTTGTTCTTTTTTTTTGTGTGAATTTTTTCACCTTGTCATTTTGTCCAGATAAGAGTATATGAAGGAGCAAGTAAAATACTAAAAGGGTGGCAAAAACCCCAGGAAAATATGCTTTAACCAAATCAGAGGAGATCCCAAATCGTGAGGGGGGACAAAGGGGATAAAAAGAGGTTCAAAAAGAAAGAAAAAAAAGAAAAAAGAAAAAGAAAAGAATTTTAAAAAGAAAATGAATAAAGAAAAAAATATTAAAAAAATATATATATATAAAATAAACTACTTTAAAAACGTTAAAAAAGGGTAAAAGTTAAAAAAAATTTTAGTAGAAGAAGAGAAAAAAATGAAAAAGAAAAAAATTGAATTAACTGCAAGACTAAAAAAATCACAGGGAGAAAGCCATGAATTCCGTGCTTTGCTTTCTCCTCTGGAATTCTGCGGCTCTCCTTGGTATTGAAACTGCACTCCTTGGTATTTGAACATGGTCTTGGCTGGATTTCTTGTTGATCTTCTGGGGGAGGAGCCTGGTGTAGTGATTCTCCAAAGTCTTTGCCCCGGCGGAATTTTACTGCCCTTACCCGGGGCTGAGTATTCCGCTCAGGTTTGCTTTCAGGAGCTTTTGTTCCCTGGGCGCTTTCCGTAGATTTCCGGAAGGTAGGAATACAAATGGCGGCCTCCTGGTCTCCGGCCCAGAGGAGCCGAGAGCCCAGGGCCCCACTCCTCAGTGCGCCCTCAGAGAACAGCGCCCAGTTACTCCTGTGCTCCGAGCTCACCGAGCCTGTGGCCGGTTCAAGGAAACACCGAGCTGTGAGCTTACTGTCGGCTCTGTCTCTGTAGCCGGCTTTCCCGTTTCAATACCCGCAAGCTCTGCAACACTCAGACACCCCCAATCCTTCTGTGACCCTGCGGGACCTGAGGCCACGCTGACCCCCGTGGGCTTCACCCCGGTTTAGCCTCTGGAGCGATGTCCCTCAGCAGAACAGACTTTTAAAAGTCCTTATTTTGTGCTCCGTTGCTCTGCCGCTTGCCAGGAGCCGGCCCCTCCCCCCGGGGTCTATCTTCCCGTTGCTTTGGATTCACTTCTCCGCCAGTCCTACCTTTCAGAAAGTGGTTGTTTTTCTGTTTCCAGAATTGCTGTTCTTCTTCTCTCAATCTGCCGATGGATTTTCAGGTGTTTGCATTCTTTAGATAAGCTATCTAGCTGATCTCCTGCTAGCTGAAGTAGTCTCAGCCTGCTACTTCTCCGCCATCTTGTCTCCTCCCAGAGTTTCATACTTCTTACTGTGAATTTAATAGGAGACTGTAGGCTTACTTGTTTTTATCTTTGACCTAGTTTTTTGGATTACTGTGAATGAGAGTTCTAGTATTTACTTGAAAATGTTTTACTTAGGTTAACCATTTAAAGACTATTCAGATTTGAAAATTTTATATTATCAGCAATTACACTATGAAAATCAATTCCTGCATGCTGAGAAAAATTAAAAAGCTAAGACGGTAAACATAATGTATAAAATATTATTTTAATAATAATTATATAATGGAAAATATTATAAGAATTCATTCAAAGCAATTGTGTTCACTGACTGTGTCTACTGGTGTCTAGTGACTAGGAATTATTAAACCAAAATCTGAGGTTTATGATGGACTTCTTTTGAATTATGTTGTATGGAAAAAAGGTGAATAGAATTCAGGCAGGTTATATTTTTCAAAGTGAAGGGTCATCCAGATCGATAAAAAATAATTAGTTGTTTTTTATTGGTTTTAAAAAAGAGAAGAATAACTCTGGTGTAAAAAGCAAAGTTATTTATACTATACTATTCTATTTATGATCACTCTTTTGGGTTCACTTGGAGAAGCTGACGTCCTGCAGAGAGGAATCAGACCATTACTAAAAAATGTTCCTTTCCCCAATCCAGATTTCCTTTCTAGGTCCTCTGTGACTAGTAAACTTTACACGGGTTTCATACAGCAGATTGGGTGAAGAAAAGTTGGATTAGGTGCCACATCTGTTGTTGTCCCTGTGGTCTTTGGCACTCCCCCAGTGGCATAGTGGTTGGCAATAAAAGGTTGAACTACTTGCTTCTCCCTTCCATCTGGTCTCTGCCATGTTACCCACACATTCACCCATGGTCTGTGGCAGAATCAACCCAGGGCAAAGAGATTGATTCTCCATGTCATTTTGTAAATGCTGCATAAGTATTATGATCAGGTATTTCACAGTATTTGTGGAGGCTTTGAATCAGATTCAATGAATCCTATAATTATTATTAAACATCCCACATCTCCACTCCATCTTAAGGTCTATTTTATTATTTTTATTATTCTGCTTGTGTCCCAAATAGGAGATTCCTCTCCTATTGGGACACAAAGCTAACCTTTGGATCTTTCAGTGCCTCCTCACTGGAACAGATCAGAGGACTGAAGATAGTCACAGGGTGCTGAGATACTGATCTCTTTGGTTTCAAGGAAGAATGGAGCAGTCTTTAGGCTGGTGCTATCTAGGTATGAGCTGTATTGTGCATTTGTTCCAATAAGCTGCACAATTTCTGACAGGCTTTATGTGGAAAAGTTGTGGGACAGCATGGCCCTAGTCTTGTCTGGAAACTTATTTCCTGCCTCCCCCAGAACTTGGCCCCATAACTTTCTAACACTTCCTGTCTCTGATTTTCAGTGTCTGTACCATGTCCTCTGACTCCAGCCATAGCACAACCAGGACTTCCCAGTCTAGCATCCCAATATAAAAATGGACACATAAATGCTGCTACCTATTTTTAATGGCATAAGTTACTAGTAACAATAAAGAAAAAGAAAATTTCTATATTCAATTAAAACAGGAGACCTCTGTAAACTCAAACCACAATAATTAAGGAAGGATGACCATAAACAGAAAGGGAGGCCAGCAGAAGTTGAGAGGAAAGATGCCTGAGGCTGGAGAGGTCAGACAAAACTCCCTGAGCATAATTTTCCACTTGGTTTTTCAAAGTGAGCACAATATTCTATGAGAAAATAACTAAAAACAAAACAAAACAAAACAAAAACCTTGCTGTTCAAACTAATGGAACTTGGTGCACAAACTTAATGGTGGTCTTCCTGAGAGTCATTTTGACAGGGAAGATGGAAGAAGAAATGAGACAGACAGTATATGTGCAGAAAGTGGTATATTGCTGAGGTGGAGGAGAGTCTCATGTATAGGCAGCAGGTATGGCATTACCATTCTTTGTAGCCTGGACATCTCATCCACTCACACAAGCCTGTGTCATAATGAATTTTGCTGTACACCAGGGGGATTTCCTAAGAGACTTCATCTTGAAGCCTTGAAAGCCCTGGCCCTTTCCTCATTGGAACTGCCCACTGCAACCGACTCAGGGAAAACTTTCTTCTTCAAAACTCTACTTTGAATAAAAAGCGCCAACATTTTTTTTTTTTTTAAGAAAAAGAGGAAAGGAATAGAAGAAACAAACCAAAGATAAAGAACACTTAGGGAGGGTGCTTCTGTGGCTCAGTTGATTAAGCAACTGCTTTCAGCTCGGGTCATGATACCAGAGTCCTGGGATCAAGTCCCACATCAGGCTCCCAGCTCCATGGACAGACAGCCTGCTTCTCCCTCTGACCTTCTCCCCTCTCATGCCCTCTCTCACTGTGTCTCTCTCAAATAAATAAATAAAATATTTTTTTAAAAAAAAAGAACACTTAGGAAAATGTTGGAAGAGAACAGTAAAAATTTTGCCCAAGTGGATTTTTATGAATTTGAAAATTTGATGAAGCAAATTGGTAATAAAATGGAATCCAAAGCAAAGATGTATTGCAGTTACATGGCTTGGAGAAGAGATCAGGAACCCTGACCCTGAGTCACATTGTCACCCATGATTAAGAAACCACCCTGGGGAAATCCTCCACCACCACCCTGAGCAGAGCTATTGTTTTTGGGTGCAGACCCAGGCTTATGCCTGGTTCCCACCAGCAGAATAAATTCCCCATGTCCTTCATCATTACACTCATGGTGCTGGTCACCAGACACTGGGCTGCTGTAGAAATCCATGCAACATTACTGCGCTTGCCAACAGAAACAGCATAAGTAATATTTCCATGTCACCTCTGCCTCCCAGTGCTCATGAGAGTGCTTCTGCTTTATCAAATCTAAATCACATCTGGAAATATAGCTACAAAAATGTCTGAAAATGGAGACTTCAGCTTTTCAGTCACTGCAACACAGAGAAACATCTAGGAGATGTTTACCTGTTGTAGGACCAACTTGCCACATCTATCAGAAAATTCTTAAAGGAAATACAAGTGCAAATTATATAATCAATGAAATTTGGGTTGTGTAAGAGAAAAAAGGGAACTGATATCATGTAAATGTAATGATTTCATTTCTGCTCATATTAGGTAATAGATATTTAACATATAGTTTTTTTCAAATCATGAGCTACATAGAAAATACTATTTCTTAAAAAAGAAAATGTTTCTATACTAAATACAGAATATATATGAGCCCCCACTTCCACACTATTACTAATGGCACACCTATAAGTCACCACACAGTGTGCTGTGCAATATACCCACTGAGAAGCTCTGTTCTAAAGAATAAGAGAATTAAATGGGAAATTTACTTTGTGAATTTTTATCAGAATGAAATTATATTATAAATTAAAATGCCTTAGATATTTATTTCACACATATACAGTCACATGTGTAAAATGACATATTTTTAAAGATATTCATTGAAACATCGTTTGCAACGGCAAAAGCTTGGAACCAATATTTACCTGAACAGGAGGACAGTAAATAAATTATAATGTATCTATAATATAGATAATAATATACAGTAGTTAAAAGTAAGAAACTTTTCTGTGCATCAATACAGAATGGTCTCTAAGATGTACATTAGTAAAAGCAGTAATAGAAATAAGTCAATCAGAGAAAGACAATTAGCATGTGATCTCCTTGATATGAGGAATTTGAGAGGCAGAGTAGGGGATTTGGAGGGTAGGGAAGGGAAAAATGAAACAGATTGGATTGGGAGGGAGAAAAACTGTAAGAGACTCTTAATCTCACAAAACAAACTGAGAGTTGCTGGAGGGAGAGGTGTGTGGAGAGGGTAGCTGAGTTATGGACATGGGGAGGGTATGTGCTATGGTGAGTGCTTTGAAGTGTGTAAGCCTGATGATTCACAAACCTGTACCCCTGGGGCAAATAATACATTATAAGTTAATAAAAATAATTAATAAAAAAAGATATATCAGTGTGTGTGTGTGTGTGTGTGTGTGTGTGTGTGTGTGTTTGGAGTCTGTTCTAGACAGAGAGCCTCTGTTTGCCTCTGCAGGTGTGCTCTCCACTCTTCTCTGCCCTGCTATCTGTTCTGGGAGATTGATCAGTACAGGCTACATCAGTGTGCACTCCTGCCCTCTGGGTTCCTGCTGGCCTCTACAGATAGGAAACACTGAGAAGACATTGGAAGGAGGAAGGACAGGGACCCCAATGTCTGTATCACCCGCTCCAATCTCCCTCTCTGTGGATGCCAATTGATTAGTGGTGAGGATTCATAACTGTTTATTTAGTTCTCAGACCGAAGCCAGTTTTTATATCAGAGGCACAACTGAGAAAGGACTCTCTACATGGTGATTCTTCTCCCAAACTTTCTCTAGAGGGGCCTTGGCCATTTATCAGGGTGAGTGATTACCCTAGGAAAAAGGAAATACGTAGATTTTCTAATGTTTATTATTACTGGGTTTAAATTTTTGTAATACCCAGAGACTGGAAATGCCACTGCAGTATACTGGTCAAAGTGGGAACTTCTGGAAGACACATGATGGATGGAGTGCTGGCTTGAGTTTGTCCCAGAGAGAGCAGTAAAAGTGCAGACACATCCTGTGGTTATTTTCCCAATCCCCAAATGTATAATGGGAATAGATGTGTTTAGTAGTAACGAGATAGTAAACCAAAGACAATACCACACTCCTAAGGAAACAAGAGAGTTTTTGCTACCATTAACAAACTGAGAGGTGCTGGGGTAGTTATTCCTGCCATATCCCATATCTCCATTTTATTTGCCTTTTCAGACAATACAAAACCAGATGGATCATGAGGAAAGGTTCTATATTGCTGTAAACCTTATCAGGTGATGATGCAATTGCATCTGTGATTCCAGATGTTATTTCTTTATTGCAGAAATAAGCATAGCCCCTGATACCTATTTACTATCACTGTATTTTCCCCACTGATATCAGCATAGGTAATCAGAAATAGTGGCAAAGATAAAAGGAAGACCTTCATCAACAACTATTCTCTGTCATCATATTGCATAAGGCTGTACTGATCAATCTGGTAGTCACTAGTCACATGTGGTTACTGACCACTAGTAATGTAGCTGGTACAATTATACATGTGCTATGAGAATAAAGTATGTACCAGATTTTCAAGACTGAATATGAAAAAAATTTAAATGTTGTTAATATTTTTGTTTAGTCACATATTGAAATACTATTTTGCTATATTGAGCTAGATAAAATATATTATTATTTTTTTTATTTTTTAAAGATTTTATTTATTTATCAGAGAGAGAGAGGGGGAGAGAGTGAGCACAGGCAGACAGAATGGCAGGCAGAGGCAGAGGGAGAAGCAAGCTCCCTGCTGAGCAAGGAGCCCGATGTGGGACTCGATCCCAGGACGCTGGGATCATGACCTGAGCTGAAGGCAGCTGCTTAACCAACTGAGCCACCCAGACGTCCCAAGATAAAATATATTATTAAACTAATTTTACTTTTACTCTTTAATTGTGGTACCAGAAAATATTAGGGAGTAAATGTGGCTTGCATTTTCCATTTATATTATATTTCTTTCTTCTTTTTTTTTTTTTTATTCTGGGAGAGAAAGAGTGAGTGCAAATGGGGTGGTGAGAGGCAGAGGGAAAAAGAGAGAGAGAATCTTAAGCAGGCTCCATCTCTAGCACAAAGCCTGATGCAGGGTTCAGTCTCAAAACCCTAAGATCATGATCTGAGCCAAAATCAAGAGTCATACACTTAAATCTGGCAACTTACTGACTTGTACCCTGGGGCTAACAAGAAGTTATATGTTAATTAATTTTTTTTTTTTTTAAAGAATCACACCCTTAGCCAGCTGAGCTACCTGGTGAGCCTCTGTTCATATTACATTTCTATTGGACAACATTGGTCTATAGGAAACTAGATTGTATTGGTAACCAACAGAATATCATAAATGTCCATTAAATTGATGAAACTAAAATAACTGGACCCAGTAAGAAGGAAGTAGGGCATCTCTGATGCCTTTGTAAGTTTTACGTATGTTGTGGAATAAATGATTCAGGGACTGGCCACACAAGTGAAGATTCTGAGGTTCAGGCATCTTTGTGATAGCTCTCCTAAAGGGACAAATACATTGGTTCATCTTGCATTGTACACCATATATACAGAAATACAATGTTTGGATTTGGATTTTAGAGGCAACATGTCCCATATTTGGACATACTGCTTTGACTACTTATCCGGTAACCAATAAGATAATCTTGAGTAAAACCAAGGGTAAATCCAACCAAGCAAGCAATAAAGAAATTTTTAAAGGCTCAGCAGTAGGTCCCACTGCCCTGCCTCATTGGCCTTATGTCACAATAGACCCCATGATTGTAGAGGGTCTGTTGCAAGCCCCAGAAGGTGAATCTGTCTGAGCCTCCTGGGCTCTGAAAAGAATAGTAGAAAGAGAATTATTCTCATTCTGAAAAGGATCTCATAGATTGCTATTGTACCTAATACACAATGCATGCTCAACTATGGTGTATCAAAGAGCTGGCTGGTATGAACTTGGTACTACACAATCAAACTATTCACAAAAACTGACATACACCAAACATTCCATTATCAAGCAATGTAAGTAAGTAGTGCTGGCAAGTAACTCAGGCTCCCAAGACACTTTTTCCTAATCATTTGCCATTTTCCCTCTCAGCCTAACTCCAAGGTCTCATAGGATGTCCTGATGACCAACTAACTGAGAAGGAAAAAGGACAGGCCTGGTTTACTTTTGTGTCTGTGGCACTTCTGCTCTGTTCTGGGGTGGCAATGAAGGCAGCTATGGAGGGAAATCTCAGTGGCTACAACCTTAAATTGAAAACATTGTGTGACATAAGAGATGACTTCAAATACAAAGCTACACTGATTCACGAGCACTGGTTAATAGGCTGGCAAGCTGGACATGGACTGAAAAATGAAACAAGACTAGATAGTTGTTGAAAAGGTGGGGTGAAGGAGGAATGCACAGATGGAACTTTGGAGTCGTCCTGGGACATGGAAATATTTGTATGGCAGGTTAGTGCTCATAGCCTCTTTCAATAAACCCTCCAGTCAGTAGGACTACGTGCAAAGTAAGCATGGTGATGGGGATGGAGGACAAAGATAGGTTCAACGGAATGTACATTGTCTCACCAAAATTTATCTGGCTGTTGTGACTGCTGAACACACAATTTGTAAACAGGCAAGGCCAACACTGAGATGCAGTATATGAGCATCCCCTGCAGGGTCTCCTTCTGGCGGGTTGATTCTGCCTGACCTGTTCCATCAACCACTGACTACCATCAGAAGCTTCAGGCGTTGCTATAGAAACGGGGACATAACAGCTATGCTTATATTATCTGTTTCTTCTATCTTTTCCTTATCCCTCTAACTTATATAAAGTACATTGGTGATGGCTAATGTTTTATGTTTTAGGGGAAAATAGGATCAAATTGATAACACTCTGTGATGACAATGTAGTTCTGCCCCCAGAGTGTCCTTTGTGCAGAGATACAAACTTTTCACTGGACAGAAAGATAACCCCGGTGGCTAAAGAACATGAGGCTGATTCTACTGGATACCTTCCACTTCTACCTCTAGATCAACTTTCCACCTCTCCATAGTATTCTCTACCCTTAAGTTTGGCCTGCATGGACCACATCACTGAACACTCTTGTCTTCTTCAATTGGGTTTAGTCAATGTGAAAAACTAGAAGAATGCATTGTTAAATATTTTTTTTTACATGAAATAAACAGTGTTCTTATGGAGTTTACAGTTTATTTTATTTTTTAAAAAATTATTACTTTATTTTCTATTCTTTCTTTCTTCCTTTATTTTAAACATTTTAATTCTAGCATAGTCAACATACAGTGTTAAGTTAGTTTCAGGTGTACAATATAGTAATTCAACACTTCCATACATTACTCAGTGCTCATCATGGTAAATGTTCTCTCAATCCTCTTCACCTATTTCACCCATCCCCCACCCCCCACCCATCTGGTAACCACCAGTTTATTCTTTTGTTCTCTTAATGTTATGTTAGTCACCATACAGTATATCATTAGTTTTTGATGTCTACATGATTCATTGTATGTATGTAACACCCAGAGCTTCATGCACTATGTGCCCTCCTTAATACCCATCACCAGGCTAGACCATCCCCATCCCCCTCCCCTCTATAAGAGTCTGTCTTTTGGTTTATCGGTTTGCTTCTTTTTTTCTTATTTCATTTGTTTGTTTTTGTAAATTCCATATCTGAGTGAAATCATATGGTATTTGTCTTTCTCTGACTGACTTATTTTGCTTAACATTATACTTTCTAGATCATCCATGGCAAGATTTCATTCTTATTTTAATGGCTGAATAATATTTCACTCTGTGTGGGTGTGGGTGTGAATGTGCAGACTGCTTCCATAATTCAACTATTATAAATAATGTTGCAATGAACATAGGGGTGCATATATCTTTTCAAATTAGTGTTTTTGTATCCTTTGGGTAGACACCCAGTAGTGGAATTACTGGATCAAATACCAATTCTATTGTTAATTCTTGAGGCACCTCTATAATGTTTTCGATAGCAGCTGCATAAGTCTGGGTTCCTAAAAGTAATGCAAGTCCATGTCCTTGCCAACACCTGTTGTTTCTTATGTTGTTGATTCTAGCTATTTTGACAGGTGTGACATGATCTCTCATTGTAGTTTTGATTTTCATTTCCCTGATGATGAGTGATGTTGAGTATTTTTTCATGTGTCTGTTGGCCATCTGGATGCCTTTTTTGGAAAAATGTCTGTTCATGTCTTCCACCCATTTTTAATTGGATTATTTGACTTTTTGGTGTTGAGTTGTATGGATGATGTTTACCTTTTAGCAGGTGAGACAAAAATAAACAAGATTATAAAATAATGTCAAGTAGCACAATAAAAAATATAAACAGTTAGATGGGGACTTATCAAGAGGCCTATCTTGGATAGGTTGGTCAGACAAGACCTTGATGAGGGGATTTGGTTTGAATATGACCTTAATAAAATGAAAGGTGGTTCCAGAGAAGATCTGGGAAAAATTATCCAGGCAGAGAAAAGTACACCTGGGATCTAGATGGTGGGGAAGAAAATGGAGAGATGTAAGAGGTAAGTTTGGATCAGTAAACTTTCAAATAGTACAGAGCTTTGGAAAGCATCACATGTATCTTAAATGGACTTGGACTGCAGAAGGAATTCAGTAAGTGTTTAGAGAACTATTGAGTGGTGTGATCTAATTTATGTGAAAAAGATCACCCTGACTGCCACCTAGAGAATTGGCTAGAGGGGGCAAGAGCAGAGACATAAATTGGCTACTGTAATACACTTGGTGTGAGCTGGTGTCTGCTTAGAGTAATATGGAGACAGAGAAAGTGGGAAGAGTTGTTTGGATTGGGGGAAAAACCTTAAAAGTAAGGTTGATAGGTCAATAGACTATGCTTTCAGAATGACTGTGGGCTTGGATGCAAAGAATTTGATAACTACGTTATGGCCTCAACAGGTAGTCCCACAGGGAAGATGGGAAGGAGGTTTGTGAGTGGGAGGAAAATGAGAATTCTGTTTTGTACCCCTTTAAATTTGAGTTTGCCATTTTCCACGTACTGTGTATTGGAAAGGCAGTTGGATAATCTAACTTTGATACTCAAGGAAAAATCTGGAATAAAATAATAAAATTGAGATACATTAGTGTATAGATGAATTTTAAAACCAAATACTGGCTGAAGAAACCTAGGACATTTGTTCAATAAAAACAGGAAATGGCTGAGGTTTGAGATATGAGCCATGCTAATATTTAGACTTTAAGAAGGAAGAGGTGGCAACAAAGAAGAGAATTGGTGAACAATGAATTCAGAAGGAAATAGCATGGTATCCTGAAATCCAAGTGAAAAAAAAATTGTCTTTACTTGGAGGAAATGATCAATTGTGCCAAATAATCACGACAAATGGAGCCTGCAAATTGACCACACAGTTTGGCAAGATAGAGATCATTGATCTTGAAGAGATTACAACCTAGTGGTTGTACCAAAAGTTTAAGTCAGAATGAAGTAATAAGCAAATGGGAAGAAATCAGGTATCATATCTTGTAAGAAAAATTCTTTGAGGGGGTGCCTGGGTGGCTCAGTTGGGTAGGTGTTTGCCTTCAGTTTAAGTCAAGATTTTAGGGTCCTGGGATCAAGCCCTACATCAGGCTTCCTGATGAGCAGGGAGCCTCCTTCATCCGTGAGCCTACTTCTCCCTCTCCATCTCCCTCTGCCTCTGTGATTTCTCTGGCTGTCACTCTCTCTCAAATAAATAAATAAGATCTTTACCAAAAAAAAAAAAAAAAAGAAAAGTTCATTGAGGAATTTTGATGTTAAAGGGAACAGAGAATTGGGCTAGTAACTGGCAGAATCTAGGGGGGGAATAATTTTTTAAGGGGGAACATTAAATGTGTTTGAAAATTACAACTAGAAGGAAGATAAAAAGTAGTTAGCCAGCATATAGTACACCATAAGTTTTTGTTGTAGTGTTCAGTAGTTCATTGGTTGCTATAACACCCAGTGTATAACACCCAGTGCTAATCACATGTGCCCTCCTTAATGCCTATTACCTGGTCACCCCACCCACATTCATTTTTCACTTCCTTCTGCTAATGCTCCATTCTTTCCTTATGTTCCACAAATTAGTGAAACCATATGATAATTGTCTTTCTCTGCTTGACTTGCTTCACTTACCATAATCCCCTCCAGTTCCATCCATGTCAATGCAAATGGTGGGTATTCATCATTTCTGATGGCTGAGTAATATTCCATTGTACTATATGCTGGCTAACTGAACATAATAAAAAATTTTAAAAAAATCATTTGTAAAAAAAAAAACAAGGAAAGAAAGTAGTTAGAAACATTTTATGTAGTAGATAATGAGTTTCAGATTGGAAAGGGAAGAAAATAAGACCAGGAAGTGGGGTGCTGGTAAAATGAGAACACTTTTCAGGGGAAAAAAGCAATGAGAGCTAGAAACATAGTAAGGTGGATCAAAGTTAGCTGTGTAATATTGTCCTTTAGATTCAGATGACATTGGTTGGAATCCCCATTCTTATGCCACGAAAGCTTCATTCTTCCCATTGCCTCTGCATGTTCAGTGCTAAAAGCAGAGGCTTTATCCTCTCATGCTCCAGGCTTCCTGAAACCCCACCAATCTAATGGGTGGGCCCTTCACTTTGCGTATGCTGCCCCAGTTCCTTCCTTGTCAAATCAGATGTGGATTTACCAATTTTCTATGGCCTCTACATGTGAGAAGCCACATGGAAGAGGCCTCATATAAAGCAGATTTTATAGGAGTTCACATCACAGAACACAAAATCACTTAAAATGGAGTGTTTGAACAAACCTGTTTTGAAAAATCTCTCTCTACCAATTCAGGCTCCAGCTCTCTGCTATGAAACACAGCATTCTCCTTGTTTGTCTGGTCTCCCTTGACTTTTCCTCTCTGGTTGTTTACCCCATATTACTGAAGGTTTAATCTAGTTTAGTGTCCTTTTCTCCCACCAAACCATAACCTGAGGACTTGTCTGACACTCCCTGATAGTTTTAAAAGCATTTTCTTAAAGCAAGACAATTCCCTCCTTACTAAAATGTCTGGCTCCAGTAGTTATGGCCGTCTTCCCACTGGGATACCTGATGGGAGGACAGGAGGCTATAGCAAGTTCACCTTTGATGTGAACCTGTTTAGCAATGAGGTTCTTGGAGTGCCCCCTGGGAGTTATTACCATGATATTTTGAGGATTTGTGAAATCAGAATGCAGGTTTTGTGTCCATGTGGATGTTAAAATTAATCCACCTGAACCGTAACATGGGGATGAAAAGACAGACAGCAGAAAGTCACCCAAAACCTGCAACCCAGATGGTAGCAATGAGCTGTCAGTTAGGAGCTGAATTGTGTCTCCCCTAAATTCATATGTTGAAGTCCGAGCCCCCTGGCTCCTCAGAATATGACTGGTTTTGGAGATAGGGCCTTAAATGAGGTAATTAAGTTAAAATGAAGCCATTAGGGTGGGCCCTGAGCCAATAAACAAACTGGTTCTTCATCTTGCTGTGCTCATGACACACCTTCCAATATGGGAATTTATGATGGCAACACTGAAGGATGTAAAAAGTAAACACCACCCTCAGATTGTTTTTCAGAGTTCATAGTCTCTCATGGTTTTGAAGGGGTGGGGGTGGGAGGTTGGGGGAAGCAAATGGTGGGTATTGGAGAAGACACGGATTGCATGGAGCACTGGGTGTGGTGCAAAAATAATGAATACTGTTATGCTGAAAAAAATATTTAAAACAAACAAACAAACAAAAGTAAACACCACTTTTAAAAAAGAAATTCTAGAAAATGGAAAAAATATATTATTTCTACAGTCGTTACACTATTCACTTTGTCCTCCAAACCTATGTGGCTCTGTGTTAATAGAACTGCTAACAGTCCTCGCTTGGCCCCATTTTGGACACGGTCAGAGGTCTTTCTTATTCATCTCACAATATGAAACCAGTTGTGCTCCACTCCGAGTTATGTCCCAGGATCCCTCAGCTTCCATCTCTACCTGATAAAGGTCACCCGGGGCATGCGTCCTCATTTTTCAAAAAACAAATTGTATGCATTGGTTAAAAACTTGGAGGCACTTGTGAGGGTTTTAAGGACTATCAGTACGCTCCAGCACACTAATTGTAAATTACCGGTATTGAAATGTGAGACAAAATGAATGCAGTCATCCATAGTGCTGTGGCTGAAATCCTCACTTAAAGGGATCCCTGCAGGTGGAAATGAAGAAATTTGCTGTCAAATGCCTTGGTGTTTCTGTATTGATCTTTCCTACAAATTTTAACAACAGCAACGACACCCAAAACCATCACATGTGCATGTTGGAATTCACTTTTCCATCAAAGACTTTTGAGTATCCGTGTGTTGTTTTTGTCATCTGCTCCTGAGGTGTTGAACACCTTCATGCTGTGTGCAGGTGACCTGGCAGGTGAAGACAGGTACCTGTTCAACAAGGGTATGCTGGAGGTCATCTGCCATCTGGAAGTTATCCAGGAATAGGAAGGCTTGACAACACCTTTGTCTTTCCCCACCAGCAAGGTTTCGTGGTGAAGATAGTGATGGATAAGCAGGAAGGGAGGTAAAGCTCATTGCTAGATCAACAAATACATAGTACAGCTTGGCAATTGTCAAGGGGAGCTGTCCTTTCCAAGCAGCTATATAAGGGAAAGACTGGAATAAAAATGGCTTTCTTTTTTATTCAACATTTGTTTGTGTGTGTGTGTGTGTGTGTGTAGAATACTTTTCATGTATTTAAAAATTCTATTTTTTAACCACTATGGGAAAATATACTTGAGGAGCTTGCATAACTATTTTCTTATAGATACCTCAAATTATATATCCAAGACTGACATTATTATTTCAGATAGTATATTATTTAAACAAAAATAATGTACACTCAAAGCAGGAGCTTTTGTACTCTAAGCAAAATTTCTGAATCCTCCTGAGGTACAGAATGAGTTATCTAGAACTAGTTCTTCTTACAGGGTTTCTGGGTGCCTCTGATTTATCCAATGTGCCTATCTATATTTAGTTATATTATGGATTAGTATAGTTTTTGCTAAAATAGGTCATGTCAAAACATGCTCTCTTTACATTTACTTAATTAGTTATCTGGTCAATTGGAATGCCTGTATTCAATCATTTTCAGATATTGAGCTAATAGCTCTTTGACTCTATTTCTGCTTTCCTCCAGCACAAACTGATACTGAGTATGATACCCTAAATATAATGATTTTCTGTATAATATTTTTCACAGTAATTCTTCTTGTCCAATCCACTAAATGTGGGAACAGGACCAAAATACAATGGCTTTCTCATTGTAAACTCATGCTTACTACAGCTCTTTGTAGAAATATCTGATTGCCTCAAGTACCAGGTAAAGTTGACAGATAAAAACCACCAAACATCAATGCAAGTAAACATATGTGCAATTTTTTACTCATGTATAATATCATTTTCACAAAGCTTATCTCTGCCCCTAGGTTACTCTTTTCTATATTGCTAACATTCTTTAATCATCCAAGTTCAAGTTCTAACTTCCTGTAGACTTCTAACAAGTCATGATCCATCTCTGACCTCAGTGACTTGTTTCTGTTTTCTGTTAATACCTTATTTCTCACAAGACTGGCTTACTTTTGCTCACTTAAGCCACACCTGCTATCCTGTGCTAACTCCCTCTCTGCTGAACTACTTAACAAAGATGTTGCTAGTCCACACAAGCTTCATTGTGAGAGTTAGAAGAAAGTGTCCTAGTACAAATTTACAATTATAAATTAGTAACAACTATTGGATTATGGTGGCTCTCAGAATAATGCAGTGCCCTGCCTGAATTCCCAGTCTCCAGTTCCTCCAGACTGTGATTCTGGATACCTCTTTTTACTTTAACTGAAGTACAGTTGACATTCAATGTTGCAATACTTTCATGTGTACAACATAGTGTTTCAACAACTCTATACATGATGCTATGCTCACCACCCACGCAGCTACCATCTATCACCATACAACACAGTAGAACGCCATTAACTATATTCCCTGTGATGTAGCTTTCATCCCTGTGACTTATTCATTCCATAAATGGAAGCCTGTACCCCCTACTCCAGTTCATTTATTTTGCCCATCCCTGCACTTCCCTCCCCTCTGCAACTGCCAGTTTGTTCTTTGCATTTACAGGTCTGTTTCTGCTTTTGTATTTATTCATTTCTTTTGTTTTTAAGATTCTATACAAGAGAAATCATATGGTATTCATCTTTCTCTGTCTGACTTATTTCACTTAGCATAGTGCCCTTTAGGTCCAGTGGAGACATTATTTATTTATTTACTGATTTATTTAATAAAATTATGTTTTTAAGATTTTATTTATTTATTTGAGAGAGAGTCTTCTGCATGCACATGTGAGAGAGATCGAGAGCAGGAACAGGGACAGGAGGAAAGCAGACCCCCTGCTGATCAAGGAGCCCTACGTGGCTTGATCCCAGGTCCCTGATCAGGACCTAAGCCAAGGCAAATGCTTAACTGAGTGAGCCACCCAGATGCCCCAAGAGACCTCTTCTTAAATCCTGATTATAAAGTAATATTGAACAAATAGAGAAATTATAAAAACATAATGAACGTAAAAACACAGTGCCACTATCCAGAAATAATCACATAGCTAAGGGATTCTTTTGGTCAACTATGACAACTCAAAGTAGCTCAAGGAAGAGGACTTTTATCAAAATGATAAGCAATTTCACAAAAGATTTCAAAAAATAGGAAAAGGAACAAGAAAGTCAGGATCAACTGTGAGGCCCTATTCCCTTAGTACACTGCTCTCAGCAGGGGAACTTTGCTGTAGTTCTGATTCCCTGTTACTTTCTTCTCCACCTGGACTTGACTGCACCATTGTCTGACATACTCTTTGCATCTCTTAATTCAAATCTTTAATTAAAGCATCTGAATAGCTCATTCAGTCCGGGACTGGTCATGCTTGGATCAGAGGCTCACTACTATTCCAGTCTTTGAAAAATCATGTTTGGATTTTGGTTGCGATTGCATTAAAATTTTAAATTAATTTAGAGATTACTAGTAATTTTAGAATGCTGACTTACATAATGGAGAAACATGGTATGTCCATCTATTTTGTCAATATTTCTTCTTTTATATTTCAGTAGTTTTGAGTTTCCACATCATTTTAATTCCTGAGTATTTTCTATTTGTTGTTGCTTTTATAAACAGAATGATTTCCAAATACACTTTCAAACTCATTTTTGATGATATATTAAATAATTATAAATCTGCACATATTTATCAAGCAAGAATTGTTCTAATAATTAACTACTTGCCTTTTGTTTGTTTCCTCTTTGAAGATGTTGGGGAGGTAGAGGAAGTTCTACTCATCCAAAACTGACTAACTGATGGAATACTAATTGGAGATTGTTCCATCACAGTTCATTAGATCAAAGCCTGGAGCCCTGCTACCTATTACCTAGTCCCCTTGATCGCCAACTAAGATCTCTACATTTCTCGTTCAGAGATTTTCTTTTTACTATGTCCGAAATTAGGTATACCATTTGCTCCTGGTGGCAGCTTTTTCATACTCCTGATGACTGAGTCTCAATCTTTTGATATACTCTGTATGCTCAAGAGTATATCTGCCTGAGTGTGACCTGCATAGCATTGAAGCTGGTTGCTTATACTTTTGAGGTCTCTATTCAAGCACTTTTGAAATTTTAAAATTAACTGATTGGTGGGACACCTGGGTGGCTCAGTGGGTTAAGCTTCTGCCTTCAGCTCAGGTCATGATCTCAGGGTCCTGGGATCGAGCCCTGCATCAGGCTCTCTGCTCAGTGGGGAGCCTGCTCTCCCATCTCTCTCTGCCTGCCTCTCTATCTACTTGTGATCTCTCTCTCTGTGTCAAATAAATAAAATCTTTGAAAAAAAATAAATATTTAAAATTAACCAATTGGTTACATGTTACACTTTGGTAGTGCTCTAAAAGGTGTGGCTGATTATGTGTTCTGATTATTTATTGAGTTTAATGGTGACAGCAACAAAATATAACAAGGAAGCCCTAGTAAAATAGGATGCACACATTTTAATTTTTTACATCTTGATTTACTGATGTCAGTCCCAATGAGTGGTGACATGCTGCATAAGGCAAGCTTTGGAAAGAATCAGGAAGAAGCATGAAGGCAAGCAGTTTGGACAATCATAAAGCCACATTCATTTCAAAAGTGAAGAAATGATTCCTATGTGCCACTGCATGGTCTTTCCTTTAAAATATTTGCCAACCAACAGAATCATTCCTTTAATCCAGGCAATTTCCCAAACGAAAACAACTTTTTATTCATCCACATGAAACACTAGGTTTTTGGAAATATCAGGAAGAAAACCCAAAGCCACAACAGTAGTTTCAAAGGCATCAATTGTAATGTTCCCTCAAATTACCTTGTCAAGCTCTGAGACTGATCAGCCTTTGAAATAACAGAAGTTAAACACTTAGTATGGTTTGAGATGGAAACAAAGCCATAATTCCTTGCTTCTTTGTAGTTGGTGAATGTGTACAGTATTCTACTGCAAAACACATCAAATCTTGTAGTACAATACAGTGTTTGTCTCATGCAGAGCAGCAAGCTAATGATAAGAGATTCCCAAGCTTGGCCTGGCTACTCAGGCTATCATTTAAGTAGCTAAGGACACCCTTCCCAAAGGCTCTGCCAAGTCTAAGTCTTCTTGCCTCCTATGCTGTGGGATGTGCTCTGCAAAGGTGTCAGAAGATCTGTCTCCCAGCTTTATCTCTTAGCACATATGTGAACTTGGGCAACTCATTGAACCCCCTCAAACTTGATATTCTTAACCTATAACACAGTGGTAAAACCACCTCTCTTATAGGCTTGTGGATGATTACTGCAAATAAATAGGTATGACCAAAGCATGGGGTGGTTTTGTGTCAGTGGAGAGAAGGAAGCCTGAATAGAAGGCAAGGGTTCAGTTTTTGGAAGGCACACAAAATTGCAGTAGGGACCTAGGGATTTATTCTGCAGGATTTGTATTAGTCTCAGGTTTGTGAATGAATTGCATATATTTCTTTTCATACCCAATTTTAATTAATCTTTTGATGTGTTTATTACATCCCCGAGCAAGCAGCATCTTTAGGTGTCCTGAACGAAAGTCAACACCCTTTACGTAAGAGAACCTGTTTCAATTAGACCCTGTCACCCCTTGTGAAGGCACTGCTTGATAACCTTGAAAACAAGGAAATAAATCACAAGGAAGCAGCAAACAATTACACAAATGTAGTAAAAAATAAAAATAGTAACATGAGATGAATAATGCATAAAGTACATGTGATCCAATTCATCACATTTATCAATTGAAGTCCAAAACTTATATTTTGCAGTCTAGAACTGCACTTCACGGTGATTAACATGTGATTAACAACTTGCAATGTGACTGGTCAAGACCAACCTGTGCTATAATTGTAAAATACACCCCAAATTTCAAACACTTCATATGAAACAAAAATGTAAAGATCTCTCATTAACATTCTTTTTTTTTAAAAGATTTTATTAATTCATTTGAGAGAGAGAGTACGAGCAGAGGGAGAAGCAGACTCCCCACTGAGCAGGGAGACCAACATGGGGCTCAATCATAGGACCTTAGATTATGACCTGAGCCACCCAGGTGCCTGTCATTAACACTCATCTATTGACTACAAATTGAACGATAATATTTTAAGGTAGTATTAAATAAAATGTATTGTTACAATTAATTTCACTTTGTCTTTTTAGCTTTGTAATGGGGAAACTAGAAAATAATAAAATTGTACGTGTGGCACATAATCCATTTTGGTCAGAAAACATTATACTAATATTGACTACAAGTTGAATGATACTATTTTAGGGTAGTATTAAATAAAATGTATTTTTACAATTAATTTCATTTTGTCTTTTTACCCTTGTAATGGGGAAACTAGAAAATAATAAAATTGTACGTGTGGCACATAATCCATTTTGGTCAGAAAACATTATACTAATATTGACTACAAGTTGAATGATATTATTTTAGGGTAGTATTAAATAAAATGTATTTTTACAATTAATTTCATTTTGTCTTTTTACCCTTGTAATGGGGAAACTAGAAAATAATAAAATTGTACGTGTGGCACATAATCCATTTTGGTCAGAAAACATTATACTAATATTGACTACAAGTTGAATGATACTATTTTAGGGTAGTATTAAATACAATGTATTTTTACAATTAATTTCATTTTGTCTTTTTACCTTTGTAATGGGGAAACTAGAAAATAATAAAATTGCATGTGACACATATTCCATTTTGATCAGAAAACATTATGCTATATCATTCTGGAGCAATACTAGAAACAGAGCATTGAAGTATCAGGAATTTCTCCTTGGGTACCTTTCTGAAGAATGATTAAATCTGCTTGAAAGCAGATGCTTGGCTATCTTTATACTTCTTGGAGCAAATGCTGTTTATATTGATGGTTATGAGTGTACCCATGGCCATTGTGCTTATGCTTTAAAAAAATAGAAAGTTGGCAAATCACTGTGAAAACTTGTGATGTTTCTGCCAAAGCTTGAGCCCTGAGATGACCTTTGTAGTTTGCTTTTATCAGAGTTTTTGGGCCCAAAAGCATCTCTCCAGAGAATACAGGGTTGTGAGACAGCAATGCCCACAGATGGAAATACAAGGGCTGTGAATAAGGGGGGGTCAGTCTGTACATCACACAAGTCCATAATGGGAAATCTGCCTTTGCCATTGTGTCAAAACTTAAGTAATTTGCATTCTCTTGTTTCTTGTATTTGTGTTTTGCCCCTACTTATCTATTTTTGGAGAACAAGAACTGTACATGGACCCAGCATTGTGTTCCATCCAGGCAGGAGTCTGACAGATCGTTTTGAGTGACAAAGCTCTTAGCGATATTTGACTTGCTTTTTTGCAATTGTGCTAATGACATACACTACCACACTAGGAGCTTATTTTTTAAAACTATTTTAGCTGCTAAATGTCAACATTAGAGATTTTATATGTGATGGGAAAACATACCACTTGTGTATTCTTATTAGATGATCTGTGAATTGTAAAATTATTTCTAACTGGAAGAGAGCAGGAGGTGGTTTTCTGTGAAAATCAAGCTTAGTGCTGCTCCAGTTCAAGTCATTTTTACTTTTTGTGAACTTGTAAGAGATTATTACCATAATTCTAAATTGGCTGCTATATGTTCCAGACATATAATCCAGAAGAGGTAATACAACCGAGATCCCGGAAATGCTTTTTGACAAAAATGTCTGCCACGTTGGTTGACACACTTAAAATAAAATGAATCACGTAGTGTGTGAGGATGCTGAAGATAATCCTCTGATAACATCAAAATTGCTGCTCAAGTACCACCATGGTGAGCAGATTAGACTCTGATCCGTCTGCCCTGGCAATAAAGAAAAAGAGCAAGGAGGTGGGGGGGGGGGTCCTCTTTGAAGGTTTACAAGCCCGTATCTAAGAATACCTTGTTGTTTTTCTTTGGAAGAATAGAAAGAAAACCTCTTTATCAGTTGTTAAGTGTTGAAACTGGTAAGATAATGAAACAAACAGCGAACTTTAATCTTCAGGCTCACCTGCCAATTTCACCTTCATCCTTCTGTGAAAGGTGTCTGCATTAGGCCAGTTGGTAAATTTAAAAGTGATTTTTAAAGACTGAACTCATTGGCTGGTGGTTCACAATAGGAGGCACATACTCAGGGCTAGAACTGCTGGCACAGGACCATCCGCGAAAGCCAGGGATGATTCAAAGCTATGATAAAAGGAGAGAGCTACCAGAGTAATAATAATAATTCAACCTCGAAGGTTTTCACAGCTGGCACGTCAATTTGGCATGGTTGTTCCCCCGAGCTGCTAAGTATGTCAGATTTTCTCATGACAAACACAGAGGGGAGGGTCTCCCTGCTGGCGTGTTCAGGTCTGAAGCGCATAATGATAATCACTCTGGGTTCTGTGCCTGCCCCACAGGCGCTATTAGCTAATTGTCTGGAAAGCCCTTTGCAGTGAACATACTCAGGAGCCAGAATTTTGATACACAGGCTTCAATTTGATGGAATGTCAAGAGTATTCAATAGCAGCCTAATAATACCAGGCATAAAATATTGTACGTTTATGTAGTATTTAAGCACATGATCATCCCTCAGACTCACTAAAGTTTTTTTGCTTTCTCCAGGATTTTCTCCTCACAAGGGGTTCCTTTCTTCAAGATGCCATCGTTAATATTGTCATTCCTAATAAAAATACAATTTTAGCTGTCTTTAACATTTGGATCCATACTTGCAGATTTGCGGTGCCTCTGACATTAAAAAGACAGTAAGCTATGGGACACTTGGTCGCTCAGCTGGCTAAGCGACTGCCTTTTGCTCAGGTCATGATCCTGGGTCCTAGGATCAAGTCCCTCATCATGCTCCCTGCTCAGTGGGGAGTCTCCTTCTCCCTCTGCCTGCTGTTCCCCTGCTTGTGCTCTCACTCTCTCTAAAAAATAAATAAATAAAATCTTAAAAAAATAAAGTTAAAAAAATGACAGTAAGTTAATCTAGATGGAGTCTGGACCATGTGGCTGGGAAATTGTGCAGAGGGTTTGTGATAGAATTTCTAGACTCCCAAGCTAGGGTGTATCTCACCTTGCAATAGAGTCATAGCCAAGATGAAACAACAGTGCTCTAACCAAGGGTTAATATCATTGTGCCCACAAACAGAGTACTATTAAGCCAAGGATATCAGGATGCCCATTGTGACCTGGCCCAGTATTGACTCACAGCTTGTTTGGGGACCAGAGCCTAATGGTTTGTGTTGTTCCAGTGTCATTCCAGAATGGAGGATGTGTTCAGGGTTGCTTCGGCTTCCGCATTTCATTGCCTCCAAAATAGCATATGCCCATCTGGGAGAACCTGATGTTATGAAGAGCAAAGGAACCAGCACAGAATAGTAATAAAGCCACAGGGTTCTTGCCAGAGGCAGACCAATGCTTCAAGGCTTACCACTTGTATACTCATAAAGGGAATTTATATCTTAGCCATTTAGCAACTACTGCATTGTTCTTTTTCAGGACAAAAATTGTATAAGAGAAATAGTGGGTATTTTACCACAGCCCTAATATGAATACTAGATCTTTATCTCAAGGGGTTTTCACCCTATATCTAGAGGGGCTTAGTCTCACAGAGTGTGAGTGGTGACAGTGGAAATGTGCCAAAGGAGGTTGAAAATGAAACTGGAACATTTGGTCCCAATTTCAGTTTGTGTGGCTACTGTGCAGGGGTCTGAGCCCGGATCTGAGATCCATACTCACGAGTTGTGAGCAAGACACTTAACCTGCCAGAGCATCAGTTTCCACATCTGGGGATTGGAGTTGTAATAATGCCCATTTCTGAGGGTCCTGTGAGCCAAGAGGTATAAACATGCGGCGGAAACTGGCATACACTCCACACATATTAGCCCTTCCGCTATAATCTAGTAAGTTTCAAAGTTGGAACTGGAACATGTGCATGGAGGGCTCAGTTCTTATTGATACAGACTCACAAAGTTGGTTGTTAAGAAAATGGTCAGTTCTTCAGTATAAGATACTAGAGAAAATATTGTTTTTCAACAATTTGATTCTGTTCAAGAAAAGCTCTTTAATGAATGCAATTACATGTCTTAAAGGGAAAGCCACCTGAAATTGAGGCAGATTGTTTTTGCCTAAGGCTAATAAGCATTTTAATATTATAACAAAAATCAAAATTTATCTTTGGTCTCCAACATAAGAATATATAGCTCCATTTTGATGTCTGTTTTCATTATACAAACCATTCAAAACAGAACCTTTGTGTTCTTTGAATTTTTTTCAATCACATACTTAATTGATGTCATAGGCTTATATGACTGCATGTTAAGTGGCTTGTTAGTATGTCTGCCTGCCGGTATATTCAACTAAGGCTGAAACGCAGGAGCTTCTTAGAAAAGTTACTCACCTCACTCACATCACAATAACTGCATTACGAACCTTTGTTCATTCTGGCTTCTTGCACTCCTCATGATGCTTTCAAGCTTCATCTATGTTGTAATTCCTTCAAAAGAGTTTCAGTTTTGTATTAGAACTCCATTTCCATTGCACAGAATGGATAGTATAGAACTACATTTTACTTATTCATTCATCAGTTCATTGATATATTCTGTGGTTTCTTTCATATAAAAGTTTCCGTATGGACATGTTTTCAATTCTCTTGGGTATATAGCTTGGACTTTTCTCTTGGCACACACCTGCCAAGTCAAAGGGTAACTAACTAGAACACACCTTCTGAGGATTGACCAGACTGTTTCCACAGTGATTGCATCAAGTTACATTTTTGATAAGTTGCAAGCGTTCCAATTTCTCCACATCTTTACCAATACTTGTTCTTATCTTTTTTTTTTTTTTTTAATTTTTATTTTACCCATCCTGGTGAGTGTGGAATGGTACCTCATTGTAATTTTGAGTTGCAATGGCTAATGATGTTGAACATCTTTTTTACATGCATATTGGTCATTTTTATATTTTCTTTGGAGAAATGTCTACTCAGCTCTGTTGCCCATATATTTTTTAAAGACTTTATTTATTTATTTGACAGAGAGAGAGATCACAAGTAGGCAGAGAGAGTGTCAGAGAGAGAGGGGGAAGCAGGCTCCCTGCTGAGCAGAGAGCCGGATGCAGGGCTCAATCTCGGGACCCTGAGATCATGACCTGAGCTGAAAGCAGAGGCTTAACCCACTGAGCCACCCAGGCACCCCAGCACTTGGTCATTTTAATAATTTCTGTTGATGTCCCAGAATTCACATGGACCTTGCAGTTAACAGAGATGAGGGAATGTGTGTCTGCCCTTGAGAGAAGACAATACACACACATAAGCCCATCCACACCTTTTTTTGTTTGTTTATGATTTTTAAAATTTTTTTATTAATTATTTTTTAATTTTTTATAAACATATAATATATTTTTATCCCCAGGGGTACAGGTCTGTGAATCGCCAGGTTTACACACTTCACAGCACTCACCATAGCACATACCCTCCCCAATGTCCATAACCCCACCCCCATTCTCTTAACACCCCTTCCCCCAGCAACCCTCAGTTTGTTTTGTGAGATTAAGAGTCACTTATGGTTTGTCTCCCTTCCACTCCCATCTTGTTTCATTTATTCTTCTCCTACCCACTTAACCCTTCATGTTGCATCTCCACTTCCTCATATCAGGGAGATCATATGATAGTTGTCTTTCTCTGCTTGACTTATTTCCCTAAGCATGATACACTCTAGTTCTATCCATGTTGTCGCAAATGGCAAGATTACATTTCTTTTGATGGCTGCATAGTATTCCATTGTGTATATATACCACCTCTTCTTGATCCATTCATCTGTTGATGGACATCTAGGTTCTTTCCATACTTTGGCTATTGTGGACATTGCTGCTATAAACATTTGGGTGCACATGCCCCTTCAGATCACTACGTTTGTATCTTTAGGGTAAATACCCAGTAGGGCAACTACTGGATCATAGGGTAGTTCTATTTCCAACACTTTGAGGAACCTCCATGCTGTTTTCCAGAGTGGTTGCACCAGCTTGCATTCCCACCAACAGTGTAGGAGGGTTCCCCTTTCTCCGCATCCTCGCCAGCATCTGTCATTTCCTGATTTGTTAATTTTAGCCATTCTGACTGGTGTGAGGTGATATTTCATTGTGGTATTGATTTGTATTTCCCTAATGCCGAGTGATATGGAGCACTTTTTCATGTGTCTGTTGGCCATCTAGATGTCTTCTTTACAGAAATGTCTGTTCATGTCTTCTGTCGATTTCTTGATTGGATTATGTGTTCTTTGAGTGTTGAGTTTGCTAAGTTCTTTATAGATTTTGGACACTAGCCCTTTATCTGATATGTTGTTTGCAAATATCTTCTCCCATTCTGTCAGTTGTCTTTTGGTTTTGTTAACTGTTTCCTTTGCTGTGCAAAAGCTTTTGATCTTAATGAAATCCCAAAGGTTCATTTTTGCCATTGCTTCCCTTGCCTTTGGCGATGTTCCTAGGAAGATGTTGCTGCGGCTGAGGTCGAAGAGGTTGCTGCCTGTGTTCTGCTCAAGGATTTTGATGGATTCCTTTCTCACATTGAGGTCCTTCATCCACTTTGAGTTTATTTTCATGTGTGGTGTAAGGAAATGGTCCAATTTCATTTTTCTGCATGTGGCTGTCCAATTTTCCCAGCACCATTTATTGAAGAGGCTGTCTTTTTTCCATTGGATATCCTTTCCTGCTTTGTTGAAGATTAGTTGACCATAGAGTTGTGGGTCTATTTCTGGGCTCTCTATTCTATTCCATTGATCTATGTGTCTGTTTTTGTGCCAGTACCATGCTGTCTTGATGATGAGAGCTTTGTAATAGAGCTTGAAGTCCGGGATTGTGATGCCACCAACGTTGGCTTTCTTTTTCAATATTCCTTTGGCTATTCGAGGTCATTTCTGGTTCCATATAAATTTTAGGATTATTTGTTCCATTTCTTTGAAAAAGATGGATGGTACTTTGATAGGAAATGCATTAAATGTGTAGATTGCTTTAGGTAGCATAGACATTTTCACAATATTTATTCTTCCAATCCATGAGCATGGAACATTTTTCCATTTCTTTGTGCCTTCCTCAATTTCATTCATGAGTACTTTATAGTTTTCTGAGTATAGATTCTGCGCCTCTTTGGTTAGGTTTATTCCTAGGTATCTTATGGTTTTGGGTGCAATTGTAAATGGGATTGACTCCTTAATTTCTCTTTCTTCTGTCTTGTTGTTGGTGTAGAGATATGCAACTGATTTCTGTGCATTCATTTTATATCCTGACACTTTACTGAATTCTTGTACAAGTTCTAGCAGTTTTGTAGTGGGGTCTTTTCAGTTTTCCACATATCATCTGTGAAGAGTGATAGTTTGACTTCTTCTTTGCTGATTGGGATGCCTTTAATTGCCTTTTATTGTCTCATTGCTGAGGCTAGGACTTCTAGTAGTATGCTGAATAGCAGTGGTGATCATGGACATCCCTGCTGTGTTCCTGACCTTAGCAGAAAAGCTTTCAGTTTTTCCCCATTGAGAATGATATTTGCAGTGGGTTTTTCATAGATGGCTTTGATAATATTGAGGTATGTGCCCTCTATCCCTACACTTTAAAGAGTTTTGATCAGAAAGGGATGCTGTACTTTGTCAAATGCTTTTTCAGCATCTATTGAGAGTATCATATGGTTCTTGTTCTATCTTTTATTAATGTGTTGTATCACATTGATTGATTTGCGAATGTTGAACCAACCTTGCAGCCCTGGAATAAATCCCACTTGGTCGTGGTGAATAAATAATCCTTTTAATGTACTGTTGAATCCTATTGGCTAGTATTTTGGTGAGAATTTTCACATCTGTGTTCATCAAGGATATTGGTCTGTAGTTCTCTTTTTTGATGGGATCCTTGTCTGGCTTTGGGATCAAGGTGATGCTGGCCTCATAAAATGAGTTTGGAAGTTTTCCTTCCATTTCTATTTTTTGGAACAGTTTCAGGACAATAGGAATTAATTTTTCTTTAAATGTTTGGTAGGCTTCCAGGAAGCCTTCTGGCCCTGGGCTTTTGTTTTTTTGGGAGATTTTTGATGACTGTTTCAATCTCCTTACTGGTTATGGGTCTGTTCAGGCTTTTTATTTCTTTCTGGTTCAGTTGTGGTAGTTTTTATGTCTCTAGGAATGCATCTATTTCTTCCAGATTGTCAAATTTATTGGCGTAGAGTTGATCATAGTATGTTCTTATAATTATCTGTATTTCTTTGGTGTTAGTTGTGATCTCTCCTCTTTCATTCATGATTTTATTTATTTGGGTCCTTTCTCTTTTCTTTTTGATAAGTCCGGCTAGGGGTTTATCAATCTTATTAATTCTTTCAAAGAACCAACTCCTAGTTTTGTTGATTTGTTCTATTGTTTTTTTGGTTTCTATTTCATTGGTTTCTGCTCTGATCTTTATGATTTCTCTTCTCCTGCTGGGTTTAGGGTTTCTTTCTTGTTCTTTCTCCAGCTCCTTTAGGTGTAGGGTTAGGTTGTGTGCCTGAGACCTTTCTTGTTTCTTGAGAAAAACTTATACCACTATATATTTTCCTCTCAGGACTGCCTTTGTTTTGTCCCACAGATTTTGAACCATTGTGTTTTCATTATCATTTGTTTCCATGATTTTTTTCAATTTTTCTTTAATTTTCTGGTTGACCCATTCATTCTTTAGAAGGATGCTGTTGGGCGCCTGGGTGGCTCAGTGGGTTAACCCGCTGCCTTCGGCTCAGGTCATGATCTCAGGGTCCTGGGATCGAGTCCTGCATCGGGCTCTCTGCTCAGCAGGGAGCCTGCTTCCCTCTCTCTCTCTTTCTCTGCCTGCCTCTCCATCTACTTGTGATTTCTCTCTGTCAATAAATAAATAAAAATCTTAAAAAAAAAAAAAAGAAGGATGCTGTTTAGTCTTCACGTATTTGGGTTCTTTACAAATTTCCTCTTGTGATTGAGTTCTAGCTTCAGAACATTGTGGTCTGGAAATACGCAGGGAATGATCCCAATCTTTTGATACCAGTTGAGACCTGATTTAGGACCAAGGATGTGATCTATTCTGGAGAATGTTCCATGTGCACTAGAGAAGAATGTGTATTCTGTTGCCTTGGGATGAAATGTTCTGAACATATCTGTTATGTCCATCTGGTCCAGTGTGTCATTTAAGGCCTTTATTTCCTTGTTGATCTTTTGCTTGGATGATCTGTCCATTTCAGTGACGGGAGTGTTAAAGTCCCCTATTATTATTGCATTATTGTTGATGTGTTTCTTTGTTTTTGTTATTAATTGGTTTATATAGTTGGCTGCTTCCACATTGGGGGCATAGATATTTTAAATTGTTAGATCTTCTTGTTGGACAGATCCTTTGAGTACAATATAGTGTCCTTCCTCATCTCTTATTATAGTCTTTGGCTTAAAATCTAATTGATCTAATATAAGGATTGCCACCCCTGCTTTCTTCTGATGTCCATTAGCATGGTAAATTCTTTTCCACCCCCTCACTTTAAGTCTGGAGGTGTCTTTGGGTTTAAAATGAGTTTCTTGTAGGCAACATATAGATGGGTTTTGTTTTTTTATCCATTCTGATACCCTGTGTCTTTTGATGGGGGCATTTAGCCCATTAACATTCAGGGTAACTATTGAGAGAGATGAATTTAGTGCCATTGTATTGCCTGTAAAGTGACTGTTACTATATATTGTCTCTGTTCCTTTTTGATCTACTACTTTTAGGCTCTCTCTTTGCTTAGAGGACCCCTTTCAATATTTCCTGCAGATCTGTTTGGTGTTTGCAGATTCTTTCAGTTTTTGTTTGTTCTGGAAGCTTTTAATCTCTCTTTCTATTTTCAATGATAGCCTAGCTGGATATAGTATTCTTGGCTGCATGTTTTTCTCGTTTAGTGCTCTGAATATATCATGCCAGCTCTTTCTGGCCTGCCAGGTCTCTGTGGATAAGTCAGCTGCCAATCTAATATTTTTACCATTGTATGTTACTGACTTCTTTTCCCAAGCTGCTTTCAGGATTTTCTCTTTGTCACTAAGACTTGCCAGTTTTACTATTAGGTGACAGGATGTGGACCTATTCTTATTGATTTTGAGGGGATTCTCTGCACCTCCTGGATTTTGATGCTTGTTCCCTTTGCCATATTGGGGAAATTGTCCCCAATAATTCTCTCCAGTATACCTTCTGCTCCCCTCCCGCTTTCTTCTTCTTCTGGAATCCCAATTATTCTAATGTTGTTTCATCTTATGGTGTCACTTATCTCTCGAATTCTCCCCTCGTGGTCCAGTAGCTGTTTGTCCCTCTTTTGCTCAGCTTCTTTATCCTCTGTCATTTGGTCTTCTATACCGCTAATTCTTTCTTCTGCCTCATTTATCCTAGCAGTGAGAGCCTCCATTTTTTATTGCACTTCATTAATAGCTTTTTTGATTTCAACTTGGTTAGATTTTAGTTCTTTTATTTCTCCAGAAAGGGTTTTTTTCTCTTTGGATAGGTTTTCTCTAATATCTTCCATGCCTTTTTCAATCCCAGCTTGAACCTTGAGAGTCATCATTCTGAACTCTAGATCTGACATATTACCAATGTCTATATTGATGAGATCCCTAGCCTTCGGTACTGCCTCTTGTTCTTATTTTTGTGGTGAATTTTTTTGCCTTGTCATTTTGTCCAGATAAGAGTATATGAAGGAGCAAGTAAAATACTAAGAGGGTGGCAACAACCCCAGGAAAATATGCTTTAACTAAATCAGAAGCGATCCCAAATCATGAAGGGTGAGAAAGGGGATAAAAAGAGGTTCAGAAAGAAAAAGAAAGAAAGAAAGAAAAGAAACAATTTAAAAAAGAAAACAAATGAAGGAAAAGTATAAAAAAGAAAAATATATATATTAGATAAACTAGTTTAAAAACGTTAAAAAAGAAGTGGGCAAAAGTTAAAAAAAAAAGCAAAAGAGAAAAAAAATTGAAAAAGAAAAAAATTAAATTAACTGCAAAACTAAAGAGTCATGGGGAGAAAGCCATGAGTTCCGTGCTTTGCTTTCTCCTCCTCTGGAATTCTGCTGCTCTTCTTGGTATTGAAACTGCACTCATTGGTCGGTGAACTTGGTCCTGGCTGGATTTCTTGTTGATCTTCTGGGGGAGGGACCTGTTGCAGTGATTCTCAAGTGTCTTTTCCCCAGGCAGAATTGCAACTCCCTTACCGGGGGCCAGGCTGAGTAATCCGCTCAGGTTTGCTTTCAGGAGCTTTTGTTTTCTGAGCACTTTCCGTAGAGTTCTGGAGGACAGGAATGAAAATGGAGGCCTCCCAGTCTCCATCCCAGAGGATCTGAAAGCTCGGGGCCCCACTCCTCAGTGCGCCCTCAGAGAACAGCGCCCTTTTACTCCTGTCTCCCTGGCTTCCTGCCATGCTCCGAGCTCACCGAGCCTGCGACCGGCTCAAGGTAACCCCGAGCTGTGAGCTCACTCCTCAGCTCTATCTCTGTAGCCAGCTTCCCCGTTCTAATACCTGTAAGCTTTGTGACACTCAGACACTCCCAATCCTTCTGTGACCCTGTGGGACCTGAGGCCACACTGACCCCGCATGGGCTTCACCCCAGTTTAGCCTCTGGAGCGATGTCCTTCAGTGGACAAGACTTTTAAAAGTCCTGATTTTGTGTTCCATTGCTCGGCTGCTTGCCCGGAGCCGGCTCCTCCCCATGGGGTTTATCTTCCTGTCGCTTTGGATTCAGTTCTCTGCCAGTCCTACCTTTCAGAAAGTGGTTGATTTTCTGTTTCTAGAATTGCTATTCTTCTTCTCTTCGATCTGCCATTGGATTTGTAGGTGTTTGCAATCTTTAGATAAGCTATCTAGCTGACCTTCTGCTACCTGAAGTAGTCTCAGCCTGCTACTTCTCCGCCATCTTGACTCCTCTCCTGTTGCCCGTTTTTTAATTGGATGGTCTGTTTTTATTGACTTGTAAGATTTCTTTATATATTCGGAATATAAGTTCTTTCTCAGATACATGGTCTGCAGATATTTCCTCCTATTCTATGGGTCACAATTTCATGTCTAAATGGTTTCATTTACAGCATAAAAGCTTTTAATTCTGATATCCACTTTTTAAATTTTTGCTTTTATATCTTGTGCTCTTGTTTTTATATCTAACAAATAATTGTCTATTTCAAAGGCGTGGTGATTTATATCTTTGTTTTCTTCTAAGAGCTTTTATGGTGTTAGCTCTTACATTTAGGTCCTTTATTCATTTCAATTAATTCTTATATACAGTATGAGATAGAGGTCCAACTTCATTATTTTGTGTATTGATATCTCATTAACCCAGCACCATATGTTGAAAAGACTTTTCTCATTGCATTGTCTTGCCCTATCAATTATCAATTGATTATAAATGTGAGGATTTATTTCTAGACTCATAGTTTTATTCCATTGATTTTTATGTCTATCCTTATTCTAGCTTCACATTGTTTTGAGTACTGTAACTTGGTAGTAAGTTTTGAATTTGGTAAATACGAGTCCTCTAACTTTGTTGTTTTTCAAGATTTATTTGGCTATTCTGTGTCCTTTGAATTTCTATAGGAATTTTAAGATCAGCTTGCCAATTTCTGTAAGCCAACTGAAATTTTGATAGAGACTGTGTTAAAATTTTAGATAATTTTGGGGAATATTGCCGTCTTAACAATATTACATTTTCCGATTCATGAACAAGGTTGTCCTTCCATTTAACTATATTTGTTTTAATTTTTTGAACAATATTTTGAATTCTTTAAACTATATGTTTTGGACTTTTTTAGAATTTATTACTAAGTATTTTATGATCTTGCTATTCCTGCAAATATAATTATTTTCTAACTTTTATTTTTGGATTGTTCATTGTAAGTGGTTATAAATACAATTGATTTTTTATTGATCTTTGATCCTGCAAACTTGATAAACATTTATTTGTTATAATTTTTTTTATCAAGATGAAATTCACATAAGACTTTTTAAAGTGTACAATTCAATGGCATTTAGTACATTCACAGTGTTGTGTGACTACTACTTCTGTCTAGTTCTAAAATATTTTCATTCACCCTAAATAAAGTCATGTGTGCCATGAGGAGTCACATCCTAGCCCTATCTACCCACAGGACCTGGCAACCACCAGTCAGCCTTCCAGTTCTATGGATTTACCAATTTTGGATATTTTATATAAATGCAATCATCTGGTTATATGTCTATATGAGTTTATTTGTGCATTGACTGTATGCCTATTTTTATCCTAGGACTATTAACTATTTTGATTACTAAAGATTTGTAGTAAGTTTTTAAATCAGGAAGTTTGAGTTTTTCAACTGTTCTTCTTAAGACTGTGTTGACTATTTAGGTCCCTTATAATTCCATAAGGATCTGAGGATCAGTTTTTACATTTCTACAGAAAAAAAAGTCATTGGAATTTTGATAGGGATTACATTGAATATGTAGATTGCTTTGGGCAGTATTACTGTTTCATAATATTAAGTATTCTAGTCTATGAAAACAGGAAGTCTTTCCATTTATTCAGATCTTTTTAATTTTCTTTCAGAAATGTTATTGTAGCTTTCAGTGCACAAATCTTTCACTTCATTGGCTATTTATTCCAAAATATTTTACTCTTGTTCATGCTATTGTAAATGAAATTATTTTAATTTCCTTGTCAGATAGTTAATTATTAGTATATAGAAATGCAACTGATTTTTGTGTGTTGATTTTATATCCTACCACTTTGTGGAATTCACTTGAATAGTTTGGTTTGTTTTGTTTTTTTGGCATCAATTCACTTGGGATTTTTACATAAAGGATCATATCCTAAGTGAATGCAAATACTTTAATTTCTTCCTTTCCAATTTGGATGGCTTTATTTCTTTTTTCTTACTTAATTTTTCTGGTCATGACCTCTAATACAATATGAATAGCAGTGATAAAAGTAGGTGTCTTTGTCTTATTCCTGATTTTAGTGCGAACACTTGCAATGTTTTTCCCTTGAGCATTATTTTGGCTGTTAGTTATTCATATATTGATTTTATTATGTTGAGGAAATTTCCTCTATTCTTAGTTTTCTGATTTTTTTTGTTTTTTTGTTTGTTTGTATGTTTTTAAGTGAAAGGGTACTGCATTTTATCAAATGCTTTTTCCTCATCAGTTTAAATAATCATTTTTTTCTTCATTCTGTTAATTATGTAGTATATTACACATATTTTATGTTGAATCACCTCTGAATTTCTGGGAAAAATCCCTTTTGGTAATGGTGTATAACCATTTTATTATGATATTAGATTCTGCTTATAGTATTTTTTGAAGATTTTTAAATCTATAGTCAGAGGCATATCAATCTATAGACTTCTTGTGGTATCTCTGACTTTGGCATCAGGGTTAATACTGGTCTTATGGCATTAGTTAGGAACTATTCCCTCCTCTTCTTTTTTATTTGGGGGTGTTTGTTTGTTTTGTTTAGAAAATTTAAGAAGGATCTGTGAATTGGCATTAATTCGTCTTTAAATGGTCGATAGAACTTACCAGTAAAGCCATTTGGTCTGGGACTTTTTTTTTGATTGAGAAATTTTTGATTGCTGATCCAACCTCTTTATTTTTAGTTACTTACTTAGTAGTTACTGCAGGAATTGCAACCTACATCCTAATTTATAAATCTAGTTTGAACTGATATCAATTTATCTTCAGTAGCATGCAAAAACTCCGTATAAATAGATCTACCATCCTATCTTGTGATTACGTTGCTATAGTCACAAATTACATTTTTATACATTGCGTATAAGTCAGGGACGACAGAATATTGCAAAGGCAAATAAAAATGCCATAAAACTTTCTTTTCTATATTGTCTTTTCCTCAGTTGTCATTCGGTGGGTTTCTGTGAACCTTTGACGACTTTGATCCCAGCAATTTTGCCTGATGTTTTGAGGTTTCTGTGAAGAGACGGGCCCTTTGCACCATCTCGTCTGCATTTTCCTGACATCGCTTCTCTAATAGTTCTTTAACTTGGATTTCTTATAATTCTATATACACATTTGTGTCCTATGCAAATAGAGATTTTTACCTTTCCCTTTCCAATCTGGATGTCAGTTTATTTTTTCCTTGCCAATTGCCCTGACTAAATCCCCAATGCAAAATTGACTAGAACTACTGGGAACGGGCATCCTTATTTTGTTCCTGATCTTAGGGGCAAGATTTTGGTCTCGCTATCAGTTACTCTGCTTGATCTGTTTTTCATAGCTGTTGTTTACCAGGTTGAGGAAGTTCTCTTTATTTATTCCTAGCTTATGGAGTTTTTTATTTTGTTTTGTTTTAATCCAGAAAGTGTTTGCATTTTGTCAAATGCTTTTTTTAACATATGCTGAGTTAATCATATGGCTTTTTCCCTTTTTGTTTCTATTGAAATGGTTTATTATGTTAATGAATTTTCAACTAGTAAGCCAGCTTTGCATTCCTGTGATAAATCCGACTTGGTCATGGTATATATTTCTATTTATATGTTGCTGGATTTAGTTAGATAGCATTTTGTTGATAATTTTGCACCAAATTAATAAAGGAGATTCTGTGGTTTCATTTTCTTCATGTATCTTTGTCTGGGTTTTGTATCAGGGTAATACTGACCTTATAGAATGAAGTGGGAAGTAATCCTTTCTCTTAAATTTTTTTAAAAAAATGTTTGTGAAGTATAGTTGATAATTCTTTAAATGTTTGGTATAACTCATATCAGTAAGGCCTGGAGTTTTCTTTGTGGGTAGTTTAAAATAATTTATTGATTGATAATTCAATCTTTACTTATGGATCTGTTTAGATTTTCTATTTCTTGAGTCCTGATAGTTTGTGACTTTCTAGGAATTCATCAGTTTCATTAAAGCTATCCAATTTTTTGGTATATAGTTGTTCATAATAATCTCGTATCATTTTTTTTTGTTTCTGTAAAGCCATTTCTCTCTTATTCCTGATTTTTATAATTTAAGTTTTCAGTTTATTTATTTATTTATTTAGGTGTATACCTGTGCTCAGGCTACCATAACAAAATACCATAGACTGGGTAGCTTAAACAGTATAAATTCATTTTCTAACAGTTTTGTAGGCTAGGAAGTCTAAGACCAAAACTAAAGTGCTGGCTGATTCAGTTTTTGGTAAGAGCTCCCTGCTGCTTATAGATGGTCACCTTCTTACTGTGTGTACACATGGGTTTTCCTTACTATGTCCATTTCCTCACTATGTTGCATCAGAGAACAAGCTTTCTGATGTCTCTTCTTACAAAGACATGAATCTGTTTGGATCAGGGCCCCATCATTATGACCTCATTTAACCTTAATTATTTCCTAAAGCCCTATCTCCAAATATAGCCACACTGGTTGTTAATGCTTCAAAATATGAATTTTAAGGGGACACAAATATTCAGTCCAAAATATTCCTCCCAGCTCTCCAAAATTCATGTCCTTCTCATATGCAAAATATATCTATCTCAGTCCAATAACCCCCAAAGTCTAACTTATTCCAGTATCAACTCTAAAGTCTTATCTAAATATCATCTAAATCAGATATGGTTAAGACTCTGGGTATGATCCATCCTGAGGCAGAATTCTTCTCCAGCTGTGAAACTATGCAACCAAACAAGTTATGTACTTTCAAAATACAGTGGTGGTTGGGTACACTATAGACATTTCCTTTCCAGAGAGGAGAAATTGGAAGGTGGAAAGGGGTGGGCTTTGTCAGCCCTAAACAAGTCCAAAAGTTAGCAAGGCAAATTCTATTAGATGGTAAATCTTGAAAATAATTCCCTTTGATTCAATGTTCTGTCCACCAGACTCACAGAGGTGACAGTATCGCCCCCAAGACTGCAGAGCAGCTTTTCAAGGGAGCCATGACACTTTGGGCTCTTGGAGCAGCAAACCCACAGGACTTTCTAGGAGGATTTGGGGCATTGGGCAAGGGTATACTTTCTCCTTCAAAGTGGAGGGGTGGCCATACACTTTGAAATGGAAGATGAACCAGTCCTGCCCCCTGGGCCTATGATGGAAGTGGCAGCCTCCATGACCTTTGAATGATCATAAGGATGGGGCCTGGGCTGATAGGATTTGCATCCTTAAAATGAGAACCAGAAGAGAGTTCTCTCTTTCTCTTTCCCTGTGCAGGAACCAAAGAAAAATATTTGAAGACAAAGCAAGAAGATAGCTATCTGTACAGGAAGAAGGTTCTCACTGAAACCAAATTGGCTGGAACCTTGATCTTGGACTTCAGTCTTCAGAACTGTGAGAAATAAGTGTCTATTGTTTAAGCCATTCATTTAACCTCTCTAAATTTTTGTCAATCTTGATTATCTTTCAAAGAACCAACTTTTGTTTATATTACTTTTCTATGTTGTTTTGACTCTTTTACCCTTATGCTCATTTATTCCACAAGTGTTTTTCAAGTGCTAGCCACTATGCTTAGATTCTAGGAATATAGATGAAGTCATTTTTCTTGCCCTCATGAAGTTACAATGTCTTCTGCATTATTCCTTCTTTTTTTTTTTTTAGATTTTATTTAATTATTTGACAGACAGAGATTACAAGTAGGCAGATAGGCAGAGAGAGAGAGGAAGAAGCAGGCTCCCCGCTGAGCAGAGAGCCCGATGTAGGGCTCGATCCCAGGACCCCGGGATCATGACCTGAGCCGAAGGCAGAGGCTTTAACCCATTGATCCGCCCAGATGCCCCTCTTCTGCATTATTCTTAAACTTTAGTGTGAATAAATATCTTCCTGTTAAGCCACTAATATCACTAAATCACATGTAAATAAATAGTATTTTATTAGTTCTAGGCTAGTACCTAGCTCAGGTGCTAACCCACCTAAGGATAATTAGGTGTTTATGATGTATTCATTTATGAAACATACACTGGGATTCATAACTCTAGTGGGTGAATCAGACATGAGAAGAATACTGAGGGTACAGTGAGGAGGGGCTCCAGCAGAGGTATGCAGAGGAGACTGGGAAGACAGAAACACAGAACAATACAGTTTAGAGGTCAGGGTTGAACAAGGAAAGCCATCAGAAGGAAATGATAATTGAGCTAAATTTTAAAAGCATAAATGGTTTTGAAAAGTTCAGGGGAGGGAAAGCTATCCCAACTTTGGAGGAGGCCAGAATAAGCAAAAACAAAAAGTGGGACAAAGCCTCATCTGCAGGGGATTGTAAGCACTCTGATACCAGTGGAGAGTAAAATGGCATCTCTGTATGAAAGGCTGGCTTAGTTATGCTTCCTTTTCTTCAGACATCACTTTGAAAAATCCTGATGTGGGTTTAGCTGGGTTATCACTCTTTGAAAAAAAACTGTGTAAATTAAGGTTTTAAGTTCTTTTTGATTAGGTTGCAATATCATCATCAAGACATTGCTGTTCTGGGGGCACCTGGGTGGCTCAGCTGATTAAGCAATTGCCTTAAGCTCAGGTCATGATCCTGGAGTCCTCATCTGGCTCCCTGTTTGTCAGGGAGTCTGCTTCTCCCCCTGACCCCCATTCTCTTCTCATGTTCTCTCTCTTTCTCTCTTAAATAAATAAAATCTTAAAAAAAAAAAAAAGACATTGCTGTTCTGGTAGAATTTACTTACCAAGGGACCCAACTGGTTCATTAGATCAGTAGACTTTGGCACATCAGTGAATTGGTTTTCAAGGTATATGAGCAGGCAGGTGGTGGTGATTATATTAAACTCGACATCTATGCCAGTCAATTAATTATTGGCAAAAGCAAACACAGGTGCCTTGAGATAAGGGACAATATATTTTCTGTCCTCTTAACTAGAAGAATATTATATATACCTGTGGATGATAAATGGGAAGTAGTAGAATGGACAACGACTGTATAAAACCAAAAATAAAATAAAAGAGTCCATAATTCTTGATATATGCATTGGAAACAAAGTAATTTCTGGTATTGTAAAATCTTTTTCCATAAATATCTGTATTCTGTACACTTATATTTATAGTAGAAACATTTTTAAACCAGATAAACTTGCTTTACAACCCATCTTTTTGATTGCTCACTTAAAATGATACTGTGACTCTAGTCATGGAACTTCCAAAAATGTTATTAGGCCTGTAGAATTAATGTGGAAGAAAGGATCCCCTTTCCAGAAACTCTTCCCAAATGCCAATGGATACTCAGTGGCTGAAGGTGCAGTTCTGACGGCCAGCCCCTTCTCTTCATCTCATGTGTCATGCTTTTGAGACAAAATGCTGAGAAGTCAAGCCACGCTTTTACATGATAATATTTAAAATTATATAAAATAGGGAGCTGTCACCCAATGAGCTCTTGTTAAGAGTGAACCGCTACTACTTTCAGTCCTTCCTTCCTTTCTTCCTTCCACATTTCAGGAGTACAGTGCAATAGACTTCAACATCTGTTCTAGGTTTTCTGTACCTTTTCTTAAGCTTGAAATACAAAGTCTATACTTGTGGGGTGTTAAGGTTTTCTAGATCTCTGTTTCCCTAACTATAAAATGAGTGAGTTGGACAAATGGGATCTATGTTTCTTTTCAGTTCTAAAATTCTGCACTTTATCTTATGACAACCAAAAATTGCCCTCATGAAGATAACAATTATGTATGTGGTATTACTTATGGATCATTTCTAGATATAATCTGTGAGTCATGCTGACAGATGCTATGTCATTCCCATCGGTCCACAATATCTGCTGCCAGGTGAAATGTGGTGCACCATGGAGCATTTTAGTTTGCTAAGTAGATTTTCATAAAAATAAGAAAAGGGATCCTGAAGAAATTGCCTTAATTATCTGTCTCCAAAAACCTTGAATAATGCTCTAATATTAATCTGCTTCTAATTTTAGATTATTCAAAATGGACCACTTAATAAATATTTATCACCTGAACACAAATGTTGTAGATGTGTTCAAGGGAGTTACAGGAGACCAAACTCAGGATAAGTATTCAGTCCACAGGGTTTGGGGATCATGAGCAATTGTCCAGCTTTGTGAATCTCTGATGTCTCATCCTTTTATAAGTGGGCTTTAATTTAAAATATTCCATATGCTATTCTCAAATTCCCAATGTTGTAAGACCTTAGTTTGAATAGACATACTCTCTAATTTATTCTCTAATAGGATCATTTTACTCTTCAAAATTTCTCATTGACTGAAAGGAACGAAAAGGTCAGAACAAACAGCTGAGTTACAACAGAAGGAAGGAAAAAATATACTCGATGCTTCCATCAGAAGAATGTTGTTTTAGTGAAATAAATATTCACGAAAAATTAAGTTTTATTGAGAACTTAAACGCAGTCAGTAATGCTGAACTTAACACTTCCTTTAAAGTATGTGTGTAGAGCCAGAAATCTCAGATGGTGTGAATAATTACAAGATAATTGTGAACATTTGGACACTTACTATGCACTAGAGCTTTTGTCAGCACTTTGTATGTGTCTTCTATGGTCCTCCTCACAGACACCATGAGGTAGACATTAGCTCTTTCTTAACTATGGGATAACCAAGACTGGGAGATGTAAATAACTTCTATAAGGTCATATGTTATTGACTACACTTCTTCTACTCACAAGGACCATTATTCCTCTTTACCTTTTTGGACCATAAGTGACTCCATCATGCCAGCCCATGGAAAATTCCACGTGCATCACCTCTGGTAGTTGTCCACACAAACACATGCATGCACAAACCCCCAACACCTTCCCACATGGTCGGGGACCCTTGTGGAAGTGTCATGGCCAAACACATAACTGGACACATAGACAATGATATTTTTTCAAGATAAATAATTTCCATTTATAGCATTGTAATTAATATGAGCCCTTTTATCTTCAGTGAAATTCAACCTCAAAGTTGTAAAGAATTCTGTGTCATCAAATCATATGGTAAAATGGAACGTGATGGGAAAGTCTTGGATTTGCCATCATTCAACCCTCTCACTGAAAATGGAAATAAACCAGGTCAAGTGGTCACATGAGACTCAGTTTAGGTCTGGGCCAATGAAGAGTGTGTTTATTTTGTGATAACTACTGCATTCTGCTCCAGGGAGAGAAGCCATGCTTCCATCCCTACTGGACAGCCTCTAGGGTCAGGCCTTGGGTCTTCAGCCCTCACTGGGAAAAGGCTGCTCAGCAAGAGGAAAAGAGGATGACACTTTTGCAGATTTCCTGACTTTTGCTTATATTTCCTTTCTTTGAATCTGGGGTTGGGGAGAATTGCATGGAGGCATAAGGGTATTAATTTAGGAAACTTATTTCCTCACAGAATCAGACAGTGTTTCTGCTATTGATCATTTTCTGAGCATATCCCTTACATTCCTTGGTGGCTATAATGTGGAAAATGTGACCAGGCATCTTGCCTTAGGAGGACAGTGCTCTGTCTCCATGTTTTGCCTCTTCCAACTTGCTCTAGTAAGCTCCCTACAGACCTTTATTTTTCTTAGCTGAAGGCATTATTCTTTCTGTTACTCTCCCACTTATTTGCTGCCTCCTGATATTTATCTCTTCTTTCCTTTCCCTCCCTGCTCAATTACTCAAGAGCAGTCCCTGCAACTCTGTGTCTGGCTTGGTGCTATAGGAGCTGTTAGGAATACAGACAGCATGGAGAGGTGCCCCAGTTCCATCCACCTCTGCCACTGGACCATTCTTTCCCACTTTTTTTTTTTTTAATTTATAAAACAAACATGAAAATGTCCTAGAGTTTTGTTCCAACCTTCTAGAGCTTTTGTAAAGATGGGTGCTCTAAAACACCCAGGACAGCATCCAGCATTTCCCAGAACTTAGCTGGGTTGTCATTGTCACGGCCCTCAGCCACATCCATGCTCACTGTAAGAGACAGATGCAGGGGGCACATTGGTGGCTCAGTCTGTTAAGCATCTACCTTTGGCTCAGGTCAGGATCCCAGAGTCCTTGGATCAAGCTCCACCTTGGGCTCCTTGCTCAGTGGGGAGTCCGTTTCTCCCTCTCTCTCTGCCCCCTCCTCTCTCTTTCTCTCTCTCTCTCAAATAAATAAATAAAATCTTAAAAGAAAAAAGAAAGAAAGAAAGAAAGAAAGAAAGAAAGAAAGAAAGAAAGAAATACAGTCCTGAACACTTACACAGAAGAATTTAAGTTTGGTGCCTCAATGTTCTCATTCACAAACTAAAGCTGGTAATTACTATATCAGGAGCTATTTTCAGTACTTGAGTTGCACCAACTTAACATTTTCCTTACTTCTGAAGATGAATGAATTCTTCAAAATTGTTGCCACATTCTTTAAGAAATAGTCCACTGCTCCATTAATTAAAGTAAAGCTCCAGTGGTTTAAGTGAAACCATACTACTTCAAAACCTAAGTGTCAGCCTCCCTGATTCCTAAGAGGATATTTGGAAAATGACCTTGGGCTCTTTAGAAGCATCTGAGTCCCAGAAGGATACTTCTTGAGTTAAGTAGTCACCTTGCCCTGAGGGTCACTGGTACTTCTAAATTCAAGAAGCGATTTCTCTCTTGAAGATAATATGTTGCCTTTGAGAAAGATAGTTTGCACATCTGAACACAGTTTTTTTCCTGATATGTGATAACTGGTTAGAATTAGGTGACATTAGGGGAACTAGGGAATGCACAGTGAATAACAGACTGACTAAGGCATGCCAGCTTATTAGATAAAACTCTGTAGGACACAAATGAAATTTTCTCCCCTTTTTCCCATCTTGACAGACACTTATGTTTCCCTCCTCAGAAAGTTCTCAGTGTATTCCAGGAGTCCTGGCCCCCAGCCTGAGAACCATAGAGAGAGAATAAATGCAAGTCAAGCCCAAACCTTAGGAGGTCAATTCCAAGAACAACTACAGGACCCAGAGCACACTGTCAGGACAGAGAGTGTCTAGTCAGAAAAGTTTTGACAAGAACATTGCTGTGACTCTTTCTTTTTCTCTTTCTTTTTTTCTTTCTTTATTTCTTCCTTTTCTTCAGTGTGTAAGTGTGTATGTGTTTAACTTTGAATTTCTTTGGGCTCTTTGGGTAATTTGAAATGAATGCCAGTGTAAGGATGTTGACCCTTGGGGTCTTACTTTAGAGACATCAGGATCTCAGGTGGCAGCAATACCTATGGATGTGTTTCCAAATCCCTGTTCCATCAGACATGTCAGCCTGGTCGGTGGTTGCTGATGAAGGACATGACTGGAATCCAAAGACAGGTTTTAGTTCAAAGCTTGTTGTACTTCAGAGCGAGGGAGCCCAGAAAAACCTTGCCTCCCAAGCTGTCCAAGCCCATAAGCTTTAAATGCCACTTGATGGGTTTAAATTTCAATCTCCTACTGCTGAACTAGAATCCTCCTCTCACTTCAGCAAGCCCTCCTGTGTAGGTCAGGAGCAGTGTTCTCAAGTGGGTGGGGGAACCACTGAGACACCCCAGGGTACCTGCCCTGAAGCTCGGGATGGGGCAGGCTGGGAGCAGAGGAGGAGGCCCTGCCCAGCTGTGCAGTCTCCCTGCTCTGTCATTATGAACACTTTGAAATAACTCTTTTCCTTCAAGAAATCCTGACTTGTGCTGGCATTGTCAACAGATTTTCATTTGACAGAGTAAAATGATTGAGTTCCTCCTTTGTGCCAGGTGCTCTTCTGAGCACTTGGTATGACTTGAGCATTTAATCGGTAAAACAATGACATAATTCAAGCACTATTAATATCCTTTTTTGCAATGAGGGAACTCGGGTACAATTAAGTTAAATAACTTACTCTAATTGGTAAAGAAGAAATAGAAGATAAAAAGCCAAAGTTTGAACTTCAGCCCTAACCCGAACACGAACCCAAACCCTCTGTCTCCAGAAAACTCTCTTAACCCCTATGCTATAATGAACTGTTATACGATCATTAATATTATTTGGAGCCTAGCAAAAGCATTCAATAGAAAACAAAATAGGTAGGGATTACCTGATAATGAAAAATAAGACAATTTCATTAAATAGATTGATGAATTCAGCGAATGACCAAATATTATGGTTTTGAGCTAGTGTAATGAAGAAGGCATCCAAAAGGTGTAATTATCATTTATGCCTAAATTCCACAGAGTTTTCAGGTAGAAAAATGCTCTAGTCATTTAATGCTCTAGTCATTCATTCCAGTCTAGTCTAGGATTGGAAGAAAATGTATTTGTGAGAGTAACAAAAAATGGGGTTTTAATTTTTAAAGTTATATTGACAATCTTAAAAATGTTCTTTTTTTCTTATAAGACTTTATCTTGCCTCAAAGATGCCAGCAAACAAACATCTATCTTTTACCTTTGAAATAAAGTGCTGTCAAAATATTAAATTAGTTACTTAGCAATACGACTGCCAAGAACACAAATATTAGGTCTGTTGTACCCCAAAGACTGGCTAGGTGCAAAGGAAAATGGAAAACATCAACATTCAAAACGATTTCCCATGAACTGAAAGCTCATTTAGAAAATGATAGATTCTTTCCCCTTATGAGCCAAACACCAGCTGTAGGTCAATGGATATTAAATCTAACATTTAGTTTTATATTCAAACACAGTAACAACGGAAATCAAATCTGGTATCCACAAGAGGCCAGATAAATAAGACAAAGAGATAGTAGAACTCTGCATTTTGGGGATTCTGTCCATCCCCAGGATTTGGCCCCAACAACATTTAGAGCAGGCCCTCACATGTCATGTAGATGCTTAATACCTACTTATTGATTGAAGAAAGAAAGAAAGAAGTCATCCCAGCTGATGTCTATGTTTCAGTAGGTCCAGAGATACATTTCAAGATATTGATGATCTATACTACACAATTTTAGTTAAGCTGCATCTTCAAAGAGCATATGGAGAGGATAATGTACTTTTTATGTGTTTGGGTTTTTTTTTCTCAACTGACAGAGACATAAGTTGCTTCAACTCATTAAAGAATCTAAACATGTTAAAAAATCACTCCTTGATAAAAAAACTTCTCTCCAAAATAAGATTTGTTCAGGAATAGTGATTGGACTCTAAATTTACATCTATGTAAATTGGCCAGATTATTTAAGATGATAAGATTTCCAGTGGAAAGGGAAAAAAGGAATGTAACACATGAAGTCGTGGCTTTTTCTGGTGTTTTTTTTTCCCCTTTATCACAGTAGAGGGTGACTGCAGCACTTGTCTACCTGAAAGTATGTCAGCGCCGACTCAATTCAATCAGCATTACTCTGTTCCTTCTGCCACACGGACTGAATAATAAACTTTACTGTGTGTCTAAAGTTGGGTTGATTGCTTCATAGAAATATGTGACTGGAATATAACACCAAATCACTCTCTTGCCTATATTCTTTCATTGGACTCCTTTGTCCTCAGAATAAATCCTTAGATTCCTGGTAGTGACTTCTGAGACCCTCCATGCATACTGTCCTGACTAATGGTGTTACATCATCTCCTATCAATTTCCTCCTCAATCACTAAGCTTCATCAATAACCGTTTTGCTCACAATATTCTGTTTTTTCCCTCTTCAGTTGTCATAATTTATAATCAGATATCTATTTGCATGTTCTTTTGCTCAGTGTCTTTTCCTCCAGTTGGTAAGGGAGAGGAACTTTTAGGGTGTGTGCTTGTTAAATAAAGGAAAGAATGACTCCTGACTTCAAGGACACTTGGAATGCAACGGAGACACAAAACATGAAACATAAACCAGAGAATTATATAAAAGGACAACATTCTCTGACTGCATTGTGAACATTATGGCAATTAAGGACAATGGGTGATCTGAACTGTAGTTTTTGAAGCAGGTTTTTTAATTTTTTTTTAAGATTATTTATTTTAGATTAGCAAAGGGAGGAGTAGAGTCACCACTGAGCACAAAGCCCAATGTGAGGTGTCTCAGGACCCTGAGATCATCATCTGAGCCAAAATCAAGAGCCACCCAGGTACCCCTTGAAGCAGGTTTTGAATGGAATTAAGCCTGAGTGGATGAAACCAAATGAAAGCCATCTGGTGGGGAGGCATTTTAGTGTGGAAATGGTTCAAGATAGAGATGAGAATTGCCTACGAGGAAAGAAGAAGAGCTGACCAGAGCAAAAAGATTGTGTTGGACCTGATTAACCCTTTGGCTCCCAGAGCATTTAGAGCAGATGTTGTTCTTGAGCCCTCACCTTTGCTCAAAATATGGACCACAGCACGGGTCTGATGGAGTTTAAGTTGTACACATTTCCCTGGACCCCGTTAACTCCTCTTCTGAAGAGATTTGGTAGAAGATTTTGGAGAGATTTGGTAGAAGAGTTTGAAAAGGAGCTCAACACATTGCTCATATTCACCTACCTCTGCCTCTTCTCTCTTTGTCCCTTCCTCCCCAAAAATAGAAACTGTGTTATCTCAAAGTCATGAGACAATCAATGAGGTACAGTTGGCTTTATCAATGATGCACTAAATCATAAACTACAGAAAAAAATATGGAATTGAAGGTGCTGGTTGTTGAAACATCCATCAAAGTTTGTTTTCACTCTTTATCAAGTCCATTGGCTTCATTCATTTTGTCCCACATGACTTTCCTCCGGCTGAAGTTAATACGACTAATTCCTTCACTCATTCTTGGCTTACATAAGAGTTTAATGACTATGTGCACATTTTGAGGAACAACTACAGTAGGAGTTATCAGTTTAGGTCTTTGTATTAAATATTATCCTGTTTCTTCATTTATTTGTTCTATAATAAATATTCCTTGATGCTGAACTATACTAAGTGATTAACATCTTAGTGGAAATAAATTTTTCAGAATTTTTTTTTGTTGTTATAGAAAGAATTTTGAGGGAGTCGTTCACTTCGTCACTCACTTCATTCATGTGAGGGGAACCCAGTGAGTCTAGAGCATCGGGCCCTCACATGAACACTGTGCTTACTCAACTCACCATGGAGGCAGCCACTTTAAATGGGTGTTGTGTTAAAAGAGCACCTGGAAGACAACATATGGACCATTAGACACCAGCAAGCTTGGTACCCAATGGCTCCCTCTCTCAGACTTTGTATTGCAGCAGACAGAAGTGCTGCTCTGAGACATGGCAGCCCTGACAGCAAACAGCACATTCTCAGGGTTATTTCATACCTGCCCTGTGGATGGACATGGCTCACAGCCCATTCTCTACCTTTGAAACCACATTCATGTCCAAGCATTTGAAATTGGTCTCTCCAGGGCACACAGCTTGAGTTAACAAGTCCTCCAAGTGGTGTTCAAAGACACTCATTCAGTCTTGGCCAAGCTCCATTTTACTGTCAGGATACTAGCTTCAGGGACAACTTCCAGATTCTGTCAGCATCCATCCAGTGTGCCAATGAACCACACTGGCTTACAGGGGTCCTTCCCATGTGCCAGGCTCTGGGTGAGCCCAGGGATGAAGGATGAGCAGACAGAACCCCCTGCCACAGCCAGTAGCATGCATGCTTCCAACTCTGCACCCAAAGCTCCAGTGCAAACCAAGTCTAGAGGAAGGAATCCCCCTAGAGAAAGAGATAACTTATTTGCCGTGTTGCTCAAAGTGGCTTGTTTTAAAATAAATCAGTCTGCTTAACATGAACAAACAGTTTAAGACTCCGGAGTCAAACTGGTACTTTTATGATTTAATACTTTTTCTTTTTTTCCCTGAATGCTTTACATTGTGTGAGTTCCCTCAAAGTTCAAGCTTTTGCTTATTATTCTGGAAAGGGGAACAAATTCTTAGAATGTATTCAAAGGCCTTTTAATAAATATAACCATTGCAAAGGATTGTCATCTTGGCTGTCCTAAATTGAAGTATCTTGTAATACATGGAAAGTTTATCGGTGGCCATGAAGTTATACAGTGTTGCCTTTGTCTTTGGGTCATAGCTTTGGATAAATAAATTCCCTTCTCTCTTTTTCCTCTTAATATGCATTTTCTCCCCTTAGCCTAAAATGTTTTTAAGTCATCACAAGGTGTTTCTCCCGAGTTATTTCCATGTATGTCATACCTACTTCAGAATTACTGAAATAGTCATTCTAGAACATCATTGTTTATGTATCACCCCCCCACTTCCAGAAAAACTTATGATCTTTAAAAAAAACTTTAATACATCACTATAAAAATGTAACAAATAACCTCTTAAATATGAATAAAAGTATAAATCATTCTTCCTATATTTCAACAAAAAAGGCTAAAATGTATTCTCCCCCCTCAAAAGATAATGGCACAGAAACATTTATTTTTCTTTGCTCCTCAGATTTGTCTTTTAGTAGTTGAGAGCAGATGAAATCTTTTATCACTATATTTAGACGTCAACCAGGCAGGTCGGTGCCATGGCAACTGCTGCACGAAGAAATGTTGGCAAGGGAGGCGCAGGCGTACTCTGAGGAGGTGCTTACTTAGTGCCACTTGAGGGGGATGAAAGGTCCTGTCTGGCCAAGGCTACATGCCCGACTGCTCTTGGACCCCTGCAACAAGGAGAGGTGTGAATACCACCATCACTCTGTACTGTGGGAGTCTGAGAAATGGCTGAAGGATGGCTGCAGAGGAGCCTCTGTACCTTAGTCCCCTCACCTGAGTACAGACTCCTCTGATCACCAACAACGCTGCCTTGTCCTTAAGACTCCTCCTCAATTTGAGTCCAAGGATTATTCTAGATGCTTACTTTATAACCAGATAACAATAAAATAAGTTTATTGCCATACATTTGTATTCATGTTTTTCCTGCACTCCTGAGGGTAAGAACACATGCGGGGAACAGGTTCTTCCTGAGAGCTTATCTTTGGCCCAATACTATTTGAAGCACTAAACATAAAGAAGTGATAGAATTGGCAGGGTCTTTGCTTTCTCAGAGCTTAAATTCCTAGGGGAGAGATGGGTGATGGACTACAATCATAAATAAGAGCAGCACATGTATAATAGACGTTCATTTAAAATGCTATATGTGTAAGTGATGTGAGGACTAGCACATGAGGCAGTCCTCATACAAGGGGGCAAGGGTGGTCGATGGAGAACCCAGGGAAGGCTGCTCTGAAAGACAGACACTTGAGCTGAGACTTGAATGATGAGACCAGCCACCGAAGACCTGAAGAATAAACTTCCAGGGGAGGGTAGGTGCAAAGGCTCTTCAGAGAGAACAGCCCACCATCTTGCAGGAACAGAAGTCCAGTGTAGTGGTAGAGCAGTGAGGGCCAGGCTAATACCAATTTGCACTTGTCTAATCTACCACCCACATGCTCTTCAGAAGAACTCACAGCTTCAGGCACCCCCCAGACAGAGGTGGAGTCCCCAGGAAGGGGTGTCCCCTGAGATCCAAAAGGAAGAGAGTTGGTGTCACTACAGCGACTACTTATGCCAGTGCCAGGGTGACAATAGTAGAGCTCCTTGTTCATGCCTTTCTTGTTAGGCAGTCCTTTTTCCCCAGGACTCAGTTAGAGCATGTGGTGACCACACCTGGAGACAAGCTGAAGAGAAGGCAGCATGCCTGACTTCAAGTTGCCCTTTCCTCTCAGGGATCCTAAGCTTCTGGCACCGTCACTTCCAAGAGGAAGACCCTTGAGGTGAATTCTTTTTTTTTCTCATATGACGGTACTTCCTACCAGATTTCCACAGGTACAGCTAGGGCTAAAATTTGAGAAGTTAGGGTTCAACTTGGGTTCAAGTTGGCTCTTTATTTGAAAGTGCTTACTTACCTGCCATTCTGTCTTGGATACGCTCTCTCCCCAGCACTATTTCTTTTTTAAAGATTTTATTTATTTGACAGAGAGAGACACAGTGAGAGAGGGAACACAAGCAAGAAAGCAGCAGAGGGAGAGGGAGAAGCAGGCCTCCTGCCCAGCAGGGATCCCAGTGTGGGGCTTGATCAATCCTAGGACTCCGGGATCATGACCTGAGCCAAAGGCAGGTGCTTAATGACTGAGCCCCCCAGGCACCCCTCTCCCCAGCATTACTGAGAAATATGCCTTATATAGGTGAGCTACATCAACTGGGCCACAGAGTCCCATGAAGCTTCTTAGAAAGGGGTGTAAAGTCCATGTTTTTCCTTTCCTAAGGGTGAGGGCTTTCTCTTCTTATTTGATTATAGCTGGATTTACAGTGATTTGGGCATATCTACACTACAACTGTCTCTAGAAAAACAAGCTTAAGAAAAATCAAGGAGTCTTAGAAAAATGCAAAGGACTATGGGGGATAGTATCTTAGACTAGCCATGTTGCTCTACTCTCCATGCCTAGTGAGAGATAAGAATTAGAAACCAAAGCACTGATTTTCTTTAAAAAGAGGTTAAGAGGGGTGCCTGGGTGGCTCAGTGGGTTAAACCTCTGCCTTTGGCTCGGGTCATGATCTCAGGGTCCTGGGATCAAGCCCCGCATCAGGCTCTCTGCTCGGCAGGGAGCCTGCTTCCTCTTCCCTCTCTCTCTGCCTGCCTCTCTGCCTACTTGTGATCTCTCTCTGTCAAATAAAATAAATCTTTAAAAAGAGGTTAAGACATGTAAGCAGGGCACATAAGGAGCTATAGTTCTGCAAATATGTTTTTCAGTTTAAAATTTGTTCTGTTTCATATGAACTCACTATTCAGAAGGAGGAAATGGATCTTCCTCTTTGAGATACTAACCCTTAAACCAGGGAGGAAATTTATTATTTCTCACATTTAATAGGAACTGTGGAGAGATTCAGGACATTTGGCAACCTACTTAAGAAATATTATGAGAAACGTACGAAGCAGAAAACACTATGCTAAGACTTTATAGTGGCTGGGCCCAAGCAAGGGCAAAGTACCATTGCTTGTTTATTCACTTAATGCACATTTATTGATTACTTCTGATGACTGGTATTCAGTTCGTAGCTGTGTTAATCACACTTTCTCCCAGGGTTTCTTTTGAGAAATAAATGAATTAAAGTTACTTAACAATACTTGTTAACTGGTAGGGGGTTAGTAAATAATTATTTTCCTGTCCCTTTTTCCAACCTTTTCAAGATAACATGTACTCTGTTTAATGTTTATGACTCTTAAAATAAAAACAAAAACAAAGCGAAACATTTCCAATACCTATCCAGGTTTATATTCTATGAGCTTCATGTCTGGAACTCTTATTACAAAAATGGTATGTTAGTCTGCTTGGGCTGCCATAACAAATTACTACACAGTGGGTGGCTTACACCACAGAAATGAGCTGTGTCAAGGTTGTGGAGCTAGATGTCCTGGAGCGAGGTGCCGGCAGGGTCGGCTTCTTCTAAGGACTGTGAGGGATGGATCTGTTCCAGGCTTCTTTCTTTGGTTTGAGGAAAGCTATCTTCATGTTCCATGGCATGTGCCCTCTATTATGTCCAAATTTCCCCTTCTTATAAGAACACCAGTCCTACTGGACTCAAGTCCACACTAATGATCTCATCTTAACTTGGGTAATTATATCTGCCACAGTGCTATTTCCAAGTAAGTTCGCATTCTGAGTTACTGGGATTAAGACTTGAACATAAGAATTGGAGGGAGCAGGGAAGAGGGACAATTCAACTCAACACAAGAGATATTGTTTTATTCTGATTTCAAACTCACCCTGTTCTGCTCTCCCTTTTGCTTTTTCTGCTTTCCTAAAAATCTTCCTATTGAAGACTCTCACAACCTTCAAGTCTGATTCAATGCTCACTTTCTCCATGTAGCTCTTCCTGATTTCTCTAGCTGGAGAGGAATTAATTTTTTAAATCTTATATGTAATTATTTTACTTTATTTTAAAAATTATTTTATTTGGAGTGCCTGGGTGGCTTAGTGGGTTAAAGCCTCTGCCTTCGGCTCAGGTCATGATCCCAGGGTCCTAGGACTGAGCCCCGAATCAGGCTTTCTGCTTTGCAGGGAGTCTGCTTCCTCAGCTCTCTCTCTCTCTGCCTGCCTATCTGCCTCCTTGTGATCTCTGTCTATCAAATAAATAAATAAAATCTTTAAAATAATTATTTTATTTATTCTAGTACTTATTTTCTTTATAATTAATATATAGTACTATTCAATCAATAAATACTTTGACTGAATGAGGTTGTTTGTGAAGATTCTTCTTCCCCAAAAGCTATAAAGTCTCAAAATGAGGGATCATCTTTATACTTATTTTTCTAATAAATGTTAGTTGTTGTTGTTGTTGTTTTTAACACAGATCCTTGTACATAGGATGTTAACAGAGAAAATGCTCAAGTGGGAAAAGAGATTATTAGGGAAAAGAATACCGAAGGAGGACACTTCCTTGATAGACCTTTCATGGTACTGAGGCTAGTTCTTCATCTTTTTAACTTTGGAAACTGATTCCAACAACAAATGGAGAGTGGTTTCGTCTTTAAGATAAATGCATGCATGTGGTCGATGGATAAAATCAGAACATCGATTTACTAATTCACAGTGAGAAATGAACTGTCATACACACTGAAGGGCAATGTCTCTTGGTTAGTTCTATGTGGGAAGTCAGATATAATCAGAAGTTTGCTGGATGAGCATGGAGTCAGATCAAGGGAAAATCAATAAGTGATTTGAATATTTAATGGCACCAGACTAAGATAGTTTGGTGCATTAATCTCCACAGTTTTGATTATCTTGCCAGTGGAATAACATATTTGAGTCTAGTGGCTTAACACACAGGTACTATCAGTGTTTGAAAATGTCGAGCTATTCTTTCTCTTTGTGATTACCCTGTTTCATAATCTTTGATGATAACTTCCTTTTAATATCCAAACAAAAGTACTTTATGGCTTCCATATGGCGTGACTATAAAAATTTTCAGTTATTTCTCAAATTTTTCTGAGAATTTCTTGTCCTCGTTATCATTTATTATCGCTCATTCCAAACTGCTTCTCCTAGAATCCCCTCCTCAGTCACTTCTTGCCAACTTACTACTATCTCTGTGTTGTTTTGTCTCTCACTCATCGTGCTGAGATCTAACACCTGTGTATAACCTTCTCTTTAGTTCTCAGAAAAAGAGGAACACTTAACTGGCCTGGTTAAATCGTTTTCTGGAAATGTGTGTCGTAAGGAAATTTTAAAAGAGGGAAGGTGGGGGGAAGCTAACCAGCCTGACCAGCTATCACTGCTCCCAAAGATTACTGGCCATGGTCCATCACAGACCATCCCTTAGTGGTAATTTCTGCACTACCATGTTGCAACTCCTATCCTACTCTAAGAGATCTCGATCTTCTCTCCTTGCTCCCAAACTCCCAAGCTACTCCCAAGCCTACACATAAAAACAATAGCAAAATCCTTTATTATGCCTAGGTGGCTCAGTCCATCAGGTTTCTACCTTCGGCTCAGGTCGTAGTCCCAGAGTCCTGGGATTGAGTCCTGCATTGGGGTCCATGCTCAGCTGGGAGCCTGCTTCTCCCTCTGCCCCTCTCCCCACCCTCTCTCTCTCTCATTCTTCTCTCTCTCTCTCAAATAAATACATTTTTTTAAAATATAAAAAAGGGACAAAAAATAGACAAACACAGAGAACTGGTGGTTGTCAAAGAGAAGGAAGGTCGGGGGATGAGTGAAATAGGGGATTAAGAGTACACTAATCTTGATGACACTGAGAAATACATAAATTGTTGAATCATTATATTATACATTTCAGCCTAATATATCACTGTATGTTAAGTTTACTCGAATAAAAAAATTTAAAAATATGTAGTGTTAGATGCTTAAGAATTAGAAATGCTTTGTGTAATTTCTCTATTTTATGTGTCAATTACCAGATTTGTGAATTTGGGCAAACTGTTTACCTGAATCTCTGTATGCTCACTAGCCAGAGAGAGAAAATCAAATCAGCCTCACAGGGAAGTTGTGAGGATTAAAAGATAAAAACGGGTACAGAGTGACATTCAAAACATATTTGTTCATTTTTCTCTTCTTTCTCCTGACAATAATTTATTCTGATTAATCTGAGTCTGTGAACTGTTTAGATTAAAATACAGATTGGCAGGGGCACCTTGGTGGCTCAGTCAGTTAAACACCCATCTTCGGCTCATGTCATGATCCTGGGGTCTTGGGATCCTCACCTTGGGCTCCCTGTTCAGTAGGGAGTCTGCGTTTCCCTCTCCCTCTCCTCCTACCCCCATTTGTGTGCTCTCTAATTAAATAAAATCATAAAAAATAAAATAAAATAAAGTACAGATTAGCAGAATATGATAACAACGGTGTTTGCATCCTCATTTTAGGTGACCCACCATCTGTCTGGATACTGTAAAAGGAAAAACAACTAATGCACTGAATTGTGGTTTTCTTGGTTTGGAAAGCACCTCTTCCAGGGGATTTATGCTGAGAGGTTCTCGTGTTTAGAGCAAGTTTTTTTCATCATGGAAACTCTGGGCAACCTTACTCAAGCATGCCCCTCTTAGAAAGACTTATACACCCCGATGTATAAAATGGTTTTAACAGAAGCTGTCAGGTTTATCTAACAAAGAGAGGAGGTTGGAACTTACGACTCAGCTGTAGCTGAGTCAGCGCTTTCTCTTAGAATGAAAGTTTTGTCTGGCTTCTCTCAGGGTGCGTGCAGAAGAGGATTTCATAGTTGCTAACCAGGACATAACCTCTAGCACGTGGACGTGTTTAGGATGGAAGAAATTGTCTCTGTGCCTTTGTGAACGTCGGATGTGAAAAGGGGGCAAGGCCTTGCTAGCATTTGAAAAGGTTGACTCTGAGGGAGGGATCCAGGAACACAAAGGCATTGTGGTTTCTACCTCAGACCTGCTCTGCAACAGAACAGAATATTCCCTGGTTACACTAAAAAGCACAAGTGGTTTGTTCTTCCTTTAAAAAAAAAAAATCATTCCTATAATTATTATGTTTGTTAATATTTTTCTAAAATAGTTTTTGAAGAGAAGTGGTCTAGCCAAGCATTTTTGTTGCCATTGCTTTTGGAGAACATCATAACTATTTCCATTTTATAGCAAACAGAAGAGCTTGGACTAGGCTCAGCATAACAGGCAAAACTACAGTCAGCAGAACTTGATTTTTATTTCCAATTTTGGAGCTTACTTATTGAAAGAACTTGGGAAAAGAGATAATACAGACACGTCAACAACAGCAAAACTTAGATTCTTTGAGTTATAGCAACTGAGAGTCATGTGAGGTCTAATTGGATGATCCATGCATGTAAAACTTATCACAAGGCCAAGCATCACACACAAAACAGACTCTTCCTGCATTTTATCTCGTTTAATTAGGAAACGCGATTGGAATTTAAGTCTGGAAATTTATTAGATCCATTCAAAAAGTCCCATTGTGATCCAATTGCAAATAGCAATAGGCTTGCCTCTTCGATTTTATGATTTATTTATATTATAAGAAAAAAAAAAGAAAGTATTTTGATGCTTTGCATTATAGCCATAGGACAGGATAGGCACATTATAGCCATAGGACAATAATGTGGTCTGCTAGCGTTTGTTAGTATTTGCATTGTTATCTAACTTTTGATTATCTAGCTTTTATTTTATTACCTTTTTTTAAAGGATGTGAATCCTTGTCATCTGCTTATAGCAAATTAATTTATTAACAATGCTATTAGAAATCTTGAATAAATCAATAGTTTAGAAAGTAATTTTTAACACAATGGCTATTACAAACTTGGATACAAAGTATTTTGTGAACTACGGAATCACAAAGGACTTTTGCTGACTTTATCACAAAATCAAGAGAGGAAAAGTTGCATTTTGTTGTATACAGTTGTATCTCATTATAATTTAAGTAATTGCCTTGGTGTTAGAAGTATCTGATTAATTCAGACACATCCAAACCAGTGAGAGCAATAATTATGTAAATGAAGCATAAATAATTAAAAATGAAAAATAGTGAGTATCTAGATCTAAAGCTTTTCAAAACATTGTGTGTGTTCTAGAACCAGCTCATTATGCAAGAGTGTCTAGGAGGGTAAAGTTAAGTAGAAAATCACATTGTAGACTTCTCAGTTTAATCTTAATCTAAATGATACTCAACTGCCTAACCACAAATGAATACATATGCTCATTATCATTTAGATACTGTTTTGCCAAAACATTAATTTGGATTTCAATCTCCTTTTCAATTAGAAATCCATGAAAACAGAAATGTAAATGCCTTGTCACTAAGATACCAATATAAGAAATCAGGTGAGGCATATGTCACCTCCACCAGTATCGTGTCAGGTCATTTAAATCTAGTCATATGTTGGCTGTTATTATATATGTGAGAATTGCCTTTTCCAGGGAAGTCTTTTTACATTTTCCTGTGTTACTCAAAAATGGAGATATGTTTAGAGTACATTATCCAGTCAAAATACACATTTTAATTTATTTTAACTTCTTTTTGGTCCTTAAGTTACCGTCTGGTGTAAGTTAGCCCCAAAAGAAATATAGAAGTTTTCAAAAATAGCTCATTTTCCCTAAATGCCTGGCTCTCTGCTTTCAGGTAGAAGCAATATAAACACTGGAAATTATACTTTGTTGGATGCTATGCTGCCCAGATAAGTCCTTGATTGAAATAAAGTGAAATGTATTTCCTTTACCTGAATTTTTTTGGCTATCACAGTTTTTATAATGAAGACAATGTTTATTTTACATTTATTATATCTCTCCTTATATAATTTGGTCAGAAAGCTTGTGGAGGGTTGCCTGGGTGGCTCAATTGGTGAAGGATCTGACTCTTGATTTAGGCTCAGGTCATGATATCAGGGTTGTAAGATCAAGCTTTCTGCTCCACTCTGCACTGGGTGTAGAGCCTGCTTAAGATTCTCTCCTTCTCTCTCTGCCATCTGCCCCTCTCCCCCATTAAAAAAAAGAAGAAGAAGAAGAAAGAAACAAAATATGTGGAAAATATGCCTGAAGTTTCCAGAAGAACCAGCACACGAATGTGAAAAATTTGGGCTAAATATCTCTTATTTGAGGGAATGTCTGCTTCAGATAAATGAAGTTGTAATACTATTCTATATTCCTGCCATTAAGTACAACATAAAAGTATGGGCATTATATGTATAACAAACAAAAGGAGACTAAAAGGTAGAAAGAAGGTTGACTGTGGACATTGGGACTTGATGAAGATGAATGTAAAAATGAACTCTCTGCCTTTTCTTTTGCTTCATACATCCCAGACTGAATAGTGGAGAAATGCCAATGGGCACAGACTAAGAATAAAATAAAATAAAATATAAAATTTAAAAAATCCTATTTTTTTTTTTGGTCACATGGGCAGGAAAAGGACAGTATACCAAGACAGAAAATTTTCCAAGCAATAACTATTTTACTTTGGCCAAGACCACAGGAAAAAAAAAAAAAAAGATATGCAATTCTTCTACCCTTCCTACCAAAGACTGAATGGAAAGTCTAGATACTCACACTCTCCAGAATGTAAATACCTCAAGCTCCTTAGACAGGGTGATATCAGAAAAGAATGAGTAGCAAGTCAAAACTTTTGCCTCTGGGACACTTGGGTGGCTCAATCAGTTAAGCATCTGTCTTCAGCTCAGGTCATGATCCCAGAGTCTTGGGATCAAGTCCCGCATCTGGATCCTTGCTCAGCAGGCTACTTGCTTCTTCTGCCTGCAACTCCCCCTGCTTTTTCTCTCTCCCCCTCTTTCTCTCTCTGACAAATAAATAAGTAAAGTTTTTGGGTTTTTTTTGTTGTTGTTGTTTTTAAAGAAAGAAAGAAACAAAACTTCTGCCTCTGCTGGATGGTAAAGAGACCCCTTCCTTGCATGGAGTGTTAGTTTAGAGTGTATTAGGATCCTGAACTTCCATCTCATCTGGTAGCAATGAGGTCCTTTTCCTCTTCTTCTCTGAGGTGATATCAGAGGAAGAGTAGTGGAGAGTCAGAGCTTACTCCAGGAATGAAGCAATAGGGTATCACTGCAGACCCTACATCAAAAATGTAATAAGAGAATATTATATACAACTCTATACACACAAATTTGACAACTTAGATGTGATGGAGTAAGTCCTCAAAAAAAAAATGTCTTACAACTCACCCAGTATGAACTAGATAATTTGAATAGTTTTGCCACTATCAAAGAAATTGTATTTGTAATTAAAGACCATCTAAAAAGAAAAGATATCTCCAGGCCAGACAGTCCTACTAGAGAACTGAGTTAAAGAAGAATAAGGAAAAATTAGTATCAGTGTTACACAATATAATCTTCCACAAAATAGAAGGGTGACATTTTCCAATTCATTTTACGAAGCTAGTGATATCCTGATGCCAAAACCAAAGACAGTACAAAACAAAGAAGAATAAAGACCAGTATCACTTACAACTATAGATGCAAACATGCCTAATAAAATATTAGTAAGTATAATTTAGCAATATGTAGAAAGAACAATGATTATATCTTAACAAAATGGCATTTAGTTGAAGAATATAAGACCAGTTCAATATTTAAAGATTAATAATTCAGTCTTCCATATTAACATAAAAAAAATCACATAATTCTATCAATTGATGAAGGAAATCATTTGACAAAATTCAACACCTATTTATGATTAAAATATCAGAAAACTAGGAACAGATGAGAAATTCTTCACTGACAAAAAACATCCAAAACACCCCCTATAACTAACATGATATTTCATGATGAAAAATTGAATGTTTTCTCCCTAAGCTGGGAGAAACAAGTAACAAGCAAGGAAGATCAGTTTCATTACCAGTTTTGAACATAATATTAGAAGTGCTAGCCACTTCAATAAGGCAAGAGAAAGAAATAAAGCCATAGAATTTAGAAAGAAACGGGGGAAAACCTTCCCTATTCACAGAGAGCATGATCATATATGTTAAAACAAACACAAACAAACAAACAAGAAATCTACCAAAAGAAAGAAAAAAACTTTTAGAAGTAGTAGTTGAATTGAACCTCATCATGGGATTCAAGATCAATACAAAAATACCAATTCCATGTCTATACACTAACAATGAACACATGAACCCTGAAATTAAAAATACAATATCACTTACAATCTGCACCCCGTGGGAAACTCTATTTAATAAGGGTGTGTGCTTTGGTGAGTGCTGTGAAGTGTGTAAACCTGGTGATTCACATACCTGTACCCCTGGGGATAAAAATATATGGTTATAAAAAATAAAAAATTTAATAAAAAAATTAAAAAAAACAAAGATATCAATTCTCTTTAAGTCGATATACAGGTTTAATGCATTCCTATTGAATTCATAGCATTTTTTATATAGAAAAGATTATTCCAAAATAATGTATGGTAAAACAAAAGAACTAGAATAGCTAAAGACAATTTTGGAAAAGAATAAACTGTGAGCAATCAGTCTACCAGGTTTAAGACTTTGAGTAATCAAGACTGGGTGGCATGGGTCAAGCAACAGATACCTCGAACAATGGAACAGATCATACAATCCAGAAATAGCCCCACACACATATGCCCAACTGATTTTTAACAGGAGTGCCAAAGTGATTCAATGGAGGAATAAGAGACTTGTTGACATATGGCAATGAAGTTTTGACATCCATAAGCAAAAAAAAATGTGTGGACTTTAACTTACCTTATAATACCTTATAACTTATAAATACCTTATAACTAAATACGGATCATCTATTTAAAAGCAAAATATAAAAATATAATATGCCTAGGGGCGCCTGGAGGGCTTCAGTGGGTTAAATGTCTGCCTTCAGCTGAGGTCATGACCTCAGGGTCGTGGGATCGAGCCCCACAACGGGCTCCTTATTCACTGGAAGCCCTACTTCTCCTTTTCTGTCTACCTCTCTCTCCTCCCTCCCCGTGTTCCTACTCTCTCACTCTCTCTCTCAAATAAATACATAAAATCTTAAAAAAAAAAAAAAACCCTATAATATGTTTAGAAGAAAAGAAAAACTAGAGGAAAAACTTCAGGACCTTTTGTTTCACTAGAGTTCTCAAACATGAAAAACATAATTTATAAAAGAAAAAAAATGATAAACTGGGCTTCATCAAGTTCAAAACTTCTGTTCAGCAAAAGACCTCTTAAGATGATGAAAAGATAAACTACAGATTGTGAAACAAATATTTGCAAGCCATGTCTTCTTAAAGGAATCATATCTAGACTATATAAAAAACTCTCAAAACCCAGCAGTAAAAAAACAGAAAACAAACAAAACCGATTAAAAAATGGTCAAACAGCAGATATATGGAGAACAAATAAGGGCATAAAAGATGTTCAGCATCACTAGCCATTAGACTATGGTGAGATCTCACTACACATCCATTAAAGAAACTAAAATAAAACATATAGTGACAATACCAAATGCTGATGAGGATGAAGAGAGACTGTATCACGCATACATGGCTGGTGGGGATTGAAAATGGTGCAGCCGTGTCAAAAACTAGTTTGAAAGTTTGTTAAAAACACTAAACACAGGCACCTGGGTGGCTCAGTGGGTTAAGCCTCTGCCTTCAGCTCAGGTCATGATCTCGGGGTCCTGAGATCGAGCCCTGCATCAGGCTCTCTGCTCAGCGGGGAGCCTGCTTCCCCCCTCTTTCTCTACCTGCCTCTGCCTACTTGTGATCTCTCTTTGTATCAAATAAATAAATAAAATATTTAAAAATCAAACAAACAAAACACTAAACACATACTTAACATGTGACCCAACAATTCCCCTTTGGGGCATTTATCTAACACAAGCTAAAAATGTTCTAAAATGGGTGAATGTTTAAACAAACCTATACCATGGAGTATTCCTCTGCAATACAAAGGAGTGCACACAAATGAAAAGACATGGAACAACCCAAATAAGTCTCAAGGATATGCCAAGTGAAAAAAATCCAGCATAAAATCTTATCTTATAATTTCCCATGTCATTTCATTTGTGTAATACACTTATAATTACAAAATCCAGAGATGGAGAAAATTTTCATGGCAGGGGTTAGAGTTGGTGGGGTAAGGAGGCGAGTGTGACTACAAAAGGGAACCCCGTGGGAGAACTTTGCCTTGATGCAATAGTTGTGTATCTCACTGCACTGTGGTTACACAAATCAACACATGCAACCCCATGACAGAACCATCTACACACTTTGTTCCAGTGTCAGTTTCCTAGTTTTGAGATTGTGCTCTTTGTAACAGGTAACCAGTGGGGGCAACAGGGTGAAGGTATGTAGTTCCTCTCTGTGCTATCTTCGCAATTTCCTATGAACTTATATTTACTTCAAAAACAAGACGCCTTAAAAAAAAATCCTAATTTGCCTCTGATGCTCTGTGAAACTCGCTGTCTAAATGACGCCCCGTGTGGCAGAATCAAGGAACCCTTTAAAGTATATGTGATTTTTTTATTGAGAGACTTGTCCCCGGGTGATAATTTGGGTCACTTCCTTCTAGGTTCTTACCCCTTTCACTAAAGAATGATCAAAGAAGTCCCACTTGAGGTGATAAGTTTGGGAAGCAGCATCTGTGTTTCTTCATAATTTTATAATGCAGAAAAAAGCAACAATGGATACTTTTAGTTGTTCTATATATAAAACACTTCCTCTTTCTTTTAATGGAGACAGATGGATTGAGTCCCTACTGAGTGGCCATTAAGGGAAGTACTGTCTGGTTCATGCATATCTAGTTGCATAGAATATGGTAAATGATTCTGAAGCTAATGTCCATCATCTAATACATTTTTTTTCAAGGTAGTATTTTGGGTATATTTAAAAATTCCTGAAAGCCATTTATTAATCCCAGATTTAATTCTATTTAAGTCAGAATTCATTTAGTTTTTGCTTTAGAATTAGTATATCTAGAGCAAGTTTATTTTTTACACACTTTAAGCTTTTGATATAATGCATAGCTAAATGCTATTTGGCAAGTCACTACTTCAACATCCTCTGGTGGTACTTTCCTGTGCCACGGAGGCTGGACCATAGAATGAAGAAAGACCTTCCACATCATCGGGTCCAGAGGTCTCAAATTGGTAGCAAGAAAGTATTCTCTCTTGGAGCATGACTATTTTTTAACAGGACTTGAATGTCTTTGGATGGGGCACAGGATATCCCCAACTGGCCACAGCCCAGCTCACTTCTCTGGGTGGCCTCCAGTGCCTTCCCACAATGCTTGAAATTTGCTTGAAATTTGAGTGTGAAACTCTTCCTCCTTGTTTAGTGTTCTAATGGATGAAAAAACAGAGCCCAAATGGGATATTCAGTTATTTTGTCAAGGTCAAATGGCTAATTCATTGCAGAGCTGCGTCTGAGTCCATACCTCAGTCTTCTTGTCCCACATTTACTCCACTGTCTTATACACACAGCAGGAATGTAAGAAAAATTAAAATAAAATAAGATGAAATACAAAATAGGTCCTCGTCGAGACATCCAGAAATTCCACATGTACAGAAGAATTTCTCTGTGTGTCCAAAAAATGCTTGCAGGAGCAGCACAGAAGGATACTCAGGCCGAGTTCTGAGTGATCTCTTAGAGCCTCATGTGGACCAAACCCCACTGTGGGAAACAACGTGCTTCTCTGCCAGCTCCCTCCCACCCCCACCCCCTGTCCAAACTGATTTTGTGCTTCCTGTTTTTCTGTGCTTGACAAAGAAAGCAAAAGTAACATGCTGTCAATGGATAGTTGCCAAAAAAGCAGAGTGGCCTTTAAATAAAAACACTTGCTTCAAATTCCAACTGCAGTTCAAAGTCGCCTTCCAAGCAGACACTGCATTATGCTAATAATATGCTAAATCATTAAGGTCTTCCTATTTGTCTATTGATTGTTTAAGTAGAATGTTATGACAGGGAAGTTTTGGGGCTAGGAGTATCGACCGCCTTCAGTGTGTTCTTAAGCAGGCAACTCTGGTGTATACATTACACTAACTCTGATAAATTGCACATCATAACTCATTTCATCTCCATGTTGCACTGGGACAGTCTTTGGGAACTTAAACATTCTTGAAACATTGAGAAAATATAGGGCATATAAAAATAATATTAAAATTACTTTTTATTTATTGAAGGGCTTCTCTGAGGCCAGAATAGTGTTAGGAGTTTTACCTGTATCATTTCTAATACATCATTGCTACCTATAAGGATTACTGTCTTCTTTGTACATTTGGCGGAACTGAGACTCAAAGGTGAAGTCACTGCTATGCTCTCTTGGCCACTAATGTCTATTATTAAGATTTGGACCTAGATTCACCTGAGTTGAAGTTCATACTCATACAAATGTCCAAATGTTACTTGATCATTTTTTTGTCTTTGAGCTCTGGGGCGTCAGATACATAGATGTTTTGGGTTTCAAACTTTTATTAAGTCTGTTCTCCTACTGGTGACAAGGTAAGGGACACTGGGGGCATAGGTGGCCCTTTGTGAAGTAGTAACAAGCCTAATTCAGACACACACTTAGCACCACCCAGTACCCAGTGCACACTTACTGCCTGTGTAGTGACAATCTCCGGGAAAGATAACAGAGGTGAGATTTGAAGGGGAATGAGGAGTTGGGGTTTAGAAGGGGTACTTTGACCCCTAGTAAATAGAATTTTCAAAAACAAGGATCAAGGCGCCTGGGTGGCAAAGTCAGTTAAGCATCTGTCTTCAGCCCAGGTCATGGTCCCAATGCCCTGGGATCAAGTCCAACATTGGGCTCATTGATCACCGGTGAGTCTGCTTCTCCCTCTGTCCCCCACCCTCCTCTCATGCTCTTTCTCTTGAAAAAATAAAGAAAGAAAATCTTTATAAAAATACAAGGATCATTTTTAAGAGACCGAGTTACAGAATGGTTTTCAAGTGGAGATACATGGAGATGTCTTAACGCACAGGAGGGTGGAGAAAGGGACACATTGAAGAGGAGGGAGAATTGGAATAGGGGCACTCAGAGATCCAGCCAGCTTAGAGGAGAACGGACTTGTCCCTCTGTGTACAGTTAGAGATAATGTAGACAATCTGTCCTTTAAAGAGTACTCTGGGGAGGAAAAAACCTTTGACATCAGAATTAAATTAGCTTGACATATTTGGAAACTAATCATGGATTATAAAAAGACAGATACACAATTGTTTAACTTCAGAATTTTGGAAATACTTCTATTTTGTGACTATATAGTATGTTATCTCTCTCTCCTCTCTTTCCCATAGAAAGTGGGATTCTTTAACCCTACCCCTCGTCCTGACTATGAACTTCCTTCTAAATTTTACCTTCCAAGCAGAGCACAGCTTTATACAACGGTTTGCTAATTCTCCATTCAGATATTACATGGACTAGCTTTCTGTCAGACAAAGGGAGCCATTATATTCCACCAAGTAATTAATAACAACATTCTTTCTGTCAACGGGGACTAATAATTTTCTTGCTGCCTTTCTAGAATACTATGCTTTGAGCTTCAAAAATCTGCTCTTGTTTTCATAATATTTTTTTCATCTTTAATACCTTTTTCTTATCCAGGTCTTCATTAATTAATCCTTCATACGCACGGCTCATTCGTTCTGAATGTGAGACTGCTCTCTTTCTTGCATTTTTTTTTAAGAATTTATTTATTTATTTGACAGCAGAGACCACAAGTAGGCAGAGAGAGGCAGGCAGAGAGGGAGGAGGAAGCAGGCTCCCTGCTGAGCAGAGAGCCCCGATGCGGGGCTTGATCCCAGGACCCTGGGATCATGACCTAACCTGAAGGCAGAGGTTTTAACCCACTGAGCCACCCAGGCACCCCTCTTTCTTGCTTCTATCACAAACTGTTCTTTTACGAAGCTTTGGGCTCTGTTCAAAGTCTTTCAAAATACTGTTGCCTCTTCTTTCCTTTTTTCTTTGTAACATTATTTACTTAAAGCGTTTAGAAATGAAATTGCAAGACTTTTCCCCAGAAGTGACTCTCAGCTGTTTTCCCTGGAGAACAATGGGCCATCAAAAATTATACAGAAAAATCCAGCACGGTTTTTATTTCAGTTCAAGAAACATTTGTTGTGTGCCTCCTACTTACTAAGTCATGTGCAGGGTACATAGAATCACATGATTCAAATAAATAGCACCAGAAACCCTCCCGTCGGGCATCTTTAGGGTCACGCTCCATAACCTTCCTCCTGACTCCTCTCCCCTCTCAGCACAGACTTCCCACTCTTCTCTTAAGAGAAAAGCAAACAAATATGCCCTGAGCCACACCCACCCCCAGCTACAACAGATGATCTCTGCTTCATAGGCAACCTTTAAACAACAACACATTGCATTTCCCAGGTCCTCTCCTTCCACCCCTGTCCAACGTTCTAACCCTTTTTGTTCCTACTTAAAAATATGTGTGTGTATATATATATACATATATATGTATATATATATATTACATATACTATATATAACATAATACTATAAAATATATATTATGTATATATAGAGAAAGAGCCTACCATTAAAAATCCACTCCAGTTATTCACCCTGTACCTATACATGTCTGTTTATAAATTTGCTTTCCTTACCAGACTGAGCCCCATGAAGACAAGGAGCAGGTTTTACTTATTAGGCTAAATCATGCAAAATTGCTGTTTAAATTGCCATTAGCTATTTTAACTTAAAAAAAAAAAATAACAGTTCTGGTTCAGCCTACTAGTCTGTATCCTTAGCACCAAATACAGTGTGTAACACAATGATGAGGTTCAATAAATACTGAATAGCTATGAATTAATACATAAAACATCCATGCTTTATGAACTTATTAAATGTTTGCTACAAACTTTTAATTGGCGTCTATATCTCAGAATCGATTAATCCTTAAATGATTTGTTCTCTAAAGCTTCAAGTATCAAAATATACTTTATTGGAAGAAACAGTTATCTTTATAGTTATAGAACATAAATATTATAACATATACATTCATATACTTATACCAAAAACATACATGAAGCCATCTTTAGATCTTTGAAATAAGACATACTTAGTTTGTAATTGTCATTCTATTACAATCATGAAAGTTGTAGTGAAAATTTGAAATTCATGTTACTACTTTGTGACAGTTGTTTCAATTTGTATTTGGACATGTTACTTTAAAATGAAAAGATAATGTCTTCTTTTAAAAGCAAATTTCTAAGTTATATTTAGCATAGTCCCCTGTGTTTCTGGGGTTTTTTTGTTGTTTTTTGTTTGTTTGTTCGTTTTGGGCTTTTTTGTTTTATTTTTCTTCTTATCACATAGCAGTGTTTAACTGTCGGTTGACCCTGATCTCTAGCCATTTTCCTGATCTGAGGAATTGAGTTTACCTTAAAAATTTCACCTTCAGAACCAGTAAAGACATAGGGACTTTCTCTCTAATCAGAAGCAAGTCTTGAGAAAGGCAGAAAGGCATTCCATCCTTCATTCTCTCTAGGAAATGCATTTGTCTTTGAATTAGTAATGTTTCCCAATTTTTTTTTCAATGGCTTGATCATGATCCTGGATGTTTTAGTTGTTGTTCTCAAGTTGTTGTTTGGGGTTTGTTTATCTGTTTGCTTGCTTGCTTTCTTCTCTCAGTCAAAATGGCATCACATTATCTTCTTTATCAGCAAATCAAATGTAAGCTAAAAGAGTTGAAAGAAAATACATCCAACACAGATATCAGGAGACATGGGCAGCTTTTAAGTCAGGAAGAAAAATTATCACCCAGGCATGAAAGCCAAATTCTTCTCCTTGGATTCTACCCCTGCTCACCCCAGAAATCCTGGGAAGTGTGATGGGAGCCACTTTCCCTATTGTGCATTCCCCTGGGGGGCAGAACATATTTAGGTGGATTTATTTGTCCATTTTCTGTGAAAAGCTGAGGAAAGCAGTGTACAGAAGTTCCAGCAAAAGAATTCATATAAGAGAAAAGGAAATTAATTATTAATCATATGCTGTGTCATATGTACCTGTATGTATCCACTTATACACAATGTAGGGTATAATGAGGTAATTCAGATAAGGATCAAAGTTCTGCTTTGGAAAGGAGAGTCCCAAGGACCAAGCTAAAGTTGAAAAAATCCTTGTCATTGTGCAAATTTCACATTCACAAAAGGTACAGTTATTCTTTTTGAGACATTTCAAAATGAAGAATGAACTTAACTTTCCCAAGGGTAAAATGTTTATGCAAAATTGTGTGTTGGAAGAAATAAAGAGTTTGAAGCCAAACGAGGTGGATTAGAGTTGAACACAATGACTTTGGGCAAATGGTTTGAGTCTTGGACTATGGCTTCCTCAAATGTAAATGGAAATAAGAATTCTTGCATCTCAGTGTTACTGTAAGCATTGAAAGCATTGAACACTTGAAAATATTTTGTAAATGAATATGTGAAAAGATGTTAACTATCCTAGCTTCTGCTTTCTGAGGAAGGAGTTAGCAATCTGTGTTTCATTGCCTGGCCTAAAAGCAGGTAAACAGGGGCTGCAGAGTCAGAAAGACCTTAGTTTGAATCCTGGTTGCATTATTGACCAGTGCGGTAATCCTTGGAAAGTTACTCATTGGGAGGACAAGAGGCAGCATGTGTAGCTAAGTGATGTGGCTCTGTATTTTGAACATCTATCACTTAGCAGTCTTTGAATCTTTGGCAAGTTATCCAACCTCAATTGCTACTTGTATCAAATAGGGATAATGAAGTTTCTCATAGCCAAAAGGAATCATAATAATGATGGATAATATTTCTTAGTTTGTTTTTTGAGAATGTGAATTATTCAGAACATGGATAAGCAGAACCTTGAGTCACACTGGGGTGCCCTGAGAACACAAAGTGTCTGCTTAAAGTCAGCATTCAGAGAAGGAACCAATATAAGGTTTTTTGTTTTTGTTTTTGTTTTTTAATTTTTCAGGATAAGCTTTTCAAGGCAGTGCTACTTTCCTTTCTATCCTTTCTTTTGCTATGACATTAGGAATTACAGCACTCCATCTGAAGGAAACCCAAAGAAGAGAGCTGAGTTATGTTTCTGAAATGAATAAGTAAGTTTGATCTTCAAAACTCACTAGACAATCTGGTGTAGGGGATGTGGGGGAAGGCCTTTTAGCAAATATGCAGACTTCTAATCTCCTCCATATGTGAGAAAAGCAAGCTGTCATATGAAGGGTCAAATGTGTCCATGGAGTTCAACAGACGAATTCTCACACGACATAGGCTGCCTATGACATAGGCATTAAAAATGATTAAGGCTTTTAAAGATACTTTCCTCTAGACCCCTAACTATGGATTGTTTTCAACAACCCTTGTAATTACTTTCATAGAGCACATAGAACACAAGGCAGAACTTTCAGGATTATAAACCCTATAGATTCTTCTCAGTGCCCAAGAAGAAGGTACGAGATGAAGTTTTATTTACATGCAATGGGATAGAAAGCCAGTTGCCCTCGACACTCAACTCTGCTATTTGGGGTCCACAGTGCTCCCAGCCCCCAGCCCAGGCAAGGGTCACCTAGTGACAAGCAGCAACACCCAGCTCCGATTGTCAAGGAAAGTGCAGACTAAGAGAGAACCACAAACCATTTTGTAGCAAAAAGAACTGGAGCCACAAGCCATCCCTGGCTATAGATTTATTTCTGTTTTTCACATTCTTTTTGTGACTAAAACCCAAGAGAGACATTGGATGCCTTGCTAAAACTCATTATGACTAGAAGTCTGTGCCATGAGGGCAGCTCTCTCTCCCTTTAACATGGAGAGCCAGCAATCTCTCAATGGATGTGGCCCAGCCAATTTCTCACTTTACAGAAATAAAATTATAATAATAATAAAGTAAGTGGTTATTTTTCATGGAAGATTGTATATTTGAAAAGCCCTCTTCTATACTATAGCTAATGTACTTCACAACGATTTCAGGGAATAAAGGTTATGCATAATAGAGGAGAAACATTTAGCCAAACTCCCCATATAAGGAATTCTTGGTCATCTGTCTATAATCACAATATATTTTGAAGGATATGGCTTCATAAAATTCTCTAGGCAAAGAAAAAGTCTAAGACTATGTTATGCTTTGGTTCCAAATCCCCTATGATCTTTCATGCTGGACCAATAAGGCTGGACCAAAACCAACCTTCAGTCTTTCTTCTTTTAATCCCCTTTCCCCTGATCTTACCATTGTTCTCACTTCATCACGGGAAGGTAAATTCATCTGTTCTCAAGTGCGAAGAGGACTCAGATGAACCTTAGATCACTGGTTACATAGAAGATTATTTGTGGGAGATAAAAATATTTCAAAATGGAAATATGGAGTCTAAACAAGACCAGGAAAGAAATAGATCATCCAGTGTCAGCAATTCCAAAGTCAAGAAATATATTCTCTCTCCCAAAGTGCCACCTCTAGTGTCTCTGTCCAATATTCATTGGCAGCAATCTATCTCAGCAATTTCCACAGAAATAAGATGGAGAAGATTTTGACATTCTTCATGCATGGAAGATCTTAATGACACCAATGTCCCATACAAAAAAAGATAACCACCAAATTTTTAGAAAATCTCTGTATCCCTCAAAGGCCAGTTTTCTGAACTTGTCTTGTCATGTTTGTATTCATGTTATACCAGTTTGACATTGCCCCAACTCATCTCTTAAAGATGTGCTTCTAATTAGGATATGAAACAGAAGTAAGAAACCCTTATTACCTCAGTAACAACAAAAATAACCCAGATTAAACTATGAACATGTTTCCTACAGAGCTAGCAAGAAACAGTGCACACAAGTGAGCCCGGATATACTGAAATAATGGAAAGAAATAAGCTCTTAATAGATCAGCCCCAAACAATGGCAGCTTCCATAAATAAGGCCAGGTACCTAAATATTGACATCATCAGGTGGAATTGGTTAACTCTACATAGAGAGGCATTTCAGAAATGAGAAAAAATTCAGTTGAACCTTAGAGTATAGGCTAGGAACACTGATAGCAATGATGTATGGTGACAGATGTTAACTGGACTTATTGTGGTGATCATTTCACAATATATACAAATGCAGAATCAGTATGTTGTACACCTGAAACTAATATTATATTGTATGTCAATTATATCTCAATAAAAAATTATAACCCAATTAGGTGTCAAGCTGAAAGCATTTAAAAAAAAGAAAATTTTTAATTTTGATAAAAATAATTTTTTAAAAACACACTTTAAAGTAGCAAGAGGAAATGACACATTCATAGAGATAACAATAAGAATTATAGCAGATTTCTAATCAGAAAGAATGTAAATTGGACGATAATGGAACAGCATCTTTAAAATGTTAAAGGAAAAAGTAATTAACAACCCAGAATTCTGTTCTATTATCAAGGAAAAATATCCTTCAAACATTAAGGTACAGTAGTGACATTCTCAAATAAATGAAAGCTGTGACAATTTATCATCAGCACACTTTGCACTTTAAGTATTTCAGATGGAAAGAAATTATACCATAAGGAAACCTGACTGTATAGGGGAAAATGTATATATGTATGTATATAATATAAAAGACAACTTCTCTCTCTCTCTCCCATTTTTGTTTCGTTTTGTTTTAGAGAAAGAGGGAGAACACTCACATGCCTTGGGGTGAGAAGGGGCCAAGGGAGAGGGAGAAAGAGAATCTCAAGCAGTCTCCACGCTCAACTCAATTTGTGGTCTCAATTTGTGGGACTTCATCTAAGGACCTTGAGATCATAACCTGAGCTGAAGTCAAGAGTCAGACTTTTAAGCAACTGAATCACCCAGGGACCCTGGTAGAGCTCATAGTTATTTATTTATTAAGAGTGAAATAGAAGACATAGCCATTGATCAAGCATTAAAAAGAAAGTAATTATAAACACCTTTATGCCACTAATTCTACAGGTTATATAGAATAGACAAATCCCTTGAGAGACAAAATTATCAAAACTGACATACAAAGAAATAGAAAATGTGACTAGCTGTCTATAAATAAACTTAATTTCTAATTAGAAACCTTTTCATAAAGAAAAATCTGAACCCAAATGGCTACTTTGAATAACAGAAATTTTAGACAAAAACTTTTAGAAAACAGAGGGGTTATTGCTTCCCAACTCATTTAATGATTTTATCACAGCCCTAAAAACAAAACAAAACAAAACAAAACAAAACAAAACAAAAAAACCTGACAGGGAACATTACAAAAAAGAAATTAAAGACCAACATTTATAATGAACCTAGACATATAGAACCTTTAATAAGTATTAGCTAATTAAATATAGCAATATATAAAAAGGAAATACATTATGTTTAAATAAGGTTTAACAAGGAATGAAAGAGTGGCTTAACAGTGAAACATCCATCGATGTTATTCACCACATTAACATAATAAAGGAGACAAATTATGTAATCATCTAAAGAGAAGAAAAAGCATTTGACAGAATGAAAGTTCCATTCATCCTACAAGTTTTCAATAAATTATAAATAAAAGAGACTGTCATTTTGATAATGAGCATGATAAAAGCCTACAGCTAACATTATACCTAATGGTAAAGACTGTATTTTCTTCCCTGTATTAGTCAGGGCTCTCCAAAGAAATAGAACCATTATATAAGAATTAATTATGCAGTTATAGAGGTTAAATTCTAAAATCTGCAGTATGTAAGCTAGGGACCCAGGCGACCTGATAGTGAAATTCCAGTCCAAATCCAAAGGTAAGAAAATTGGATGTCCCAGTTCAAAGGCTGTCAGGGAGTAAGAAAGAGCTGTTACTCACAGAAGACTCCGACTTTTTGTTCTACTCAGGATTTCAACTGATTGCATGAGACCTATCAACAGGTGGAGGGCAATATGCTTTACTCAGTCTGCCGATTCAAATGTTAATCTCAAGAAACACCCTGACAGACATTCCCAAAATAATGTTTGAATAAATGGGAACTCTGTGGCCTAGTCAAGCTAACACATAAAATTAACCATCACATCCCCTAACAAGTCAAAAACATTCCTCTTTTACCACTTGTATTCAACATGTAATAGAGTTCCTAGCCTGTACAATTAGATAAGAAAAAGAAATAAATGGCATAAAGCTGAACTGGAATGGAAAAGTAAAATTGATTCTATTTATTAGTGATACAATTGTGTATATAGAAAACACAAAGAAATATTCCAAAAAATTAAAAACTCATTAAAATTAATAGTTGAATTTATCGAGGTCATGAGATATAAAATTGATATGCAAAATTCATTTTATTTCACTGTACCAGCAGCAAACACTGGACAAATGAAGTTCAAATAAAACCATTTATGACAGCTTCAAGGGGCATAAAACAAGAAAAAAATCAGAGATGTGTAAACCTCTACATGGAAAACTACAAAACATTTATGAGAGAAATTAAAGAAAATATAGATCAATGGAAAGATACAGTATATTTGTTGACTGGAAGTTTCAGTATTATTAAGATGTCAATCTTCCCTAAACTGACCTATAGCTTCAATGCAATCTCAATCAAAATAGCAGCAGGCACTTCTGCAGAAATTGATAAACTGGTTGTACAATATATATGGAAAAGCAAAAGAATTAGAAAAGCCAAAGTAAGCCTGAAAAAGAAAAAGGCACGGCTTCTCCCTCTCTTTCTACTGCTCCTGCTGCCTGTGCTCTCTCACTCTGTCAAATAAATAAATAAAATCTTTAAATATTAAAAAAAGAAAAAAACCCACAAAGTTTAGAGGATCTATACTACTTCATTTGAGGATTCGTCATAAAGCTACAATGACCCATAGGATGTATGTTTGGTGAAATATTAGCCAAATAGGTGGAACGGAATAGATCTTGAAAATAGTCTCACTTAGAGTTAATTTATTTCCACAAAAGCATCAAAGCAAATTCAATGGAGAAAGGGATTTTTTTTTTTTTTTTAATTAGAACTACTGCGGGCGCTTGTGTGGCTCAGTGGGTTAAAGACTCTGCCTTGGCTTGGATCATGATCTCAGGGTCCTGGGGTTGAGCCCTACATCGGGTTCTCTGCTCCACAGGGAACCTGATTCCTCCTCTCTCTCTGCCTGCCTTTCTGCCTACTCGTGATCTCTGTCAAATAAATAAATAAAATCTTTTAAAAAAATTAGAACAACTGGTTAACTTCATGGAAAAAGTGAACGTTGACACTTTCATCACACCTTAATAAATACATGTATTCAATAAGAAGCATAGACCTAAATGCAAAATCAAAAAATAGATAGCTTCTAGGGGCACCTGGGTGGCTCAGTTAGTTAAGCATTGGACTCTTGATTTCTGGCTCAGGTCATGATCTCAGGGTCCTGGGATAGACCCCTCCTGTCAGTGTTTGTGCTTAGCAGGGAATCTGCTAGAGGATTCTCTCCCTTTCCCTCTGCCCCCACCTCAAATAAATAAATAAATCTTTTTTTAAGGATATAGCTTCTAGTAAATATAGGATGATACATTTATGACTTTCAAGTAGGTAAAGATTTCCTAGAACACTGAGAACAAAGAAGAAAAAAATAGTAAAAAATGGATAAATTAGACTGTATCAAAATTAAGAAATTTGTTTCTCAAACAATACCATAAAGAAATCAAGAGGCTGATGACAGACTGCAGAAAATATTTGCAATTATTGCATCTGAGAAAAGATTGGTATCTATATTATATTTAAAAACTAGTAAAAGCAAAGTAAAAAGTAATGTAAGAGTAAAAAAAAGGTACTTAAGTTAAAAGTACAAGAAAAACTTAATAAAAATTGGCAAATGCATGCTGGCGTGGCTTAGTTGGTTAAACATCCAACTCTTGATTTCAGCTCAGGTCACGATCTCAGGGTCGTAAGATCGAGCCAGTGACCGTCTCCAAACTCAGCATGGAGTCTGCTTATAACTCTCTCTCTCTGCCTCTCCTCCCCCACACATTAATTATTATTATTTTTTTAATGGCAAAAGACTCAGATAGTTTAGAGAAGATCTCTAAATGGCCAAGAAGCATAGGCAAAGCATATTGAGCAAAGATGCTCAATATCGTTAGTCATGAGCACCAGTGAAGAAGTTCTAACTAACTCTCAGCATGCCGCACAAAAACTGGTATAACATGCCCTCGGTATACTAACACCCATACGCTCAGTTTGGTTTGGTTTTGTTTTGGCAGTTGACAAGAAGTTAATTTGCTTTAGTGAAAATCCCTCCTTCCAGCCTTTCTATATAAATAGCTTTTCCTTGCTGTTCCAATGTGGTCCCCATGATCACCTCGCAGACCTGTTACTCCAGTATAACCCGCAGTGTCCTAACTAGTTACTGACTTGGTCTTATCTGCACAGTTTTTGTGTCCTATTTGCTTCTTGAATCTGATTAACTAGAATATTTCTCTTATGTGATGTCCCTTGACCTAATTTATGTGTAGAAGCACTACACCATTGGTTTCCAGTCCCCTGTGTGTAAGATACACACATGTGTGCAGAAAAGTCTCCTTTCAGGCTTGTAATACCCTTCACGTGGAAGATTAATGAGGGAAATCTTTATATTCTGTATAAAAACAAAATCAAATTTATATACTAAAATCATTTGTCTAAAAATTTAAGTTGTTTTCAAATAAAAAATAAAAAAGCAAAAAAAAAAAAAAGGAAAGATACATTGAGGGAAAGATACATTGAAACCACAAGGAGATACCATTCCCTCCCACCTGAATGACTAATTAAAAGACTAAAATCCCTAACTGTGGTTATTAGAACTCATGTATTGCTGGTGTGAGTATACAATGGTGCAATCATCTTGGAAAGCAATTTGCCAGATTCTTGCACATCTAAACACAGAACTTTACTAGGACAAAGTGGAACCACGTGCCCTTATTTTCAAGAAGGGACTAATGATGTTCATAGTGGCTTTTTTCATAGTTCCCTAAAACGGAAAGTCACACAAATGACCATCATAATTTCCTAAAACCGAAAGTCACATAAACGTCCATCAAGAGGAGAATGGAGAAATGCATTACAACATATTCATACAACAGTATTAAGTATTAAGAATACTTCTTAATAATAGAAAGAATGCACAGCAAGTACATGTGTGCCACCTTAAGAACATCATGTTGTGCAAATCAAGCATGCATATAAGGAATAAATCCTGCAGGATTCCATCTATGTGAATTTTAAAGAACATATAAAACTTATTTAAAGAGATAGAAGTAGGAACGTGCTTGCCTCTTGTGGGGGACATGTTTAGTGGAAAGAGGCACAAAGGGACTTTCTAGGCTGATAGTTGAAATGTAAAACACGGCTTTTTCCTCCTACATAGGGAAACCCAGTCTTCCTTACTATATGATTCTTCCATGTGTGTCTCCTTTACCATTCACATAAAACTCTACTTCTGGTCGGCAAACGTATGGAGGTTTATCCCCCACATGAAGCAATTCTCTGCCACACTAGGTGGGAGTCCTAAAATTTAATTCAATTCTGAAGCTTCTATCTGGAGATAGTATAAATCTCATTGGTTAAGTGCTCAATCCCACAACATTCCCTCTACACACACACACACACACACACACACACACACACACTTAGAGCATACCTATGCTTCTGACCAACTGGGTGTAGATGAGAGGTCCCAGTGATCTACTTTTTGGGTTCAATTAATTCACTAAAGCAGCTGACAGAACTCAGGGAAACACCTACTGTTACCAGTTTATTAAAGGATGTGATAGAGGATAGAGGTGAAGAACCAAAAGAGATACATAAGGAGAGGTCTGGGCAAATTCTGAACATAACAGCTTCTGTCCCTGTGGAGTTGGGTTGCATCCCCCTTCCAGTGTGGGTGTGTTCATTCACTTGGAAGCTCTCTAAACCCCTATTGTTGGGATTTTTATAGAGGCTTCTTCACACAGGCATGATAAACTATTTACTCCATTCCCAACTCTGCTTCCCTCCCTGGGAGATTGGGGGTGAAAATACCAAGCTTCTAATCATGGCTTGGGTTTTCAGGTGGCCAGTGCACATCCTGGTGCCCTCTAGGAGCCCACTCAGGGTTGCCTCATTAGGAGCAAAACATGCCTGGGAATTTGCAATGGTTTTGGGAGCCTTGTGTCAGAAACAGGGACAGAGACCAGTATGAGACATTTTATGATCAGTAAGAGTATTTCTATGTAGTAAGAGTAGTATTTCTACAGTAAGAGTATTTCTATGATCTCCCAAAGGTCTGTATCTCAATCAGAATGTGAATTACACAGGTGCATACATTCATCAAAACTCATGAAACTGTAAAATTGAGATCTATGCATTTCACTGTGCAGTAAATTATACTGAAATTAAAGAAAAAGAAAAAAAAATACCCTTAGATCACATCGTAGGCCAGGAACCCACTCTTATCACTGTTAACGAGTTATGCTCTGCTGGATCAACCCACAAAGTCCAGATGGAGTTGAGCAATGTGTACTGGACTTTAACCCTGTCCATAAGATAGAATAATGATGATCTAAGTTGCTTAAATTTCCCATCATCTGATAAACTTTTAGTCAGATCGAATTAATTCGTTTGAATCCTTTTGACTCCCTCTGATTAATTTGGAGAAATGACTGCTCCAAGCCACGTACAAAGCTTTTCCCCCTCTCATATTTTCCTTTTGCTCAGCTCTAGTCAAAGGATCCCGTTCTAACCCCTCCCGCCCCCCCACAATCTGAGATCTCTGGCTCAGTAGCTAAAATTTGGGTCAGTGTCCACTCAAATTTTCCAGTTCTTTGTGTGCCTTCAAAGGTAGAATAAGTCAGGGCACCTGGGTGGCTCAGTCAGTTAAGCGTTTGCCTTCTGCTCAGGTCATGATCTCAGGGTCCTGGGACTGAGTCTACACTGGGCTCCATGCTCAGTGGGGAGTCTACATCTCCCTCTGCCCCTCTCCCCTGTTTGTGATCCCTCTCTCTCATACTCTCTCTCTAATAAACAAATAAAATCCTTTTTAAAAGGCAGAATAAACCTACAATAACATAATTATATTTCCAGTGTTTCAGTTTCTGGAGCTCTGTGAACACTGCAGTAGATTACAACCACTACTCTACATCTATAAGATGTCAGAAGACCCAAATCCCAGAGCCTAATGGGACCTCCACAGTAGCAACATCCCAGGTGCATAGAAGAACCCTATAAAGAAGAACCCTATAAAGGTGTCTGGGTAGCTCAGTCAGGTACCCAGTCTGATCCTTGATTTCAGCTCGGGGCATGATCTCAGAGTCCTGAGATCTAGCCCTGAGTTGGTCTCCACGCTGAGAATGAAGCCTGCTTAGGGATTCTCTCTCCCTCTCACTCTGCCCTGCCTTCCACTGCGGTGCGCTCACCTGCTCTCTCTCTTTCTCTCTCTTAAAAAAAAAAAAAAAAAAAAAAAAAAAAGAAAGAAAAGAAAAGGAAAGAAAAGAGAAGAGAAAAGAAAAAAAAAAAAAAAAAAAAAAAAACAAAGCCTTATACAATAGTGTCTCCCCAGCACAGGGTTATTCCCAGAAGCCAAACCATGCTGCCTTCTAGAGCTTTATGCCATGATTAGCTGTCCAGGAGAATGGAGGCAGTGTTGGTAGGAGGAGGTGCATGGGGAAAAGGGAGAGAGAAAAAAAGAAAGGCATTTTCCTTTCTGTTTATCCCAGTTATCTAGACTCTCTCACCAGTGAATTTAAAAAATGCATTTGGGGGACATTTCCCATAAATAGGTTAACTGCAAAAATATTCCCACAACTGTGCAGACTGCCTCAACTGAGGAGACCATCTTCAGAAACACTGTTTTTCTGACAAACTTTAGAAATTTTAAGTTGAGGCAACACTAGCCCTCAGGTCTTCCCCAAGGCCTTCTTATTCTCCTTAGCATCCTTAATAAATATTTAAAGAACACTTTTTTAACCTCTCTCTTTAGCTTCTACTTTCTTGATACCTTAATCCTGAGTTGAAATAGACGTCTGGTCTGGAACACTCTTTATTCCTGTGAGTATTTGTAACAGAAACAGGGCTTTGCATTTCCTGGGAAAGGAGAGAGAAAGGAAAAGAAAACAATGTTTCATTCACCAATATCCAAAAGGCCCAACTGGATTGAGCCTCAGGATTTCCTCTTCAGTAGCAAGCCTGCCAGGCCCCAGAAGAGTCCCTCTTTTTGCTGCAGCTAGATGTGTTGATCCTATAGTCTGCCAGGTTGCAACTTCAGGCATGTACAGTAAGGCTGCCTCCGCCCACCTGTGAACCAGCTTCCCTCGGAAGCTTTCCTCTCCTCAACAAAAGTATGTAAATTAGTTGCACAGCTGCCTTTGCAGCTTGGGGATCCCGAGGGACCCAGCCTCCGGGGACCATGCTGAACTTCGGTTTGCTGAGCAATGCCAGATTTGTCATCAGGAAAAGGGATTTAGGAAGAAGACAGGATCCCAAATCCTGGATGGGCTAACAGGGCCACAGCACAGAATGTTCCTGGGAAAAATTAACACAATAGGGCAGGGAAGGCAAAAGTGTATGCTGTATTATCAAACCATAGCTTTAGCCTCAAATTTCTATCTGGACATGTCCCCTTGTGAGCCTGGTGGTATTTAAGTAGACTGGGAAAGCGAATTCATGGCCTGCGTGTTCTGCAGCCCCATGAGATGCCCCCTGCCAAAACTGATAATCCATCACAACCTCAGTCAGAATCCTTCCCCATGTAACAGCTGTGGCACAGGAGAGGAGAGCTGTTCACAACTTTGGAGTAGATTAAGAATACACCTAAGATGCCTGTTTCTTAGACTTTTTCCTGGCTTTTTTTTTGTTGTTGTTGTTCCTTCTTGTTCTTAGGTGGGCAGGACTTAGAATGAAGGAGAGCTCTTCTTTCCAAATAAGAGGCATGCTAAGCCCCTTTATAATCCTAGAAGAGAATTATTAAAATTTTTTTAAATTAGAGATACAAAAGTCTTGGGACCCACCAAAACAGATTTTTTTCCTTTTCTTTTTTTTAATAATCTTTTTTTAAAAAGATTTTATTTATTTATTTGACAGAGAGAGACACAGCAAGAAAGGGAACACAAGCGGGAGGAGTGGGAGAGAGAGAAGCAGGCTCCCCACAAAGCAAGGGATCGATGCAGGGCTCGATCCCAGGACCCTGGGATCATGACCTGAGCTAAAGGCAGATGTTTAAGGTCTGAGCCACCCAGGCACCTCCCAAAACAGGTTTTCAAGTAGAAATGTGATTTTCTCATGTTTCATCTTAACTGTACCCTCAGAGCTCCTAACCCATGTAAGACTTCTAACAAAGGATCGTGGTGAGAGAGGGGCAGGGATTAGAGTTTCTACTCCTGTGAGGACATATAACTAATAGTACACACTTGCACTGTCATCACTGTAGTAAAAATGATTGCTGTTATCTTCACTTTATGGATTAGGAAACCGAAGCTGAGGAGACACACTTACCATCTTGAGGTCACAGAACCAGTGAGAGTCAGAGCTTAAATGGAAAGTTCCCATATCTGTCCATTGTTTCACCCCATTCTTAGAAAATCCCCTTGACAAGATAACTAGGAGTCAGTAATATCTGTGGATGTGTGGTGCCTGGGTGATTCAGTAGGTTAAGCAGCCAACTCTTGATTTCTGCGGAGGTCATGATCTCAGGGTCATGAAATCGAGCTTCACCTTGGGCTCTGTGCTCAGTGTGGAGTCCTGGAATTTTCTCTCCCTCTTCCTCTGCCCCTCCCTCTACACGCTCTCCCTCTCTCTCTCAAATAAATTAAAAAATGTCTGTGGATCCTAATGGGCTGAGCTTACTAGGAGACTGAGGTGGTATGATTTATGAGCTAATGGAAAACCCCACCTCCTAACCACCCCACTCAACCCCAAGAACCAGGTGCTTGTAGCTCTATGCTAAGAGTCATCATTTTGGAACAATTGTTACTTACAATAGACTTTTTTTTTTTTTTTAATTAAAACACCTCCAAAAAGAATACACATCCTTTACCACTTCTATCTGAGCACTGCACCTTTCAGTCAGGTGGCTCTTTTCTGGCACAAGTGACTCAGTTTTAAGAGAGCACAGCTACCTACTTGAGCAGGAAAGAGACTGTCTCTTGTAAAAGGGAGCTGGTTTTGCAGTGGAAGAAAGAGATTTCCCCCTCACACCCAGGTACTGCAAGGCTGCCCTTCTCTTAGGTGGACATGGTTCAGCATAAAGCAAAGATGACTCATGCATTCCACTAAGTCAAGAAGACAATGTTTGAGCTCTGTTCCCCCATGGTAGGGGAAGGATTAGTCCTATTATAAAAACAGGGGGCTGGGGCTCCTGGGTGGCTCAGTGGGTTAAGTGCCTGCCTTTGTCTCAGGTCATGACCCCAGATTCCTGGGATCAAGTCCCACATGGGGCTCCCTGCTCGGTGGAGCCGGTTCTCCCTCTCCTTCCTGCTCCTACTTTCTCTCACTATCTCTGTCTCTCTTTCTCTCTTTCCAGTAAATAAAGATCTTTAAAATAAAACAAGGTGTTATTCAGAAGACACATTTTCTAGCTTATTACCTGAGTTTAACCTGCTTTTCTGATTCTTTCCAGCTAAAGTGCTAACAAATCTTATTTTTATATTGATTTACTTGTCAGAAAGTTCATTATGAACACTGAAAGGCCTGAAATTCAAGAAAAACAAAGCAAAAACAAAAACCTTGCTTTCTCCATTACTGATAAGAACAAGGAGCTGATTCTGGTGCTGAAATCATTCTTAATACCTAGAAGGCAAAAGACCTGGGCACACTGTGACTGGGTATGAAATTCAAGTGTATGCAAATGGTGCTGAAGGCATGGGAAGCGGTGACTGGGAAAGAGAACTCATCTGAACCTCTGCATGTCCCTGGTCGCAGGACCATTCAGACCCTTCCAAAGACCAATGATGAGTGTTGGTAAGCCCGTCGTCATAAAGAAATTAGCATCATACACAGAGATACCATCATTCTCTTCATTTTATGATTCATTTATTTTTATATATGCTCTTTTTAAAATTTTATTTGTTTATTTGTCAGAGAGAGAGAGCACAAGCAGGGGAAGCAGCAGGCAGAGGGAGAAGCAGGCTTCCCGCTGAGCCAGGAGCCCCATGGGAGGCTTGATCCCAGGACCTGAGCCAAAAGCAGCTGCTTAACCTACTGAGATACCAAGGCATCCCTCATTTTCTGTTTTAAAGAAAATCTGAGTAATGCTTGATATTTATGTCAACTATTTTTTTCCTTTTTTAAGAAATAGGATATTGGTCACCGAAGTAGGTACCTGAGTACAGGGAAAAGAACAGACTGGGTAAAAAGGACAAAGTTTTGACTGGCACGATAGAATATCGTGGTGATGGTGAGGGTTCACACTGGACCCTTAGAGTTAACTGTCCATGTGTTTTGGTACCTGCTCCAGTGGCACAAGTCCTGTTCTGTCCTTAATTCCTGAGCAGTTGCTGTGATAGTCACACAGGTCTTTGAGAAGTTTCTGGGGATATTTTCTTGGTTTCTCTCCCACATCAAATTGCCAATCAGTTTCCAAATCCTTCAAGATTGTCTTCCCTAATAAGAAATGTTTACCCTACAACCATATTTGAAGCCCATCTCTCCCAAAATAGACTAGGAAGGAAGACAGACGCAAAGACTGGTGAAGGGTTTCTCACCCTGCTAAAGTATTTTTATTTTTTATATTTTTATATAATATTTATATATTATATATTTTTAAGTGTCAAAACTCCAGTGAACAAACTATTGGAGAAAGAGGCCAGGAAGGAACATAAGGAATGTGGTGGGGGTTGACGGAAGCCAGGGAAGAGCACAAGTGGTGTTGGGACAGCACCAGGGTCTGATGCCTGAGGATGAAAAGCAAGATAATGACCACTTGCCCAACTTTGGTCAGAATGGGTTGTATTAATTGCTATAATCAGGACAGCCTATGGGATTGTGCTTCTTTTTTCTTGTTGATATGTTTACAGTACTTCAGAAGAGAGATTTTAATATGAAATATATTCCCATATTTTTACTATTAGAGTATGAGAATGAATCTCACATCTCCAGACTGAAAAGTGAGATGAGTTTGACCAACATGACCAAATGCAAAGCAGTTACTCTCTTTTATCCTTTCCTGTCACTGTTCTTCCTGTATTCCCAGAGCAACAATAATAACAAGGAAAATATCTGAGTACATGGACATTTTCTCAAACTGCAGTTCCAACTATGTCACTTTCTGGCTCCAAAGCCTTCACAGTACTATCCAAATCCTTTTAGAGAGAACTCAGCTTTCCTTTAGGCTTTTCTTTTATATCCAAACTAGACGACTTCGTGGTTTCTCAAGTTTACTCCTCCTCCATGCTACCAATCAATCTTACTCTGTCAAAATCCTGCTAATTCTTTAAGGTCCACCTCCAAGACACTTCGTGATTCCCTCTCCTGGATGTAAACTCTTCCTCTTTCTATCCCCTTAGAGCATTTGCCTGTGTCTCCATGTGTGCACACTTCATCTACTCTGCCTTGCTGCCTTATGTTACAAATGCTTTGTGTGCTGGCTCAGCCCATGTCTGAGTGTACATACCTCCTAGGGGAACAGCGGTGTCTTTACTGTGTGGTGCCCTCTGCAGGCCCTAACACTACAGACTGTACGACTTTGGTGACACCAAATGCCTGTTTGCTGACTGCACTTGTCAGATCATGACTGGGTGGGGACCTCATTGCTCTATTGACCCCACTTCAAAATTAAGATGTGTCAGTTGATAACTTAGAAAGTACATTTCTCAATGTTTAAAAAGGAGAATATGAACTCCGAGAGAAGACACAAAACATCCTGACATCCATCTATATGGTGCAGTCCTAAATCTGACCCAGCCCCCCCAAGACCTCAGCTGTGATCCATATGCACAATGGACTATTACTCAGCCATCAGAAAGGATGAATACCCAACATTTGCATCAACATGGATGGGACCGGAGATTATGTTATGAGAAATAAGTCAGGCAGAGAAAGTCAATTATCATATGGTTTCACTTACTTGTGGAACAATAAAGAATAGCATGGAGGACATTAGGAGAAAGCATGAGAAAATGAAGGGGAGGAAATTGGAGGGGGAGATAAACCCTGAGAAACTATGGGTTCTGAGAAACAAACTACAGATATTAGAGGGGAGAAGGGTGGAAGGAAGGGTGAGCCTGGTGGTGGATATTAAGGAAGGACCATCTTGCATGGAGCACTGGGTGTTACCGTATGATGACTAACATAACATACTAAAAAATATATATTTTAAATAAAAATTTATTTATTTATTTTTAGATAGGGAGGGAGTGCACAAGTAGGGAGAGAGGCACAGAAAGGAGGCAGAGAGAATCTAAGACTCCCTGCTCAGCCTGACAGGGGGCTTCACCTCATGACCTCAAGATCATGACTTGAAACCAAGAGTCAATGGCTTAAACCACTGAACCACCAAGGCACGCTCCAAGACCTCAATTTTTAGTGCTCTGACTTCTCTCTATTTTAACAGCCCTATCTCTTTCTATTTTAAAGACTGAGGCAGTCCACATTAAAACAAAAAGAAATCTGGGACAACTAGAGAGAATTATGTTCAGGCATAATGGTAAAGGACCCAGTACATTTTCCTTAAGGAAAATGTAACTGAATTGGAGCAATCCCAGATATCTATCAGTGTCTTTTATATTCAAAGATACTGCCACTGACTCTGTTGCTAAATATGTGGGCGAGGAAGGCTGGAAAGACCAGTGTGAGCAGCTGTCCTTTATACAGTGCATTTGAATTAAGGCTGTGCTTTCCTTAGCAGCTGTGGATGCTGTTTGCTGAGCTTGTTGCTATTTTTGATCCTGCTTTCTGCAAAAAGAAGACAAAGAAAAGAAAGAACTGGAAAGTCACACTGTCCCTAGTAGTCCTCATGTCCAGCTGTGCTCCAGCCATCTTTCCTGAGGCTCAGAACTGTAAAGCAGCATATACTCTTAGGTTTTCTGTTCCCCACTTTCAATTCACTTTATTGTGTTTCCTGTGTACTGAATCTGCGGGTCATGTATTAGCCTCACATCTGGAGTATCAGAGAAGTTGCAAGCAGGGTTTCAGTAGAGCCAGATCACTGGCTGCTTTCCAGAGCTTTAGGTTTTTTTTGTTTGCATCTAGGAATTCATTAATGGGTGTTGGCTCCCGTGTGACACTGGTTAAACCACCCAGAATGATGCATGTGAAATTTGAGGGGAATCCAAGTCTCCATGCCACATGACTTTAAATCCCCTGATCCCATTGGCTTTTAGACCTCCTAAAGCTTGACTTCACTTTACCCACCAGCTTCTTCACAAGCCTGGCCATCCCCTTGATTGGTGCCCTGAGATCCACTTATTGGACATCTGGCCTAACCTGTCCCCTCTAGCAGAATGTGATGACTGCTTCTGGATCTTAATGGGTGAAGAAAATCTCTGACTTCTTGCAGATGAATACATAACATCTATTTCCCATGAACTTACTCTCTGTCATTGTGGCTGACCAATGGGACACAATTTCTTGCATAATCTCTAGGCTCTAGACATTTATGCCCCTGGCCTACATTCACTGACATTTAAGACCATATACTTCTACCCACCAGGATCCTCCTGTGTCACTAGAATACTCTGTTCATTTGAGCCCATTTCCCCTTAGCCAGGCAGCTCAAATCTTTACTGCCTCTATATGTAGCCGTATTCTTCCCAACCACGAGGGATGTCCTAGCAGAAAGAAAAGACTTTATAGTATCTCCCTTTATACAACACTCAATGGAAATCATTCTAAAATATTCATATCCAACTTACAAACTATGATCCTCCAAAGTCAATCTTAGATCTCCTCCTCAAGGTGAGAGGCTCCATGACCTCAAGGTCACAAGTGTGGTGCTAGAGTTTTGTGACTTGGGTTCATTGTCTGGCTCTGTACCTTGAAGCTTACGACTTTGAAAGGTCTTTTTTCTCTTTTAGTAAAGTTATCTGGACGATGATAATAACAATAGTATTTACATCATCCAGTTACTATGAAACTTAAGTGACTTACTATAAATGCAATTTATACAAACAAATATAAATGAATTAAGCTATGGAAAATTCTCATTCACATAAACAATTTTATGTACAGCTTGTAAAAATCTATAAGATCTACCAAATCCATAGTTGTGCAGCGTGTTTTTAACTGGTCAGGATTTGGCCAGAACTGAAGAGTTGATAGATGATTTGCTCTAATCAGTTTTTTATTATCCACCCTTCCCTTTCTGGTTGAGATTTTGAAGAAATCCTTATCTTTCTTCAGCAGTGTAAAGGTCATGGGAAAAATATCTAGACTATATAGGTATCCTCTTCTACCAATGATTTTAAAATATTAGGGTAGACTGTCTAACTTTGGAAATGAATATCTGTATATATAATAGTGTTTACTAAAATATTAGCATGCAAAAATCCATACATTTCAATCAAATTTCACTGAGCGTTTATAAATGTACTTAAATATGCTTGAGTCTATTTTTTTTTCATGTGTTTTGTCATAAGTCAAATCAATGAATTACATGTCAGCATCTCTCCTTGGAATAGTGGTAGAAAAGTATATTTCTTATATTTTATGAACACAAATCAACTAGACTGTCATGATCACTTAGGCCAAGAAAACAACCACTCATGTTTATTAAATGCCAGAACTATGCTGAAATGTTAATGAAGAATGAGCTGATTCTGTACAAGTGAGAAGAATACAAAGTGCCATTCTTTGGGAAATACCAATACAAATTGGTATTTGTATTAGCAGAAATTTGGTTTAGTGAAACTGGATAAGTGACTTGTAATTTTATCAATGAAGTGAGTGAAGATCAAAGAGGTGAATATCATGGAGCTAGTTTTGTCTTTTGACCAAATTCATGGATATTCCCACTGCAACTGCCCAAGTCAGCAAAGAAGCCTTTAAGAACAGAAAATACAGTTAGTAGTAAGAATTCAAAATGGAAACCTGAAATTGTTATATGCTTACCAAAATCTCTGATATATTCGATGAGTCTAAAGTCTGAAGGTGATGGTGTGAGTTCTCTTCTTTAAGTCTAATCTACTCTGTAAACCTCTATTTTTCTCAGAAAAAGTAAAATCTCCCATGACTTGCTGTCTTACCTGGCCAGAGCATCAAGATCTACATCATTAGGTTCTGACAGCATTCTTTAATAGCATTTCACCATGGGAGCAGGAAAAATTAAAATGTAGAAATTGGTCTTGTGTTGCCTCATGTTGTTAATTTGATGTGATTCACTAAGCTGCTGTTTGGACTGTACTTTAAATGAGATCAAAACTCATCTGCAGAGTTTTGAGACTTATCCTTATAACCCCCACCATCACCACTAAATAACTTTCTAAAACATCTGTAAGCTTTATGCTATGGCTTCTGGCGTGGGATCTGGGGAGAATAATAAATACCTCTCAAGCAGGATTTCTCTATAACCCTCAGGCTAATGGTAAGAAGAAGTACACAGAGATTCTTTATCTATATCTGGATGGTTAACATATTAAAATATGTTCTCATTTGAGTATTTTTCTCCAATAGCTATGGCTGAATTTTTTTTTTAAGTAGCAATTATAGAAGTTCAGGGAGAAAATACAGTCCTTTATTTGCAATACAAATTTGTTTTGTCTTGGAGTGGAAACATCTTATAACTTGTATACTCATTTTTAATTACTTTTTTTTAAATTTTAATTCTAGTATAGTTAACATACAGTGCTATATTAGTTCCAGGTGCCCAATATAGTGATTCAATAATCTTATACATTATAGCAAGTGTACTTTTTAATCCCCATCAGCTATTTCAACCACACCTCCCCACCACTGACCTCCCCTCTAGTAACCATGTTTGTTCTCTATAATTAAAAGTATGTTTCTTGGTTTGTCTCTTTCTTTTGCTTATTTGTTTTGTTTCTTGGATTCTACACATGAGTGAGATCATATGGTATTTATCTTTCTCTGACTGACTTATTTTATTTAATATAATGCACTCTAATTCCATCCATGTTTTGCAAATGGCAAAATTTCATTCTTTTTGTGGCTGAATAATATTCCATTGTATGCATATACTACTTTTCCAGCCATTCGTCTATTAATGGACATTTGGGTTGCTTCCATATGATAGCTCCATCAGAACCTCAAGGAATGGGAAGGAATTCTGCAAAGAGAAAAGGATGTCATAATCAGAAGAAAAGGTGTAGGAAAATGTTCTAGGAAGACCAAAAATGACAGCTATCATAGTTTGGCACACTTGACTTTAGCTTTCTCACCTGGGGTAGCCTAAAGATAAGACCCATGCATCCAACAGACAAAATGTGGTGCTATTACTAATGATTACCCCCTTCTGTGTCTGAGGAGACACTACCACTTCCTCAGCACAGGGGTATTCTTTAGTCTTTGTCCCTTAAACAAGCCTCCCACTCTCCTTTCTGCATGTGTAAGGGTGAGTGCAGCTTTCCTGCCAATGGACAGAAGTAGATCTCAAAGGTGCATCTGGTAGAAAACAGAATGGCTGTCAGCAAACAGGTTATATACTTATTAAAACACAAGCTTCAGTGTCAGAGAAGATACAGGTTCAATTGACAATGCATTGGCTTTGCAACCCTAACTTTTCTGAGCTTCAGCTTCTATGAGAACCCTCATTGGATTCTTCTGAGGATTTACTGAAATAATATATGTAAAATATAGGGCATAACATGTGGGGCAAGCAAGCTATTAAAAAATCAGTAGGCAATATTGTTATCAAGAAAATTATTATTATTACTAGTATTATTATTGTTATTTCCTCTGCTTCTCAAACCGGAAATGAAGAGTAATGATTTAGGTTCCACCATCCCAATGAAGAGCCCATGAAGAGCTTAATGTTACAATGATTGATATTCACCTTTTTATGTAGGTGCACAAAACTGTCTCATACAAGAGTTTTGTATTCTCTCATTTAGTCTCCAAAGCCCCCACTGAGTTAGACGTCATTAATATCCAGTTTTTAGTAGAGGAAGATGAAACTCAGTGGGATTGTGATTTTATCAGGTCACATAACTGGTAAAGTCACAGACATAGGATTCAAACATGGGTTTTCTGACTCCAAGTTCTGTTCTCTCTTAATTATATCACACTGTAAAGACCTATTTTTCTGAGAGCCCAGCATGTGCCTGAGTATGGCCTTGCTAATCAGACAGCATAATGGGTAAGGGCAGTGGCCTGAGAACACCTTGAGAATTCTTATTAGGTTACCAAGTTTCAGACCATTTTTGCCAGGGATCATCTCAGAAGGTGATAATAGCTGGCAAGCTGTGACATGTTTCAGAGAAAAGAGGTAAGAAAAGTTAAGAAGAAGGAGGAGAAGCCGAGTGAAAGAAAGAACAAGCCGAAGATTGGGATGAGAAAAATAAAATCTGACTGATTAGGACTAGTAGGAAACCAGTGTTATTTTTTTTAAACTTCTTGCACTTTTTGGTAAAAGAAAACAGCTTGTCTTTGCCCAAAGGCAACACTTACTAGTTAAAGAGTTCAAGAAAGGAAAAAAGAAATAATAATATCTACTTTAGAAATAAATCAAATTAACTTCTCTCTTTGATCTTTAAGATTTCTAACCTTTGGAAGGGGATACCCTAAGGGATTTCTGTAAATGCTGACTTATTTTGCTCACTTAGTTTATTCCCCTTCCCATTCAAAATCCCCAAATTTTAACTTACATATCCAATTACTCAAAATATCACCCTGTAAAATACTTTATCTGTTATAGACACTGGGATTTAATTTTTAATTATTACTCTAAACCCAATTTTCACCTTCCTCCCATTCTCTCTGACATTCTCACCTTCTTTTAGGGAAGAGTTTTAAAGGTCTCTTGAAGGAGCAGCAAATACATATGCATCAAACACATAGAGTTGAGCTTTGAAAAATGTCCAAAGAGGCATCCATGAGATGAAATCACAAACCTGTCCTCTGGACTCTTTATTTTTATTTATTTAATTTTTACCTTTAGATTTTTTGCCATTCTCTTCCCTACATACACATGCAAAATTCAGAACATAAATGTATGAACCAAAGAAATGTTATATAGATTTTACTTACTCATTGAACCCAACAATATTGTCCTCAGAAGAGGCACACAGGCTGATATATATGATCTCCAAGGAGGACTATTTCACTCGAACCCAGAGGGAGATACCTCTTACCCAGTTTTAAAACAAATACAAACTTAAAATGGATGTCTGATTTTGTTATCAGGGTAATACTGACCACAAAGAATGAATTAAAATTGTTCTTTCTATTTTTAGGAAGGGTTTGAGAAGTATTCGTATTAATTCTTCTTTAAAAGTTTGATAGAATTCACTTGTGAAACCATCAAGCCCTGGGCTTTTTTTTTTTTTTTTTTTTTGAAACTTTTTTTTTATTACTGATGCAATCTATTTACTTGTTGCAAGTCTATTTAGATATTCTATTTCTTCTTGAGTTAGTTTTGGTAGCTTGTGTCTTTCTAGTAATTTGTCCATTTCATTTCTGTCCTATTTACAGAAGAAAAAGAGCTAAAGAAACTGGAAATCAACAACTTTTCTTAGATTTACCAGAGAACTGAAGTTACAGGCCAAACTTCTATCCTGTGCTTCTAGAGACAGACTAGCAATGCTGAGAATCTCAGTTTAGTGGAGTGGAAGCTCAGGAACAGAAGCCACCAGGAACCAATTCCAGGATAGGAAATCTAAGCCATAACTGACAGATGTTGGGGGCTCCAAGTGAGAATTAAGAATTCTGGAGAGACCTAATCATGAGAAACCCCTACACTTTTTTGAGCTTTAACTCCAGGAGCTCTACCAGTTTATCACAGTGAAGACTAGAGAAAAAACCTCTCATGCTTCCGTCAGGAGAAGAAAAAAAGGAACTGTTTTGAAATATGCCAGAACTTTCTATTCTTGAAAAGCCCTTTCCTCAGGAGAAACCATCACCAGAGCCTAAACTATTGGGGTTTTATCAGAGGCTCACTCACCAGAGAAGAGAAAACAGCCAACTCCATCCCCACCTGGCCCTCCTGCCTTATCCAGAGGGGAAAACAAACCCAAACAAAGCCTAGTAGCACTTGTGAACTGAGACAAAGTCACAGGACAATAGAAACTGAAAAAGCTGAAAAAGCTTAAAGAAATATATGTTTCCATAGAAATACCTTTTGTTTCAAGGATCCAAACTCTATTTAAATCTGCTCAATTAAAGCAATAAAGTCTCCTATTGAAGGGGTCAGACTGGTCTTATAAGAACCCAGGGTCAGGGGGAAAAAAAAAACATTCTGAGGACACAGACCCCACATGACCACAGAGAATTGTCTCTTTTCTCTGACTCCAGGTCTAGTCATTCTCCTGGCTCTAATGCCAGTTTGCTAAGTGCCCTCTTGCCTCAAAGCATTGAAACAAGGGAATATTCCTTCCCAGATATTGCATCTTGCTGCTTCCCCATTCAGGCTTTTGCTCAGTGTCACCTGTCAGAGATGCCCTCCTTGAAACCTGCTCTGCAGTAACACTTATCCTATTCTTTGTACCTATTTGCTTTACCCTACTTTATCTTTGCTCACATCACTTACCAACATCTCAACTTGTATATGCTCCTAGGTTTGTTTATCTTCCCTTTCTCATCTAGACTCCTTCATGGAAAGTTCGTAGTAAATATGTGTAGAATAATTGGATAAATCAATGATTGAGTGAAGAGCAGATACAAGTTGCAAGTTGGCTTTGGGGACTAGCCTCTCTGCCTCTCCTGTCTCTTGGTTTCTTAGCTTCTCTCTATGTGCTTGCTTCATTTTTCTTGTTCTGCCAGTAAGCTTCCGACTTTCTGCTCCCTTATTACATTGGGGACACATGACCTAGTCACAGACACCCTCCCCTGTTCTGCTGATAACTCTACTCAAGTGTTTATCTCCAACTTCTCCTTCCCTCTCTGTCTCTTAGTTCAGGGACAATATTTGTCCAGCAGGAGATTTCCTTAGTTTGTCTTGTTTTCCTGGGTGTTTTGTTTTTTGTTTGTTTTGTTTGTTTTTCCTGCAGGGGGTGGTGAGAGTTAATACATTGGTATTCTTCTAAGAAGGAGTTAAGGAAGTGGAAAGCAAGCATTTGAAATGTTTTTCCAAGGTAAGACTTCAGGGGAAAAAAGCAAAGCAAAGAAAGGAATAGTATTTATTTGTTGAGCCCCTCCTAATTGGCATATATTGTGTGCAGCACAAGGAATGTACATCATTTAACCTTTATCAAGCTAGACAAGATTTTTTTCACAGAAAGATGAACCTATCATCATGGAACATTAGACTAGAAAAGATGGAATGAAATGCAAACCCCAAAATCAATGTTTGTTCTTTTCTGACTTTTTTTTAAAGATTTTATTTATTTTTGAGAGAGAGAGAGAGAGAGTAGATAGATCCTGGAGTGGGGATGGGGAGCAGACTTGATCCCTAGACTCTGGGATCATGACCTGTGCTGAAGGCAGACACCTGACTGATATTTTACCTTTGGGTACCCACCCATGTAAAATATACATACATATACATATACATATAAAGAATGTAAAATATCCTTACATTCTTTACCAACATTCTTGGGGTGGTAAAGAAGGGCTTTATAAAGGGGGGGGGGCATTTGCAAGGAGGTAGGCTTGGCATTGCCAGATATGAGAGAAAGGCATTGCTAATGGAGAACAGAGGGAGCAAGTGGACACATGAAGAGGGAGAGGAGGAGAGGGAGCACCCTGGCTTGCCTGGAACACAGAGGGGACGGAGGGAGAAATGGGGCTAGAAAGTCACTTGGGATCTGATCATGTCAGGCTAAGGACTTTGAATATAATGGACCTCATACAGCTGGTTGTTATACATTTCCAAAAAAACTGAACAGTTCAAATTTTGTAGCATACATTTTAGAAATTGAGATTTCCTATTATTATAATTCTCAAAGTAGATAGGCTGTATTAGTTTTCCTAAGTTGTTATAACAAAACACCACAGACTGATGGCTTACAAAACAGGAATTAAGGGTTGCCTGGGTGGCTCAGTGGGTTAAGCCTCTGCTTTCAGCTCAGGTCATGATCTCAGGGTCCTGGGATGGAACCCCCGCATCGGGCTCTCTGGTCAGTAGGAAGCTTGCTTCCCCCTCTCTCAGCCTGCCTCTGCCTATTTGTGATCTCTCTCTCTCTGTCAAATAAATAAAATCTTTACAAAACAAACAAACAAGCAGAAATTTATTTTTCATGGGTCTGGAAGATGGGAAGTTCAAGATCAAGGCACCAGCTGATTCAATTCTTGGCAAGTAGACTGCTGCCTTCTTGCTGTGCTCTTACATGGCTTTTCCTCAGCACATGTGCATGGACAAAAAGAGAGAGATGGGGTAGGGGGAAAGGGAGGTAAATGGGGAGTGAAGGGGGAAAAGAGAATGAATGCTCTCTGGAGTCTCTTCTTATAAGGACACTAATCGCATTGAACCTTGACCCTACCATCAATGTCATGGTCATCCCTAAATTCCTCCTAAGACTCTGCCTCTAAATATCACACTGAGGACTTCAGGTTCAACACATGAATCTTGAAGGAACACAAACATTCAGTCTATAACCTAGGCCAATCCAAATAAAATAAGAATTTTTTCCTTCTTTAAATAACAATTTATAAAGATAGTTTTAGCCTTCCTGATTAGTACCTGTTTGCTGCATGAATCAAAATGCCCTACTGAGGGATCTGGCACCAGACGAAGCAGACATGGGAATTTATGCTCCATCTAACCCTGAAGGGGCCCTTCTTTGTAGTGTTATTCAGTTTTAACTTTTTGAGTAGTGCTTTCTGCATGTACAGAATATGAACCACTGCTCAAACCTGAAATGTTCCTCTTCAAGCTGTCCTCCTGGCTTTGGTGTCACCCCCAAATCCTCTCTGATCGGCTCTTCTGCCTGCCATCCAAGAGGTTTATGAACCAGGAAGAAAGCCTATGGCTCAAGAACTATCTCATTTATAGCAAACATAAAGCAGGGATTTTCTCTTGTCCTGAAATATCCAAATAATCCATCCCCCAAAAATGAAATAATAAATCTCTCACCTGGGCTCTTTGCTTTGCTTTTATCTTCAGCTTTATTTCTCAATCCTCTCAACCCAGCACCACTGGCTCAAAATCAGAAAGTAATCTATGTTGGAATGAAATACAGGTGGAAAGGGAAGAAAATGAGCATTTTCCAAATAGCCCTTCACCAGATATCCTGTCAGATACTCTACATGCATTTCATTTAAAAGCTTGAAAACTCTGCAGCCAGTGTATTGATCTCTTTACTACACAGATAGAAAAACCAAGCCTCAGAAAGATTTAATTGTGGAACTCACTCACTGGTCAGTCAAGGAGCCAGCTGAGATACCAGGGTCTCACGTTCTGCATTGGTTACCTGTGCTGCTGCTTATAATGATGTAATATTGAAATGTGCAGGATTTTAGTCACTTAAAATAGGGCAAAGTCTCTTAGCAAGCCTTAGCAAAGCTTTAAATCCCTCCTAGGTCAGAATACATCCCTCTCTAGAGGAGGAGCAGGTTTGTTGTGGGGGCTTCACCAGGCCCCCTACTCATCACCTATTATCACCAAGGTGTACCCAATGCTCATGAGCACTTTTTGGCCCCTCCAGGGACTCTAAAGTTCTCCAACCAAGGACCATTGCCCCTCTCTCTGGCATAATGCTTCTGTATATTCCTCCGGCATTCTGCCGCCACGCAGTTCAAGACTTTCTCACTATTTTGAACTACATATTCAAAGAAGTGTGTACATTGTCTATAGATTTTTAACAACAGTTCCTATATCAGTACCTGCCATTCTCCTACATAATAAGACCAATTAATATCTTCAAGGAGCCAGATATTTATTTCTGCTGTCGAATTCTACACCAAACATATCATATTTGCAAAAAAGAAAATAAAGTTCTTCACATTTCAACTCACCCTTAGACTTTCTCACATCACCTAATAAAACTTAGAGAAAAAGGCAGGTTTTCAACGAGTTATCTCTTGCATGTGTGGTTTGGATAAAGTCTTAGTAACCCGTGATTTTTTTTTTATTTTTTTTTTTAGTGTAACTAAAAATCCCAATTTAGTTCATCTTCAGGGCATGAGCAAGCTGATTGGGTTTCCTATAAAGTGGGGATTAGTCCTTAGAATTAGTGAGTATGTTTACTAACTGCCTCTTGGACTTCTGCTGGGCTGTTCCTGAGGCCAGCATGTGTTTTCTCTCCTCCACACAGGTGATTGACAGAGTGTGATGTTAATGAGCTCCTTGTTATGAAGCTTTGCCAGTGAATCTACTCTTTTATCCCAACATTTATTCTCCATGTACTTCTCTTTTTTTCAGTAAGCGCTAATTTTATCTCCCAGATTTCTTCACATGAAATTATGAGGGTCCCATAATTATTTATGAAGAATATCAAAACAATACATTAATAACATTATGGGTTTAAAGCTCTTTAATATGTAATCCATTCATTCATAATACTAAGTACTTTGCTAGAATGTTATGTAAATAAAGAACAAATAAAGACTTATGCTGTGAATTTGTAGTCTGTGTATATTTTTGATACACTCAAGTTAGCTCCTAAGTAGTTTGAATTAAGACCCTGTCCTTCCACTCAATGGCTCATGGTCCATATTGACTTTCAATAAGATGACATGAGAGAATAATGTTCAGATGTGGGGATACATTTTTTTCCTCCAAAAAATATTTCACTTGATCTATATGGAGAAACATGGTGATGCCTTAAATTAATAATGTTAATAGCTAAACTGGACTGGATGTTTGTTGAAAGACTTTTCTTTCTTCTCTATTAATTCCAGCTGTGTTCTTTGGGTGGGATTGCCTTCATGCCCCACCAAAAGGGTGAGCCTTGACTTAGCTCCATCGCTATGCTCCATCTCTCTGGGATTTTCTATGACTGAACACATGTTAGCATTTGGGCCAATAAGACTGAGATGCTTACTGAGGGACCTCTGGAAAAGAAACTGCCTCTTCTTCTTTGGAGACTACCAGAAAAAGGTAGTTTCTTTCTCTACATGGTGTGCTGTAGATTTAAGATCTGAACTGATGCTATGATACTACCAGGAAGGGAGTTGGTCCAGATCATGAAAATACATAAAGGAAGCCAATGTCAAGGAAATGCAACAAAAGAAAGCACAAGCTTAACAACCAGGACCTCTGAATTAAGCCTTTTATTTTAAATTTATTTTTAATTTATTTTCAGCATAACAGTATTCATTATTTTTGCACCACACCCAGTGCTACATGCAATCTGTGCCCTCTATAATACTTACCACCTGGTACCCCAACCTCCCACCCCCCGCCCCTTCAAAACCCTCAGGATGTTTTTCAGAGTCCAGAGTCACTCATGGTTCATATCCCTCTCCAATTTCCCTCAAATCCCTTCTCCTCTCCATCTCCGCATGTCCTCTGTATTATTTGTTATACTCCACAAGTAAGTGAAACCATATGATAACTGACTCTCTCTGCTTGACTTATTTCACTCAACATAATCTCTTCCAGTCCTGTCCATGTTGCTACAAAAGTTGGGTATTCGTCCTTTCTGATGGAGGCATAATACTCCATAGTGTATATGGACCACATCTTCCTTATCCATTCATCCGTTGAAGGGCATCTTCGTTCTTTCCATAGTTTGGCGACTGTGGCCATTGCTGCTATAAACATTGGGGTATACCTTCTTTTCACTACATCTTTATCTTTGGGGTAAATACCCAGTAGTGCAATTACAGGGGCATAGGGAAGCTCTATTTTTAATTTCTTGAGGAATCTCCACACTGTTCTCCAAAGAGGCTGCACCAACTTGTATTCCCACCAACAGTGGAAGAGGGTTCCCCTTTTCCACATCCCCTCCAACACATGTTGTTTCCTGTCTTGCTAATTTTGGTCATTCTAACTGGTGTAAGGTGATATCTCAATGTGGTTTTAATTTGAATCTCCCTGAGGGCTAGTGATGATGAACATTTTTTCATGTGTCTGATAACCATTTGTATGTCTTGACTGGAGAAGTGTCTGTTCATATCTTCTGCCCATTTTTTGATATGATTGTCTGTTTTGTGTGTGTTGAGTTTGAGGAGTTCTTTATAGATCCTAGATATCAACCTTTTGTCTGTACTGTCATTTGCAAATATCTTCTCCCATTCTGTGGGTTGCCTCTTTGTTTTGTTGACTGTTTCCTTTGCTCTGCAGAAGCTTTTGATTTTGATGAAGTCCCAAAAGTTTATTTTCACTTTTGTTTCCTTTGCCTTTGGAGACATATCTTGAAAGAAGTTGCTGTGGCTGATATCGAAGAGATTACTGCCTATGTTCTCCTCTAGGATTCTGATGGATTCCTCTCTCACATTGAGGTCTTTTATCCATTTTGAGTTTATCTTTGTGTACAGTGTAAGAGAATGGTCGAGTTTCATTCTTCTACATATAGCTGTCTAGTTTTCCCAGTACCATTTATTGAAGAGACTGTCTTTTTTCCACTGTATATTTTTTCCTGTTTTGTCGAAGATTATTTGCCCATAGAGTTGAGGGTCCATATCTGGGCTCTCTACTCTGTTCCACTGGTCTATGTGTCTGTTTTTATGCCAGTACCATGCTGTCTTGGTGATCACAGCTTTATAGTGAAGCTTAAAATCAGGTAGCATGATGCCCCCTGTTTTATTTTTGTTTTTCAACATTTCCTTAGCGATTCGGGGTCTCTTCTGATTCCATACAAGTTTTTGGATTATTTGCTCCAGCTCTTTGAAAAATACCAGTGGAATTTTGATCAGAATGGCATTAAAACTATAGATTGCTCTAGGCAGTATAGACTTTTTTTTTTTAAGATTTTATTTGTTTGACAGAGAGAGCTCACAAGTAGACGGAGAGGCAGGCAGAGAGAGAGAGAGAGAGACAGAGAGGGAAGCAGGCCCCCTGCTGAGCAAAGAGCCCGATGCGGGACTCGATCCCAGGACCTTGAGATCATGACCTGAGCTGAAGGCAGCGACCTAACCCACTGAGCCACCCAGGCACCCCAGTATAGACATTTTAACAATGTTTATTCTTCTGATCCAAGAGCATGGAATGGTCTTCCATCTTCTTGTGTCTTCTTCAATTTCTTTCATGAGTGTTCTGTAGTTCCTCGAATACAGATCCTTTACCTCTTTGGTTAGGTTTATTCCCAGGTATCTTATGGTTCTTGGTGCTATAGTAAATGGAATCGATTCTCCAATTTCCCTTTCTGTATTTTAATTGTTAGTGTATAAGAAAGCCACTGACTTCTGTACATTGACTTTGTATCCTGCCATGTTGCTGAATTGATGTATGAGTTCTGGTAGTTTGGGGGTGGAGTCTTTTGGGATTTCCATATAAAGAATCATGTCATCTGCGAAGAGAGAGAGTTTGACTTCTTCATTGCCAATTTGGATACCTTTTATTTCTCTTTGTTGTCTGATTGCTGTTGCTAGGACTTCTAATACTATGTTGAACAAGAGTGGTGAGAGTGGGCATCCTTGTCATATTCCTGATCTCAACGGGAAGGCTGCAAGCTTTTTTGCATTGAGGATGTTATTTGCTGTGGGTCTTTCATAGATAGATTTTATGAAGTTCAGGAATGTTCCCTCTATCCCTATACTTTGAAGCGTTTTAATCAGGAACGAATGCTGGATTTTGTCAGATGGACCTCATAGATATATAGAGAACATTCCACCCTAAAACAACAGAATACTCATTCTTCTCAAGTGCACATGGAACCTTCTCAAGAATAGACCACATACAGGGTCAAAAATCAGGACTCAACCGATACCAAAAGACTGAGATGATTCCCTGCATATTCTCAGATCACAATGCCTTGAAACTGGAGCTCAATCACAAAGAAAAGTTCAGAAGGGACTCAAACACCTGAAAGATAAAAACCACCTTGCTTAAAAATGCTTGAATCAACCAGGAGATCAAAGAAGAACTGAAACAATTCATGGAAACCAATGAGAATGAAGACACTTCAGTCCAAAACCTATGGGATACAGCAAAAGCGGTCCTAAGGGGGAAATACATAGCCATCCAAGCCTCTCTCAAAAAAATTGAAAAATCCAGAACACAGCAGCTGTCTCTACACTTTAAAGAACTGGAGAATCAACAACAAATCAAACCAACTCCACATATAAGAAGGGAAATAATCAAGATTAGATCTGAGATCAATGAGGTAGAAAGCAGAGATATAGTAGAACGTATCAATGAAACTAGAAGCTGGTTTTTTGAAAGAATCAATAAGATCGATAAACCATTGGCCACACTAATCCAAAAGAAAAGAGAGGAACCCCAAATTCATAAAATTATGAATGAAAAGGGAGCGATCACAACTAACACCAAGGAAGTAGAAACAATCATCAGAAGTTATTATCAACAGTTATATGCCAATAAGATAAGCAACCTAGATGAAATGGATACATTCCTGGAAAACTATAAACTCCCAAAATTGAACCAGGAAGACATTGACAACCTGAATAGACCGATATCTAGTAACGAGATTGAAGCAGTGATCAAAAACCTCCCAAAAAACAAGAGCCCAGGACCTGATGGATTCCCTGGGGAATTCTACCAAACTTTCAAAGAAGAAATAACACCTATTCTCCTGAAGCTGAATTTTCAAAAAATTGAAGCAGAAAGAAAATTTCCAGACTCTTTCTATGAAGCCAGCATTACCCTGATCCCCAAACCAGGCAAAGACCCTACCAAAAAGGAGAATTTCAGACCAATATCACTGATGAATATGGATGCTAAGATTCTCAACAAGTTCCTAGCAAACAGGATCCAACAGCACATTAAAAAGATTATCCTCCATGACCAGGTGGGATTCATCCCTGGGCTACAAGGATGGTTCAACATTCACAAATCAATCAATGTGATAGAACAAATTAATATGAGGAGAGAGAAGAACCACATGGTCCTCTCAATAGATGCAGAAAAGCATTTGACAAAATCCAGCATCCGTTTCTGGATTAAGCCTTTCTTGAAGCTAGGTCTTCTATGATTTAGTTACATTAACCAGTATATTACTCAATTTGCTCAAATCAGTTTGCCTCATGCTTTCTGTTTCTGGCAACCAAAGCATGCTAATGGCTGCAATCTTCTAGTTATCTAAGAAAGATCATACATATACTCCATTTTAGCAGTAATTTTCCCAAGGTTTCTCTATATTTCCCTTTGGATATTTCTATGTCAGAAAGGCCTTAACTTCTTATCCAAATTTTCATAAATAATTTAACTGGGATACTCTGTGGGGTTTCCCACTTGCCTCTTAAAGGAGTTTGAGAGTCATTCAAGAATTTAATGAACACATAGTATGTAACAACTGTCCTCTCTTCAAAGAGTGCTTCCATTTTTATCCATTTTTACTACTTGATGTCCACATAATATTTATTTTGAATAAGCTACTATGCAGTTAAATATATGAACCACTGGTTTAGTCTAAACTTTTCATCTTAAAGATTGCAAAATTGTGCCTAAAAGAAGTTAAATGATTTGTCCAAGATCTCATGGCAAATTTCAGACTTAAAGGAAATTCCTGGTTTCTTAATCCATGGTCAGTGGTCTTTCATTACACTTTACTGCCTCATCACATTGATTAGTGCCACCTTTGCTAATAATTATGATTTTATTGTTTTATCCCAGGCTTTAATTATCCAAATCACTTTGGTCTGCAAAAATTGAATCTGAAAGCTAACAAGAACTGACTTCCTTATGAAATTTCTAGCACTTCCTATTTTCAGACAGGCTAGAAATACCCTGTGAACAGCCTTTCTTATAAGATTTGGCATCTGCCTCTTGCTATGATCAGAAATAAAAAGTATAGAGGTTGGAGAAAATTAACTAGAAAAATGAACCTGAAAAGTCTTAGTTCTACATACACATGGGAGCTTTTAAATGTCAGATCCAGACCCTGATATTGCCCAAGCTCTCTTGATGTTTCCTTGTAGACCAAATGTTTGTCTCGACTTGTCTTATCTTCATAGTAGTCATTTGCTTAGTACAAAGTCTATATGTTGCAATGATGCTAATTTCAGAATTGAAGTAAAACCTTTTTGCTTTTAAAAATCAGATTCAGGAGTGATTATTGACTAACCATGTTCCATATTTTCCAACAGAAAACCATACAGTCCTTTCAGAAGTTTATCTTTGTTTCTCTGTGTCCCAAAATGTAATAATTCAAGTGGTTCCTTAAAGAATCCAAGTAGACAAATAATGACATAATATTAGTTCTTCAGAAATATAATTTCCTTTTGTACTGTTACAGTAGGGCCTGAAATGGATTTTAACTCAAATCCCAGAGTATAGTCTGATTATTTGGTATCAATATTCAGTATCCTAAACCATCTCATTGTGACTAGCTATCAGCTCTGTTTCATTACCAGGTTTTCCCATTAATTGTGTATAATATTAATTCTCTGTCATACCATATTTGATTTTCAGGCTTACATGAGCCCTAACTAATCTATTTCTTTCCCACTACTGATAAAGAATGCTTTCCTTTTGTGGCTTATTACTTCTGGAGGCAGGGGAGCTCGCGTTCACCACACCTGTCTGTCTGATCAGTGTGTTCATCCCCAGATGATCAACAACATAGGGAATGTATTTTGTCCTCTACACCCTTTCAAATGTATTGTTTTCATTTTGATCAAGTAGTGAGGGTACCAACTGCACTCTCTGACTTTAGAGATTGTGCTTGGGAATTATAGTTTCAGGCTTTTCAAGAAGAGAGTAATTCCCATGTCGCTTATGTGAGTGGAGTGTTGGGAAGAACAAGTGAATGAGTAACTAGAAAAGATTTATCTGTAAAGGGAACAGAAGGCACCAACTGAAGAATGGGGTATCCAATTTTAACAAATAAAAAGGGCATTTCTCTTTCTGCTTTCAAAATTTCTAGCACTTCATATAGATATTTAATATAGGAGAGTCTGGATGGGGAGGTACATAGTCACATATGTGTTTACATATTTAACTGAGGGACTTTTAGGAAATAAATCATTCCAAAGAATCCCGCATAAGTCTAGAAACAAGTAGGATATCTTTAAAATTCGTCTTTCTCAACAATACACACCTGAATTAATCACCTTGGATATATTGTAGTTGTTACCAATATAATAAAATTTGACTACTACTCAAGGTTTCTTAATGGTGAAATTTTGTCAATAATTTGTTCCATGGTACAGACACCTTCAACGATTTTTACAGTGTTCTTTCAGCTCAAGCTAAGTAGTATACTTGGGTTTTTGTTTTTAAAATTTCAAAATACAAGTCCATTTCACTCATTGGTTTCATCTGAACTTACTCACCTCTTTGGAAAACACAACCATAGACAATTCCTATTTTTTTAAGTGTTGACATACCCTTTCATTATTGGCCAAGAGTGAGTAAATCTGTCCTGATCCCAAGTAGTGGCTAATTGCATGGTCATCAATACAGTGTTCCTGAGTGAAGATCATTGTCCTCTTCTCCACATTCTGTATTTCTCCCAGGTCTTTACACCTATGTTTCTGACACACTTGGAAGCATAACTATCCCTGAGGATGATTTGGCAAGAACACTTTGGTATAATTAGGTACCTGTAGGGCTTCAGCTAATTTTGATTATCCATACGGTTCAGGGTTCAAGTGCAACCCAACACTCAGGAGTCTAGAGCTTATCTCTATTCCCACTGTTGATCCCAGAACCATGGCAGTGACAATTCTTGACTTGCCTCATTCCCATTCTGGCCAGATCCTCTTCCTCTCTACAAAGTATTTCCTGGACATATGCCTATCACCTATGAAAAAAGCTGTCAACTCCTTATTTTCTTGATTCAGAGAAGACAGTACTCCCCAGAAGCAGGAAACCCAATCCTTTATTGCAAAAAACAGAGTCCAATTGACCTCTGTGCCCTTGGACTCAATGATATCCTGCTCAACTAGAACTGGAACCCATGTGAATAAGGCACATGTCCATTTCGTGTATAACTTGCCTATTCAAAAACATACTTGTGTCGAATACACTATGGAACATTTTCTCAGGAATCAAGTCCAGGAACTTTTGAGTTATTGGGGAACCTTTAATATCCATTGCATGTCTCCTGCATGGTAAAATGAACCAAGTGTCCCATCTGAATCTGCCTTTTGAGAATTATTTCATGAGAGACTACAATTCTTTTTGTTCTTGTTCCTATGTGAAACAGAGAGTTAGACCTAACCTTGATAAATTTAGAAAATAAAAACTGCATTGGAGTAGAGGAATTATCTTGTTAGTCTTTTTATGCTCTTTAATTTAATTATTCACATCAATCTTCTGTACATTTTGAATATATTTATGCAATTCCTTAATATTTGCCCAATGTCCAAAATAATATCTATATATTTTGGTGGAAGTTTTACTCACAAAAGTCTGATTATCATCACCTTAAAAAATTTGTCATGATTCAATTTAATTCAATTGAATTCAAATTCTTCTGAGATTGTTTTATGTAAAAGATTATCACATCTTTATTCTTCCTGAAAAGTGGTTTATTTTATTATGTTTCCACAATTTATCTATAACATGCACTAGGGCATTTTGGAAGCAGCAGAACCATTAAAACATTAAATACCTATTATAATTCTGGAAGAGAGTTTGGTGGTTTTGTTTATTTATTTATTTATTTATTTATTTTTGTTTGAGTTTTTATTTTTTAAATGTATATAAGCTCAAGTATAAGAGAAAAGGGAATTAGTCCAGTATTTCCTATTTTAATTTTTATATTTATTCATATATTTTTATCAGAATAATTAAGAACAATTTAAATCTACATATAATTTATGAAGTTAAGTTGAAATGTAAAGCCATTGAGTTTTTCAATTACTTCCAGTTTTATTAGATAAATAATAGGGAGTTCCCATTTCCACTGTCTTCCACACCTTCATATTTTCTGAGGCATGCATTAATCACCTCAGTTTGCTATTATACTCTTTCTCAAGGAACTTGGAAACTTAATTAGGAAAAAGGAAATCAGCAGCCTCTGGAACAGGGCCCAGTACTCTCTCATACTTCAAAGGGAGCTCCTGGTGCCAAAGTGATTTGGGAGGAGGAGATGAGAGGTGAACATGGGGTCTCTTGGAACTTCAGGACCTGCTTTCTACATTTTCTTTGAATGATGGAAGCCCAGGGAGCCAATCTACAGGAGGACTGACGGTAATGGGGAGCAAGGGCCGTGGAACAGAATTCAGTCATATCAATACCAGAAACATACATGTTACAACAACAAAGATTTAGTAGACCCATTTTTCACTAGCTGTCTTGAGTTTATTTATAGTTTTGACAATTCTCTTGTTCCTATATCCTTATCTTCTTGTGAAATATAATTTCATATAGTTAAGCAAATATGGTATACTATTTCTTGCCTCTTCTCTCCTACAAATTCTGCTGGCTCTGCCTGGACTGCACTTCCCTCTCTGCTTGCCTGAGGAATTCCTACTAATTTTTTAGGAAAACTCATCAAACAAACTCTACAAACAAACTCTACAAAGCCATCCCTGATTCCAGAGAGTTAATTATGCACTACTATAAATCCTGATTCTATCATACAAATACCACTAATGAATTTTTCATCCTGTTACTGGTATTTATGTGGGTTTGCTACACTAGATTTAAAGCATTTTGAAGGAATGATTCATACATCCTCCATCTTTTATGCTCATATATCAGGGGCCAGGTTACCACACACAACTAAACCTGGCCCCTGGTAGATACATCAATAGATTGATTTATCGATACATCATAGATCGATACATCAATAGATAGATAGATCAAGTGACTATCCATAATTTTCATAGCAGTTTCACAGCCATCACACAAAGAGGCTGTAGTATCTCCAATTTATTTTTAGGTGAAGAAACTGAGCTCAAGCAATGTTGTTCACAAAAACAACATTCCCAAGGGGAAACACCCAGAATTCCAGTCCAGAATGAAATCACCCACTTAATCATGGCTTGAGTGAGTCCTAAAGTCTGGACTCACTTAAGGTACCACTATGCTCTCACATCCTGCAGACTGCTATACAGATCACACCTGCAGACATTTAGAAAGTATGTATGCAGTGTTTGTGGAATTAATGGAGTCATTGATTTTAAAAACACAGACCATGCTTGATGGTGATTTGTACTACGTGCATGATGATCAGTTCCTGGTCAGAAAGAGAGATGCCAGTTTCTAGAAGTAATAGATCCTAGAAGACAGAGCTATTGCATCATTTCTCGTTCCCCAGGAAATCCCCCTCATGTAGGAGCTGCATGAATATGAAGAGTGAGATACACAAAACACTGAGGGTACCTCCCTCATGGTCACATAAGTGGAGTAGAATCCACAAGATGTGCGGACATGGTTCAAGTTAACTGTAGAACAAGTGGCAAAGAGGGGACTGGTAAAGGAACTTTGGCCAGAATTGGTGGTGATCTGGGCTTAACGATGTGGAGCCATGCTAACCAACACATGCCTGAGTATTACTTACTTCTCTGTTCTTGAGCAGTAGGCATAGGTTAGCATTTCATTTTTCTGTATTTTTTTCTTTACTGAATAGGACGAACTGCTGATAACCTGTACCTTGTTTTGTTGTAGAAGATCATGCCTTTACCTTTGCATGTTCAGACTTTGCATGTCTCTTAGATTCTGAGTATGGGGGATTGAAGGTTAAGATAGCTAGTGTAACCTCCCTTGGTTCCAAAGTGGGAATAAGACCAGATCTACTGTAAACATTTCTGCTCTAGATGTTGATGACAAGAACTCACAAGAAAATTACGGGATGAGTTGTCCAAAGCAGAGTTGGCAGTTAAAGTTACACTTGTGTTTTCTCTTAATAATGCTCAAGTCACTTCTATTCAGATGTGAGTTGTTGTGGCAATGAGAGGCCAATGCAGGGAGGGCAAAGAAAGTCTAAACTAGAAAAAGATGAGGGAATATTGTGGTGAGTGAATATATAGCCATGGCCAAAACTATTTACTTGACTAACGTTGGGAGACCATCAAAACCTTATCTCCATGAGGAGCACCAGTGTGGTCCAGTCAGTTAAACCGCTGACTCTTGATTTTGGCGCAGTCATTTTCATAGGGTTGTGAGTTCAAGTCCCACATTGGGACATGGGACTCCTCCTATGCCCTTCCTCCCACTCATATGTTCTCTCTCTAAATAAATGATAAAATCTTTTAAACAAGCCTCTGCCTTCAGCTCAGGTCATGATCCCAGGGTCCTGGGATCAAGCCCCACATTGGGCTTTCTGCTCAAATGGGAGCCTGTTTCCCTTCCTCTCTCTCTCTGCCTGCGTGTGATCTCTGTCTGTCAAATAAAAAAAAAAAAATCTTTGAAAAGGGGAGGCACCTGCATGGCTTAGTGGGTTAAAATCTTTTAAACAAACAAAATACCTTGTCCCCATGATGCTGGCTAGAAAAATGACATCACAGAAGTTTCCTATGTTTCTGTGATCCAGACCTTGTGTCCACTTCTTTCTCTATTAACCAAGATCCCCCAAAGCTACAGCCACATAAAAGGGGATCCTGGTTTATACAGCATTTAGAACCCAGCCTTCCTGGCTCCCAGGGAAGAGATGCTTCAGTCTCATTAGACCTTCTCTTGGTTATGAAATTGAAACTTCTGGATGGCTCAGTTAAAAGAGCATGCAATGTTTTTTTTTTTTTTTTAATTTTAGAGATTTTATTTATTTAATTGAGAGAGAGAGCAAGAGAGAGAGAGAGAGCTAGTGAGGGAGAGCAGGAACAAAGGGGAGAGGGAGAAGCTGGGGTTCCAAGGGACTGGATCCCAGGACTCTGGCATGATGACCTAAGCCCAGGGCAGGCACTTAAGAGGCTGAGCCACCCAGGTGCCCCAAGCATGTGATTCTTAATCTCAGGGTTGTGAATTCAGGCCCCACATTGGGTGTGAAGCCTACTTAATGAACAAAACAAAAAACCAAAAAACAAAAACTTAAACTTTTGTATTTTCAGAACCATGCAGAACAGTGACAGACTCAAAAAGCAGGAAGAATTTAAGGAGATTGATTTTGTTGAATTTGAATTCAATTGATCTATATTTTTGTTTATTCATGAATTAGAGTTAGACTTAATAGTTTATTCCAAAGTGACTATTTAAAAAAAATTGATGTTACTTCTTTACTAAAATTCCAGTTTTGTATTTTTATTAAAAATACTCTCGGCAAACCAAGAAGCCAACTCTTAACTATAAAGAACAAACTGCTGGTTACCAAAAGGGAGATGGGTGGGAGGATGGCTGATGGGGATCCAGAAGGGCATTTGTGCTGAGCACCAGGTGATGTATGAAGTGGTGAATCACTAAATTGTATACTTGAAACTAATATTACACTGCATGTTAACTAACTGAAAAATAAAATTTTTTTAAAAATACTCTATTTATTTTAACAATAGTATTATTAATTTTCTATTACTTAGTTTTTTTTTTTTATTTTAGTAACTTTTCTGTGAAGGAAATTATCATTGGGGTTTAAAGATAATTTTACTTGGTACCCAGGACAATTAGAAGACAAAATTTCTAAATAGAATATTACTTACATGAGCCAGGTCAACACAGCTCACATATAACTTCACTTGATTATATGAAGATACAAAAAGAACAGAAAACAGAGAGGCAAAGAAAGAGGGAAAGGAGAGGAAGAGGGACAGGTGTAATAAAAATAGATGAACAGAGTCTACAAATGTGTTAAAGGACCACAATACCCTCCCTTCAGTTGATCATCAAAGTCTATTTTACATGTTACTTTTTTTATACAAAATTACTTTCATTAAAAATATGATTTCTTACTAGTCCATAAAACATGTAAAAACATTTTTCCAACCTTAAAGGACCTACAAAATAGATCTGAAAAAAAAACCTGGTACTAGATAAAATAAGGATACTGTATCTAATAATATGGTTGGCTCTGAAAGTGTATGTTCCATATAGAAACTTATGCAACAAGGAAGTCACTTTATTTCCAATTTGTTTTATGACCTCTGATTTAAGCAGTGATGTGCAACACAAGCATGCACACACATCCATGCATATACACTCATTTGTACCTCTCCTTCTATTAAAACATGAGTTTTCTCTTCATCTTTACTGCGCTCTTTCCTTCTTTTTTCCAACTTCTCTTTTCCTTTGCAAATATGCAGAAACATATTTAGTCAAACGTGCATCATACTCTGTGGACCAGTGAGAGCAGAAGGCTAAAAGAAAATGAACCCCAGTTCCCCTGGGTGGCAAAGTTGGTTAAACAGACATCTCAGACATCTGACTCTTGACTTAAGTTCAGGTCATGATCTCAAGGTTGTGAGATCGAGCCCCTGCTTAAAATCCTCTTTCTCTCTCCCCCTTTGCCCCTCCTTCCACATTCATATTCTCTCTCTCTGTAAAAGGAAGGAAGGAAGGAAGGAAGGAAGGAAGGAAGGAAGGAAGGATGGATTCCAGGTTCTGACACCTGGAACGAGGGGAACAATAACAAATTCATGATGAATTTTAAAAGGCTGATAGTAATATGATTATATCATTCTGACCCCATTCCTGAATATTTTTGGTAGATGTGAAAAGCCCTACTTTCCTAGGGCTACCTTAGCAATTTACCACAAGGTGGGTATCTTAAAATAACAGAAATTGATCCTCATAGTTCTGGAGAACAGAAGTCTGACCCTGAGATCATGACCTGAGCTGAAACCAAGAGTCAGTCGCTTAACCCACTGAGCCACCCAGATGCCCTGGGATTAATTTTCTTTTAGCCTTTTGCACTTACTGGTCCACAGAGTGTGATGAACATTGACCAAATATATTTTTGCATGTTTGCAAAGGAAAAGAAAAGAGAAAAAGAAAAAAGAAAAAGAAAGTAAAAGAAAAGAAATTGCAGCACTATATCCCCTCAGAAGTCTCTATAGGGAGGATCGTTTTTGCCTCATCTAGCTCCTGGTTGCTTTCTGTCTGTTGAAAGGAAGGGTACTCTCACTGAAAAAGAATTGTATACATGTGTTATTGCTTTAATATAAAATATGAAAAATAGATGTTCATTTAAAATTATGTTTTGGGGGGTACATGGGTGGCTCAGTCAGTTGAGCATCTGACTCTTGATTTCAGCTCAGGTCATGATCTCTGGGTCCTGCGGTCAAGCCCCACATGGGGCTCTACCCTGGGTGTGGAGCCTGCTTGGGATTCTCTCTCTCCCTCTTCCCCTTCCTTTCTCACATGTGTGCACTCTCTCTCTCTCAAAAAAAAATAAATAAATAAATAAAATTATGTCTATCTATATCATTTACTTTCTATTACATTCATACTATTATTTGCATAAAACAATAAGACTAATTAACAGAGGCAAGTAGTAGTATTTAATAGTAGGACTAATTAAATGATATGTGAGAAAATATAACAATATTTCTGTCCTTATTGACAATAATTTATTTTAACTCTTGGATATTTAAATTTCATACTCATATTGTATATTCTTAATATAAATAAATGTAACACTGTACAACAAGGAAAATATGAGGACAATAAGACAATTAAACAGTTACTGTTTATCATCTATATTTCATAAAAATAACAATGAAGTGTTTCTTTTGGCTCCATTGTTACTGTAGAATATTTTTACTCTTTTTGTTTCTTTTTAATAATACTTCTCTGAACTGCCTGCAGCCTTTAAGACCTTTTCTTTTATGTAATGGTAAAACTAAAGATGGTCAAACATAAAATTCATTTTAATATGCCTCTGTGCTCTTATCAAGCCCACATTAGACTGATTCCTGGTGTCAGTACAGCACAATGACATCAAGCTAAATATTCTTTCCAAAAAAACTGTTTGAGTATAAAATACTACTAAGTATTACACACTAGAAACAGGAGGTTTTTTGACTTGTAGGAATTTCTTCTCAGCTCTCCAAAAATGCCTATTGTCTTAGTACAGGAGGCTTGTCTTGGTAGACCAGCTATCTGTCTGTCAATAAGGCTTTCTACATCTATGTATTCATCAGATAGGCTGTTCCTGACTCAAACAGCCACCATTTTAAAAAAAATTTTTATTTCTTTTCAGCGTAACAGTATTCATTATTTTTGCACCACACCCAGTGCTCCATGCAATCTGTGCTCTCTCTATTACCCACCACCTGGTTCCCCCAACCTCCCACCCCCAACCCCTTCAAAACCCTCAGATTTTTTTTCAGAGTCCATAGTCTCTCGTGGTTCACCTCCCCTTCCAATTTCCCTCAAATCCCTTCTCCTCTCCATCTCCCGTTGTCCTCCATGCTATTTGTTATGCTCCACAAATAAGTGAAACCATATGATAATTGACTCTCTCTGCTTGACTTATTTCACTCAGCATAATCTCTTCTGGTCCCGTCCATGTTGCTACAAAAGTTGGGTATTCATCTTTTCTGATGGAGGCATAATACTCCATAGTGTATATGGACCACATCTTCCTTATCCATTCATCCATTGAAGGGCATCTTGGTTCTTTCCACAGTTTGGCGACCATTGCTGCTATAAACATTGGGGTACAGATAGCCCTTCTTTTCACTACATCTGTATACAGCCACCTTTTTTTAACATTCCAAAGCACACTAGATGTCAGCAAAAATTAAATCTTTCTTTCTTAGGGAAAAAGATTTTAAAGTAGAGGGATAATCTGAACTCATGAAATTGAAGTAGGAGTCCAAATAAGTTAAAATTTTATTTTATTTTATTTTTTAAAGAGTCTATTTGTTTAAGAGAAGGGGGAGCTGTAGAGGGAGAGAGAGAATCTCCAGCAGACTCCCTGCTGAGCATGGAGCCCAACACAGGGCTGGATTTCACATCCCTGAGATCACGACCTGAGAGGGATCAAGAGTCAGATGTACAACCAACTGAGCTACCCAGTTCTCCGAAGTTAAATTTTTAGTAAAGAAATGAGAGAGTCCTATCTAACTCAGGTGGCTTTCTGGTGACATTTTTTGTTTGTTTTGATTTTGAGTTATGAAGTAGTACTATTTTAAAAACTGAGGGTCTTTTGTTACTCTATGAGTTTTTGTCACAATCCACACATGATATTGAACAACTTAGACATAGTTAGCTAATCCTTTGGCCTCCTTATGGCCTCTTCAAAGATCATCAAGCAATTTTTAATATTTTTAAATTTTTTAATGTAATTGACATATATCATACTAGTTTTAAATATAAAACATAGTTATTTGACATAATCATCACAATAAGTTTAGTTATCATCTGACACCATACAAAGTTAGTATAATATTTTTGACTATGTTCACCATAGTATACATTATATCCTCTTGCTTTACTTATTTTATAAGTGGAAGTTTGTATTTTTTATCTATTTCACCCATTCCACCCTCAAACCCTATCCCCTTTGCTAACCACCAAACTAATATCTGCATCTATGAGTTTAGGTTTTGTTTGTTTTGTTTATTAAGCTCCACATATAAGTGAGATCATATAGTATTTGTCTTTGTTTGACTTGTTTTACTTAGTATAATTCTCTCAAGGTCCATCCATGTCATTGCAAATGGCTAGATTTCTTTCCTTTTTATGGCTGATTTTTACTGTGTGTTGGTGGGGGTGTTGGTGGATGGGTGTTTCTTTTTTATCCATTCATCCATTGATGGAACCTTTTTTGATGGAAACCTATTATTGTTGTATTGTTTTCCCTTTGGTCTATTAATTTATACTTTACATATTTTGATGGTCCTATGTTAGGTGTACATATGTATAAATGTTATATGTTTTTGCTAATTTGACTCCATTATTATTATATAATGCCCCCTTTCTTGTCTTTTCTTACAGTCTTTTAAGTCTGTCTTGTCTGATATAAGTATAGCTACTCAAGTTTTTTTGTTGTTGTTTCCATTTACATGAAATATCTTTACCTTCAACCTTTGCATGTCCTTACCACTAAGGGAGTTCCTTGTAGGCAGTATGTACGTATGCCTTGTTGGTTTTTGTTTGTTTGTTTGTTTATCCATTCAGCAAATATATGTGTTTCAATTCATTAACAAAGTGATAACTGATGGGTATGTACTTATTGCCATTTTGTTAATCATCCTCTTGATGTTTTCGTAGTTCCTCTTTGTTCCTAGTTTTTCTCTCTTTGCTTGTGGTCCGATGACTTTCTTTAATGTTGTTTAGATTCTTCCTTATTTTCATTTGTGTGTTCATTATAAGTTTTTGCTTTATGCTTACCACGAGGATCACATGTATCATCCTATGTATATAGCAGTCTATTTTGTTGATGGCAACTTACATTTGGACTCATTCCAAAATTTTACATTTTAACCCCCCTACCATGTTTTATTTTTTTGATGTCATACTTTACATTTTTTTAAATTTTACATACCCCTTAACTAATTATTGTAGTTTTTGTTAATTTTACTACTTTGTCTTTTAACCTTTAAATAGCTTTATTTAAATAATTAATTCATTTCCTTTACTATATAATTCCCTTTATCAGAGAGGTTTTTACTTTCATATGTTTTCTTGCTATTAATAAGTGCTATTTTTACTCAGCTTAAAAAAAGTCTTTAATGTTTCTTGTGAGGCAAGTTTGGTACTGATGAACTCTTCTAGCTTTTTCTTGTCTGGAATTCTGAATGATAATTTTGTCAGATAATGTATTTTTGGTTGGAATTTTTTTTTTCCTCTTAGCATCTTGCATAAGAAATGCCATTCCCTTCTGACGTACAAAGTTTCTGTTGAGAAATATGCTGATGGTTTATGCGACTTCTCTTGAATGTGACAGTTTGTTTTTCTCTTACTGATTTTAAGATTCTCTTTTTATCTTTGACTTTTAAAATTTTAATTATAATGTCTTGTCTTGGTGTGGATATCTTAGTGATCATCTTATATGGAACTCTCTGGACCTCCTGGACTTGAATGTCCATTTCCTTCTTCAGGAAAGTTTTCAACCCTTATTTCTTCAAATAAATTTTCTGCCCCTTTCTCTCTCTCTTCTCCTTGTGGGACCCCTATAATTCAAATATTATTCCACTTGATATTGTCTTATAGGTCCCTTAAATTATCTTCATTTTTTTAAATTCTTGTTTTCTTTTTGCTACTCTATCTGGGTGAGTTGCATTGCTTTGTCTTCCAGCACATTGATACATTCTTCCATTTGATCCAGTCTGCTGTTGAGTCCCTATAGTATATTTTCAGTTTGGTTATTTATTCTTCAGCTCTGTGACTTCAGTTTGGTTCTAATATCTTCTATCTCTTTATTGAATTTTTCACTGTATTTACACATTCTTCTTCCAAATTTAGTGAGCATCTTTATGACCATTAATTTGAATCCTTTACCAGGTAGATAACTTATCTCCACATCATTAAGATCTTTTTTTTTTTTTGATTTTATTTATTTATTTGACAGAGAGAGACCACAAGTAGGCAGAGAGGCAGGCAGAGAGAGAGAGAGAGAGAGAGGGAAGCAGGCTCTCTGCCAAGCAGAGAGCCTGATGCGGGACTTGATCCCGGGATCCTGAGATCATGACTTGAGCCGAAGGCAGCAGCTTAACCCACTGAGCCACGCCGGTGCCCCTACATCATTAAGGTCTTTTTCTGGCATTGTTTATTGTTCTTATTCTTTCATTTGGAACATAGTTTTCTGTTTCCTTATTTTGCTGGATTCTCTGGTTTATATCTATGTGTGAGGTAAAATGTCTACCTTCCTCAGTCTTGAAGAAGTCACCTTGTGTAGGTGACGATTTTCTCATTCAACCTTGCCTATCTCTTGGTTGCCTCTTGAACTTTTGTGATTCTTAAACCACTTGATTTCTTCTTGATATGACCCTGTTGTTGAGGGTGTGCCAAGATTTGTCAGTATTCCAACAAGAGGAATCTCATTTAGCATCAAGTTCAGGTTGATTAGAAGCCAGACCCTCAGGTGGCAACTTTTAAAGTATACAAGTATATACAGTTTGTAGAACTGTAATCATCATCTCTGCTGGCCTACAGACCAGGAGGTCAGGAGTTGTCCCTTGGTGGCAGTTCTAAAAAGTAGATGAGTGTATAAGCTCCTTTCTTGGAGGTCTTGTTGACCTGCAGTGAGGTCAAAGGGTTGTATAAAGATGATGTTTGTCTCCCTGTTCATATTCCCCCGGAGGGCCTTCTTCACCTGTAGACATGTGGGAAACCTGAAGTCTGTCCCTCAAGCTGAAGCTTCAGATTAATATGCCTTTATCAAAGGAGTATTGAAGTTGTGTTTTCGTCTACACTCTGTGCAGTGTCCTGGGAGGAGTGGCTTGTTAAGAACTGTCTTTCTAATTGTTACATTCCCATGGACCTCAGGAATGCCAGCCCCTTGTCCACCAGGGTCACACAATCAAAGAGTGTCCCCTTTGTGGCTTGTGCATACCTCTGGCTTTGGCTAGGCAACTGGAGAGTAAAAGCATCAGGGCATGTTCACTGTTTTTTGAAAGGTGGTGGGATTGTGACATGAATGTATCATGCTGCCTGTTTTAGGAAGGCACCAGGAGGATGGCATATCCAAGATTGCTCACCCATGCTAGCCAGCTAGGTAGAGAGTGCAAAAACAGTGTCTACCAGTGCCTCTGTCTCCACCAGTTCAACTCTCTCCTATACCTCCAGCAATGCTTTCAAGGTAGCTAATAAATCTTCACATAGAGTATAGGTACTTTGAAAACTGCTGTTCTTTTCACTAAGTATCAGGGTGAAGTCAGATGGCACATAAATTTCTTAAAAGAGGAGTCTCAATTTCCTGTAGAACTTCAGGGCCAGAGGGTCAGCCCACCCTCAATACCAAACTTGTCCAAGGCTGGCTGCCCCCCACACTGTGGTGGCTCATCTCCTTTGCTTTATTTTATTCAGTCTTGCAATTTCATCTCTTTATTATAAAATTCTTGTTCTTATCTCTTAGCATGCCTTAGCTGAGCCTTCACCAAAATCTTGTCCCTCTCTTTTCTTATTCATGCCCCTGGTCTAACATGAGTTTTGTTTCTTGTCTTCTATATCCCTGAAGTCTTATATTAAGAAAAATGCCAGTGATGTTCCTGCATCATAGAAAACAAAGACTATAAGTTTTTAAGTAAAATTAGAATAAAGAATTTTTGCTGTCAATTTCTCATGCTCTTGAGAGTGGGAGGGTCTCCTTCAATATCTTTATAAAACTCCCTTTTTATATCTTATATAAGAAAATACACGTTTTTTTTTTTCCTAATCTAAATTTACAAAAATGTTATAGAGATGTCACTGAGAGTTCCTATATATACCTCTCATTCAGTGTTACATCTTACATCAGTACATTACTTTGGTCACAACTAAGAAACCAATACTGATAGATTATTACTAACCCAACTTTGAACTTCATTTAAATTGCAACAATTTATCCACTAATTTTTATTCTAGGATCCTATCCAGGATACCACATTATCCTTGATCTTTATTTTCTTAGCTTCCTCTTGACTGTGACAGTTTCTCAGACTTTTTTTTTTTTTTGTATTTTTGATGGTTTTGAGGGTTTTGAAGTATATTGGTTGAGTATTTTCAAAGAATGTTTCTCTATTAGGATTTCTTTGTTGATTTCCTCATGTTTAGACTGGAGTTGTAGGTTTGGGGGAAGACCACAGACAAGAAGTGTCATCCCATTTTTTAGGGGTATGTGCTATCAACATGACTTATCACTGTGAATGTTGACCTAAATCACCTAGCCAAGGGAATGTTTGCCAGATTTCTCCACTGGAAAATTACACCCCACCCTTCCCATACTCTATTGTTTGGCAGCAAGTCACCAAATGCAGGTCACATGCAGGGTGGAAGGTAAGGGAGGGAATTCGTTTCCTTCTCCTGAAGGGGGTCATCTGCTTTTTTCATTTGACTTTCCTCTCAAGTACCAGCATCTAATAAAAATAAACTCTTTCTTATTCAAGACTATAGTAATTTTAAAATTTGTGTGAGTAAAATGATGGGAATGATGCGATGCATTTTCTGCTTTTCTATTGCAGATATACATTTCAACTATGTCAGAGTTAAACAGGTTTTTGTTGGTTGGCTTGCGGACTTAATCACCATTTGTTTTTGTTTGTTTGTTTGTTTTCTGATGGGAAAATGCATTTTAAGACTTCAGTGACTCACCAATGTACTTCAGAAACAAAGAACACCTTGCCAGTTGGAGGCTATTATGAAGTATGGAAAAAAACACATGTCTCCCTCTTTTTTTTCTACATCAAATCTAAACCTGTGCTCTCAGCTCTTAAGACACTTCACTTTAAATCCTAAATTGCATCCTTGTGTATTTGCTTTTAATCAGCTTGGGCTGCTATGCGTATTTGGAAATTAAAATATTGGGGCAATGCGACCCTCCAATTTCCTCTAGCAGTCATTGTTGGTACTTGTATCCATTAGCACTAATCTGCTCCCTCCCCAACTTACTTCTAAACTTTAATTTCCATAGTACTTTTTCAAAATTTGCTTAAAAAAACAATTTTTATTGATTTCTGAGCAGTCCAGATGTCTCTGGGCTTTTAGAACTTAGGTTTTTGAAAATCACGCTAATTGTTCTCATGGTCTTCAGAAGAGGTACAGGTTATTTGTCTGGGAAACGTTTCTCCCAGAATATTTATCAAGTGCCTGTTAGTATGGCAGACATTGTGTTAGACTCTGGTCACAGAGTATGTACATGGAAGATTGGTAGACTATTATATATCATAAAGTGTCCTTTACAAGGTCTCTCTTTAATTCTCCACTCCGCTACTAGACTGCTTATTCCAAAATGCAAAATTAGTGATGCCACTCTTTTTATCTTGAAGGCTTCAGAAATCTCTATAATTTTAGGGGAAAATACATCTTCTTAGCTTATCCCATAAGAATTGTGATACCAAGGAACAGTCTTTCAAACTCCCAGGGTCTCATTTGACACACTTTCTTTCAAATGGTGGTTAGACGACTGTCTGCATCTCTTCAAATGTGTTTGAAAAACAAGCTTGGAGATAATTTTATTTCTCTTTTTCTTTTTCTCTCTTTTTTTAAAGATTTATTTATTTATTTATTTATTTGAGAGAGAAAGAGTGCGAGGGGGGCAGAGGGAGAGGGAGAAGCAGGCTCCCCAACTGAAGAGGGATCCCAGTGTAATGGGGGGTGGGTTGATCACAGCTCCCTGGGGTCTGAAGGTAACTGCTTAACAAAGGGAGCCACCAGGACACTCTATTTTTCTTTCTTTCTTTCTTTCTTCTTTTTTTTTTTTTTTTTGACATTTAAAAGCCATATGTTTTTCTATTCATTAAATTGAAGCCTGAAGAATGGACAACAGTTAGGAAAATGGGTTTTGTGGTGGGGCACAGATGTAGTTCAGATGTTTGAAGAAGAGAGGAGATCCCCCACCTCTGGGGGATGGTACAGTGAAGGGTGTCCTGGTACATAGGAGGGGTTGTTGGCCAATAAGTAAAAGCAAATAGCTGTTCTGCACTAATTTGAAACAACTGGATGTAAAGCTCCTTATGTTTGATACTTAAGTGAAAAACCTTCAATTTGGTAGTTTTTAAAATAGATTCAAGAGAAAGGTTCTAGTACATATACCACTGGCTTATTCATCAAGACTGCTGTCTCCATAACACTCAGTTACTTCAGTAATATAAGGTTAACTTTTTTTTTTCAAACAAAATTTTTATTAATAAACAAAAATACAAGAGAGGAGTGTAAGTATGGATAATCACCCTGTCTGAGTCTCCTCAGGCTGCTAGAACATAGCACCACAGACTGGTGTTGACAAATATTCCATTTGTACCATAACATAAGTGGAATCCTTAATTTGATCAATATTTAACCACTGATTTTCCTGACTGACCATAGGGAATAGCTGGGAATAGCTGGGTCTACTTTATTTTTCACCTCTATCTCTTCAAGGTCAAATAAATTGAATAAAAATATTTAATATTGATTCTGTTTTACTCCCTACATCTCTCCTGAGTCCATGTATTCCTTCTCTAACATTAGATTATTTAAACTAAAAAAAAAAAAAAGGAAGAAAGAAAGACACATACTCCAGATAAACCCTAACGAAGTCTGCTTTCCACCCTCACCTGATATGAATCTTTGGGTCACACGTTAACATTAATGCATATTCTGATATGGCTTCTAAGTTGAAACCTATAGGATAAGCTCAGTACCAACTGGTAAGTGTGTGGGTTTTTCGCAGAATGGGGAGGTTAGCCTGTCTCCTATGCTAGCTTCCATAGAAAAAGGTAGAACCTTGAGTGAGAGGTTCAGAGAGGTTCAAAAGCAGACTTTTGGGTAAGGGCCTTAGAGAGGCGAAAGATTCTGGCTTCTTTCTCTTCACCTAGATGTAAGGATTAAGGGAAGTAAGGTGAAGAGAGGACTTCTATTCAAAATAAGGATGACCTTATCATTCTTTGCTGGAGGCGAAGGGTCTCATGAATGAGGAAGACTTGAAGAAAATGAAATAAACCTTTCGGATCCTTGGAGAAAAGCATCCTGGAAAGCACAAACAGCATCTTCAAAGACCATGGGAACATCTTTCTAGGTGTATTTGAGGTATCATAAGGACAGCAGGGTAGATGCAGAGGAGGGAGGGAACGGATGAATAGGGTCTAAAGGAAACTGGTTGCTCAGGAGTCAGATTATGTAGGGCTTTGCATGCCAAGATGAAAAATGTTCTTTTTCTATGGTGAAAGATGAGAAGGTGTTGGATGAAGATAACCCAGGGCTGGCATCATAAGTGTGTGACCAGTGCAGGCACACAGGGCTCCAAGCTTAGAAGGGCCTCACACTTCACTGCATGGCATTTGCCAACGTTGACTCTGAATCTGTGGTCTGCAAGTGAATTCTGATGGGACAATGAAGCACACACCAAAGGCTTGGAGCCTCAGCTCACAAGTGGTTCTGTTTTCACCTCCCTGCTTCCTTTGGATAGATCTTCTGCTACTTATTCTCTACCTCCTTGTGTTCTAGCCCTGCCTGATCTCCCCCTCCACACCCTCCTCTGTGTCCCAACACCATTGTCCTCCACCTTTAGTGGTTCTCTGGGTACAGAAGTGGGGAGGGTTGGAGCCAGGTGTGTGCTCCATGGCATTTCAGGGTGAGGCAAGGTGATAACTTTCCTCTTCCTGGGCTGCCAGGCCCAGAAGCCTTCACCAGGAGTGTCTTGCCCATCTAGGATCCAAGAACTGAGCATGTCTCAGCGTAAAGGCTGCCGTCTGAGGATTGTTTGTCCTCTGTGGGCTGAAGCAGAGGCTTGTGGGAAAGAAGATTGACTTCCTTGTCCCTTGCCAGGGTCATTGTGTACTGGCCCCACAAATTATGTCACCAAAACTGATTAAGCAGATGAATAACATGATCCAGTTTGCTTATCAGAAGGATCACTCGGACTACTCTGTTGACTGTGGGCAGCAAGGGAACAAACAGGAAGACCAGTAGGGAAGCAAGAAGTCCAGGGTGGAGAGAATTGCGAATCAAATCAGAATGGCATCAAGGAAGATGATAAAAAATGGTCAAATCAAAGTACATTTTGAACATAGAGCCAAAATGTATTTTCTGGCAGATGAGACATAGTGCCTAAGAGAACAAAGAGGCCAAGGATGACTCTACTTTTTTTTTTTTTTTTTTTTGGTTTGAGAAACAAAAGGAGAGAGTTGCCATTAACTGGAATGGGGAAGAAGGAACAGATTTTGAGGGGTGAGGGAGGATGTGAAGTGCAATTTCAGACTATTTAAATTTGAGATGTCCATTAGGCATCTGCGTACAGACGTTGAAAAAGCTGTTTGGTGTATTCTGGGGTTCAGGGCATATCCAGCCTGGAGAAAAAAATATGGAGTTATCACCATATAGATGGTATTTTAAAACAGAAGATTTCATGAAATTATCAAGGGAGCAAGAGTACACAGAGAAAGATTTGAGGACTGAGCCTATTTAAAGATAGAGGAAATGAGAAAGAATTAGCAAAGGACCCAGAATTAGCAGAGAAGCAGAATTTGAGATGGAAAAAAAATGACTGTGTGGTACAGTGAAAGCCAAGTGAAGAACAGGAAGCCAATGGTCAACTAGGTCAGTGATGCTGAAGGTCCCGAGGAAGATGAGAAGTGAAGTAGGGATGGATGGTGCACACGTAGTAAGGGCAGTTTCACTGGGGCTGTTCTGGGTGTATCTGAGCACATGCAAGAGGGTAGAAGAGGAATTGAAGAAAGCCAGCCCAGGCAACTCTAGAGGAACTCTGTGTGAAAGACTGTAGGGGAATTTTGAGGTGGCTAAAAGGGCATTGGAATCAAAAGAAGTTTTGGGGTGTGTGTGTGTGTATGTGTGTGTGTTTACTTGTTTGTTTTTTGTTTTGCATTGTTTTTTAACTAATGGATAAATAACACCATGCTTGTATACTGATTGGGGTATTCCCCCAGAGGGAAAAATCCATGGTTATTGAAGTTAGGTGTGAATTGTGCTTTTGAGCAGTGAAAGGGGATGGGAGGTCCCCCAGTACAGGCAGGAGGCTGAGTATGTGGGTACAAGTGTTGGCCAGGGGGCAAGAGGTACTGAGAGCTTTGCACATTTTCTTCTGATTTTTTTATTTTTCTCACTGAAATGGGAAGCATCCGCTGAGTAAAGGGAGAAGTATTTAAAATTTGAGAAGAGGGGTACCTGGGTGGTACCTGCCTTGGGCTTCGGGTCATGATTTCAGGGTCCTGGGGTCAAGCGTGGCATCTGGCTTTCTGCTCAGGGGGAGTCTGCCTCTCCTTCCCTTTCTGCCCCTCACCCAGCTCTCAGCCCCTGCTCTATATCTCTCTTTCAAATAAACAAAACCTTTTAAAAAAGTTTAAGAAGGGAAAATAAAAGAAATAATCATTTAGAAGAGTAGAAGAGGAAAGGGATGAAGAAGGAATGGTGTGATGCTGAAGGGCCTGGGGTCGGCTGCAGGCTTTCCTTGATGAATCTACAAGGAGCTCAGTCAGCATGGCTCTACCCTTCCTCTGGCCATGGCCAGTTGCAGGGGCTCAGACCCACAGTCAGGGGAGAGTGGGGCTTAAACAGGTTTGGTGTTTTGTCAAGGAGGAGGGATGACAGGGATGAAGACGTGTTCAAGGCTGGGCTAATGGTGACTGACATGGAAGTTCAGCAATGTAAGGAAAAAGGTGAGGGCCAGATGGATTAAAGGGCATGAAAATGAAGTGGGGTTGAATCCAAGGGTACTTGAGGGAGTGAGTTAACCATTTAGGAGCGATTAATCACGGTATGCTTGCAGTGGAGATGATGCTTGCAATTGGGTAATGCCACAATTTAGATTAGGACAACGGAAGTGAACCTCTGAGATAAAAAATGGAAGACAAGAGCATCAAAGGAGAGATTACAGTTCTGATAGGCCAGGAAACTATATCAAAAACCAGCTGATTCTGATGCAGGCGGTCCAAGGACAATGTTTTCAGGAAATTCCAATTTAGGGAGAGTGAACAAATTGAACATAAAACTTTAGAGTTAAACCAGAAAACATGAGACAGTGGAAGAAACGTGAAGAATATTAACAGAATATTGTGTATTTAGTGTTTGAATGGGCTTGACATGGTATCATTTTACCGGTATCATTTAATTTATCCCTGGCAATGACTGTGGGCACTAGAGACTGTTGTCATCCCTATTTCATAGATGATGAACATGAGAGCCAGGGAGGTAAACTAACATGCCCACGAACGCTTCTGTCTGAGTTTGAACTCTCAGTGCTTAACCATTATGTCCATCTTCCTTGGCAGGTGCAGTGATTATGATAGAGCAGGTGATATTAAAATCTGCATCCTGAGATGTAAATAATAGACTTATGGGATTAGAGACTCTTGAGAACAATATACAGTATACAAAGACCAGAAATATGCATTATCTCATCTAATCCTCCTATTAACCTCGTATATTAAGCTATTAGCCCAGATCCTGGGGCCAGTAAGTAGCAGAGCCTGGATGTGAATACTTACCCTCTGAACTCCTCCTTGAACACTCCTTCCACTACCTTCCACCATCACTTTCCAGCGATGGTCTAGACAGAGACTTTAAAAAGAGTCTAGACAGTTTTGAATAAATGTATTATTAAGGAACCATTACTAGTTATTTCTTTTTTAGAACCTAACAGGATAAGTCTCATAATTCCTATGTTTCCATGGGAACATAGTACAGAATGTGGCATTCTCCCTATTGGGGAATGTTCTTTCTATAAATCTGTGCATTCATCCAACTATAATTTATTGAGCAAATAGTCTGTGCAGGTGCTGTGCTAGGTGCATAGTTACCAACTGAACAAGAAACATCCCTGGTCTAAAGGAACCTTCAGTAAGCTCCAGGACTTTAGAACCTCAGATATTCTGTAGGTCCTTTTCACACCTGGTGTATTTTTAAAGCACTACATTTGACCTAGAATACACTCCATCCCCTAGGACCTGGTCACCTAAGAGATCATACCTCTCCCCAATGGTTTGGCACACAGTAAGATCAGCTGTAGTGCCCTGGAGATGGAATCTTAGATTTGGACCTTGGGGAAATAGTACCAGAGTGTTATTCTAGAAAGAATTTTCTTACTCCAAGAGGATCCAAGTTTAAAACTAGATTTAAAAATACACCCTTTGCCTGGCATTCTAACTCACTCAGTGGTACTGCATTGACCTTTTTTCATTACTTGGCCGTGCTTTTGCTAGAAATTCTGGATCTGTACATGCCACGTCATGTTTATGGGCTCTGTGGCCCAAAACCCTCCTGCCACACAGTCAGGAAAAGCCAAGAAAGGCAGCGCCGCCCCCCACCTGGTCCCTCCCAGCACAGATCTGTAAGAATGAAGGAGGACACATCTCGGGGTGGGGGAGAATTCCACTTTGTTCAGGTTTGTGCTAAAACAGCAGATAAGGTTTGGCACCAGATGTCTGGGATGGCTATTTCTACATGCAAAAGTTCCTGTGCACTTCTACTTCATGATGCTACTAATTAAGAATGGCACACACACTGGATCAAACTGAGCCTGTGTCTACAATAGGGAAGGAGGGGAGGGTGTTATGTTTTGCTTCCAGATTTAGAAGACCACAACTGGTGCTCTTAATGGCAGTGTAACACGTGTTGCCTCACTTCCCTCTGGTCTTAAAACATGTGAGTCACAGTGTAATTAAAGAATTACACTCTGTCTCTTACACTGCAAAAGTTAAGTGAGATAAATCGGACTAAGTTTTCTTGTTATAAAAAAAAAAAAAAAAAAAAAAAAGAATCCTATATGTATTGGGTTTTTAAGAATTTTCCAAAACCCCAAGTGTCCTGTATCCTCTTTATATCTAATTTGGTGAAACACTCCGATCACGGATTTAATTTATTCGAATCATTTCTGGAATTGTGGGACCACACATCAAGTCCGTAACTCCTATAGCTTTAAGAGAAGGCAATTCTTGCTTTGGAGTAAGGGAGGTGGCGCCAACTCGCGGCTCCGCTGCTCCCCACCCGCCCGCGGGTACTCAGTTTCCCGCTGTTGCCAACCCCGCCCAGCCGCCCAGCCGCCCAGCGGCGCTCGGGGCAGCCGCCAGGGGTGCTGCGCTTCCCACTCAAGGAAGGAGACGGTCGAGGGCAGCCTCCTGGCCCGCGGCTCCCCTGACTCTGCTGCTTCCTGGACGCTGAGAGCGCGCGGGGCTAAGTGACCGGGAGGCGTGGGCCCGGGCCGCCTCCTCGCCTCTGCGAGCCCCGCGCTCCGGCCCACCCAAGAACGCCGGCTCACTCCTTCCCCCGAGGGCGCGGGCTGGGGCTCCCCGCAGACCCGCCCACTCGCCGTAGCACTCACAGCTCGCGGTTCTGCTCTCGACTCGATGCCTTTGCGGGCCCTGCACGCCCTCACCCTCCCCGGCTCTTCCAAGGCCGGGCACACCCACTGCCGCTGCCAGCATTCAGGGCCGTGGCGTCCGAGTTAAACCCCATCTCCCAACCGTCGTCAGCCCTAGCTGTACACCCAGCCCTTCTCCAGGTACCCGCAGATCAGAACGGGATACAAAGAGGCCTGCGCCCCCTGAGCCTTCGCTGTCGCCACACCCGCTCGTGCCCACTCTTCTTCGACCTCCGCGAGGGCTGGACGCTGGGACACCCTCCTCTCTACGCCCTCCTGCCCCTCCCCCTGTGTCATTAATATCCACTCAGCGTTCCCCGAAATCCCGTGAGCTGGGGCCCTCGACCGTCCCCCTTCGACCTCTTCGCCGCCGCTCCTGGCCCCCGGGACCGGCTGGCCGCCCACCCCCACCACAGCAGCGCGTCTGGGTCCCGGCCCCTCCTCCGGGGCCCTCCTCCTCCCTCGCCCCTCCCCAGCCGGGGTGGGAGCGGCGGCAGCTGGAAGAGAAGGGATGAGGTCATCCTCTCCCTCGGAGTCAGCTGGTGGAGGAGAGGAAGCGGGAGGAGGGGGCGCGCGCGAGGGGAGGAGAGGAATGTGCAGGTCCGAGGAGCGCCGCGGCGGCCGCTGCTGCTCCTGCTGCTGGCGGCGGCGGCGGCTCGGGTGGCAGCCGCGGGGCTGGGACAGCGAGGAGCGCGGGCGGCTGGCAGGGGCGCGCGCGGGGCGCCGAGAGCAGCTTGGCTCCGCGCAGGCAGCCAGGCGGCGCTCCTGCCGGCCCCAGGCGCGCCGCTAGCCCGGCCCAGCGCCCAGCCCGGCGGGCGGCGGCGGGCGAGCCGGCGCAGGAGCAGGAGGAGGGGGAGCCGCGCCGCCAGGGAGGGAAGCCGGGGCGAGGCGAGGAGGTGGCGGGAGGAGGAGACAGCGGGGAAAGGTGTCAGATAAAGGAGGGCTCTCCTCCGGTTTGGAGTCATCATGGCCGCTAAGTCAGACGGGAGGCTGAAAATGAAGAAGAGCAGCGACGTGGCGTTCACCCCGCTGCAGAACTCGGACCACTCGGGCTCGGTGCAGGGATTGGCTCCGGGCTTGCCGTCGGGGTCGGGAGCCGAGGACGAGGAGGCGGCCGGGGGCGGCTGCTGCCCGGACGGCGGCGGCTGCTCGCGCTGCTGCTGCTGCTGCGCTGGGAGCGGCGGCTCGGGCGGCGGCTCCGGGGGCTTGGGCGGCCCGGGCGGCGGCGTTGGCGGCCCGGGCAGCAGCGGGGCGGGCTCGGCGGCGCTGTGCCTGCGCCTGGGCAGGGAGCAGCGGCGCTACTCGCTGTGGGACTGCCTCTGGATCCTGGCCGCGGTGGCCGTGTACTTCGCGGACGTGGGCACGGACATCTGGCTTGCCGTGGACTACTACTTGCGCGGCCAGCGCTGGTGGTTCGGGCTCACGCTCTTCTTCGTGGTGCTCGGCTCGCTCTCCGTGCAAGTGTTCAGCTTCCGCTGGTTTGTGCACGATTTCAGCACCGAGGACAGCGCCACGACCGCAGCTGCCTCCACGCAGCCTGGAGCCGATTGCAAGACGGTGGCCAGCAGTGGGTCTGCAGCCGCGGAAGGCGAGGCTCGTCCTTCCACGCCGCAAAGGCAAGCATCCAACGCCAGTAAGAGCAACATTGCCGCCACCAACAGCGGCAGCAACAGTAGCGGGGCCACCCGGGCCAGCGGCAAACACAGGTCTGCGTCCTGCTCCTTCTGCATCTGGCTCCTGCAGTCACTCATCCACATCTTGCAGCTCGGTCAAATCTGGAGGTACCGTATCAGGGGTGGGGAAGAGGGAGATGTGCTGCTGCTACTACATCCTCACTGCTTTGCTTTTGCACGGAAATTGTTTAGGGTTGCTCTGATAGTAACCCTAGGCACACTCTTTGAGTTTTTTTTTTTTTTTTTTTTTCCTTTTTCTTAAACTGGGTTTCGCATTTTGAAGATTTGTGATCACATCCTAGGGTGGGAGGGAAGTGAGAAACAAGGGACAGGCAGCAAAGTGGTTTTGATCAACCTATCCCTTCTGTGTTCCAACTCTGCTTTACTAGCTTTTCTATGTTTATATGCTACCCCCTTCCCATTTTTAGTGATATTATTTCAGTGAGTAGGAGAGGATTCTTGTCACATATTCTAAAAATCCTTTTTTATTATGTCGAATTCTAGGTGTATATTGCAATTTGGATGGCTTCTTTTGTTCCATGTTGCTAATTCTAGTTATATGGGAATTCTTACTGCTGTGAGGTACCCACCTTTTAATTCTCACTGTTGGAGAAGTACTGCACTCCACATAAAAAGCTTAGTTGGTAGAAGCCTTGTCTTTTTCTTGGAGAACACCTATACCTGTATCTGTCTATAATCTATATTTATATCTATCTCCAAATATGAGTAAGTACACTTATGGGACCCAGACTTACCTTTATGATGCACTTTGTGATTATTTGCCATATCCCCATATTCTGATTTCTCAAACAACTGAGAGCCCTTGGAAAAGGAGTAGTGCGTTTTACAAACTTTAATTGTACTTGGCACCATTATTGGTTGCTCTGCTACTTGTCATCTAATCTACCAAGTCTTTTCACACAGATATCACTTCCACTTAGAAACTAGAATACAAGGCTAAACTCTCTGGGCAGAGAGAGCTGTCATTTGAGCAGTCACTGCCTAGATTTAAGAATATAATGAAACAGTTTGCTCAGAAATATGTTTCACCAACTTTTATATGTTTTTAATGGCTTTTTGAAGCAATATTTTATACCTACAAAAGTTCCTTGTATTGAAGCATTTAAATGTTAACATTCCAGAGCTTTCGGGGTTTCTAATGACTTGATAAGTGTGTAGTCTAAGTAAAATGAGAAAATTTCCTCGTAAGTGCACCAGTGTGGGGCTAGATGCTGCTAGGCTGGTGTCCATTTCAATTTCATTCATAGTAACCTTTGTGATAAAGACATTAGAAATTATTAACTCTACTGAGGTATTCCATATGGAAAGGAATCAAAGAATTTGTGGAATGAGACTAAATACTTCTTTTTATTTGTGGTGAACAGTAGTGTTTTCATTGAGAAGAGCAAATGTGGTTATTTTGCAAACTTTCCTGAGACCATTGCTTTATAAAGCAGGGAGAACATTGTCTTAGATGGTGATGTGAAACTTTTTTTTCAAACATATACTTTCTGGGAAAGGGGTGTATGATATGCAGTTAGACAAATTGATGTTGGAAACCTCCATGTTTTGGACTAAAAGGACTTTGAAATGTCAGTTAAATGTGATAGCTGTTATGTTCCATGAATGAATATTATGAAGATTTACAGCTTGATTCTCTTATTCAAGTTTGATGAATAACTCAAATGTTTGTGTTAATTACTGAATTGTTTAGTGGCTAGGTGTATATGATTAGTAGTTTTAATCTGATAATGTGGAAAATGAAGATTAACATTCAATTTATTAAGTTTTGCAAACTTTATGCAGGATTTGGAAATCACTTATTTTCAATCACATTTAAAATGTTTACATTTATGCCAATAATGCAAACACTTCTCAATATATTAACTGAAGAACTATCCATTGCTTCCAACAGATTACTACTTTGTGAAAAATATCATATCAAATTCTGTAAACTGAAAAATAATTTTAATTAACATTGTATTTCCCAGTGGAAAAATGACATTTAGTTATCTCAGGACATAAAAATGCAGGAAGTGAAAAATAATTCAGGAAAGGAAGGGCCTAAATACATGTCAATGAGACCATAGCCACTGGGTCAACTGGCCATATTGAGAAACTGATCAAGGGGGAGGAGAGATGGAAGGGTAAGGTTTCATGCAGAAGGAAAAGCACAGGCTGTCCAACAAATGCATTAACCAACCCAACCCTTGGAGAAACTGTGTTCACACATGACTCCTCTTTGTTAAGTACTTCTACAATGTTTTCCTTAGAGGTTTTGAAATTTTTCCTGCTAATGTTTGGTTGTCTAGGAGGAAGTATTGTTGAAAATATTTTCAGATACTTATCTATATTTTCAGAATAATATGCTTCATATGTAAGTCTGAATTATCTAATCTAACTGATATTTGGAGGCTAGTGGGGTAACTTGGTGGAAATATGATCTAAGACTCAGCCTCACTTTCTCTTTATGAAATATGTTTAAACAAATGAACAAACAAACTTTAGCCTAATGTAGGACATGAGAAAGGGATCAGAAAGTTCATGGAATTCAGTTGCATTCTGAATTGTTTCAGCTTTTCTGAGTGTGGAATATTGGAATGAAACTTGGTAGCAGATGCATCTTTGAGATGATAAGCTGGTGAAATGCAGTTCATCTCAGATTATTGTATCAGACCATTATCTTAGACCATGAGGTGCCTTAAATTAGAGCACCTTTCTGCTTCTTCTAGCTTTTCTTTTCCACACATTATACACAAATGTTGCAGAAACACCAAGGTTCTGAATGGTTCAAAGCTCTGAGGTCATTATTCATGTTTTAACATGCTACTTTCTAAGATCAATAAAATAGATTTTGCTAGGTTGGTAACTTTTCCTTGTATTTCCATGAAATTCTAGTTATTTTAGGTAAGAGCATGATTCTAAAAGCCTCCATAGATACAATCCTTTGAAATAACATCAAAGTGTTTGCTTGTTCATAAATAGCTATTTGAAACATTTTGAGCAAGATTTGAATGTATTTATACATTTATTACAAATGCAACTGCTGAAAGCAATGCTACATATTCATTTTAATTAAGGTTTACCAATGGGAAATTAATGGCAGCTTTTAAAGTCACAGGAGTTGATTCTGAGAAAGAGCCATTTGAAATAATGAAGTCAACTTTTGCTACGATGTGAAATGAGCAATTATGACTTTTAAGGAAATGTGCCTTCAAATGAAAAAGTACTTTTTTTTTTCTTGTTCATTTCATATGATTTCAGAAGTTACTAAGAGCGCAGTTCAGCCAGTGGGAAGTTACTAAGAGGGCAGTTCAACCAGTGGGAATCTCAAATGCCCCATCAGAACAGTTTTTAGTCTTCACACTCATGATCAATTGTATCTAGATGCCCTTTTCCTTCAGAATTTATGACTCACTCTTAAAATTCTACCTTAATTTTTCCTGTGTATGTGTAGTGTGTATATATTTGTTTGTCTTCTAAAGGCAAAGAGGCATATTGCAAAAAAGTTAATGAGTCAGTGGATGGTAGAATGGGGGATTTTTTTTTTTATTTTTTACTATTTTTATTTTATTTTATTTTATTTTACTATCATGAGGGTCCTGTGGAGAACACTTGGTGAAAGAACATTTCTGCTTTTCTCATGCTTGATAGTCCCTAAGGTCTAATATATGTCCCTTATTCCAGTAAATTGGAAAATGGCAGGTTAAATGGAGTTAAACAGATCTCTCTACAGCAGGACTTCTCAGAATCTTTAATAAGCTGGTATGCAGTTATCAATAACTTTTTAAGGTATACTTTTTTACTCTTGTGATGATGGGGCACTTAGGGAACTTCGAGAAACATTGTTCTAAGTCATTCATAAACCTGACCAAACAATAATAATAATAATAATAGCAATTTTATATAGCACTTATAAAATTCATAAATATTTTTATACTCTTTATATCATCTAAGTTTTACAGTAACCCAAGAGAAAAACGTTAGTATCTCTTTCTATATAAGAAAACTGGCTTAGAGAGATTCAGTAACTGTCACTTATCACTCTCCCTTATGTGATACAGTTAGGAGCCAGGCCCACCTTACCCTAAAGTTTGTGTTCTTTTGGGATCAGTTAGCTTACCTTGAACTGCCAACTTGGATAATAATGACAGCAATGTATGACAATGACACTTTACATTCACCAAGCATGCCAAAGTGGGAGAGGAACTGCCTTTTCAACAGGATAGGAGATCTATCCAGTAACACCTAGTCAACTGGCAGGATAGCAACCAGGCCGCAGCTTCTCTGATCTTAAGGCCAGTTACACTGTGTGGACATGCTGAGCTTGTTACATTAAATCCCAGCGCAGTAACATGGCCTTGCAGTGCCATTAGTGATTAAATGGCGGAATGTATGTGCACATGTGGAAAGTGCTTTGCAGGTGATAAAGAGGGTAGAGAAATAGCATCTAGGTTATACCTTTGGGTACTGAAAAAGTACTCTATTGATTTGGAGTTAGTTCTGAATTCTGATATAGGTCAGGTAGGATCAGTGGTCACTTTCTTGTATATTTGTGTTCCCTCTACTACATATTAATTAATTTATTCATTCAACATATAGTGAGTCCCTACTCTATGCAAAGCACTGGGTTAGTTGCCAGCTACCCCAAGCTGGATAAAATACACATCACCTTTCAGGGATTCTACTGTCTGGTGAGGAAGACAAAAAAGTAAACAGACAATTTCAATACCACGAAATAAACGCTATGATAGAAATAAAAAACCCAGACCATCTTAGTGATTCAGGTGAGACCCTGGAGCAGGGGATGTTTGAGTGAAGGTTTGAATGGTGAGAAAATCTTCTGTCTGAATTAAAGTGGAACATTGACCTCAGAGCCTTGGATATGACTTTGTGTAAAGGAACAGGGTAGAGAGGGGCAAGAAGAACAAGGCGGGTTAAGTGTGTGATTTGAATAGAGAGGGAGGGAGACATAGTAGCTAGAGGTGAGGAGGGAGAATTCGTTGGGTCTACAATGAAAGGAATCTAGATTTTATTCTTTTTTTTAAATATTATATTTATTTATTTGAGATGGAGTGAGAGCAAGGGAGAGCGAGAGTGCTAGAGAGCACAAGGAGGGGGAGTGGTAGAGAAAGAGGGAGAAGAAGGCTCTCACTGAGCAGGGAGCCCAATGCAGGGCTTGATCCCAGGACCCTAAGATTGAGCTGAAGGGAGAGGCTTAACCCACTGAGCCACCCAGGCACCCCTAGATTTTATCCTGAAAGCATAGAGGAATCCTTGGAAGAGTCTAAGAGCCATCTCTATAAGAAGAGATACTCAGTGAATATTTGGATAAAACGATGGGACAAAGTTGAATTTCAGAAGACATGTCATCATTTATTAAAATTTGTTTTTTTTAAAGTTTAGATAGAATTGGGGTATATAAAGAGGCCCAACAAAGGTCCAACAAGGGAGTGGGGAGTGATTTTTCTGAAAAACAGATTGGTTGAAATATTTCATTGATTTACACTAAAGTAAAACAATTCATTTTCTGCTACTTTTTGAAGAGATTTTCCTTAAATATCATGGTCTTCAGCTTATTGAAATGTAGGTTTCTTGGTTCTTAGAAACTTGTCTTTCTCTTTTGTTAACATTTCTCAATTTTCAGAGGACTTCCATGTCTTTCTTATTTGATCCTCTTTGAGGATATTTGAGGTAGATCTTCCATTTTGCAAATGTGGAAATTGAGACTGAGACTGGTAAGTGTTTTTCTCTTCAGGCCATAGGGTTCTGTACCGATTCTAAGCTAGAGTTCAGTATTGATGTGGGAGAAAAAAAAAACAACATGAGAGGTGGTTGAGATTGAGGATCATGAGGTAGAAAGGAAGGCTGAGAAGTTCAATGCTGTCTTGTAAGTACTGAAGGTCTGTAAGGAGAAGGAAGCCTTGGACTTTTGTGTAGGGCCTCTGGGACAAGATGCAGGGGAGTTACAGGAGAGATTTTAAATCAATGTAAGGACACGTTTTTTAACTAGTCAAAGGCACCCAAAGATCAACAATAATTCTTTAGAAGCAGTGAGTTCCCCACTGTTGGAATAGTTTCCAAAACTATAGGCAGAGTTGCAGGAAAAAAAAAAAAATTAAGTATCACGCAGAAGGTTGAACTAGAAGATCATCTTCTGGCCTTGAGATTTTATGACAGTTTCCATCATTATGTGCTGCTCCAAACATAGTGGACTAACCTTTGCTTTTCATGGATGAAAGAAGTAGGAGTTTGCTTGAAATGCTGCCGTTATGTTACTTTGAAATCTATTCATAGGTTTATGGACCTGGTGTTTTGCTGGAGCATCACAAATCTATGTAACCTCCTTGAGTGCTGAGCTTGGTATTTAAATCTCTGAGTTACCTAACAGATATAAATCCACACAAAAGTAGGCAATCTTCTGTGCACTTACTGGGGATTCTATATGAGTTGGAATAATTTATGCATAAATCTGTGTGGTCGATATACCTATTTCAGTATCTTTGTAATAACTAGTGCAAAAGTTATATTTTTTCCATTCACTTGAACTATATCCTGTTTACTTCACAAGGGTGAAAAAAAAATGTAATGCTTCTTATATTCTGATGGAACTGCAGACTTCCTTCATGGAGCAGTTAAAAGTAATATCTATACAAATGGATGCTGTTATTTTTGAACAGTATCCATAAATCCCTGGGTCAGTAGCTTTGAAGGTGTTTGCTCACTCACTTACAAAAAACGTCTTAATGTTTGAATATTCCAAGTACACAACTTGCTATTAAACATGTTCTGTACTTTACATTTCAGATGAAATTGCCTACCTGTGATATTAAATAGCACCAATCACTGAGTAACAGATAAACAAAATGAATCCCCTTTATATGGACTCACTGGCTAATCCAGTGTCTTGCTTTAGAATTTGAATGGTGCACTAACTAGGTCTATGGAAGCAAGATTTAGGGATTAGGCCTGGATTTAATTGGATTTATATTCTTATGCATTATCATATATATATATATATATGATGCAGTGTGCTACTAGTCATGAGAAAGTGCTTATCAGATGTAATTTTATACAGTAGTTTTAATGTGTTGGTGGATATCAGGGAAAAAGAAATTCTCTTGAATGACATTGCCTAATTCTGACCACCACCGAGTGACTTCCTTCTAGCTATATGCTGGTGTCGCTGGTAGTTGATGGCATGGCCAGTCAGGAGGCAAGACCACAGGCAAGTCCTTGTAAAGTTCCTCTAGTAGTTGTGAAAGCTACATGAAATAAGAAGAGATACTCAGTGAATATTTGCTGACCCGGGAATGAAGCCCAGGCATTATTCTCTCTTCTTTTGAGAAAGGGCTGAACGTGTTGCTTGTTTGTTTGCTTCTTGAGTTTCCAAGGGTGCAGTGAATCATAAAGGGTGTTGTTACCTAGAAAAGATATACCCATGGCCCCAGCGCTCACTCTCTCTCTCTCTCTTTTGGATCTCTATTTATAATTTAAATATATATTTATGTATGGGATGATTTTTGTATTTCTGGTACTTCTATTTGTCTATGCACGGAAAGTTTGTAGCATCTGCTGTTACTACTAACACTCCCATCAATACCATAATTCTTAACACCATGAAACAGTAATTACCTGCCTTGTATACATACAGAGCTAATATAGATTACTAATTGCAAAAGAAACTAAAGAAGGGTTAAAATGGAAATAAGTCAGTCCAGAAATTTTCTAGATGCAATAATCTGAATGATAATAGTAGATCTCTTCCAATTCTAAAATGATGGGTCAAAATTAGACCATCAGTGATGGTTCTTCTTTACAAAGGCAGCTGTCCTTTGGGGACGTGGAGTATGTGAGAAGTTAGAAGAGATGACTTGGCTGTTTGGTAGCTCAGAGCCCAGGCACATCACCCAAGAGCTCTCTTACCTGTGGAAGCAAGGTGACATGGCACAGATCCTGGGTTCTGGCAAAGTTTACATATACTTTTGGTTTCCTTCTTCTGAGTCTTCATTTTCTATGGGTGGTCAAAAGTAACATTCAAGGTTCTTTCCAGGTCCCAAATGCTGATTTCGCTTTTCTTACAGTTCTTTCTATTTGACCAGTCCCCAGAGTACGTGCATCAACCACAGAGTCTGTACATGTTCTTCCAAGACCATCATTATAGCATTTCTCTGGTTACCTAAGTCAAAGGGTGTCTATGAGGGACTTTCCAGAGTTGATAACATTAGTGTCTAACCTCTAGGAACTGATATGATTTCATACAAGAAGAGAGAATCTTAAGCTTATTTGCGTAATGTAACTTATTTTGTGTCATTTCTGAATTTTAGTTATAATCAAATAACACTATATTCACAAAAACCCATATCTAAGTATTTGAAGCTGATGTGGAAAATGTTTCCATATCACTTATGCTAAGATATCTACCATGTAGACCTAGGAAGCCAAAATTACCATTTCTATTTCAGGTAGTGAGGTATGCACCACTGGGGTGCTATGATTAGCAAATAAGAACAGTGCTGCATGACCTTAAAAAGAGTTATCCATAATGCCAATGAGAAGGGTGTTGTCAGAGCTAGGTTTGCTTTAAAATTAAAAGCCTGTCCTGGGTTACATTGTCACTGATTTAGTATGCTAGAAATTGAATTTAAGCTCTATACAGAGACTATCTCCAGGCCTGTACTCATTAAGGAATAGGGATCTGTTACTCTCTGCTAGAACAAGAGAACAGCACATTAACCTTTGCTGGATAGGAATTGTCTGGATCTCTAGGATGTTAGACATCTGTCATGAAGCTGAACAATTTTCAACCCCATGACGAATTTCAGATATTTAATTTTTAAAAAAAATTTAAGCATCTATTTTAAAGTGATCTGAAGTGTGTCAAACTATTTTTTCATCTTCATGATTCATAAGTAGGCTGTTTGAATCAGTTCTACTTCTTTTGTTTAATTTATGCACATGCCCTGTTTTCCTGTCAGGGAAATCCTTTTATATAAACAGAGCAGTGGGCAGTGTGTGGGGTGGGTGAGGATTAGTCAAACAGAAAATCATGCATATATAGAAAAAGTAAGATCTACAGTGACTACGAGTCTTAGAAGACTTGGGTTGATTTTGACTTGTCTTCCCATCAAGTACACTATATTTAAGAAGGACAAAGTCACCTTTCTGAACAATCTGAGAGATTTCATCCATGTTTAAAGCTGTTAGACTTCTTTCTGAAGCTTAGATAATAGTCATGAATAAAGATATGGGGATTCTTTACTTTTCAGTTCTCTTTTCGGTAGCAGAGAGTCAATAATCAAAACAAAGGTAGCCCTTGTATCAGGAATCAAAGCAAAATTGTCCATTACATTCATCTTTGGTTTATGGCCCAGTCACTGTATCAGTGTAACAGTAACAATGAAGAAGAAATGATCCTTTAGCAAAGCAGGGGAAAGGATTTGTAAAGATTTCTTTGTTTTGGTAGATTTGCAGCTCATTAATTAATTTCCTGCTTTACAAAAGTAAAATTGTTAACAATTACTTTTTTTAAATGTAGGTCAATTCCTGAAGACTCTCCAAAGAGATTTGCAGTACTTGGATCTGTTATTTTAATATAAATTAGGAAGTATGTCCCGTAGGGTTTCATATTTCCAGGGGATGTGCTATTAAGAGTAGTAGTCCCAGATGTCCTATATGAATTTTGTTGATTTGGTGATGGTTGGGTTTGAAACATTGAGATCTACACAGGAGCAGGTAATGTGACAGTTTTCTAAGAAGGGCATAAATATTATCGGTGTTCATACTTTTGAAAAGTAGTCAGTAGTTAAGGTCACTTAAGGACATAATGTCTACCTACTTTAAGATAAGGTTGAAATCATGGGGCACCTGGGTGGCTCACTTGGTTGAGCATCCCACCGTTGGTTTCAGCTCAGTTCATGATCTCAGGGTCATGCAATTGTACCCCATGTCTGGTTCTGCACTGGGTGCATGGAGACTGCTCTAGATTCTCTCTCTCCCTCTGCTCCCTTCCCCCAATAACTAACTAACTAACTAACTAACTAAATAAATAAATAAAAGTTGGACTCAAATTAATGAGGAAGGAAACCTGAAGTTTCTCTCAAGGGAGGGTGAACAAATACCCTGGAAACTATCACTGAGTTCCATTCTTTGATCTGCTCATAGAAGATGAAGGTATTGTAAATAAGGCTTGCACTCATTAGCTCGAGGGAGAAAAATCTGGCCATGAGAGAAGGGGCATGAGAGAAATGAAAAAAACTGTAGAATTTTTTTTTCCAAAATCAGAGGGTAAAATTTCAATTCTTATTAGTATGAATGGGAAAATTGTACTGACACCCACTATAAAACTCATCACAGCAAAGCTGAAAGCGAGCCTTCACTAGCCAGGCCAAGATTTCATTAGATTAATTGGTTCTAGGAACAAAGGGGAAAAACTTCAGTTGTGAAAATTCTTAGGTTTAGCTCAATTTGATATTGAGAGGACCAGTGGGGTCTGTAGTTTGGAGGTGTTTGACTTGAGAGTCCTGTGTTAGTACACAGATCAAAAGTCAGTGGCCATCACAAATATAGCATAATAGAAACCTGGGAATCCAAGGGAGGGCCAGGAACAAACTTGCTAATAGTAAAGGTAAGTGAGAATCTGAAATCAAGGGCATTATGAAAGCAAAGTGTAACACTATGCTTCATGATATAAAACTGAAGGGAAATTTGCTTTTTTATATTCTCATTATACAATTTCTGCCTGATCAGCTATTAAGAGTAAGGCCTCAGCCTGGAGGTCTGCTTCTGATTCCAAGGAGTGGAGAGCAAAGTGCAGGGATCACAGGTAGGTTCTTACTCAATGGCTGTTGATATGTGCAAATTTAACAGTCCACTGACTAAATCATGACTGGGTCACTGTAATCAGTTGCTGAGAATAGAATGACAAAAATAAGCGACCTTTTAATCATGGATCCCACAAACATCTGCTTCAAGTTATTGTAAGGAGCATATATGAAAAAGAACATGCTCTCAAAAGGTTTATTGTCGAGGAAAGGAGGCATGTCACGTTCATACCTCCAAATCTGTCTGTGATGTTAAGAGTGGAGCCATTGGCTTACAACTCAAAGTGTAGGATCTGAAGCCTGCAGCGTCCTCACCTCTCAGAAGTGTCTCAGAAATGCAGAATCTCAGGCTCACCGTGACCTAGTGAATCATTACCTATGGTTGAACAAGATCCTCTGGGGATTAGTATGCACGCTGATGTTTGAGAAGCAGAGGGAGAGCAATCCCTCTTAACTGAAATGGTCAGGGAAAGTTACTCAGCTGAATATTAATGGAAACTAAGGTTGGTATAGATGTTTTCACTAGCTTTCTCACTCCAGTCAGCACTCCCACTATGAAAGCAAGGGCTGGTGCTTAGAAATGGTAACAGTGGGATCTCCTTATAGGCAATGCTATAAGCAAAGATATGAAATCTTCCATTGACAAAGAAAGTGAAAAGTTTTAATAAAATCTTTATTAAAAATCCATTACTTTACAGTTATGCTGTTCACAACTGATCTCTAGGAAATTAGTTCAGGACATTAGTCACCCACCTCTTATGGTTTTATTTATTTATTTATTAAGATTTATGTATTTATTTGAGAGAGAGAGAGAGAGAGCATGCACACATAGGGCCAGGGGCAGAGGGAGAGAATCTTCCAGTAGACTCCCTACTGAGCACAGAGCCCAGCAGGGGCCTGGATCTTACAACCCCTGAGATCATGACCTGAGCAGAAACCAAGAGTTGGATGCTTAACTGGCTGAGCCACCCAGGTGCCCCTCGGTGTTTTATAGGTACTCAGGCCTATGACATTCAGTACTTGGAATGGAGTGGACAGGGTGTGATGAGAGAGGGAGACAGACACTAAGGAAAGTACTGGATTCAGAGTACGCAGACAGAGGAGAGAGAAAAGGGAGAGGGATGCAGGGCGGTGATTCTGGCCAAGACGTCATGATTGCTGACTTTACTCAGAGACATGCAGCTGGGCTGCTGGTGGTGTTCCTTCCTATTCATAAGCTTCTGAAAAAGCAGCATCCCTCAGGGTGAGCAAAAGACATCATTCTCACTAGCTGTTGAAATGGTTGAGAGGGAAGTCAGGTTCTGTGCATCTTTCACCCCAGCTTTTAGTCTGATAGATCAAGCAGCCTCTGTAGCTGCAAGGGGAAGGAGGACTCAAGGGAAGACTAGAAGGAACTGGAACTAGGCTTCCAAGACTGAAAGCCTAGGCCCTGGCCAGGAATTCCCAGGGTGTTTTTATAAAATGATATGGAAAGATTTCTGATGACCAACCCATTCCATACAGTTCAGCTCCTCCCAATGACCCTAAGACCCATAGGGCAGGCTACATCTTGGGAAGATTTCATGCTTTATTATTTGCCATCCTAAGTGAGAAGTAGAATAGTCAACATTGTGACAAAATATGTCAGTGTCTGGGTTGTAGAATAAGAAGGTAATGAGAATGTTACCTTATCAAATGTATATTCATGTAAAGGTGTTACCAGTTTCCTGAGGTCATGTTCAACAAAGTAGAAAAAGGATGGCCTTCCCAGAAATGCTCCTTTTCAAAGTAATAGTATTCTAATTTCCCTTTTGTACAACAGCTGGTGTTGCTATGCTGTCACTTATGTTGCTAGGGCTCCTTCCCCCATCTATGTGCTAGAATGTGATTGTTTCCATCAGTGTTCTTAAGTGTTTCCATGGAGAGTTACTAAGTTAATTTTTCTAGGTCTGCACTACCAGTAGATGTGGTCACCCTGCAGGGCTCTAGACCCTCATGGCTGGCTTTTCAAAATGGTAGCTATGAGCTGCACATATCTGTTGAACATTTGAAATGTGGCTACTCCCCATGGATGTGCGTCATAAGTGTCAAATACCCTGGGGATTTTGAGGACTTAGTGTGGAAAAGAAAAGGGGGGGTGATAAACATCTCACTAATATTATCTGTTCTGATTATATGTTTGAGCTGATAACATTTTGGATATATTGGGTTAAATAAAATATATTGTTAAAATTAATTTCACCTGTTACTTTTTATACTTTATAAATGTGACCACCAGAAAATTAAAATTACATACACAGCTTGAACTTTATTTCTCTTGGGCAGAACTGCTTTAGGTAATATGCAGAACTTAGTTCTCAAGAAGTAAGAACAAAATCCTAAGTGAAATGTCTCAAAATACTAAGAAAAAAATTTACCAGAAGTTACCAGAGAAAGAGCAGTGGGTTATTTCACTGCAGAAGCAGGTTGACTTAATGGATTTTACAAATAAGATTACCTGCTGGTAAAAACTGACTCTTTGGGAGATAAAACCCCTAATGTGAATAAAGCCCATTGTCTTCCCTGCTTTCTGCTTTGCTTAAGGCCTAGTGACATGCTGTGCCTATTTGGTGGTTTAATAAATAGTATTTGATCATGACAATAAGGACTAAATCTTTGTTAAGTGCTGTTGCAGCCTGCCAAATACATTGGCTCATATTAAACCATTCAATCTTCTCTTCAGTCTATCAAGGTAGTTATTACTATTGTTCTTATTTGAGGGTGAACTCCCTGGGTTTCAGAGGAGGTAGGAGACTGGCCCAAGTGTACACAGCTGCTAATTAGCAAGCATCTGCACTCACAATCATGACTTCAGTTACCACGTCTTGTGCTTTTCCCACACTAGCTTACTATTTGATTAATCCAAGAGAACCAGTGGGAGGAGTATTTCCTGCCCTCTCATACTGGCAACTGCTGAAACTTGCAACGGGCTCAGTTTTACCATGTCATCCATGGAAATTAGTTAGGACCAGTTTTGAGATTTTGCTCTGGCTACCAAGAAAGAGACATCTCCAAGGAGAGAAGCCCCACTTGATTCTTAATTTCTCAACTATAAAATGGTGGGTGGGAGTTACATTAGATAATTTCTGAATATTTCTGATAATTTCCCTTTCTACTCTGTGAAACCTGGTACCTACGTGTAGCTTATCAACTCTTTTTTATACATCTTATTGAATACTCATATGGGGACTAATATTCTTGCTTTATTGACCAGGGCTAGGTTTCTGATAAACTATTCCAAATTGATTGATATTTCACACGAAAGTTCAAAAACAGAGACTATGGATCAATTTTATCCATAATGAGTCACTTTCATTTGATAACCTACTAGTAAAATACATGTTCTTTCCATTGGGAAATGCATGACACTAATGAATACTGAGTAGGCTCCAGCCTCATGTGAATAGTGTGTAATTAACCTGTATTTATATCCTCATTTTGCACGCAGTCATGCTTTGCATATACCAGCATTCTCTTCCACATATGTTCATGAATTATGAATTCAGCTACAAGCATGCAAGGCAGAGCCCCTCTGTCAGTCACATCTCTTTCTCTGAGACCAGCGAGATTTACGTTTATGTGACATGACTTCAAATTCAACTCCTAAGACCTATCTCAGAGGACAAACTCTATAAAAGTCTAGCATATGCAAGTGCTAGAAAATTCATTCCCTAATTCATGCAATTCAGAATCTTCAGAATCAGACAGAACTAGTTTTTATAAAGGCAATTCCAGATGTTTATTTATAAAAAACAAAAAATAATTCCCCTCTGCCAATTTAAAAGATGTTCCCCATCCCCTGCAAGTAGATATGATTTGCTTTGGAAGGGCTTGGTCCTTTTAATAGTTTTTTTGGCAGGGGGGAGCTTTTGGTGTATGTGTGGCATTCAGTGAAAAACACGCAGTGCTGTCTTTCCTTTTAGTTCAATGGTATCTTTGCAAAATGTAGTTTTTCCAGAGAGACTGACAATTTCCAAATATTTTTTGATGTTCCTGACATTAATTGGATTCTGACTTACTGGATTTTTTGTCTGAGGTAATATGTTCTAAGAAACATATATATCTCTATCATGGTTAGGGTTTTTCTATGTTTACATCTGATCATGTAATTATGTAGGTTAGGAGCTGCTGGGAAGAGCAGAAATAATTTAATAAAGCTCAGATGGTTGGGAGTAAAAGCCTTCATAAAAATTGAATAAGAATGCCCAAATAACATTTTTTGAGTAAGACCTAAGAGAGTTCCAAGAAGAACGAAAAGAAGGGACAAAGATATTTCATGGTGTGTTCTGTAAAGCATAGAAATGGGAGGTGTGAGGGAAAGACTATCAACAGATGAGTTTCCAGTTTCTGGCCAAACTAACCAGGACCTCCTTGCTTTCCTGAGGAATTTGGCCTTAATTTTACTGGGGAGTGGAAGCTCAGGAACACAGTCAGGGATGCATTTTCAAATGGTTACCAAATGGTTACCTTTTATAAAATAGCATAAATATTGGAAATACTGGAGAAGGAGATATCCTGTACTCTTCAGAGGCAGGGAAAAGATATGAATGAGGGTATACTTGAAACATATTTGGAACTTGAAAATACTGTGTAATGAGGGAATGCAATGAAAGCCCTTAAGTGGGCTTGGACAGTTCTCACTGAAGATTCTGATAGTACTGGTAAGAACTCCATTTAATGAGCTATTGGAAAAGGCATAAACATAAACTGAGTTGGGAGCATGTTAAATAAAGATGCTCTGTAAATGCAGACTGGGCAATTAAAAAAGATTTACCAGAGAAAAGCTAAATACAGTATAGTGGATAATTAATGGGCCTTTGACAACTCAGTAATAAGTACCCTGAACTTTTAAAATAGCACATTAACATCTGTGCATGTTGGAAGGAGGGTTTGTATTTACAATCAACACCAGTTAGCTGGGAAATTTCCCCACAGAAGTTAATTAGGGATTCCCAGTAAAGGAGCCTGCTGGTTAACCTCCTGAGCCAAAGGTGACCCACCGCTATTCATTCATAGCTTTCTTATTGAGCCTAAAAAGGAGATTGGTTATAAATTCCCCTCTCCTTTCCCTCAGCTCCCTTGGCTCTAGACACTATTTTAGCTTTTAGCAGGTTTTACCTTCCTTAGTTTAGGAAATGAACTTCTGCTTTCTTTGTAGGTAGGGGAATTCCAACCCAAAAAAAGCCTCTGTAAGTGAGGGAGCATCCCCTGAATGGACTGGGTCATTCATTGTTCATTAGGGTACAGTGAACACTCCACCTTTGGTACTTAGCTCAGTGACGATTCCTCGAAGGAAGGTACTATTGAGACCCAACCGACTTCTTTTATTTCAGTATATCTTCACTTAACACATCTAAGCAAGTTTTTAACTTTTACTTTTTAGTTAATAAACTTTTTTTTTCCAAGCAGTTTTGGGTTTATAAATACAATTGAATGGAAAGTACAGAGTTCTTGGGTCTTTCCCCTCACTTCCATTTTTTAAAACACTGACATATATTTATATGGTACCTTGGAGAGAATTTGTATACAATACAATACATTGTCATTAGCTAAGGTCTATACTTTACATTAGAGTTTACCTTTTATCTAGTAAATTCTATAGGTTTCGACAAATGTATACTGGCATCTGTCTGCCATTACAGTATGATACAGAATCATTTCACTGTCCTAAAACCCCCTGTGCTCCACCTGTTCATCCCTCCCTGCACGCAGCCCCTGGTAACCACTGATCTTTTTACTCTATCCGTGGCTCTGCCTTTTCCAGAGTGTCCTGTCCTGTCTTTGGAATCATGTAGTACATTCCCTTTTCAGACTGGCTTCTTTCACTTACAATATACATTTAGGGTTCTTCCTTATGTTTCTGTGACTTGATGGTTTCTTTCTTCCCAGCAGTGAGTAATACTGGAGTGTGTGGATGTACCACAATTATTTATTGACCTACTAAAGGACGTCTTGGTTGCTTCTGAGTTTTGACAATTATGAATAAAGCTGCTAGAGACATTTGTGTGTGGGTTTTTGTGTAGATGTGCTTTCACCTCATTTGGGTAAATACCAAGAAGCACAATTGCTGGGTGTCATGGGAAGATTGTGTTTCATTTTATAAGAAACTGCCAAACCATTTTCTAAGTGGTTGTATCATTTTACATTCCCACACTTAACAACTTTTGAGTACCTACCATGTGCCAGATGCCTCTCATTTGAGGGTACAAAGTGAGTGAGCCAGGACACAGAATGTTATTCTAGAAAGAGTTAAGATACCATGCACTTGTCCAGGTTATAGATAAACCAGAATGTTGGAGTGGTTTCCTGATTAGGATCTCTGCTTTATAGTATGTACCACATAATAATTCTTAAATGAGAAATAGGTAATATAATAAACATTTAAATTATAGTAAAATACTACAATTAATCCAATGATGCACTTAAGTAATTTTATAAAATTATTCTGACCAGACATTGAGATATTGGGTTCTGGTACCAACTTTGGTTTCACAGGGATGAGAGAAAAACTGTTAGAACAACACTAGTGTTTTTTGTTGTTGTTTTTTTTTTTTTTTTTTTTTTTTAATGTACCCTTAGGATTAGTGATTTTCGTGAATTTAAAAACTTGTTCAGTAATTATTTCTTGAAAACTCTAACTATGAGGTAAATGCTTTCTGTTTTTCAGAAAAAAAAATGCAGAGCACATGTCACACACACACACACACACACACACACCCCTTCTGATATATTTGGGAGCTCCACTGAAGACTTAAAAAAATTACCCTTGGGTCAGAGCAGCTGATTCACTTACCTTTGCTCAGTTTGCCTTTTGCCTTCAGTGGACTTGAATGGAAATTGTACACAAATAAATGGTGGTAAATTGTTTTCTCTACCTTTTAAAAGTCCTTGTCAGGATCTTTATTTGAGTAGTGACAGTATTGGCTAAGATTGAGTGGAATTATTTTTGTAATTCTTTTTTATAATTTTACTTACTTCTTTTTAATTTTTGTAATTCTTTAAACCAGATAATGAATTGAAATTTTTGTTCTCTTCTATTCAACTGAAGGCACAAATAAGATCAACATGTTAATCCTTGTTAGCCTAAATTATATAATCAGATAATTTTCTTTTTCCCTCTGTACTATGTAAAAACAACCTAGATGTCAGTGTCAAATGTCTATGCATTATGCCTAAATATGGGTTCTTAAATTTGTCTCCATATCTCCACCTTTTTGAATTTTAAAATTATATGCAAATTTTGTGAAACTGAAAATCTTATATGGTATGTAAAGACAGTTCTAGGAAGACTATCTGGCTAAAAAGGACACTAAAACTTTATTAAGCTCATTAAATAGCATCAGTCAGTCTGTCTGTTGAGATCTCTAAGCTTTGAAAAGAATTGAGATGTTTGCTCCTCTGTCTGGAGTATAAATGTAAGCCTGTAGATTAGAATGGGATAATTTGTGCATGGGCACTTATTTATTATTTGTTTGTTTGTTTATTTTGCAATTAACAGAGAAATGCTGAAAAATCACTTTTTCCTGTGCTTGAAAGGAAGAACAAAGTTTTAATCTGATTTAGACATGAAAGCCCTGAAATCTACCAAATGAGGAATAAGGAGAGAATACAACAACAACAGAAAAAGAAGTGAGTTTCACAGGAACTCTAGTCTAAATGCCGTGACTTGCAGCAAAGTGCTGTCTCTCTTTTTCTCTGTATAAGAAATAATTAAACCTGCAGTCCTCCGAGGCTTTTCCTGTAGTCACATGGGGGCCTCCCAGGGAAGTGAGAGCAAGATGAACTGGAAGAATGGCAGAGGCCGGGAGGCACAGGTTGTGGATCAGGTGTTTGTAAAACTCACTTGGGCCCAGTATTTATATACTGGCTTGTGCTTCAGTGATCTCTCTGGCTGTTGGTTTGCAACCCTCTGGAGCTTCCCAGATGAAATTAGGAATTGGTTCCTGGAACATGAGGAGCAGGGAGAGATGGGAAAAAAGAGGCAGACCACGTCAGACAGGTAGGTGGCAGTTTTAGTGAGCAGAGTGAGCTTGAATGTAAGAGGTTTGTCTTGGGGCTGCTGCAAGGTAAGTGGATCCTTGCACCAGTTGCCAGATCTTAAAAGTTTGTATAAAGGCCTTAACCAGGTTGAGTTAAGTATGCTGTGAAGGCTTTCTCAACACTTCATCATTATTTCCGGGCTGTGTCTTTGGAGCAGGCTCTGGGAGCCAGAAAGGCAGGTGGAACCCACATTACAGGGAAAGGGGCGGGGATGGGGAGGTCTCTCCTGGGTCCAGCTCACCGGTCAGTTTGTCGTCATATCTTTTCCATGGCCTTCCCCAACACTTGCTTATTTTGGAAAATAGTTATTACAAGATTGATGCTTGGTTTTATCATCTTCACACTAGTTAGTTTCATTTATACCTTCTGGCCCTTTCTGGAATGCGCACTTTGTGAGAGCAGAAGCTGATTTGTTCTTTGCAGTGTCCCCAGCATATAGTATGGTGCCTGGCACATTGTCATTTAATGTATATTTGTTGATTTGGTGAATAAAATGAAAACCAGCAAATTCTTAGAGGATTTTATTTTTATTCCAATGAAAGACAAGTATACTCCTTATCTCTGTTTGTTCTGTTTTACTTGTGAATTTAATCCATAAATTAAAAAAGTATACAATGCCCAAATAGGCCCTTTTTAGCATGCCTGGTGCCCTCCCTAGTGACTTTTGCAGTTAACTTTTGCAGTCTTGTGTCATGGAATGCAAAAAGCCCATCCCTCCATGTAGCTAGAGCTCTCCTCACAGTGTGACCAAATCTCCACGTAGACGGGTGCTAACCTGGTATGTGTGTGCAGCGGGCCTCCACCTGGGGGTGCGGGGGAGCCATGTCTCTGAGGCCCCTTGACTTCTGCCCCCCCTGCCTGGGCCAGCACCCCGTGGCGTGCACTCCCCTGGGCCGGATGTCCTGGTTCTGGCTGGACAGCTGGAGGCCCTGCCGGCTCTGGCCTTCCCTCCCTCTCCTTCTGTGGTGCAGTCCGCATGCTGTGTGTCTGCTAGGCTTTCCTTCACCCCCACGTCTCAGGTGACTGGGTCAGACTTGGAGCTTCCTGCTGGCGTTTCTTGCTTCATGGGTCGTAGCTACAGAGCTTCAGCCCTGTAAAAGCACTCCTGAGCACTAGTGGCTCTTGGCACCCTGAAGGCGAGTCTGGGAGCCTGCAGCACAGGGGGCTGCATACACCCCATGCGCCCTGTGCATTCCCGATGGCCCTGAGGCCAGAAATGGGGTTCAGTAGCCTCCACCAGGCCAGTGGATGGAAGGATGGGATTTCTGCAGAGTCAGGACTGATTTTGACCCAAGTGCAGGCACCAGGACCTGAGAGCTTCTGGGCTGTAAAGACACTGCATGGTTAAGTTTGCCTGTGGGTACTCATTGAGAACATCTGAGGAATGGCTGCCCATTGAGAAAACTTCATGTCCTCCATCTCCGACTCAAGTTGAGTCTGGCCCTTAAAAAAACTGAAACTGGGGTCCCGCTGATTATGCTGCCCCTTTCCAGAAAACAGCCTCAGAAACTTGTCTCTGCATAATAGGTTCCTGCAGTGTGTGTCCCACAGGGTAGATCTCCTGGAGCTTCCTAGTGACAGCCATGGTTTAGGACCCCAGGTGGTCCCATTCTTAATTTGTCTTGTGGAATGGGAGTGAGCAAGAGATACAACTTGCACTATTTCCTTAGACCCTAGCTTACATTTTACACTTAACAATTCTGATGGAACAAAAACAAATGGCAAGGGTAATCACAGTATCACATCATTTTTGCCTGCTTGCCTGTCACTGTAAAGCCCATTTATTTATACCAATCCTTTGGAGTCTATTTGTTTTTGCCACTCTCTAGAAAACCAGATGAATTCATGTGTTTTATTTGTCCTCCATCCTTCTCTTCTTCTCCCTCCCCAGTAATATCACCCTAACTTGGAGATGGTTCCCAAATGCTTCTCCTGACTTACTCCTGCCAGCTTGCAAGGCTGGGTCTACTTCCCCACCCTGACCACAAGGCTTTCTCTAAATGTGGTCACTTTTCCAGTACACCTTGGTTATGAACTTGCTGTCACTGCCTGTCCCATCACTGTCCTGCCTCCTTAGCATTTCTTGTGAAGTGAGCACAAGCTACATCCACCTTCCTTTTCTCAGCCTCTTGTTCCTGCAGAGCCTACTGTATCCCTTCCCAAAGCAGGGCAAAAGTTTAACCAAGCAGCCCTCTTCCCGACTTGCTTTATAGTTGGTTCTGAACCCCAAGGAAGCTACTTGACTTAAAGCCCACTGTGTTAATGACATTGACAGTGTAGTAGTTCCACAATATGGTGTCTCCTTGTTCTCATTTGGTTTAGCTTTTGTCTTTTTCAAAACATTCTCACAAACTTTTAGAGCTAAATGTATTTTTAAAGAATTTATTTATTTATTTGAAAAGGAGAATGAGCAAGATAGAGACATGGAGGGGCAGAGAGAGGGGGAGAAGCAGACCCCCCGCTGAGTCCAATGTGGGGAGGGTCCGGATTCCAGGACCCTGAGATCATGACCTGAATGCAAGGCAGATGCTTAGCCAACTAAGCCACCCAGGATAAGTGTATTTCTGTGAAAATTTCTTCTATCACATCAGACTAAGTATTAGAAACATTTTTTTTCAAGATTTTATTTACTTATTTGACACAGAAAGAGATAGTGAGAGAGGGAACACAAGCAGGAGGAGTGGGAGAGGGAGAAGCTCCCACCATGCAGGGACCCCAATGCAGGGCTCAATCCCAGGATCCTGGGATCATGACCTGAGCCCTTCGGGGGGCTCAGATGCTTAATGACTGAACCACCCTGATGCCGCAGTGTTGAAACTCTTTAGAAGAGTTTTCAACATCTGGATAACAGAGAAATTTAACTGTGATTTTACTGTTTTCTTCTCAGAGACATAAATGCTATCCAACTTATTTTCATTATCCTTAATTTTAACTGGAAAGCTACACTGAAGTTTCTAAACATAATACAAGGTCACCATCATTTTCTTCAATAATAATTAATCTATCCATGCTTGAAATATTGTAGTCAAGAATTCATTAGAAGTGCTTACTAAGGTCCTACCCAACGTTAGGCAACCATTCATGGCAGCACCTAGCCTCTCTGCTAATCCCATGAAGATTCTTTTCACTCATCAATTATAAGTCTTAGCATGAAGCCATTTTCTTGAAAAATGTTGATGGGAGAAATAAACACACTCAATGTCATCCAATAAAGAAATCCAATTTAACAGGTGTTTTTCAGATGGCTACAGATTGTGTGTGAAAACTATAAGATCTACTATTTGCCTACCAATAGTAACTTGCTGGTTTTCATTTCTTTACAAGTATATTGGTAGATACCCAATAATGTAAAATATCCTTCTACACACACACACACACACACACACACACACACACAGGCCAAACCTGTCAAACTCCATATGACACACTGGATAAATACCTTTGCACCACTTATTACATTTTACTGACAGAGGGGTGTATCTCCTAATATCAAAATTCTCATCAATCAATAGGAAGAAATAAGCCTCACCACTTAAAACTGGAAAAAGAACATGTGTAGATGGTTCACAGAAAAGAAATGTTTTTAGCACACAAAAAAATGAACACTTACAATGAGAGAAATTCATCTTTATTTGCAAGCTCTGGATGCATTTGGTCAATATATAAAATCCGCCCTTTGTCTCTTGAAAGCAAGTACAGGGCTTTGTATTTGGCACAGGTTGCACAACCATGAAGGAGAACTTGAGGTTGAGGGTCTTTTTATCCCTTTGTTTAGGCAGCAGATATCATAGATTGGATCACCAAGCACCCTTCCCAGCTCCCTTCTTACTGTGTCTTATGTGATGGAAACTGGAAAGCTTAAAAAAAAAAAAAATAAAAGAAGGAAGGAAAGAAGGAGGGAGAAAAGGAGGGAGGAAGACAAATTTTTCCGATCTTTCACGAGACTAGAAAACCCAGGTTCTGGCAAAAAGTTGCATTCATGGTAATTTGGAATGTTGAAGTGAGCAACTCAAGGTGCAGGCTGTGTGCTGGGAAGTGTATTGTCCTTCTGGGGAAACTGTGATAGATAGGAGTGTCCTGTTTCTTCAGCCCTTGATGCTGAGCAGCAGGTGGTAGCCACAAGGAGCTGCTGGAAGAAAGGTCTCAGGATGTGGTAAGGCACTCTCCAGCTGCATTGCTCCTGGCCACAGAACATCCAGGCTTGGTTCCCTTCATCACCCCAGTAATTCTTGCAGTGATCTAATACCTTGTAATAAATCCTTCTCTACTTAAACCATCTGGCAGAGTTTCAACAGATGCATTTCAAAGGTAAAATGGTGTTTTCCTAATTCGAGACTGGAGGTGGAAGATGGAGGGAGAAATAGGTACATAAATTAACCTACCAATCAAAACCAAGAGAAATTCTATGATAAGTTTCCATTCGATTTTCAGTTCTAGCTACTTCGCTGCTGAAAAACACTGTAAATTAAAGCTTCATTGACTTTTGGTTCTCCCCATTGAAATCTCATAAAATGTTATTTTTGTAGACATTTTCTTATTCATTTTGTCAAATAACATATATCAATCAAGTGCTTCGCCAAATTAACCACAATTATAGAATTCAGGCATACTTTGATTTATGCAATTTATTTTTTTCCTTAACATGTATAAACCCAAGTGATAACTTGCTATTTTCAAAAAATCTTAACAGGAATCCTGTTTTAAAAAAAAGAGAGAGAGAGAGAATTCAGAGATGAACATGACATGGTTTCTCAACTGCAGGAAAATTTCATCCAGTTGGATAAACTGATTAACAAAGCAGTCTAAACCATGCCTCAAGAGAAGTCCTACAATCAGTATGTTGTAGGCAGTGCTGTGAGAACACAGAGGAATGCAAGAAACTGGTTGACAAACTCATTGGGATTTTTCTACTTTTGAAACCATTCTATAACAAGGCAGCTAGAAAAGTGTTCCCCTGGCCCTTCCCGGGTGCCAGGCCCTGGCCTGTGGATGCCAGAAGGGCCTCAGGGAGTGGTAACTGAAGACACCCCCAGGCTGCTGAGGTCTCTGTGACTTTGCTCCAGCCAAGACCATCCTTCACTCATCTCTGAAAGATGGAGTCAAGTCTGTCTTAGAGGCAAGCATGCGCAGACTGCATAAAGTTACTTCATTTTAAGAAAGCATCATGCTCATGGTGACCAAGTTAAGAACGATCATGGTTGAGCTTATCTTGGATGACTGTATATACTTTTGGCTCATTTAAAACTTACTAAATTGAATAAAAAAAAAAAGAAAGAAAGAAAGAAAAGAAAAGAAAAAGAAAAAAGCTTGTGGTGTGGCCCTGGAGGTTTTCTCTGGCTGACAATCAAACTGAACGTGCAACAGTTTCTCCATGTCCACACTTTATGTTTGACCTGTGCCACAAGGAGACCCCCAATTTCTCTCTTTTGGGAGAGATCTTACAGGAAAAAAATCTCTCCAAAAAAATGAAGGGCACAGGTAACCAAAGTGAAAAAGGTGCCAAATGTTACTCATGCAGCAGTACCTTTATTCAGGATCCTGAAACATGGGTTCTTGGGTGCAAGAGGGGATTGAGAACTGGAATTTAGGAAACGTTTGTTTCTAAGATCATCTCATCCATAGTGATAGGTCCTGAAGCCTTCATCGGCAACACCATGGAATGACCTGGAGGCTTCTACAAACACTCTAGTATTCCAGCTGAACTCAGGAGATTTTTAAAGAGTAAAATATTGACTTCATGGCCAAAAAAAGAAAAAGAAAAAAGAAAGAAAAGAAAAGAAATAGGCTTTTCCCACAAAATCCTGAGAAGAGATGAATATCTACTGAGTTTTGAAAGTGGAGAGAAAACTCAGAAATTTTTTTTTTCTTTGCAGTTACAAGGCTGGTTACCCACATTATATTCCAAGAGCCTATATTCTAAGTCAGGAAAAGAATTTTCCAAGATAAAGGAGTGATGCCCTCCAGGGACTTCTCCCCTCTGGGCAAATTCCAATAAAAGAAATCTTGTATTAATCTTGTATTATCTCAAACACCATTGTAAGTCTGGTGCCAGGAGGCAAAACTGCTGTGTTCTCAGAGCAGTACCTTCTTTTGAAGTGACACCCCCCTCCCCATTAAAAGATTTCAGTCTTCACTAACTACTTAGTTTGACCTTAATTATGTGGATATTTACTTGTTACTTTCCTACAAAGTGTTTCTTGGATTTAGCAATGAGGTAATTGATCACTGGCGACTGAGTGAGGGCAGTTCTCCTGAAGCATGGTGGGTTTCTGTGGATGCAGGACTGAATCAGCGGGGTAGAGGAGGGGAGGGCAGAGGAGAGGGTGGACAAGTGGAAACAAGATGGCCGTGAGGCCTGGAAAGAGGGGCTGCACAGGAATATGGGTCCTGGAATGGAGAAACTTTTTTCCCTTTCTGTTTTTCTTTTCTGTTCTTTCCTTGTCTTTTTTGTTGTCTTGTTGATGTTACATTTAAAATAGGAGAGTCAGCCTGAAACCTGTTTGAATATGGTTGAGAAGGCTCTGTCAAAAGAGGACAGGACAGGGAGGGGGCAGGGCGGAAGAGGAGAGGAAAAGTGAAATGGTCCAGGACTGCCACACCTTGTGACCTTGAGGGACATTTACCTGGATGGAATTTGAAGAAGTCATCTGGAAAGTCAGGCAGTTGCGATCAGTGGCATAGGAGATAATGGTTGCGGTCAATGGCATTGGAGGTAGTGCAGAGGAGATGTACTGCGATCTTTCCCACACTGTACTGAGTGACACTACTCAGCTGAACTTAGGGTCATGAGGGTGAAGGAGGCCCATGAGCCCACTGACATGGCGCAGCGCCCTCTCCTCAGGCTGAATTACCTTCAGTGGCAGGAATGGGAGTGGACCGCCTAAATCAGGGGTCCCCCACATTTTCTCTAATGGTCACTCAGGAGCCTCTTGACCATGTCTATGCACACTGCTCTAGCTTTGCCCTGGACCCTGTTTCTAGACTCCAGTTCCACAGTATGGATAACCAGATGACTAGACCCTGAATCATCTGTGAGAGAGTTCACAAAACTTATGCCATGTGTGTGCTCCCTTGGCAAAGGGAAGTTGGAGTTAGTCCCTGCCAGAGTGGATCTGTAGTTGACTTTGCACTGCCGCTGGTGAGACTCAGGGCCTCCGAACCCAAGTTCAGTACCCACTTGCTAGTTAGAAATGCAGACCTTTGGACCACACCTTAAATTTAATGGATTAGAATCAGAATTTGTTTGTTAACAAGATCCCCAGGTAATTTGTGTGTGTATTAAACTTGAGAAGTCCTGCCTGAGAGGTCCTCAAAAAAATAAGCAAACAAAAAAACTGGAAGGTTTTAATTTCCTCTACTTCAGATCATTTTTCTGAGATCCTTCCAAGCACGTTCTGAGAGGCCTTCTCTACTTTCTTTGAACAAAGTCGAAACATTTGTGTAATTACTTTGTTACAAAGTGGAGCACACATCTTCTAATTACATGTGTAATGGGAAACCATTTCTGTTTCATCTTACCTTTTAAAATCCATATCCTTTTGTCTTTCTAGATAAGAGTCCTCTTCCCTTGAAGCTTGGACCACTTCAGCTACATCAAATGTCTCAGTTTAGCTTTCTCTGCATTTAGTTGAGTTAAATAAGTCATACTGCATGATTTGTATACTTTTCAAAAGCATATTTATAAAGATTTCCCAGCATCTTCCTGATATGCAGGACAAGTGCTATGAACACTTGGCTTTGTACATGCATTCAGGAAAATCATTCTGGGGATAAAATGATCACTTTTCCGTCCTGGCTGAGCAATTTTTTGGGGTAGGACAAGCACAGGGCCCGAGGGGTATGGCACTACCATATCATCACCTGAGCCTGGGGCCTCTCCAAGCAAATGGACATCCATACAGGTGGGCAGAACATGATGGCAGGGACTGAATACAATGGCTTCTGTGTATTGAGCCAGTACTGTCACCAGGCCTCTTGGTTTGCACAAAGGACCCTCTTTTGTTCTCATAACCCCTGCAATATAAGCACTGTTATTTGTCCGTTTTATAAAGAGGTTGAAAGAGAAGTTAAATGGGCTTATTCAAGATGGCATAATTAACAGGCTCAGCAAAACTTCAAATTCAGGTGTACCTGAATCCAGGGATGTATTATCAACCACTGCACTAGAACCACTTGTCAGAAATTGAGGCGGCAGACTATTCACTTCAAGGAGGTGTGGCTGCTAGGAATGGAGAGCTTACCTGCTTCCTGAGGAGCCCTTGAGTGTGAATACTCAGGTGCAAGGTGGAAGTGGTGCATCCAGGAATGATATCTGAATAAAATTATAGTAAGAGGAACAGGGAAGAGGCCAAGGTCTAGGAAAAAGGCAGGCATCCAGTTACCCTCACTGAGTGCCCCAGCAGCACCCAGATCCCTGTATGACTTTATGGGGAGCCATTGTTGATTGTTGAGTGTGGCTGGGAGTGTATGATAATCAGTTCAGTTAGGTCCTGGCTGGGGTGGGGTTAATCCTGTGTGTGGGAAATGATGTAAGTGACCAGCTTGGTCCTTGAAAGATGAAAAGGTTTGGACACATTTGGGAGGAAAGGGAGAAATGCGTCAATGCCTAAGTGAAAAGGGCTTTATTTGCCTTGCTTCTTCCCTTTCTCCAAGTATATAGTTAAAAATGGGAATGGTTGGAGCACCTGGGTGCCTTGGGTTATGATTTCAGGGTCCTGGCATGGAGCCCTGCATTTGCCTCTCTGCTCAGTAGGGAGCCTGCTTTCCCCCGTCCCCTGCCTGCATACTTGTGCTCTCTCTCTCTGTCAAATAAATAAATAAAATATTTTTTAAAAATGAGAATGGTTGCTGGAAAACCACACAAATTTATGGAAAAGTTGGTGATGAAAGAGGTGAGAGGTAAATATTAGAAATCTACCATGAAGGATAAGTGCAGGGGTGAAAGTAATTTAACAATCTGCTCTGGTTGGCACTTGTGTGCAGAGACCAGATAACGACAGGCATGCATATGTCTTGTGCGGAAGCATGGATAAACATGATTCAATGCAGAGGACATGGGAGTCTGCCTAAGACTCACACATGCAGTTTCCATTGAATGCCACAAATTCAGTTCTGCCGGCAATAAGTGTGTCATCCGCAAGATGTAGCTCAGTGGTTGGTGTAACAGAATGGGGTGAAAAGGTGCTCTGTGGGCAGGACCTGCCTGCTGGGGTATCTGGTATCTGTGAATCAACACGAGAGTGACACATTCTTAGAGCGGCTGAGACTAAAGATTACTGAATAATAAGTTAACACTCTAGGGCACAGGAAAACTGAGAATGTATTTACTAGTCAAAGTTGTCAAAGTATTGAATTAGGTATTTTGATACATAATGGATATAGTTTTCTCCCCTCAGTAACTGTCATCAATTAAAAAGAAGAGATGGATAGGGAGAATTTTGGTGCACTTAATTTTGTCTGAATATTTAATCACAAATAATGGAGATGAAGATTTATAAGAGATATTTTGACATTCTGGGAGATGCAACAGAGTTAATATTGTGGGAGCCCTTTCAGTTATGCATTGCCTAGAACATGATAAAGTCTGCAATAGCTACAGAGACTTGAAACGCAGAAATTCAACCTTTTTTTTCTTAAAGATTTTATTTATTTGTTTGTTTGTTTAAGAGAGAGGGCAGTGCGTGAATGAGAGAAAGAGAGAGAGAGCATGAAGGCAGAGTGAGGGGCAGAGAGAGAAGCAGAGTTCATGCTGAGCAGGGTACCTGACACAGGACTGGATCCTAGGACTCTGGGATTATGACCTGAGTCGAAGACAGACGCTTAATCCACTGAGCCACCCAGGTGCCCACAAATTTGACTTTTGAGATGCTTTGGAAAACTTTCTTTCTAGATAGAATTTTTTTCTCTGAAATCAATTTCAAAGTTTCTCCATTTATTGAGTATTAGAGGAATGTCAAAAACTATAAGAACTGAACGGAAAGAAGAATACTGTCCCCACCATGCTCAGATATACTGCTATGTGTTATGTATTAAGATTTTCTCTGAAAGGGAGCTACCAGATGAGTTCAAATGAATTCTAGAAGAGAAAGTAGGAGAATATTAGATTGGTGGATGCTATTTAGAATGGAACATTTCTTTCTTTTTTTCAAAATAAGTTAGACTTATCTAAAAATATTTCTTCGATGTTGGGAAACTATTGTGTATGTTTATGGAGATGGCAATAGCCAGTATGTTCTTTGTGAAGGTAAAGAAAGCAACATTGAAAAAGAAAAGGTCTATGCTACTTTCATGTAAAGCCTAGGAAAGGACCAAAGAAAGGCAGAGAAACAGTCCAGATTTTATCTACATTTATCCCTTCCTTTCCTCATTCATTCCCTGTTCATCCCTCCCAGCATGAAGATGTGTGCCATTTGCATGGGCGGCTCTTATGTGGGTAGCCAAGAGGCAACTGGGGTGGAATGGAATGTCATAGATCCGGTGTCTAGCTTTCCCACTGCCCTTTACTAGCAAGTTGTAATCTCTGAGCTGTAGTTTCTTCATTTGTAAGAGGGTAATATTATCTGTAACCCTCTCTTGGCAGGCTCTTATACAAAATGAAGCAAATTTTCTGAAATTAGCTCATACTTTCTGCTAAAATAGCATATGCATATTCACCATATTAAGTATTTTAGGTACTTTATCTCATATAATTCTTATAACCCAAACCCTAATTAGCAGGTGAAAAATAGGAAGCACAGAGAATTTGGAAGTCACAAAACTAGCAAGTAAGAGACTGGTATTTAAACCCTGGTGGCAGGGATCTACAACATTTTTTTTTCTTAAATGGTATGCACAGTAAGATATACGTTGTACATTGTGAATCAGTACAGACATGACAAATACACACATATATGTGTGTTTGTGTGTGTGTATGTCTCTAATTTATGTGTATGTATATGCATACATATTTGTTTAATGTTTCATGAATAATGAAGAGAAATAATGAAATCTGCAGATCCTCTGAAAATCTCACCTGAACCAAACCTTAAATCTTTAATCACTTGTAATATTCACTTTTTTTCCTTTAAACTCTTGTAATGTTAACTTTGGTAACAAAAAGCACAATTTAAAGATACCATGACTTTCTGCACCACCATCATGTAAGCAATCTAGTGAAAGGAAACCCAGGGCAGGTGCATTAGCCAGAGAGTTGAGTTTTCAAAGGACAGGAGAGTAAAGTCACAACTGGAGTTTTGACATTTATCTCATTATAGCCAATAATATCAGTTTTCAGTTCTTTGGTGACTCCTTTTGACAACCTCACAGTCAAGAAAAAGAAATGGGATTGTGGAGTCCAAGAAGGGAATCTAATCTCATACTCTTCTTTGGTTACCTCCCTAATCCCAGACCCACTAGGCAGGGGTACTCATGTCCTTCCTGCCTGTTGGGTACTTATTCTTACCTGTCTTAGGAGGTGGGAAGGCTTCTCAAAGAAGAGATTAATATAATTATTTTATTTTATTATTTTATATTTTTTCAACATGTTTAAGAGTTTCTCTTTACTGAAAAGAAATCACAATATAATCATGCACTGTTATTTTATAATTGGGGTATATTATGGGTTATGCTTGAAGTGAGTAGGAACTTGTGTTGGAGTGGCAGATATATCTTCCTTCTGAGAGCAATATAGAATTTCCCTTATGGATTGAAGCTGAATGAATTACCCTTCAAGTATCTCCTTACTTTCAATAATGCTTTGAGGCTTTCTGTGAATGTATACATTTAAAATAAAGATCCTATGTTTTAATTTTCTTTCTCACACCAACAAAGTGTTATGCGTATGAGAGTTTTGAGTAAGTGGTAGTAAGTAAGGTAATTGTACATTTAGTATAAAATGCATGTTCCCAAGAATAGTGTAGAAGCCTTTAGTGGTTGCATTATCAGAAACTTTGGCCAATAATCTAACAATAGTAATTGGAGTAATTCAAACCTATGTAGGTCTTGATATTTTTTATTCCTTGGTAATAAATGAATTGCAAGTTCTCCTTTTATTGTAAATAAATCTTATATATTTTAACAAATTGATATATTTTGACAAATATTTCTTTAATTAGTGATGGGGACTTTAAAATGGTAGTTGTACAAAGAAATAAGAAAACTATTAAATCATTTTAGCTTAGTTTCAAACAATTTTAGCTCCTAAAATAGTTTTTCAAATACTGTTTGTATTATATATTTATTACATAAATATATATGTATATAATATATATTTTATTTTCCTCCTATGTATTATAGTTTTGAATTCATAACAACAGATATTTCCAAGGAAGGAGAAAAAAGAAACCTTTGAAAAGACACCTGTCTTTGAGGAATGGAGAGCTAATTGCAATGTAACATAATTGTCATTTCCACTGCGGATAGAACTGGAACCTATGGCCTTATCCACAGAAGAAAAGATAATGCCAAACATTTGTGAGAACAACAGTTTTTAGGTCCTGAAACTGAACTCACAGTATGAGCATTTTATATTTATAATATTTAAGACTAGACTCTCATGTCAACTTCTGGGAAGATATCCAGAGAATCTTCTAGAAAAAAAAGTTGGAAGAATTTATATAAAGTCACAAGAAAGTTTGGGGGGGGGGCTGGGGAATGGATGTAGGGAGAAAAGAGAGGAGAGGGGAGAAAAAGGAGATATGTAAGAGAATTTCTGAAATTCCTTCCAGGCCTCTTCTGCCTAGAAATATTAATATTAACCTTTTAGGGGATTACTCCAGTTGTCCGTTATTAACCAATCAAATTATATTTTGAACACCTTGATCAAGACATTTAGTTAAATCAAAGAGGAATATAAAGAAAGAGGGTTTTCTCAAGCCCTTTAAGGGATCATTATGTAACTAAAGAGAGAAAATATAAAAATACCCCAAATAATCCGAATAGCTAATAATCCAAAACTAAGAATGATAAGAGGGATAGACACTTGACAGAAAATTATAGCAGAGGAAAGCACCAACCTTGAATGACAGAATAACTTGGATAGGGTATTTGATAATATCTAGTGTAGAGGGCAGACATAATGGTGTTAATTAGTATGTTCTGGTATCCTGAAAGAATGGCTGTTTCTGCATATTTAATTTATAATCTCACATACCTAAGGAAAGTCTAATACTGGGGCAAGATCTCTAGGCTAAGACTTTTGGGGGTGGAGACACAGATTTCTACATTTGCAAAGGCAGGAAGAAGGAGGCTGGCTCATTGTCTTTAAACCCTGCCATTGCTTGTGCCTTAAAATGGGTACGAGGGGGTTGAGGGGGCTGGTTCTAAAGCAAGTTTCTGTTTATGGCTCCTCAGTTCAAGGGATGCTTTTTTTGTTTTAGGGTTGTCTCACCAATTACTTCTTTGCTGACATTTAGCTCACTTAAGCAAGTTTACTAGCTCTGAGTAAGCTAGTTAGAAAGACACCGAGGGGGAGGAGATCAAAGCCAATGTAGGTACCATCTTATTCTTCCTCTCTAATAATGGGTAACCTGGGGTGTAGGCTTGAGGGGAGGATGAGAAGGAGAAAACTTCTGGGTAAAGTGGAGAGAAAAGTTTTTAATGTTAAATTACAGGAAAATATTCAGAGAATCTCCTAGAAAAAATATCATAGAGAAAAATGAAGTCGTCTTTTTAGATGTTCTAACTGGTAAAGACTACCTAGATATTTCTAAGACATGGTGTCTGAGAATTGATGTGAAACTCCATCGCACAAAGACTGTGCATCTAATTAAAGATAACTCAATTAGCATTTTCTCTTATGAGATGAGATTTGCCTTCACCTCATTCATTTATTTGACAAATAATGTTGAGAGTCTGTAATGTTTTAGGCACTGTGCTGAGGGAAATGATAGGAAAGTTTCTAGGGAGTTGATTCTATTGTTTGTCTAGCTTAGTTTATTTTATTGGAGATGAGTGGGAGTTGGAACTGGTTGGGAAGGACTCATGCAAGAAGATAAATTGAATGTGCAGGCAAGAGAAAAACTAACTCTTGAAGGAAGTCTTAAAATAGAGTGGAGGGAGTAAGATCAAGAACCTGTATTAAGTGTGTATCCTTGAACAAGAAATGAGGCAACTTTTCTGTCTGAAATCTTCAAATTCTGCACTTAATCTGTGCATCGTGGAGAGTGAAAGTGTAAATGGTGCTCTTATGTGTATTTTTTGTGTGTTGAGACAAGATTCTGAAATCCCAAATTCTAATCCCCACATGGCCGTATGATTTTACACTATGTTCTATCTTCTGTGAGAAGAGGACAGTCATTTTTGTCCCAAGAGGGTCTGCTCTGTTGATGAGAAAGAACTTGTAAGGAAAAGAAGTCAATAGTGTTTAATGTGTTTGAGCCCTAATTGAAATAAGTTCTACTAAAACACGTTACTCAGAAGAAGTATACTGCACATCAGTGCTGTATTGTCAAGATGAAGATCCTAGAACCCACAAATCTAATGTTAAAGAGAGAATAATCTTTTAGTACAATTATCTTTGAAAAAATACTGGACTAAAACATTCAATTTCTCATTTGCAAAATGGGAATAATAATAGTTGCTACTTCAAAAGATTTGTTTGAGCATTTTATGAGCTAATAAATTTAAAGTGTGCCTAGCATAGTTACAGTACTCAGGAATGGTTAGTCATTATTTCTATCATCCTCATCAATAAAAAACAATAATGAAGCCTTTTTACTTAATTGAATATGTACACCATTAAGCCATGGCCTTAATTTACCAAATTATGCATAATTAAAGTTAATGTATTTACAAATCATTGATTCCTTTCCATTTCAATTAGCTAACAGTTAGCTTTTAAGCTAGCAAAAATTGGGAGAATCTTACTGAAAAAGTTCACATCCTATTAAGGAGGGCACGCATTGCAGGGAGCATTGGATATGGTACATAAACAATTAATCTTGGAACACCAAAAAAAAATTAAATTTAAAAAGAAAAAAATAGTTTATTTATTAAATTAGAAAAATCTTACTTTTTTAGACCATTTTACAAGGTGAAGTCTTTCTTTACAATGAATATTCTCCCAGTTTTTCTGAATTGGTACCGTCTTGACAGAGTAACTTCTCCAATGTAATTATCTCAAAGTTGAGTTTCCTCTGCAGATTCTAATAAATAATAATCAGTTTCAGATCCTGGAGTCCATTTCAACTCTTAGGAAGAAAGGTCTGAAAATGGAGGAATGTGGTCTTAGTGGATGTCTGTGAAAATATTTGCATTTGGGCCATGGTTTCGTTCACAGACCATTATAAAGATATAGGGATTATGATGACACATATGACAGAGAAACATCTTCATTTAGCTTATTAAGGGACGTTCTTGTTTTGGGGGGCCACCTATATCCACCCCTGATGATCTCAGTTCAATGAATGGCTTCATCTCATGGATGAGGGCAGAGGTTCCCAAACTCCTCACCCAGCACCTCTGTGCTCGTTGCTCTCCTCAGCCTGTGTTCATCTTTGTCATAGGTGAGGTGGGACCTTGGCTAGAGAGACAAAGAATGGCCCACCAGTGGACTTCAGCCTATTCCTGAAAGAAGAATCTCCATCAGGGAGAAAAATAAAGCTAAAATCATAAATCTCGAGAACGCATTCAAATTAATGTTACTCCCCCTGGAATCCTTTCCGCCCTATTGATGCTTTGGCATCACCTGAAGTCCCTGCTCACCAGAGTGGGGATGTCTGATTCCTCCTTCACTTCCTCCTCCTTCTGCTCAATCCCCATTGGAGCCCCAAACCCACATATCTGAAGAAATGTTGGGTCTCACAAATCAGAAACCTACTGAAACTGACATAATTGAAGGAGAGAGATGCTGGGGAAGACCAGAGGAACGTGGGTCTGGGGACTTGGGCAGCGGGAGGTGATGGTACTGATCATTCTCTGTGTCTGAGTGGGCTGGAGGGCTCTCTTTCTACCTTTCTTATAGCTTTACCCTTGTTCTCTGGTTTCCTTAGTGGAATGGTCACCTCTGGTCCATTTCTTCCTAGTCAATCAGTAACAGTCCCCAAAACAACTTGGCATAGATTTGAATCCCTAAATCTCAATTATGGTCAGTCAGTTATAAGGGAAGCATATAGAGTGGGGTCTCCTACTGTTACATACTCAGCAGGGGCTGGCCTCCAAGGAAGGGAGCCAGCAGGGCTCAGGGAGCAGACATGCTGGCCCCAACACCGCTTTCTTAGCCCAGCATTCCTCAAAGATGCTTCCCCAGCTCTACTTTCCATCAGGGATGAGAAGCTGGAACCTGAGCCTGGCTGTCTTGACAGGCAGAGGACTGGCCTTGGCATCCCCCTGGAGATTCTCCTGGCTTCTGGGGAGCTGTTAACAAGCTATTGTCTCCTCCCTACGTCCATTCTTCCACCACAGGGGACCAAGGATAGTGACTCATTGTTGCTCACTTGAACACTTTTTGTTTATCCATCTGCTAGTCTAATTAGAGAATTTTATGTTATCAAAACTGACTCTCTGCCCTCCCCTTTTTCTCTCCACTTTTCTCAAAAGTCAAAGTTGTCACTATTCCCCTGGAAATGAAAGGGGTGGAGTGCACTGTGCTCTCCTCACACTATGGATGATTTTGCCTTTCCTACCCCCTTGTCCTTACTAAGGGCCATTTCCCCCTGCTCCCAACTTTCTCTTGTCCTGGGTCTCACTTAAGCTGCTGAGGTGTCAGAGGTCCAGTTGATCTTCTTGGGTTCTCTTGGAAGGCCAAGAGCTTATTCCAAATGAAAAGATTTCCACAGTTTTAAGTATTCATTCATTTTTTAAAATTCAAGTATATTTTAAAACATAATTTCAGGTGTATCATAGCAGGGTTTTTTTCACAACTTAGATTTGGCCAGTTGACCTCCAGAGATTTAAATATTGAGCAATTTGAAAAAAAAAAAAATAGTAAAGCCTAGAAGTATATTAAGTGCTAGTGTTCAATAAACTTTTTTTTTTTCTGTCAAAGTTCCCAATTTTAGGAAGTAAATTTACCAATCTTCTGAACTTTGAAGCTATGCACTTGGGGTTGACATTTTCTTCTGTGTTTTAGTAAGCTTTTTTCATATGGATGTAAGAAGTCTAACATGGGTGCACACATATGTACAATGAAATACAGCTCAGTGAATGCTCAGCAAGTGAGCCCACCCATGTGGCCAACACCCCAATGAAGAAGCAGAGCCTAGCAGCCCCTTTTCTGCCTCCACTGGCCAGCAGTCCTTCAGCCTTCTAATACTCTGCATTAGTTCTGTCTGTTTTTTTAATGTCACATAAATAGACCAGTATGATACATATTCATTTTTGTCTCACTTCCTTCACTTGACATTAAACTGGGGACACCCCTGTCCTTGTGTGTTGTTATAGTTTCTTTATTCTCATTGCCATGTACTATTCTGTCTTACGAATTTGCCACATCATTCAGTTATTGCTGGATGTTTGAAATTTGTATGCAATCTGGGCTATTACAGAGAGTGTTCCTATGATCATTGCTTTGCCTGTATTTTGGTGAACATATATGCACACTTATCTTGGGTGATGACCGGGAGTGGAATTGGTGAGTCTTGGTGAATATGTATGTTCCACTTCAGTAGGCACTGAAAGTTGTTTTACCTCTTAATGATAATTTAAAAGTGTAAAAAAATATATATATATTGAACCTCTGATAAAATTTCAGTTTTTCTCAAAAGAGCTACTATATTTACAAGGTAATAACTGCATTTCAGATTTTTCTCAAAAGAATTAATATCTTGGGCCCCTGGGTGGCTCAGTCAGTTGGGCAACTGTCTTTGGGTCAGGTCAGTGGGAGAGCATCGGGACTTCCTGCTTGGTAAGGAGTCTGTTGCTCCCTCTGACTTCTCCACTTTCATGCTTGCTCTCTCTTTCAAATAAATACATAACATTAAAAAAATTAAAAAGAATTAATATCTTTATAACGTAAAAACTGCATTTGTTCACCTATGGAAGAGTAGGAGTCATTATACAAAGAAGGAGACAGTGTAGGAGAGATAAGAACTTTCCACTAAAAGAGATTATAGAGGTCATCTAGGGCATTTGAGATACAAAGCACATTCCCTAGAATTTGAAGATACCAAGTCACATCGGCAAGGAGCAGTAGAGCAGAACTTGCTCCAAGTCCCTTATATGACCCATGAGTTTTTCATTGTCATCGAATTCTACACGCAAGTTTGGCAGGTCAGAACACTAAGCTAATAACACTAATATGAGAATTTTGAGTGAAGGCAGAAAAGAATATTGTAGTTCAGGAGCTTAATCCTTAGTGCAAAACAAATCCCTATAGTATTTTTTGCTGGAGTGATTTTGACTTTTTTTTTTTTCTGAATTTTATGTTTAATAGCTAATTTTATACCAAGTTGATCCTTTTCATTTCACTTTTCTTTACTTTCCCCCTAATGCAGACCCTCATCATTCCAGGACTGAATGATTGCAAAACATTTTGGCTGGTTTCTTCAACTGCATTTCTGTTTCTGATCATGTTACTGATCAGATTAGCCTTTATAAAACAACACATTACTTTTGCATCTCTTAGGTCAATAGGCTTCAAAAGGAGTTACACACCCATACACCTATGGGGTCACGTAATGCATGCACATGTAGAAAGCCAAGTGATGACCTTTGCATATCATACATCTAATAATGTTCATTATGTCCACAGAGACTTAAGCTTTGTTCCATATCCCTTGAAATCCAAGGACCTCTTGGTTTTTCATTTTCCTGATTTGAAAAATACTACATGAAAAAATCACTTGCCTTATAACCCTACACTGAGAAAACCCAACAGCACCAGCCCAACTAAAAAATAGTGATGGGAATCCCCAATTACAGATGGCGGTCTGCAACTATTCAGCTTTAGGCAATTGTTGCCACAACGGATTGTAGCCCAGTGTTTTTACGTCTTCCAGGTTTTCAAAACAATTGGGAAAGCCTGCTTTTGTTCTGTGAAACCTCCTTAAGTTGAGATATTGACATCTAATCCAAGTGTTTTGGGGAAAACTTGTAAGTTAAAACCACAACAATGTGAAGTGTGGTCCCTGGCTGCCCATTTGAGTTCTGCCCTTTATGAAACACATTAAATGCACTTCCATCATGCAATCATGGCCCTCAGTAGTGAGGCCACCATGGCGATTGCTGTTATTTTCCATTTCACCAACCCATATGCTCAGCTTCAGCTCCTCCCCTACCTTCTTCAGAGAACACATCCACCTATTCCTCTGGCTGTCCCTTTGGCAATTTTTGAATTTTAAATTGACTCATGCTCCCTGGCACCCTCCATCCCACTTCCTTCTCTTCTTAAAGCTCACTTGACATCCTACTTTGTCTATCAAGCCATTCTTACAATTTCAGGATACCCTGATTTCTCCTTTTTCTGAAAGGATTTTCAATCTCTGTATCTGAAATGACTGACACCACCATTTCCATAAAACATCTTTTAAAATTTAATTTTCCTAACAGGGTTGTTTGCTTTCCTGTTTTAGATTCATTTTGTAGTGCCCCTCCCCCCAGCAGCATTTGAAATTTGAGGCATGTAGGGAGTACTTAATTCCTATTTTGTTTGTCTGATTGATTACATAAAATTTAGTCTACAACCCTTTAAAATGATTATAATATTTTAGCAACTATTCAGTTAGTTTTGATGCACACATACTTTATTTTCTTTAAAGATTGTATTTATTTGAGAGAGAGAGAGAGAGCACAAGCAGGGAGGAGGGGCAGAGGGAGAAGCATTCCCTGCTGAGCCAAGAGCCCCACGTGGAGCTCAATCCTAGGACTCTGAGATCATGACCTGAGTCCAAGGCAACCCCTTAACTGACTCAGTCACCCAGGTGCCCTCATGCATACATACTTTAACTCAAGATGTTTTGTTTGCTTTTAAAAAACATGAAATAGATTTAAATAGTCTGGATTTTGAAATAAGTGAATTTAATGATATGTACACTCATGAAAGTGCATTTCCCTTGCGAAATACTTAAGAAACAGGGCCATCTATTTATGTCTTTCCATCACATATATTTTGTGGGCAATAGATGCAAAATGAATACATGTTGGCTGGATAGTTGACTCCTGCAGTCTCATGAAGAGATTTGAATAGTCTCATTATTACAAGTGGAATTTTTTGTGAAACAAAGACATTATCACTCACTTAGATTTGGAAAAAATGTTTCAGGCTCAGTTGACAATGTAGATATTATCTTGAGCTTATTTTTATTAGTTGGCTAAGCTGTGAAGTAAAGCTGATGCTTTGCAAAGGTGAACAATGAAATAACATTGTAACCTAAGACACCACAGAGCATGAAATGTGATCTAAGGCTACACTGTTTTCTGGTAGCCTTTTAGGTGCAACAAAGTGACTTGACCACAAGTGTTCTAGGATATGTGTTCCTTACCGCCTCCAAAAATAAGATTGAAATTTCTAAGGAAAAGCCAGTACTTTCACTGGGAGTACTTTCACTAAGCTGTCATAAGCTTAGCAGAGACAACCTGCAGGAAGAACAGCTTGGATTTGGGGATGAGAAATAGGAGCCTCTCGTTTCCAAGAGGTTAAGAAAGGAGACTTTTGAAACAGTATTAATAGCTTGCAATAATTACAATGAGGTGCAAATTAGTTTCCAATGTGATAAATGCCATTCTCTTACAGAGTACCAAATTTTCTAGAGTAGCACTTTCCACTGCAGAACTTTCTGCAGTGATGGAAATGTTCTGCATCTGTGCTTTCTGACATAGGGCTTCAGAGCTCTTGAAGTACAACAAAGGTGGCAAGTGTGACTGAGGAATGGAATTTTTTTTTTAATTTTTTATTTTTTATAAACATATATTTTTATCCCCAGGGGTACAGGTCTGTGAATCACCAGGTTTACACACTTCACAGCACTCACCAAATCACATACCCTCCCCAATGTCCATAATCCCACCCCCGAATTTTTAATTTTAATTAAGTGTAAATAGCCACTAGTGGCTACTATTTTGGACAGTGTAGTTCTGGAGAGAAATAGATCTTTTCCTGTCTTTTAGAAAGGCTTAAACTAATTTTATTCTTCTGTTTGGGTCAAGAACACTATCTTCAATGCAGTTCTTTGCTTTTTTTCACTTCTCAAGGTGAAGTCTTCAGGCAGAGAAGGTATGGCTGACACTGGGCAAGGGAGAAAAGCCAAGACTTCTGTTGTGCCTCTGACACAGCTGCCCTCTTAGTGAGGGGACATCCATGCCAGGCTCCTTCAGTGCAGCAGGTGTCAGGGTTTAGAGATAGTCATTCCGTAGGATAAGACGTGCTGTACCCGATACTTTAAAATGCTGTTTTTGAAAGTAACTTGGGCATTTTATTAAAGTCAAGGGCAATATAATTTGATAGGTCACAGTATTAAACATATTCACTCTTATCATTAAAGTTAGTTTGAGGAATCTTTCAAGTCAAACGTCTTTTTTTCAGCATATGTGTCCCAGGAAATATGAGACGCAGGTATGCAAGAAAGTAGATTCACATCTGCTTCATTTCATATCTTAATAGCTTCAGTTAACATCTGTTTTCATTTAGAAAGAGACTGAAGCTTCATTTAGAAAAACTTACTGGTCACAAAATAACCAAACAAAGCAGCTTATCAAACAGTACAATACCATAAGTAAGAGATTGGGAAAGCCCCGAGTGGTTAGCTAAACCGGCTTCACCAGTGGGCTGGGAACACTCAAAGGGAAGAATCTCTCTCCTATTTTTAGAGACCTTTAGAGAAGAGATCTAATGACCTCTTTCATCTTTTAATTATGAGGAACATCCTATTTTATGCTGAGCCTCGTGATTCAGATTTACATGCTTTACAGATTCTCCAAACTCTTAAATAGACAAACTGAATTATTTCCAATACTTCAGGAGAAGAATATGTGGCTTATTCATGTTCTGGGTGCTAAGATGCAGAATGGAGGGGCTTTGCCTGTGGCTGAGAAACTCCTGTTGAGAAGAGTTGGGAGTCTCACCGATCACTTGCCCCTTTCCCAATTGCCCTGTGCGTTTGTCTTAAAATGTACCATTTCATAGAGCATTGACATCCAGGCTTTGGAAGTATCTCAGTAAACGTGCGATGGCAGGTCGATAAACTTTCAATAATGGGCAAGAAGTAAAACCACAGGTTCTTCAGGCCTTTGTTCTTTGGTCATAATTTGTATATTTATTTATTTTATATTTAATTTTCTGTCATAAATATGAAATTGTTCCCAAAAGGGAAAATAAAACCTTATGAGTAAAATAAACTAAGAAAATTAGAGCCACTACATTTCTGAGTCAACATTTTGGGCCTTTGTGGAGCCATAGCTCTCTTTGACTCTGGAGAACAGGACTGTGGGTCCTATAGGGAAGGGACAGGGACTGGAACTTCTGGTGGCCTTGGGCTCTCATTCTTCACTTCTCTAACCCGTTAAAAAAGGGTAGGGGGCATGTGGGCTTCTTCACTTGTGCACTGGCTCATGTTGTAACATTAATGCATGAACACTGCATGCTTAAGTGTATCAGAAATAGAGTTTTGATATATGAATTTTAAGAGGTTTGGATTTAAGAAGGGAACATTTCACAGAGGCATATAGCTTCCTTTTCTTAAGAATTATCCTAGAGCTTAGGTTGACCAGGAACTGAGGGTCCCCATCTCCTTAATAAGATGTGTGTCTCATGTCCAGAGCTAAGGTGCGTGTGGAGCTTTCTCATTTATGTCACTGTGAAATCATCAGGCCAAATAATGTAAAATATACAATGGCATAAAATACTCATATACTGGCCTCTCTCACCCCCCCCATGTCGAATTCCATACACTGTAATTATCTAGAAGATTGTAATTTATTATTTGTCATTGAAATAATTAAAGAGTTTTCTTTTCTTTCCTTTATTTCCTTCCACAGGTAAAACCCAAACCTAGCCCAATGAAGTGGTCAGTAAGCTTAAAGGGCAAATTAAAATGATATGCATCTACATTAAAATTGGTGATTTATGGCTCAAAGCTGGGTTATAGACTTCGTTGACTCTATCACAGAGGAATTCTTAGTAGGGAATGGACTTCCTTTCTTAATCATTTGCTCTCCTGCTATTAACCCTTTCATTCTTGAAAATGAAGCTACTATCAAGATACATGTACAAATAAGGCAAAAGTTCCCATGGCTTAAATAGAGAACTCTCAAAATATACTGGCTAGGATAAATTTGAAACATTTTTGGGCTCCTAAGACACGGTCCTATTTAGTTTTTGCCCAGGAATAGTATTAATTTATTTGGATAGCAGGCAGTATACCTTGCCCTAGATCTCAGGCAGGCAGATTTTGCTGGCTGGGACTTTCTCATTCGAGTCCCTGAGACTTCTTTGTAACATGCTTGACCTATCTGAGTATTCTGATAGCCAAGGAATCACTTAATGTTTCCCTTCACTTACCTCAGTCATCTAGGTCTCTTTTTTGATTGAACTTCCTTTGTCCAAGCGCTAGTGAGGGGGGAAAACTCTAATATCATCAGAGAGAGCTGCCAAAGCATGCGACGTCAGAAAAGACACAGGGAGGCAGAAGGTGGAGACAGGAGTACAGAGATGATGCATCTGAAAAACTTGACTCACACACAAGTAGGAGAATGAGAGAAAGGAAGAGAAGAAGTAGGCCTGGAAAGGTGGTGGGGGAAACTTTGGAATTAAGAGAAGTTTTAAATTTAGACATTACCTAATGTTCCTCAGGGTTTCTTGGCAGCCTGGGGATCGTTTTTGATAACTAACAGAATGATTGTTCTCATCGTGGTCATCAGCTGGAAAGAGCGCTTTAGAAGATGCCCCAAGCTCTGCTCTTTGGAGTATTTACAGCTCGGCTGGGGTCATGGCTGAGCCGCAGCCAGCCAACCCGGATCAGGAGAGAACTAGCTGCTGGATGTGAGCCTGGTTTTTTGAGACCTACTGCACAATCCATGAGCACCTGTCATGGCAGCATTAGGGAGAGGTCTGCGAAGACTTGCTTATTGAAACTCTTCCAGGGCACCTTGGTTATTTATTGATAATAATCTTGTACAAGGGGAAACTGTATTGACCTGTTATTTATCTTGGAAATACCTGCCTTTCAGTGGTGCACCATGGGGCAGTAGGAGGAGCCTGCATTGTGGACCCAGAGACATAGACCCAGGGTTGGCCATTCTACCCCTAGCAGTATATTCCTGGACAAGTCAGCGAAAAGCCTCAATTTGTTCATCTGTAAAATGTGGATGGATTAAAATTTACCATCATTGTGCTTTATAGCTCTACGATGATATGGACACCATTTCATGGGTTCCTTAGTGAAATCATCATTGATTTACAGAACCGAGTCTTGAAATTAATGAGAGCAATAGTTTCATCATCAAACACTTTTTTGTAACTGTACCCAAACACTCTGGGTAACTGTAACTGAAACTGCATTTTTATGCCATTTCTTTCTCTTCTTGTTTTGGTTCAGTTTACATTCAAATCTGTGCTTATAAGTTAAACACAGCAGATTTATTGCAGACTGATGCTGGTATGTTTTCGTATATGGTATGAGTTGCTGAAGAAGGAAGTGGGAGGGAGAAAGTTGCTAATAGAGGGTTAGATTTAGCTATTCCAGACTATGTAGATAAAACATAATTTTAGCATCCAACAATTATGGAATAATCTTTGTAAGTATATCACTCATGCTTAGCAAGTCATGCTTAGCAAGTCATGCAAGTCATACCTTAACATCCCCATTCCTCAGGCCGAGTCATGCTCCCTCTGCCTCTAGACCATATCCCACCCCGACAGTCACGGTTCTATCAAGCCATATGTCTTCACACCACTGAGCCCTGCCCTTGACATGTTCTCTGTGTTCTCTCCCTCTTCCCTTTCCTTGCTCAGAAAACTCCTCCTTAACCTGGACATCCCAGTTTAGCAGTTACTAGACAATTAAATGTTTTTTCTTCTGGATTTGCACAACCCATTGTTAACTATCTCTCATGTAATTATTACTATATCACAACTACTTATGTGGTTTTTATCCTCCAATAAATTGTAGGATCCATGAGAAGAGAATGGTGTCTTTTAAATAAAGATCTCCCGGTTCTGATGTTCAGAAGGTGCCAACAGGCATTGCTCAGAAGAGTGAAGATGTGGATGGCTAATGGAGAATGAACGAATGTATTTGTCTCAGGGTGTGTCAGCAAGTGAGAGAGCTCATATTCCTTTCCCCACTGCATCTCAGCTCTTTACGGAACAGAAGCTTTGCCAAGTTAGAATTGGTTGAAGATACCAGTGTTTGATTTAGCAATTCCTAACTTCAGTATTTAAAGGAAGTTTAATAATAGGACCATCTTAGTAATTTTTGTCTGTGAGAGGATCTTTTATTTTTTAATTTTTTTGCTTACCCTCTCTCAAGCTGCAGATGATTCGTACACAAACCCAGCTCAGATGGCCTATCAGCCCTTCTCACACAGGAAGTATATTAATAGTTTACAAACAAGAATAACGCTGTCTTATGAAATCTAGAATTTATGCCTAAATTTCCAGTTTGCAAAGTAAAATTCCCAAGTACTTTGAAAAGACAATGTCTGACCTTAAAAACTTATCTGGCCCGTTATCAGATCTGACGGTGAAAGAAGTGAGACTGAGGGAAATGCAACAGGAACGTGAGGTGAATTTCTATCACCCACTTCATCTGCAAGACATGCTTCCTGTTGCTCTGCAAACTTGTGTCTCTCCTTGTTGTCTCGTACATGATGCGACCACAAACTGATCAGATCAGTCACACTTAAAAATTCAGGTGCTGTGCTCTTTCTTAACTACAAGTATCTTGTTACATGACAAAAAATAGGTAATTACCATCGAGTGCACTTAAAAAAAATTCTGATATTGTTTTTTTGGACCATAAAAATAATACATGTTTCCTGTAAAAATTTAGAAAGGTATAAAAAAATAAAATTTAAATCACTCTGTGTCCTCCACTCATTATCAGTATTTTTGTTGAACTTAAGGATGGAGTGATCGACCCATACGTAGAACTGGAATCAAGATGTAAATGGTTTTTGTATCCTGTTTTCTCCTAACATTTCATTATGAGCATTTCCTCATATCATTAGATGGCTCTCAAAAACATGACTTTAATGCCTTATTAATATTCAGTGAGTACATTTATTGTAATTTATTTAACCATTTCCCTAATGTCTCCACTATTTCTATTGTCAAAATACAATGAAAAGTCTTGTGAGTAATTTTCTGTGTGTATTTTTTTCAATTAAATTCCCAGAAGTCTAATTGCTGTGTCAAAACATGAAGGTTTTTAAGGCTCCTGACATGAGGGCAAGTTGTCCATCTTACCTTACATGTTTTCTAATCACAACAAAATCTGTGTAAGTGAAAATAATTCCCACCTTTACAATAGGAAAAAAAAAAAAAAGGTAGCTTTGAACTAACCTAAACTATGAAACTTCCCAAGAGAGGAGAATATTAACAAAATAAAGTACTTTTAACATTAGCTGTATTTATGGAAGAGGGCTATAGATCTCAGATTCACCAGAAGTTAATGAGGAAGGAACTTTGATAAGTTTTGTTATCTTTCTCATCTCCATCCTCTGTTTAAAGGTAGATAAGAGATATTATGTACTTTTGGAGGACTCTCGAGAAGATTTTAAGGCCTGATTTGAAAACCAGTAAGATGTTTGTTATGTGCCATTTATCTTTCCTTCACAAGAAAATGGTAGGGTTTTGTTTTTGTTCTTGTTTTTGTTTTTTTAATTTTATTTATTTATTTGACAGAGGGAGAGATTCAAGTAGGCAGAGAGGCAGGCAGAGAGAGAGAGGGAAGCAGGCTCTGAGCAGAGAGCCTGATGCGGGGCTCGATCCCAGGACCCTGAGACCATAACCTGAGTGGAAGGCAGAGGCTTAACCCACTGAACCACCCAGGTGACCCAAAAATGGCAGGTTTTATACAGAACTTTTAATGAGGCAAAAATTAAAAAAATTTACACAGGCTTTGAAAAATTCCATTTTGTTTCCAACGAATGGTAAATGAATGGTCAGTCATTTAGAGTCCTAAATTCTTTATACTTAGAAAATGTAGAGCCCTGCTTAATTGAATATTTCCAACTTTTGCATAATTTAAATCATATGCTAAATCTAGTGATGGTACTCATCGAAAAAGAAAATGAAAATAGTTACTAATATTGTCAATTTATAGAGTTGGACACACCTAGATCATTGATAAAGTGAAGGGGAACGTCAACTGATTTATTTTGCTGTAAGTTCAATCAATTGAATCAGGTCCAAATGAGAAGTGATATTTATCAGAGACATGGACACATCACACAATGTTGTAGACTGAGACACAGATGCAGTTCCAGCTCATCTCTTAACTAGGTTTGACCCTAGGTAAGTTACTTCAGGTTGCACACCTCACTTATTCACCTTGGAAGTGTGAGGATGCAGCATAACTGGAAGGCTTCAAAATGTGTTACAAGCTCTTTATAAGTATTACCTCAAGGCTTTGGGATTGACATGCTAAAGAATAGAGACAATAACTCCTATTCCAGGGGATGTGTTTTGAACAGAATTTTCCTGGTGCACCCTTGGGAGGGTCTGGGTTCACCCTAGATTGAATTTATTGTGCTTCCTTTGTTTGAGGATTGACCCTCAAAGTCCACACTAGAGTTTTCCTTAATTGTCACATAATTTACAGCATCAAGTTTGTCTTTCAAGGATCTCCCAGTTTTAAAATATGATGGGCTATCTGTACTTGCTCAGGTTACAGACAATTCTTGTTCCAAGTGTGCTACAGAAAAATTTTCCTGGAACAAACATATAAAAATTGACATTTTCCGTGCTTTCACCTTCTCGTTTCTGCCCCAAGGGAAGATGTAAGGGAGAAAGAGCCAGTTATTTTTGAAAGCTTTGGACCCTTAATGGGAGAAAATATTCAAAGACTATTCTGTGACCTGTGGACCTTCAAAAAGCATATATACCAACACTTCAGCCTTCCAGAGAGACCAGGAGGAAATTAACAGTGCTGTTGCTAGGAGAAGAACTACCTTCACAGATGAGTATCCACTTTAATGATAAAAATAAAACACCTGAGATGTGGGTCAGGCTGAATCACTTATAACTTCATACTTTATTGCACATGGTGGATCTTGAGAACATTCCATTGAGTTGCAGTACAAGGGCAACATACTCAAATTAATAACAGTTTCTACCTCTTTGAAAGGATCGTTCTAACACCAAATCTTTACTGTGAAGTACCCAGTTCTGCTACACTTCTGAGCATGGAAACAGGAATTGAGTCCTTTAGGTGTAGATGGATCAAATATTTCCTCTGCCACTGCTAAGTTCGGTGCTATCTTGAGTCTATGCAAATCCACTTGGAAAAAAGGAAAACCAGGCTTGTCACTTCACGAAGACATTAGGCATACAGGCAATTCAAAGATATTGAGGAATTGACAAAGCATGTTGGCTTAGAATATGCTTTTGATGAGAGTATATTCCCAGGAAGGGTAAACACATTGATAAACTCATTGCCCTTGATCTTCCAACACAGTTTCAATTGACATTTCTTAAAGCCCCAGGCATAGATTAGAAAGTATATGGCCCATTGATTGCATTTAGGGCTGTTAATGACAGGAAAGAAGATTGAATCCCTCTCCCTATATACACAAGGAAGGTTAGCAGCAGTTCTGTTCTGGTCTCAACACACTTTAGAATGTGTAAATCTGTTTTCATACTCCGTAACTAATTCAGCAATTATTTCAAGAAATGTTTTTATTGTAACTCTTAAAATATTTTAATAATATTATTTTAAATCTGACCATTCCAATTATAGTTTTTGAGTCTCTATGCAAATGAAATTTTGAAAAAGTTGTATGAAAAAGCTTTACACCATTCTTGTGTTTTGATATTTTCTATGTATGATATCTGTCCTATGTATTCCAATATTGAAACCCAACAAATATTGATATTTCTAAATATTTGGGGAAATTTTTCTATTAAAAATTAAAGATTCCTGAGAAAAAAGTATTAAATGTCAGTGACATCAGATACTACATTTTCCCAAGCCATATGCAATGTTGGATAGTAAATGGCTAACCAGCTTACTGTGGCTTGCCTTAGGCCTCAGACCTCACTGCATCCTTTCAATATTCACTGTAGGAGGCAAAACCCTCTGAAAATCTTTCTACTGGAGATATACTGGGGCCAAAAGCTTATTCATAGGGACACTGCCCTTGAATAGAGATAAGAAACTTATTCCCATCATTAGGTTATTCACAGCTGCAAATAACCTAAACTCACTTAAAATGTCTCAGTAGAAAGTAGTTATCATTAATTAAAAGCAGCTTATTTATTGAGGAGAAAAACAGGTCAATTAAATGGAGATTTGGGAGCATGTATATTGACTGATAAAGATCCTTGTAAAATTTAAAGTAACACAGAAAATGTCACTGGTGCACATTGTAAGGAGTAAGCAAGAAGAGTTGTTTACAATTTTGATTGGACATGAGAAGCTTAACTGTGTGAGGAGACCCTCCATGGGGAAAACAAGGGGTAGGCTGTTTGCTATTGTTTTTGTACATTTGGGAAAATATCTTGCTAGGCTTTGGCAAATCTGCTGGAATGCTTAGGAAGAAATTAGCAGTAGATATATAAGAAGACAAATACATGTAAATTCAAATAATTGGATAAATATTTGTAAGGATATTACTTACTGAACAGAAGAAGATGATGCTTACATCATCACAAAGTGAGGTGGTTAAGGAGAGATAGAAGTAGGGTAGGATTGAAGGGTTGACTCTTTCCCTTAGTGGATAGTTAATTCTGTAGTCATGTCTAAAGTTCATAAGACAACAAATAGAAAGATAAAGAGATGGGAGATAAATGTTTGAAGAAAGACCTAAAAGGGTTGAAAGTATTCATCTCTGGGGTGTGGGATTGGACATCCAAGCTAAAAAAAGAATAGAGACTGCATGCCTTTTTTCCAAATGCAAATCTCTTAAAACTATTTGATTTTTTGGAAATGATAGAGTTTTAAAATTCAATAAAAGTTTAAAAATCCTTAAAAATATGGAGAGATAGGAAAAGGATGGTATCCTGGAAGTGTTCAGAGAGTCAAAATCATGTTACATCCCCCTTACACTGGAGCACGGTCCATCCATAGGAGGACCCATATTACGGTGTTCAAGGCTACACTAAGGACATGTCTCTCTGATATTTCTCAGTAATCTGGTCTCCAAGAAGAATGCTAGCAATGGAGCTGAAGAGAATATCCAGAATTCTAAATGTAGTAACAGACCATAAGATATAAAGCAAACTTTTCACATGGGGAACATCACATCATGTTCTAAATTGGTGCTCAGTGAATATATATAATCATTTTTCATTGTGTTTTAAGGTGCATGCTGTTCCCCCAGATAATTCATTGTTTTGTCATCTTAACTCAAACCTACAGCATAGGAACTGGAAAATTAAATCATCCCTCTATTGGTTAACCAAGTGAACTGTTGGCTTCTTTACTGCTCTCTCAGAATGGGCGGTTTTAGGGTTTTGGCTGGTTCATCCTGAAGTTTTGGCATGTTAGAATGTGGTGCAAGATCCATTTCCTAGGCTTTTCCCCTACATTTGGTCTTTTCCCCACTGGGCTTTCCTTTTTTTTTTTTTAAGGTTTTATTTATTTATTTGACAAACAGAGAGATCACAAGTAGGCAGAGAGGCAGACAGGGAGAAAGGGGAAAGCAGGCTGAGCAGAGAGCCCAATGTGGGGCTCTATCCCAGGACCCTGAGATCATGCCTTCAGCCGAAGACAGAGGCTTAACCCAGGCATATCCCTCCTTCCCCCGCGTTGGTCTTTCCTGACAGATCTTCAGATTCATGCCACTTAAAATGTGTGTTCTGCCCACTTTGCAGGGAAATAAAGAAAAGTAAAAATAAGTAACTAACTACTTCATCCACCAAGGACAACTTGGTTCTTACTTTTGGACTATCCCATTCTGTATGATGCTGTACTGGCTTCTTTCTGTTGATAATACACAGATTTATGCTGACTTACTAAGATCCCAAATTACCTTTCCTGCCACATGTACCCTGAGAAATCTTTCCCACTGGCTTCTGGTTTCCTTTCTTGTCAGAATCGATGCTATTATCACCACATTCATATTGAACATTCTATCATTGGTCACCTATCCCAGTCCTACTCTGGATATTGGTGTCTGCTCCTATACCTTCTAAAGCAACTTTCCATGGCCCAGTCATCCTACAGAATTCTGGATCAAACCACCATCTATACTGTGTGACTTTGGGCAAGTCATAAACTTTGCTGACTTTATTTTTAATCTGTCAAGCAAACATGGATTCACATCCTACATAATTTATAGAGATATTTATGAATAGGTTTAAAAATAGAAGTAGTAGGAAGCTTACAAGTAGAACTTATGTGGTCATTGTGAAGTTGGAATGATACAGAAGATCAGTATGATCCAGACAAAAGAGAAATTGGGAAATTCTTAACATTTCTTGCTTTTATTCTTCTCAGATTTAGGTATTTCAGATAGCTCTGGTGTGGGATTTGGGTTTACCAATCTGGAGTTGGTGTCCTCTCTTTTTTCCTTTTCCTGTTGGTCAGGAAGATGCCTAAAGATTTTGAGTTTGATTCCACTCTTGGTGCTGTTCCAAGGTCTCAGTTAGAAGAACAGTAGTCATCAATCTACCAAGGGAGAGGGTTGTGTTAGGGTTCCCACAAGCAGAGATCATATATAAGAGTCACAGTTGGAGTTTCATCACTCAGAAATGTCTCCTGGGAATTATTGTCCTTGTACACATTGGATTACAGTGAACTAAATCCAGGGGTGACCATGAGCTGCTGGGACCAGTAAACTAGGAGTACTAAAGAGGACAACATAATCTGTAAGGCTGGCTAAGAGTATCTGCTTTGAGTGCTTCAAACCTATTTAAGAGACATTCTTTTCCTTTCTTTCATGGAGGGGTCAAGATCATCCTTTCAGCATGTTTTTATAGGGAGTAGGTAGGGAGAGAAGGAAGAAGCCTTAATATATCAAAGGGTACAAGAAATCTGGCCTAATCAGACCTGAAGTTTTCTGTAAATATATCTGAGCTGAAAGAGCTGACAGTCCCAGAATGAACCTTCAGGTACCCTTTTTGTAAGTGCTTATGCAAGGGACTGCTGACAATGCTTAGCTGGTGGATGCATGAGTAGAAGGGAAATTGTTAATTGCTTTTAAATGGCATAAAGGGAAGTATAAAAAACTTAAAATGTATCTCTTTTCTATTTCAATTTCCTGTACACTTATTGTAAACAAATTTGAAAATAAAGAAAAGTCACAATAAAGTTTAAAAATCATCCATAGTCATACCACTTAATGCCAACTTCTCTTTTTTTTGCATTATTGTATGATTCTGATCCCACTGTGCATAGAGCTTTGTATCTTATATTCTTCATTTAGCAAAATAAACAGTATTTCCCCAATTTTATAAACTCTTCAGCAAATATTCGTGATGCCTACTCACAATGCAATTGTATGGCATTATTATAACATATAACCATTTGTGTGAAAGATTGGTGTTCAACTTTGTTTACTATAGTAGCTAGAACCTGCTGCTTTATATGTTTAAACTAACCCTTATAATTTATTTTCTGAACTTAGCTTACATAGTTCTGACTTCTTGAGTATGTTTATCTATGAATAGAACATGGAGTTTACATAGTCATAAATAGTTCAAGTATGTAACTTGATTACTGAAGTGTCCTGCTTTGAAAGAGTATTTTCCCCTTAGGATTAAAAGAATAATAATAAAGGAATTCAGTGTCATCTGTAGAGGGCAAGATGAGATGTGGTCTGTTTTAGTAACTTAGACCATTAGTTCAATCATTTTTAAATTTTTTTTAACCAGGTGGTGGGTATTATAGAGGGCACGGATTGCATGGAGCACTGGGTGTGGTGCAAAAATAATGAATACTGTTTTTCTGAAAAAAAAAATTTTTTTTTAAATTTCTTTTCAGTGTTCCAGAATTCATTGTTTATGCACCACACCTAGTGCTCCATGCAATACATGCCCTCCATAATACCCACCACCAGGCTCACCCTACCTCCCACTCCCTCCCCTCCAAAACCCTCAGTTTGTTTCTCAGAGTCCACAGTCTCTCTTGGTTTGTCTCCCTCTCCAATTTCCCCCAACTCCCTTCTCCTCTCCATCTCCCCATGTCCTCCGTGTTATTACTTATGCCCACAAATAAGTGAAACTACATGAGAATTGACTCTCTCTGCTTGACTTATTTCACTCAGCATAATCTCTTCCAGTCCTGTCCATGTTGATACAAAAGTTGAGTATTCATCCTTTCTGATGGAGACATAATACTCCATTGTATATATGGACCATATCTTCTTTATCCATTCGTCTGTTAAAGGACATCTTGGTTCTTTCCACAGTTTGGCGACTGTGGTCATTGCTGCTATGAACATTGGGGTACAGATGGCCCTTCTTTTCACTGTATCTTTATCTTTGGGGTAAATACCCAATAGTGCAATTGCAGGGTCATAGGGAAGCTCTATTTTTAATTTCTTAAGGAATCTCCACACTGTTTTCCAAAGTGGCTGCACCAACTTGTATTCCCACCAACAGTGTAAGAGGGTTCACCTTTCTCCACATGCTCTCCAATACATTTTGTTTATGTTCTTATTAATTTTGGCAATTCTAACTGGTGTAAGGAGGTATCTCAATGTGGTTTTGATTTGAATCTCCCTGATGGCTAGTGACGATGAACACTTTTTCATGTATCTGTTAGCCATTTGTATGTCTTCTTTGGAGAAGTGTCTGTTCATGTCTTCTGCCCATTTTTTGATGTGATTATATGTTTTGTGTGTGTTGAGTTTAAGTCCTTTATAGATCTTGGATATCAGCCCTTTGTCTGTACTGTCTCCCATTCTGTGGGTTGCCTCTTTGTTTTGTTGACTGTTTCCTTTGCTGTGCAGAAGCTTTTTATCTTGATGAAGTCTTAGAAGTTCCTTTTGGCTTTTGCTTCCTTTGCCTTTGGTGATATATCCGGAAAGAAGTTGCTGTGGCCAATGTCGAAGAGGTTACTGCCCATGTTCTCCTCTAGGATTCTGATGGATTCCTGTCTCACATTGAGGTCTTTTATCCATTTTGAGTTTATCTTTGTGTATGGTATAAGAGAATGGTCGAGTTTCATTCTTCTATACATAGCTGTCCAATTTTCCCAGCACCATTTATTGAAGAGACTGTCTGTTTTCCACTGTATATTCTTTCCTGCTTGAGCAATCTATACTTTAAATGCCATTCCGATCAAAATTCCACTGGCATTTTTCAAAGAGCTGGAGCAAACAATCCTAAAATTTGTATGGAACCAGAAGAAACACCAAATTGCTAAGGAAATGTTGAAAAAGAAAAACAAAACTGGGGGAATCATGTTGCCTGATTTCAAGCTTTACTACAAAGCTGTGATCACCAAGAAAACATGGTACGGGCACAAAAACAGACACATAGACCAGTGGAAGAGTAGAGAGCCCAGATATGGACCCTCATCTTTATAGTCATTATTTCAGTTCTTAATAGTATGCTTATCCTCCTAAAAGTGTGAGGAAAATATATATACCTCAGTACTTTTTTGGAAATACTCTTTTGATCCATAAATATGCCATGCATTTCAAAGCACTTGAGATATGGTGGTGAACAAAGCAAAGATTCCTGACCTCATAGAGCTTAAATTCTAGTGGGCAAGACAAGAGACACTAAACAAAATAAATGATTTATTTATATTCATATATACACACATGCATATATATTTTATGATTCAAGGCAATATATGTTATAAAATCTAATGAAGAGCGGAGTTATGAAGAGGTTTTGGGGAAGCTTGCAGTTTTAATACTATGAAGATATTTCATCTAAGCAAAGATCGAAGAAGTCATGCTGTCTTTGATATGAGTAGTTCAGTAAAGATGAAAGCCTGTGACTAAGAGAAGGGGGAGGAACTAATTGGAAATGTCAAATGTAGATGAACCTTCAAAACAATTTTGATGCAAAATTGAGCATCAAAAGAAGGCAAAATATGATTCTGTTTGTTTAAGACAGCGGAAATGACAGCTGATGGGGATAATCCAAAAGAGGGGGAAATTGATGATGAAGGGATGAAGGCACTAACAGGGAGTTGGTTTGAGCTATGTACAGTGCCACATCATGTATAGTACTAGACTATGTAACATTGTTGAAGAATTCAGGTGGCAATGTGGTCAGTGAATAGATATGATGGTAGATATAGTTTTTCTCTGATTGCTTCTTTAAATGAAATAATTGGCTAAAAGTAATGATGAGAATGAGGTGCTATGGATTTGAGTAAAAAAGAGAAGTTGTAGAAGAGCCATCTAGGAATGTAGAGAATGAGTGAACAAGGAAGCTATAGTAATGTATAGAAGCAGTAAGGTTGTGATCATGATGTAAAATGAAGCCATCTTTGGTGATTGTGCTTCTACTCCAGGCATGGGTACAGACCTGAATTAGATGGAAAGTTTGATTTCATCAGGATGTGGTATTTTCTAAGTGAGAACAGTGCAGCAATATTTATGCAATGCAAGGAATGGTTAAATTGGTTGATATACAGTATAACTGGGAAAGAAGGGGAGAGAGTAAGGGACAGTGAAGAGGTGGTAGGATCAATGGATCAAGTGTTGCAGTAGGGTTGGAGTTGACATTCTTCAGGTATGAACTAGAAGGAGAAGAGGTGATATTCCATTAGTGGTATGCTTGGGGCAGAGATTTCAGAGTGGTTACTGCTGCAGCTCTTGGCAATGACAAGGTCTAGAGTGAGTTCAAAGGCAAGAGTGTGCAGAATATGCTCATCTTGCAAACCAGTTTCTGGCAGAGCCTTCCCTAACTCTCTCATGGAAGTTCTTGTCCTTCACTTCGCATTTCTGTAATTCCCTTTAAGTATGTGTTATTCATTATTGCCATCAACCAGTATTTGAATTCATTTGCCAGTAAAAAGGGCAATTTCATATGGTTCAACCAAATATTTTTTCATTAGCCTTAACTTCTTGAAAGCCATGTTATATTTAACTTTCTATTTCTAGCACTTATCATAGTGTCTCTCATATAATTGGGATTCATTAAATGTTTCTGAATAAATAAATAGAATTCAGTAAATAAGACCCATACACAAAAATTTGAAGGTGCCATATGCTATATTCCACTTTTCCAACAGCATATGGGTGATTTAATGAAAAGACAAGATTGCTTTTTGGACACATGTCAGCAGCCAGCAAGTAGTGTGATGGCTCCTATAACTCAACTAGGACTTGTGTCCCATACTTTTGCTTTACTGGTGATTCTCTTTCATGGGATCTTGCCAGCACTTGGAAATGGTTACAGTCAGTGCTTCTGTGTTACTTGGGTACACAGACAGGATGGCAGTCTCGTGAAGGCACCACAGCTGCAAATCTCTTTTTTATAGTCACAAGTACAAAGCAGATGTCATAAAATGGGTTGCTCTCATCTGCTTTTGGAGACATATTTATTTCATTTCATATTTCTTAGAATATAAGACACAGACTTAGACTTATTCAAATATATAAAGGATGTTTTTCAGTGCAGTGAATTTGGTTGGTTTCTTCCTCAACATCATGGTATACATCCTAACTCCCGGATTCTCCATAAGGGCCAGAAGGGGACATGGAGCCCATGAGGACCTGCTGTGGGATGGGCAATGATGAGTCTTTCACAGCCAGCATCTTTAGAGTCAGAAGAGAGTAGGTAAGCAATATTCAATCCTTCCTCCATCTGCTTTCTTTGACTAAAGGTGGATGAAGAGTAGTTCCCATTCCTCAGGATGCAGTCCAATCAAGAAATGGGCAGAGGACATGAACAGACATTTCTGCAAAAAGACATCCAGATGGCCAACAGACATATGAAAAAGTGCTCCACATCACTTGGCATCAGGGAAATACAAATCAAAACCACAATGAGATATCACCTCACACCAGTCAGAATGGCTAAAATCAATAAGATGGGTTACCTCCTGGACAGTGTTTACAAGCACCTGGTTCTTCTCTACTTGTCACTGAGCAATCACTCTGGATAGGTGTCACCTACTGTTTTGTATGTATTAATTCATTTACTCATTACTCAATCCTTTTGTCCATTTTATAGGTGACAAAACAGAAATTAACAAAGTTAACTTTCCAATGTCTTAAAAACCAATTTGTTCCTGTCAGCCTTCCTAAAATCCTGCTGTGCGTCTTACATTTTCTAGATAAATTCTTCAATAATCTGGTCTCTGCCCCCCTCCCCGGTCTCCCCTTCTGCTCTTCTATCCACCATACACCTTTGATCTGACAGTGCTTTAAAAACTCTAGGAAGATCTTTTCACATGATTTTCTCTTTACCAATTGGCCATCCTTGTCCAAATCATTTCTACTTGACCTTTGGAGGTCATTTTGAGCACTGCCTCCTCCAGGAAGCCCTCCTTAACCTACCTGGAAGTCTGACTGTGCACATTCTCCCCTAAGCCCTTGAGAACATTTTCTTTCACCCTCACATGACATTCATCACGGTCTACTGTGGTCTCAGGAGTGCAGGGCCAGGTCCCTGACAAAGCTGGAAGGGCCTTAAGGATGCAAAGCATGGCTTATTTTCTTTGTCTGCACAACTCCCAGCTCTAGGCTGAGCACCAGGCTTGAGAGCAAGAAGGACCTTTTGAAATAAGTGAGTTCACTTATTCACATTCATAACTTAGTAGCCAAATGAACTGTGTTCCTTAAGTTTTAAAATCACAGCTTCATCTATAAAATGAAGATAATATCTTCTGTATAAAAATGCAAAGATTAAATAAAAGAATGTATTTAAACACTTTACTCAAAGCTTGGTGCACAGTAACCACTGAATAAATGGTATTATTGTTATGATCATTACTTTTAAAATCAGGGTTCAAGCCAGAGTCTTTTTGCAGAATCATCATTCATTCCACCTACTACCTAGAATCCCTGCCTTGAAAGCAAGCTAGATGCACAGAAAGCACATTCATCAGTAAGGTCTCAAGAGCACAATTTGGACATTATCATGTGAAATTAGACTACTTGTGCCCTTTTAAAATTCTAATTATTCAGTTTGAAATGTCCAAATTCCACACTAGAAGTTCTTTTTAAAATTCCTAAAAAAAATTATATTGTATCTATCTATATAAAATGGTTATTCTGAACTAAACTGCAGAATATCTGAACTCAATAGTATGTATTAACACAGGCACAATTTAAAAAAATGTAGTAACCCAATGTGTGAAATACATATTTTACAAATATATAATTCTGTATAATGCTTTATATTTTCCGCTAATCTCACAGTATACAGAAGGGTTAGAATTCATTTCTAGTCCTGGCCTTACCGGTCTCCAGGCAAGAGCATTTATGTTGTAATTTCAGCAATATGGGAATGCTCCTTCCCTAAGATACGTCCACCCTCCCCTCAACCAGTAAATGTATAGCTTGTGGAACATCTAAAGCTGAATTCCTTAAACTTAACTCTTGGAAGAGAAGACTTTTACTAATTGTTTGTCGTTTGCAATTTAAGTGTGAGTGACTTTCAGTTTCTTCTATTAAAATAAGTCGTGTTTAGGTAGGGACCCCCTGGAAGAGACAGTTAAGACCCTATAGTCTCAAGAGAGAAACACAGAAACAAAGGAGCACATAAATGGCCAAAGGGGCAGCTCGGGTTTTATAGATGACCTTTGTGGTTCCGATTAGGATTTCACTTCAACATAACCTTCTATCTATTCTTAGTTTATCCCCATGGATTCTGGGTCTTTTGATTCCATAGCTCAAATAACAATGTTAAATAATTGGCATAATTAGAAATACAGTTGATCCTTGAACTACATGGGTTTGAACAATGTGGGTCCACTTATACACAGGTTTTTTCCCCATAGATACAGTATAGTACTATGAGTGTGTTTTCTCTTCCTTGTGATTTTCTTAAGGACATTTTCTTTTCTCTAGTTTACTACTTCATTGTAAGAATACAGTATATAACATATAGTATATGTGTTAATTGATTCTTAAGTGTTACTTGCAAAGCTTCTGGTTAATAGTGGACTATTAATAGTTAAGTTTTGGGGGAGTCAAAAGTTATATGCAGATTTTTGACTACAAGGGGTGGATTGATGCCCCAAATCCCTATGTTGTTCCAGGGTCATTATAATTATAAATAGTATATAAATCTTCTTTAAAATAGAGTGAGAAAGCCAAGTAAGTGCCCAGAAACTCACACCTGCATGCATATTCAAACATGAGTGTGGACATAGGCACACACACTTCAGACATGTACACAATTGCTTCAGGAGGTTCCTTCACCCTCTTCTGTGATCCCCATAGAGACTTCCATCCTCTCCAGGCCACAGCTCAGACCCACCCCGCAGGAGCTATCCCTGAGCATCACGCATTGACCGTCTCTGGCAGGGCACACAGAATTTCTTCCTTGGTGCCCCCACCCCTCAGCACCCTCCTGTAGTCCGCAGGCATTGGGTCCTACCCCTCTTTTTCTCTCTCTCTTCCCCTGACACTCTTCTGCTTTAAGATCCATTGCTGCTTGGTGGGGTAAATTACTCAGGAATAGAGATAAGTTCCCTATCTTCAGAGATCCAGCCTCTATCAAGCAACTATGTGTATTTTACTGGTGAACCCCTAAAAAAACTAACACACCTTAGGTATAAAAATTGAAACTTCTTATCTGGGTATTTTCCACAGCTGCTAGCACAATGCCCTGACCAGACTAGTCTTCAGAAAATGTTTAAGAATTATTTTTGCTCTGAAGGTGGTACGTATGAGCAACACAGGTACTTACAAGACCAGCCCTTGTGATGGCCAGACTGTGAAGAAGGGGGAAGGAGATCGTGGGTCATATTCTAACACAAGTTTTATTTAAAGACTACAGAGAGAGAGGGAAAGAATAGGACTGAGTCGAGTCTGATCTAGGTATAAGCAGCATTACCAATTTGTTAAGTTATTTTGTGATTTATTCCAAATCCTGACACAATCCTAACACAAGCTGATGTATATTCCCTAATGCTCAGGTCAAAAATAAGGTTCATTTTTCATACCAGAAAATGGTGTGTTCTGCTTTCCAGTTCCCCAGAGATGACTCCCTGACTCACCCCTACCTCTTTAACATCCTTCAGACTTGGTATTCAGGATCAGTGCTTTGAATTCACATGAAGACAAGGTGTTCATTTCTTGTCAAAAGGCAAAATCTGTGAAATTATGGCCTAGTGGCACAGAGGAAGTAGGATGGCCCTTGGAAGGAAGATGGTCAGCTCCCATAGAAGGTGAGACAATGAAAATTCAACATGCTTGTTTTCCCTAATGGTTCCTTTTTGGTTGAAGGTACAAAGTAGCTTAACTGGTCTTTATTTGAAATTAAAGTGCTGATTTGTAAGAACCTCTCAACGTGAGACTAATGATATGTTAGAGGTGTATTAATGAACCCATGTACAGGAAGACAAAAAAAGAATCAGGGCTAATCAAAATGCCAGCTATTTTAAGATCTTTCCTTGACCATGTAATGACCTTCATACACATTATGCACCATTACTATTTATGACAATTATATATTTTTAATTTTTCCTATGTTATAAAACATTAATCATCAGTACCAGCAAATATTTTTGCCTGAATAGTTTATATAAAATTCTGGAAGTACTAAAGTTGCAAGTATCATGAAATATGGAAAGAAAGAAAAAAAAAAGGAAAGAAGGAAAGAAGGAAGAAAGAAAAGGAAAGAAAACTAAAAATAGTTTACAAAAGTCACTAAATTCTAAATTCTACAGTTAATTTTGGTATCATAATCAATGTCAGTGAAGAGGCATTTCAAAATCAAAGTAACTGAATCTTCATTTCTTCATCTGAGAGCTCATAAAATGTGGCAGTTGAGAGTCAAATAAATTTGTGGGAAAATAGGATGTTAATGCTTGTATGTTCCAAGGGGGGAAAGAAACTGCTTAAGTACAAATAAAATGAGTTGGGATACTTTTGACCTTTCCCGTTTTTGTATCTTTCCCACTCAGAGTCAAGGGTGATGTATTCAGAAATGACTTTGGGCATTACTTTAAACAAAATTAGTGGGGAGTAGGGAAAACATGTACATGTAGCAAAGTGTAGCTTTGGCTGTCTCTATCAAGCAGGTGAGTTGAGGCTGGGAGGGAGTCATAGTGCTACCATGGCCCAAACTATGGCCCAACAAATGCTTTAGTCAACAAATAATTAACCAATCCAGCTGTCTCTGTGTTCAGCCATAAAAAGTATCTTCTTTTCTTTTGCCATGATGCATTGTACTATGGTAATACTTAGGGACATTTGGACCCTGGATCTGTAGAGAAGTTGCGTTATGGTCATCCAGAGGATGGAGCAGGAGACTGGCTGGTTGGTGTAGGAATAGGCATCTTGCCTGAGTCTTTAAGGATAAATGTTTCATTTATTCATTGGGGGAAATAAAACAAGAACAAAAAAACAAAAAACATCTTCAGCATCTGTCATGTGACCAACACTCCTTAGTATTGTGGATACAGCAGCAAAAGCAAACAAACAAAAAATATACAGAAGTCTGTGCCTTAAAGCATACAATATGTATAAGGATGGTAAGTGCTGTGCAGAAGAAAGTAAAGCAGAAGTTAACCCAGGAAGTTCTCAATGAAGTGGGGGAATGATGTAAATCTGCCTAAGAAGGTGGTAGTGAACTATGTAAGAGTTGAGGGGTATGCAGTTGGAGAGATCGAAGACAGGCCTTGCACAGCATGTTCAAGGGCAGCAAGAAGGTCAATATGTCTGAATCTCAAGTGAGTGAGGGGATGAAGAACAGGAATAAGGACCCAAATCCAGTGCCACCTGGTGGACCAGAACAAATATGGTCTTGGTTTTAGTAAGACATGGAGCCATTGGAGGGTTTTGAGCAGAGTCATGATCAGATTAATATTTTAAAAGTTTTGGGGAGCTTGGGTACCTCAGCCATTAAGTGTCCACCTTTGGCTCAGGTCATGATCCCAGAGTCCTAGGACGGAGCCCTGCATTGGGCTTCCTGCTCACCAGGGAGCCTGCTTCTCCTTCTCGTACTACCTTTGCTTGTGTTCCCTCTCTCACTACCTCTCTCTCTGTCAAATGAATAAATAACATATTTTTAAAAAGTTTCATGCAGACTAAGTGTTGAGAATAGATGGCAAGAAGGCAAGGGTAGAAGTTGAAATCTTTTGCCATGATTTTAAGGGGGAGAGGATAGAAGCTTAGACTGTGGGTCGAAGCCGCAAAAGTGGTGGAAAGTCATCTGATTCTGTATATATTTTGAAGGAAGAATCACGAGATTTCTTGGTGGACTGGATGTGGGATGTGAAAGAAAGTTAAGAATCCAAGACAATATACTGTGCTTGGCCTGAGCAACTGAAAGAAATGAGTCATTGCTTAATGTGGTCAGAAAGACCTCAGGAAAAAAAAAGAGGGTCTGTTTTGAGGAGGAATATTAGGAGTTCTGTATTTGGACATGCTCAGATTGAGGTGTTTCTTAGGCTTTCTTTTTCCTCCATGGCATCCAGGTATTTCTTGGCCTCCTTGCAGTTAGTCTTTGTGGGTAATTCTGGCCTGAAAATGTGAGCATGGTGATAATCATCACTTCCAGGCACAGGCTGTGAACACAGGCTGCGAACACCTCACAAGCATGATGATCCAGTCTCTTTGCCATCCTTAAGGACTACTGGCACAGGAGGGAAGAACCACAAGACAGGAAGAGACTTGGTCTAAAGCCACTTGCCAAGTAGGGATGCTTATTATAGATTGACAGTAAGAAATAAGCTTTTGTTGCCTTAAGATTCGGTGGTTTATCTGTTGTAGATACCAGTATTACACCCACTAGTGCAGTATCCAGACTGGGGCATATATGTTTGGGAGTCGGCAGCTGGTAGATGTGTTTCAGAGTCATGCAAGTGGGTTTAATCCCCAAGAGAATGAGTGTGGAATGAAAAGAGAAAACACATGGGCGCCTGGGTGGCTCAGTGGGTTAAGCTGCTGCCTTTGGCTCAGGTCATGATATCGGGGTCCTGGGATCGAGTCCCGCATCGGGCTCTCTGCTCAGCAGGGAGCCTGCTTCCCTCTCTCTCTCTCTGCCTGCCTCTCTGTCTACTTGTGATTTCTCTCTGTCAAATAAATAAATAAAATCTTTAAAAAAAAAAAAAAGAAAAGAGAAAACACCCAATTGTTGAGCTTTGAGGACTCCAATATTTAGTGATCATGGAGGTGAGGGATGACCCAGCATAGAAGCCAGAGAGTGGATAGCCTGGGTAAGGGCAAGCAGGAGAGTGTGATATTCAGACACAGTGTAAAGCAGAATTTCAAGGGGGGTAAATGGAGTAAGGTAAAGAATGGGCCTTTTTCATGATACGTGTAGGTACTTTTGGATAGAAGATAACTTTACAGTGAATATAATGCAGTTAGGAAACTCTGGCCTCTTTAAAAACAATACCCATTGTTTAAGAAGAGAAGAATCGTATAACTATATAGAAAAATATGTTGTTTTAAATGATAGCCCAGGGGGAAAAAAAAATCACTTCTCATTTGCCACCTGAACCTGGAACTCTTCTATAGGCCAAGCTTTCATTTTTCTTCATTTCTGGACAAGTGGGACTTTGCATAGAAGAGTTGTTTTCAATTGCACTGCATTTTTGTTGTGTTTTGTTTGTGTTATTTTTCATCAAGGATATAGAGGAAAGGTGGATGTTTTAAACTGGGAAGTGGGACACGAGTGACAAACATCAAGTCCTTCATCCTGTTTGGTTTCCTTCCAAATTACATGAGAGGTGGGTAGGTTATGACTTCACAATGATTTCTAAATACATTCATTTTTTCTACTTCTGTATACTTCCCTCCTTTACTGTGCTTTACTTTATGAGCCAGGAAAGTCACTCTGGCAATATTGCTATGATGTCATAGCAATGACAGTGAGAAGAATGTATGCCTGTTGTCTCTTCCCCTGCACCATCTCATCTATTGATTTGAATTTTCATCTCTTTTTTTATTGCATGTAACTCATATGTCTCTCCAGTGTTTCTTCTCCTGTTAAATTATGTTAAAATGTTTTCAGGTCATCCTTACACTTTTGGAGACTTTTTCCAAATCACCTTCTCAGCTTTCCCTCAATGATCATATTCTTTTCCTTTATATGAGTGAAGAATTCCAGACATTTTGACTTTAAGTTAAAAACAAGGGCATGGCAATTAACTATGAAGTGTATACACTGAACATGGAGCTTACCAGTCTGTCGGTATCCAATTAACTGATTAACTGTGGTCCCTTGGAACAGTCCTCAAAAACTGCAGGCCCACAGAAAGCCACTTCGCAACTTCTTAATGAGCATTTCAGAAATAAATCTCCTTTTATTTTTTTCAAATCATGTTCCTTTAAAGATATTTTTTGACCCTGTTTTTATTCTTTTAAGACACATGTTGCATGCTAAATACCGAAGAGCAAGCTGTTACGTTTGCTGTTCTGGACAAGTGGGACCTTGAATAGAAAGTTTTTAACATGTTACGTTTTTAACATGTGTTCGTTGAGATATTGGCATGGTCCAAAGTTCTTATACCTGGTGCCATTTACTAAGGTCTTATTAATAATAAAAATTAATAATTAAACAAACAAACAAACTAATGTCTATTAGTTTAAAAGATAAAACTCATCTTATTTTCCATGACCTTTACGCTAGAGAAAACTCTGTTGCTCTTTGTGCCTTTCTGCTGCTGGTGGAGTCTGACAAGCCTGCTTCAACTGGGCACTCCAAGGAGGAAGATGGGTTGGTGGGTAAAATGGCAATAATGCCCATCAGTGGTTTCATTGCTTGGTGAAGATTGAATTTGAACAGTAAATGCCAAAGCCAATATGAAAGTTATCAATTCAGGGTTATAGAAGGGCACCGACTCATTACTTTCTCAAGGTCTTCTGTGTTTTATGTTCCATTTCCAACATAATATCAGTGGACAATGGTCCAGCAGCAGGGTTGTTCCTTTCACAAAACCATAATGGCTGAATGGACATGCAGGATTGGGAGTCTTCCCTCCTTTGTACTCAGAAACAATAGAGTGCCAAAATAATTCATTTCTCTCTATTCCATCCAACGGAAGTTTATTGATTTCAGATAAAGTGTTGTCGAGCTGTTTCTTCCATTAAGTAAAAACTTAAAATTGTAGAACCAAAATAGAAATGTCTATTATTCCAAAGTTTAAGTTTCAAAACTTGGATAGGATATTTACATAGCTAAGAGACTCCCCAATAAAAAGGGATCGTTGGATGTAAGGAGCTCTTACTCTCCTCCTAACCAATACTGATTCTTGTAAGAATTATCAGAGTGAGCTAACATCCTCTTAAACCTGGTCTAATTTTTATTAATCTGCCATTGAATAATGCCGCATGTGTCATGAGTTATGAAAGTAACTTATGGTCCTACATGATCGTGAAACAGACAGTAGTTGCCCTTCTTCAAATTTATATTCATATTTGCATTTTTCATATGCATCTACATCAACCAAAGTTTACAGCATATTCCCATCATACCATTTTGGATTATGAATGGTGAACTAGTCAAGTATGGCAGATACCACAGAAGGCAGAATAACGGCCCTCCAAAGATGTCCACATCCTAATCCCTGGAACCTGTGAATATGCTGGGCTACAAAGCAAGGGGGATTTCCTGACGCATATGGAATTAAGGTTGCTAAGTGGCTGGCTTTAAAGTAGGAGAGTATCCTAGATTATCCAGTTGGGTCCAGGGTCCACAAGACTCCTTTACAGTAGAAGGGGAAGGCAGAGGAAGAAAGTGGGAGATGGGATTAGAGAAGGATCAGAGAGAGATGCTGGCTTTGGAGATGGAGGGATGGGACATGAGTCAGGGAATGTGAGTAGCCTCTGGAAGCCAGCAAAGACAAGGAGACACATTGTCTCCTGGAACCTCCAGAAGGGCCACAGCCCTGCTACTACCTTGAGTGGAGTCCAGGGAGACCCATTTCTGGCTACTGACCTGCAGAACTTAGAGAAAGTTAAATTGTGTTGTTGCAAATCACTAAGTTTGTGATAATGTGTTACAGTAGGAGTGGGAAATTAATACAGGGACTCATGAGACATAGGTGTTCATCACTTTCTATATTTATTGGTTGTATTCATTTTCATCTGAAAGGCATAAAGGCCATGATGATGGGCTCTGTGGAAACATTTCAGCCAGTGAGCACTTGAGGTGGTAGCGTTTCCCTCCATAGTTTAAGCTTCTGGACTACAGTTTTCCTCTGACTTTGTGGATATGAGCAAGTGTGTGGTAACTGGAAAGGTGGGACACATAGCTCATTGTTTCCCTGTCAAACAGCATAAGGTCAAAGTCTCTCCACACTTCCTTCTTCAGCAGTGAACTTTGTGCTTCCTGGCAGTATTGCTAATAATTTTCTGTCAATTCTTCTGTGGTATTTATGGTATTGGATTATTAATATCTTCTAGAAGTTAATATTTACTGAAAATAGCTAATATATTTACCTCATCGATTGTATTTCCTTAGTGAAGAGCAGAAAAATGGATCAAAATTCTTACACATATATACACTGTACCATGAAGAAACAGATCAGGAAATAATGAAGATGATTTTTAGTAGTTATGACAGAGAAAATAAAAATGCTTTTCTGAATAATTAAAGAATATTTTTAAGGTGATGATGCTGAATTTTGTTTGTGAGGCGTTTGATGGGAATGTGTCCCTGTGAGCATCTGTTAGAGCATCTGATGGAAGTCAGGAAGGGAAGAAGGAAGAAAAATGGGGCGTGAGACCCGACAAGCCTGGTCTGAATCTCACACCCAGTATTTAACCATAGACCTTCTGAAAGTCTCTCCAGAGCATAGGGCCTCCTTAGGTCCACCTATGAAATGAGACAGCATAGACCCTACTTCATAGGCTCACTGTGGACTTTCACCTGCTCATCACTTAGGTTGCCCTGTTTATTCCCTGCTCTGACATGGCCCTCTTCACAGCTGCTTAATGTGGCTAAGATCTTCATCTGCACTTGGCTTTGTTTCCCTTATCTTTTTTGGGGACACTACACCCTATTTGCTGTCCAGCCACAGACCCCAGCATTGCTGTACACTCTCCCTTCCTTCGCCTGTCAATCAGAAACCAGTTCCATTTACGTTGCCTTCACTGTCCTTCAGCCACTTTGCCCATTCTCCCTCTGTATCTCCTGAGTTCAGCCCCTCACCTGAACTGCTGCCATTGCTCCCTGGCTGACCTCCTTGTCTCCAGTTCTAGCGCCCTCTGCTCAGACTTCCCTCTGTCCTGATGAGACCTGTGTAGCAGGCACATGGCGCTCATGAAGTGCTAGAAGGATTCCCCTCATCTGCAGGATAAGGGCCTTGGGTGGTTACTTGCTTTTACTCTGCTGTGGTTTGCTTATCTCTAAAATGGAGGTAATGATAATATGAACCCTTATAACACTTTTAAAATCTATTTTTAAGGAGGTAATACATTTGCATGGGTCAAGAGTCAAACCAGTGCAAAAAAAAATCTTACTCCTGCATTTGCTGCACTCAAAGTGCTGTTCCTCTGCTCTAAATGGGCAAAAATTTTTATATCTTCTTCCTGTCCTTTCAGGTTCTTTATGTGAAATAAATAAATAAATAAATAAATATATATATATATATAATTTTTTTAATATATATATAATTTTTAAAATTCTCCCTTTTTGGGTGCCTGGGTGACTCAATGGGTTAAGCCTCCGACTTCGGCTCAGGTCATGATTCCAGGGTCCTGGAACCCAGCCCTGAACCAATCTCTCTACTTAGCAGGGAGCCTGCTTCCCCCCTCTCTCTGCCCACTTGTGATCTCTCTCTCTCTGTCAAATAAATAAATAGTTTTTTTTTAAAAAATTCTCCCTTTCTTACACTAAAAAAGAGACTTGGAGTCAAAAACATTGGCTCAGTGGGTTAAGCCTCTGCCTTCGGCTCAGGTCATGATCTCAGGATCCTGGGATCGAGTCCCGCATCGGGCTCTCTGCTCAGCGGGGACCCTGCTTCCTCCTCTCTCTCTGCCTGCCTCTCTGCCTACTTATGATCTCTCTCTGTCAAATAAATAAATAAAATATTTAAAAAAAAAAAAAGGAAAGAAGCTAACTTGTGCAGAAGTACAAGGGGGCTGGCCAAATTTAAAATAGCACAGGTATTTAAAACACCTACAGTTATCATATTTATCAAGTTCACAGTTTTCTAATCATCAAGAAGAATAGTCAGTTTCATCCACACAGTCCAGGACGCCCTCCCAGACATCAGCAATGGAAAAACCAGGAGCAAAATGGCTTCTGTTAGGGTATTGGCAATTTATAGGAATGTTTAAATGTTTAAAGTTTCATTTGTTTGGGGATCTAGAAGGGTGCCTGGTTGGCTCAGTCGGTTAAGCATCTGCCTTGGGCTCAGGTCATGATCCCAGGGTTTGGGACTTGATCCCTGCATTGGGCTCCCTGCTCATCAGGGAGTCTGCTTCCCCTCTGTCCTCCACTCCCTGCTTGTCCTCTCTCTAAGTAAATGAATTTTAAACAAATGTTTATTTGGGGAGCAAGAACTAGATGGGTTGACCCTGGTTTTTGGTTTCTTGCTTGGGTTGATTTGGTTTCAGCATACAATCTGATTGTTTCTTTTCCTCAGATGATAGAAGACGCTTGTTCATCATGGCAGCAGGGAAACATGTTGCTTCCGTGTTGCTTCTACACAGTTTTGCAGCTGGAGCAGATAACTTTTGTTGCTTGGGCAGGTGCTATAGGTGCTCACTTCACAACTTCTCCTAGTCATCGGCTTTGAGTTGGTGCAAATGCTCACCCCAGCAGTTGTCCTGCTTCATCACCCCAGGGCACTTGGTGAGGAGTTTACCCGGAACTCGCCCTGCACCCACCCTCCGCGCCCAGCCCAGCACAGCCCAGCCCAGCCCCTCCAGTGAGGAGTAGATGGGTGAATGCAGGCATCCTGAGGGCAATTCCTAGCATGTCCCCTCGGCTCAGTAACGTGTGTTAGAGTTGCTGTTTATTGGTATGGCCTTGCCCTTCCTGACTTCTCTAGCCTTGTTTCTAAGTATTCCCCTTCTCCATTGTCTTGTACTTTATGCCACATTGATCTAAAAACATGTCTAGACTCAGAACATATGACAGTGCCTCATGCTTTGTGCCTTTAATTGTGTTGTCCTCTCATCTTGAGAGAGGATCGCCTGTATCCTCTATTCTTCCAGGGCTTTTTCTGGTCTCCCCACAGAGGAGCTGACTTTTATCCTTACAGTTTCCCTCATCTCTGCAACACACTGCCTAGCACAGTCCAAGCATACTGTAAATTTTTTTTTAATATAACTAACATGGTTATAGGGCCTGGTAAAATAGCCTTTCTGAAACATGCTTGGCTTATAAGGCAATAACACTGATTAAGAATATCGATGTTTAATCTAATGACAAGTTTTTGTTTCTCATGTCAGAAAAATGTGTAAAAAATGTCTTCTGGATTTCTTGCATAAACTCCTCAGGCTAAGATGTCAAGTTACCTGGCTTTTATAGGTCAGTTTCTATTTACAGTAAAAGCAGCACTATAAATGGAATTTATATCCACCTACAAGAAGGGTAAGGCTGATTTCTTTGCATCCTGCCCTGAACTCCTTTCAGAGAACAAAAGAATGTTGATTGCACTAGAATAGTTGGATGGAGACCACATCTATAGCTCTGAGTGTTTAGGGACTTACATGGTGCTTGGTATACAACAGTTAGTAATGCTCTTCGAACATCTAGTTGAACAATTTCTTTAGGAAAAAAAATACAGCAATCATCTTCTGATTTTAGGTTCACTCCTACTACCCTTCCTCTATGACTGACTGGTTCCTTGTTATAAGCTGTTGGGCAGTACATAGGGAAATACTCAAGACTTAGGGCTTTGATCCTACTCTGTTTTACCAGCTATTTGGAGTAGTTAATTAATCTAACTAGTCTAAGTGACTAATCTTAGATAATCATATATCAGTTAAAGATAATCCAGGGATTGTTTATTATTCAAGAGGTTTGGGATGGGTAATGATTTAGCCAGAAACATCTCCCACAGAGCGGCCTGTGGTAGGGCATGACTGTTCCCACCCACCATCACAACAATTTCTTTTTGTCTCAGGCTGTTCTCCAGGATCTCATTAAGAGTCTGAAGTTCAGGGGTGCCTTGGTGCCTCAGTCCATTAAGAGGCTGCCTTCGGCTCAAGTCATGATCCCAGGGTCCGGGGATCAAGCCTGATGTCGGAGACCCTGCTCAATGGGATTCTGCTTCTCCCTCTGTGCCTTCTTGGCTCCTTCTCTCTCTCAAATAAATAAATAAAATCTTAAAAAAAAAAAAAAAAGAGTTTTAAGTTCCCCTTCAATGACATGTGACCACAGGCTAGATTTCTTTTAGTGGTAACAGGAAAGAAAGCAATGTCATTAGTAAACTTCTGAATTTTATACTACATACACATGTTAAATAGTATAATTCAAAATAACAAGTAATAGGATGGTGCTGCATTGGCTCAGAATATACCCAAAGATAACATAATATTTTGAACATTGTTATCATCTATATGAGATTTGCCAGGAAACCCAGGAGATGGTGGTCTACTGCAAATAATTAAGAGATTTAAAACCATAATTTCACCTGATGGTTGAAGAGGTTTTAAGACATTTTTTTATGAGAAGCTTAGGTTCTGTAACTCAAAGCTATAATACAAATTGGCTTTGTCAGAAAGCAGTTTTGTATCCAATATTTTTGTTGCTATGGAGTCAATTTGACAGATTATGAATAATACAAAAATAATATAAGCTTGAGCTTCCAGAGGCTTGGAACCATGGTTAAGATCTGCAGCTACCTGACCAATGATGAATGTTGAGTTGTTTTTTAAATGTCCAGTTTTGTAATTACAAATTCCTGCCTAAATAATCAAGATTTATGGTTGGTCATTTAATGACTCAAGAGGTCTTTTTAACACTATACTACATGTTCAGAGTTATGTCAGGATGCTAGGTCCATGAAAAAAGCATCCTATTCAGAATTTCAGCTTTCTTAATAGCTAGGCCTTTGTCTTGGAAATAAAAGCACCAAAAAGCATTAGCACCATTCTAATAGAAATAAAACATTATGCTTGATTAAGCTTTATTATAGGTTCCTTTTATAAAAGAAATGACCTGCCTTTGAGTCACTTGTAGATAGGAAAGCACATACCAGTGTGCATAAATATTTAGGCCAAGGGAGCCTGGGTGGCTCATTTGGTTTGGCATCTGCCAAATCATGACCTGCCTTTGGCTCAGGTCATGATTCCAGGGTCCTGGGATTGAGCATCGAGTTGGGCTCCCTGCTCAACAGGGTGTCTGCTTCTCCCTCTGCCTGCTGCTCTCCCTGCTCATACACTCTCTTCCTCCCTCTCTTTCCCTCAAATAAATGAAAACTTTTAAAAAAATAAATATTTAAGCCAAATGGTAAATAAAAAAATAACAAGCAAATATCAATTATGTAGTCAAGTCTTAGGGAATAGGCATTTAAATGTTTGGGAAGGTATGACCCCTTTCTACCAACAAGGAGAAATAGGTTGAGTAATGTAATAGTCCCTCCACACTCTGTGGAATGAAATTCTTAGTGTCTGAGAAAATGTGAGATATTTTTTCTCCCTGTACTCGACAGAGGGGAAGTTGAGACTACCTTCTAAAGCCTGAGATAAGCACACATCCTCTTTCTAAGTTAACTAATAAAGTAAATCATAGAGATACAGGTGGCCTGTGACAAAATTCAGGTCTGTATTGTCAGAACCTAAGAACAAATTGAACACAGCCGCTAATATTTATCTCTCCAATAGAAAACTTACATTACATCATTTTTCAAGGAGCTCAGAAGTACATTTCCTATAAATATAGCAGCTTGAGTTGGCTTGAGTTACACGACAATGTAGACAGATTAGGTCCCTTCATGGCTAGAAGGGCCCACAAAAGGACCAGCTCTGCCAGCTCTGTGGCCTCTATGCACCAGCCCTCAACCATGGGCTCGAGAAAGACATGTTTGAATGTATAGTCCTATACTCCTAGGGACTCCTGCTCATGAGCTAGGGGCTGGTGTGTGTGAATGCATGTGTGTACATTTGTAGAAAACAAATTCTCCCTCAGCTAATTCTTATTCTCTCTCTGGTTTTAGAAGCACTGCAAAATTTCTGAAAGATTTCTGAAAGAAATCTATTCAGTTTATGGTGGACGCCAGAAGTTCACAAGGGTTGTCTCTGTAAACCTTTGTAAATGTCCAGATTCCCAAATATGGGCAGACTTTGGTTTGACCTTGTTTTTGTTGAGAGTCATGTGTTTCTTATTCATAAGGCTTACAGCACACCTTCGTATACTTTTCACATTTGTTGACATTTTCTCCAAGTAGATGGCCATTTTATTTATTTATCTTTTCACAAGTAAATAATGGTGAGAGATGATTTCATGAGAATTGGAACCAAGGATGATGGAAGTGGATTGAGCTATGGAAGCATTGAAAAGTCATCTCATGCCCTGGCTAACTCGCTTCTATACGCCAACATCAATCTCAGAGTGTACAAGGCAAATTTGTGCTCAGCCAAATTCTAAACTAATAGGTGTAATTGCCTGATGATTTTCAAATAACCACAGCAGAAATGTTCAATTCATAAATGCCAATGGTTTGCACTTCTTAGCTAGAAGACAACATACGGCTCCTTGATTGATTCTTACATTTAGGAAACTTAATAACCCTAATAATAACCTAATAACCTAATAACAGACTCAGGGGCCATCTCAAGTGCATTTGATTTTGCAGGCAAAACCTGAGCATGTGCCCACTTTTGTTTTTGTTTGTTTGTTTGTTTGTTTTTTATTTCTTTTCGGCATAACAGTATTCATTGTTTTTGCACCATACCCAGTGCTCCTGTAATCCGTGCCCTCTCTAATACCCACCACCTGGTTCCCCCAACCTCCCACCCCCCCGCCCCTTCAAAACCCTCACATTGTTTTTCAGAGTCTGTAGTCTCTCATGGTTCACCTCCCCTTCCAATTTCCCTCAACAACCTTCTACGTGCCCACTTTTGAATATCCTTCCTATTAGGCACATTTCTCATAAAGCTAACCATCCCAGAATATCCTATTGGCTTTGAAGATTATTCTCCCTGACTCCTGTTAGCTTTGTGGTTAACAGGGAGGTGGCCCATGAGATCTGGCAGATTCCCTCCTGCTGGGAAAAGATGCGTTTTCTTTGCCATTCCTTGTAGGTACTATTTACTGATACCAACTGAAGAGATGATTGTTCTGAAGTTATAAATGTCACATTGCTTCTTTCCCAGAGGGCTTGGTTTTATTGCATGGCAGTTATGGACTTTGCTATGGTTCTGATTTGCTCTGCATCTCTCATTATTGCTCTTTCTCCTTTGGAAGCCAGTTTTTAAAAAGTATGATATCCACAGCTCCTGTGGCAAGAACTACATAGGCAGGCAAGGACCAATGCCCTGCCAGGACAAGCCGTGGCTCACCCACTGCCCTACGAAGGTGCTCTAAAATATGTCTTATCAAGGATTAATTAAAAAAAACAACAACAACCTTTAATAGTAATGATATCTCAGAAGGAAAAACATCATCAGCAATTTTTGTGTGGCCCCTGGTTTTACTGAGGTTGTAGACATTCTCATGCTTATAGGCATACCAATGGAGGCAGAGGTATGATGCATTGGAGGCTTCCAGAAAAATGGCTACAAGGCAGAAAATGTTATTTACATTCGTTTCACACTATATGGCCTTAGAATTCAATCCCTCATTGTCTTGACAATGTCATAGCTGAGGTATGTTCAATAACCTAGTTAGGTCACTCATAACAACAAGCAATGCCAATACTGTGTGATCTCGGGCCAACAGCTTGAATTCAGTGCATCCGTTTCATCAGTAACATGGAAAGTGGTGATAGCACCTAATTCACCGTGTTGTTATGAAGGTTAAAAAAAAATACTGAACATCAAGCCTATGTATGGTGCAGTGCCTGTCATATTGCAAAGGGTGTTCCATCTAAAAAAAACTACTAGTAGTATTATTAAAACAGCTCTCCTGACCCTAGCCAGCAGAGGGCTTCTTCTATTCCTCTGCCATGTTCTCTTGATAAAATATCCTACCAGGGTTTATGTGCTAAGGTAGAGAATAGAGCCCTACAGCCCTATCAGCAAACCCATGTTCTAAACCCATCTGAACACTAACCAGTTGTGTGACATTAATAAGCTAATCCAACTAGCTTGACTTCCATTTCTTCATACATAACCTAAGGACTAGGAAATTAAAAACAAACCAAAACAAAAAAACATTTACACACTGTCATCTCTAACAGTTCTGGGTGTACCAATATGAAAATAACCACCCTGATATACCCTCTTTTTTGCTTTAAGCTATTGGTTATTACCATGGCTCTAACTGTCTCAGTTTCCCCCAAAGAATAATCCAATCCTATTCCTCTACGTAGCAGAGAGCTCAGAATGTTCACTTATTTGCTTCTTGTTAGTGGAGTGTGGTGCAGTAAAGTGGATTTATCTGAGCACTGGGGAAATATGAGTGATAATTAGAGCCCTTTCTTTATTTTCTCTGAAAAATTAGACAAGGGAAGGAGCTGAAATGCAGCAGATTGAACTAGAAATCATAGAATCAGAGACTGGCATCACATAATGGGATATTTGAGTTTGTCAGTAGAAAAAATCCTGACATTATAGCCTTAAATGCAATTGCCAAACAATATTTGAAATAGCTACCTTAGAAACTCTAAAATAAAACAGGTTAATTTTTCTGAGATGATTTTTTTAAAGATTTTATTTATTTATTTGTCATGGAAAGAGAGAGAGTGAAAGAACACAAGCAGGGGGAGTGGTAGACAGAGGGTGAAGCAGGCTCCCTGCTGAGCAAGGAGCCTGCACAGGGCTCAGTCCCAGGGTCCTGGGATCCTGACCTGAGCCAAAGGCAGACATTTAGCCCAGCCACTCCTTTTCTGAGATGATTTAACAACTGCTCTGCCCAATGGCAGGAGTTTGAGGACACTCCGCCTCTTCATTCACTCATTCATCACACATTTAGTGAGCACCTGCTGTATATGGTGCTGATACGTATGACTTCTCAAAATCCTTTCAGTCCTAAGATTCTCCAGTATTAGCAAGAGAGGATTTTTTGACCCCGAACAGATCCTCTCTCACATTTACAGACTGATTTCCATCTGTGGATTTCTACCAATTAATCACTGCTTTTGTGCTGCCCTGCTGATCATTAGAAAACTATATAGAGCCAAAAAAATATTGAATTAAAAAATCTGTTTTATAAATCAACTTTTTGAAAAAATTGAGGGAGTTTCAGCTTTGCATTCAGATCTGCAAATGTCAAAGGCATGGCTAGCTTGAAGTAGGGTATTTATTCTCTACATTTTTCAGTAGAAAATGTGTGAATCTATTTTCGTTGCCTAGGTAATAATACGGCTTTGCTTGGGCTTCCTGGACACACAGCAATAGTACAGAATTGTAATAAACAGCGAAGTGTGGCTGGTATAATGGAATATTGTAGGAAGTCGTTCAGCTTTACCTTTTTTTATTTGTCTTCTGTGCTATTTCTAATAATATCATAATATAATAAAAATTACTAATTTACTTAAATATGATCATATTTTCTTTTTAATGAAAATTGGAAATTTTTGAGAAGCTTTATGGAAGAGTTTCTTCCTTCTCTAAGAGAAAGTAGAATATCCAGTGTTCTCTTAGAAGAGCCTGATTACAGTCTTTCTTTTTGTGCAGTGATGTTTAACAGTGTTATTATAATTATATGCTTAATGAGCTATATCTTGATGTCAACACATGAATTGTAAACCTTTACATTTCAGTTAAATACTAGTTCTAATGAACTAAATCATCTAAGATTGGGTAGTTGAAAAGATTCATGAGTCAGAAGGTACTTTATAAAGACCATTCATGGCATGATGTATTCAGCATTTGCTGATCATTAATCTCTCAGTGGTCATTGGTACAGGCACTGCTTCGTGGAGAGGTGTGCATGCAAATATACCTATATGTGAATGAGTGTGAATTGGATGGATTTGCACCTGTTAATATCAAAGTCTTTGGTAAAGAAATGAATAAGCAGAGTTCATAGCTGCAATGAAAGTGACTTGCCTACTTTATTCAAGAGGTAATTCATTCCCTGTGCTCACAGAAGTCAATGTGACCAAAAGAATGTGGAAGTCATTTTTTAATGTTTTTTAAAGATTTTATATATTTATTTATGAGAGAGCATGAGGGAGAGAAGGGGAGAGAGAGAGAAAGAGAGAGCACACAAGCGGGGGTAGGGGCAGTGGCTTAGGGAGAAACAGACTCTCCACTGAGCAGGGAGCCCACTGCAGGGCTCGATTTGGGGACCCTGAGATCATGACCTGAGCTGAAAGCAGACACTTAACTAACTGAGCCACCCAGGAACCCCTGGAAGTGATATTTTTTAAATGACTGTGTAAAAATATGCTGTTTTGTGTAATTATTTCTCCCTCCCCAGACTTCATTGTCTACAAAAGAGAGATTCACTTTGTTCTCATATGATGAGAAGCCACCTGACACAGACCACAACAAACTCACTCAAGAGTAATATTGATGAATGATGCTGATGTTTGATGTTATCAATGCAAATTGATGGATGAAACTGTGGAATAAAAACTTTAAAGTAAATTTGTACTTAGAGTCTGATTGGCAGATCTTCTACGAATAGATCGAAGTACCTACTATGTCTAAAAAAAGAATAAATTTACAATTCCAAGGCAAGGGAAGTCTTATTTATCATCCTTACTCTGGCTTCTGATGTCGTTCTTCTAGTATTTGGTCCTGGTTGTCAAAGGAGCGTCTATACTCTCCACGTCATTCTTTGTGAGCATTAATTAGGTGGGTTTAAAATTATTGTATTTCTCTTCATATGTCTTGTTCTGGCCCTAAACTCATCAGCAGTGTCATTCTTGGCACTCCCCATGTCTGCGATATGTGGGTCACCATGATGACCATTCTACAAGCTTTTTGCCTGCTTCCCTGTGTCTGCATTTTGCACTCCTCCCTTTGCTCATTTTCTCCCTCACCTCCTTCCCTTCTTTTCTTCCTTCCTTTACTTTCTCCTTCTAGGAACACTTATTAGGGATTTTTATTGAAATGTCTTAATCAAGCTAAGGGCCCACTACTGACAAGTAGTGGATCTTAGGTAAAGGTTTGTGCATTGAATGAAGAATAGTCCATCTTCATTCTAGAAAGGTCACCTGGGCAGCAGCATGAAGGTTGGGGAGCAGGTAAGCCTATTAGGAGCCTGCTGTATCCATGCCAGCCAGAGATGATGAGGACCTGACTCTAAGGATAGCGTAGAGGAGACACTGGATGAGAGGAAGTTGGGTGGTAGAACAAACAGAACGTGGAGACTGATTTGTTGGGGAAGGGGAGGTGTACATTAAAGCCATGAGTGCAGAGAAGAGATGAGAACTCCTATTTTCATTGGATAATTTAAATCTAACCAGCTTAAAAGTCCTGACCTCTCCTCCAGTAATCTTTTTTTTTAATCTCCTTCAAATCAAATTAATTGCTCCTTTCTTTTGATTTACATAACTTTATAGTGAATTGAAATATTTTGGTTTTGTTGATTGTAAACATCTAAGTGTTATTATTTCTTCAAGTCTGAGGCTGTAGTACGTGGTTTGCTATATCTTCCACATGCAGCATGACCACTGATGGGTCACAATTACTCCACAGATACCTGGGCATCAAAACCCTATTTACTGTTGTACATACTGGTTATTTTTCTTACATTTTCTTACAAATAAAGATACTTTCCACTTCTGTGAATTTCTCAGTCTACTGTCAGAATTCTTGAGTAGCCTATGAATATATTTTAATTTTTTGTTAAAAATGATATTAGACAAACTTAAGAATTTCAAAGATAGTAGAATGAGTTCCTCTGCCTAGAATTCTCTACTGCTACTGCTACTGCTGCTAACATCTTGTATAACCATGGTATAATTACCCAAACTTAAAAATTGATATTAATATAATGTAATATATATAGTATAGTGCAATAATATAGTAAATTGCTATTAACATGGTATAGTATAACAGTAAAATTAGTAGAGTATAATTAATATTTATATTAATTATATTATTTATCATATGATATATATACACATATGATATATCACATATATTCTTTACATACCATATATGTCACATATGTATTTATCATAATATATATCAATTATGTTAACTGATATATAATATAGTATAATTTAGTGTAATATAATATAGCATAGTATAGAATACTGTATATGATTTAGTGTATGTATAAGATAGTATATATATAAAATACACAGTATATAATACTATATATAATATAGTGTATATATAATATAGTATATAAAATACTGTATATAATATAGTATAATTATAGTATACTATAGCATAGTATAGTATAATAGTATATAATATATTATATATATTATAATAATATAATATACATAATGATTTAATATAATTAATCAATAATTAATGTAATTCCTATTAAGTAAGTTATGAACTTGATTCAGATTGATTTCAGACCCAGGGATGATGACCTGAACTGAAGGCAGATGATTAACAAACTGAGCCACTCAGGCACCCCTGATTCATATTTTCCATGTTTTTCTGCTAATTTTCTTTTTCTATTCCAGGAGCTAATCTAGGATACCACAAATTCCTTTCTTTTTTTCTTAATCTTCTCCAATTGCTCAAAGTTCTTCCATCCATTTTATTTTATGATCTTGATGCTTTTGAATGGTGCTGGCCAGCTGTTTTGCAGAATGTACCTCACTTTGGCTTTGTCTGATATTTTCTCATGAGTGACCCAAGGTTATGGATCTGGGGAAGGAATATCCCAAAGGATATGTCCCCTTGTTGTCACATTATCTCATGAGTATTTTCATAATTTCATCATTATGTTTTATTACTGGTGATGTTAACCTTGATCTCTTGGTTAAAGTGGCATCTACCAGGTATACCTTCTCCATCGTAAGTTATTATTTCCCCTTTTCATACTCTATACCTTATAAACAAGTTATTAAGTCCAGTCCATTCTCAAAAGAAAGGGATTTAGCCTTTGCCTCCGGGAGGAAGGAATGTCAAATAATTTGCAGACATATGTTAGAACCACTGCAGTAATTAATATTTTGAAGGAGCTAATTTGAGGCTATGCAAATGTCCTGTTTTTCCTTAAAGTCACTAATTTTAATGCTCATCAATAGATTCTTTTTTCTTTCAGGGACTATTGTCATAGTGATATATGGTCATTTTATGTTTTTCTAGTTTTTTATGCATTAATTGATTGGAATTCTTCCAAAAGGAAGACTTCTCCCTTCTCCTCCATTTGCTTGTTTATTCCATCTTATTTATATTTGCATAGACTTGGATTTTTATTTTATTCTTTGTTTTGATTCCAGAACTGTCATTGATTTATTGCTAAAATTATTCCAGCTTTACCCATCGGGAACATATTTTGTTTAGCCTCTGTGTCATTTTCATATGACCCATGGCTTGTTTTTTTTTTTATGTTTGTTTGTTTATATTTTGTTGTCATTATTGTTGTTTGGGCAGGGTTGTGGTTGGTATGGGTGTACACTCTTTTAGTTTTTGGCACAGCAAGATGCTCTGGATCCATCTAGTATTTTCTCTGTCACAGTTCTAAAATTAGCATTTTCTCCATGGAGCCTTGATTCCTTTTACTGGAGAATGTTATTTAGAATCCAGGATCCAGATAAAAGATGTGCTGGTTGCTCCTTGGGGTCACTGCTTCTAGTACCTTTCAGTAGACCATTTGGAAATACCTATATCAATACTAATGCATATATATGTACTTACCTGTATTTCCATGTCTATCAATCATCTATCTACCTACCTGCCTACTTATTAAAATAAACATGAGTTTATAGTGATGATTGAACTCCAATCCAGCATCACAGAGTTGACTGTAGCATCCCTCGTTGCTTATTTGCAACTTTATTTGCAAAGTTGAAACCATGACTCACATTATATACAATATATTTCCATATGTATTCAATCCTGTGTGTATGCAAAGTTGTTTTAGAGTTGGTACAAAGTAGAATGCAGTGTCTGTGTACAGTTCTTTTTGTCCTTTGCCTCACAACATCTAGTTAAAACTCTGTTTTCCAAAGTTGCTTAGGTCAACAACTTTCTTCTCTATCATCTTTACTGTGGTTATGTATATGCATGTAGTACAATTAGACTTATTTGTCACAGACTGCATTCCATCTTGGATTCTTCCCACATTTTGGATGACTTTTTTTTTTTTATCTAAATGGAGTAAAATGTACTCTTTGCAATATACAGCTATGAACATTCAGAGTGTATATATCTACTGCCATTGTATCTTACATGTTCTGTAAATCTCCAAATTCCCTCATGCTTCCTCTTTGTAGTCACTCTACCTGCAACCAGTAACAAGGGATTGTTTTTCTATCTCAACATCTTGACTTTTTCAGGATGTAGTATAAATAGAATCATGACAGATAGCTGCTTGGGTCTAACTTCTTTCACTTAGAAAAATACATTTAAGATTCATTCCTGTCAGGGCATGAATTAATCGTTCATTCCATTCTGTTGCCAAGCAATATTCTTTCATATGAATGGACATACCACAGTTTACCCATTAACTTACTGAAGGACATGTGAATTGTTTCCAGTTTGGAGCAACTGTGATTAAAGCTGAAATTATTAATAAAGCTGTTAATAGGTTTTTTAATGAACATAAGTTTTCAACTTACTTGGGTAAATACCTAAGTTTTGATGAGTTCCATTATGATGTTCAAGTTTAAGAGTTTCTTATATACTTTGGTAAGGAGTTTTTCTTCATCAGATATGTTATTGGCAAATATTTTCCTCTAGTCTGTGGCTTGTCTTTCATTCTCTTTAACATCCTGTTTGACAGAGCAAAACCTTTAGATTTTCCTAAAACACAATTTATCAATTTATTCTTTTATGTATCATGCTTATGGTGTATTTCCAAAACTCCAAAATTACAAAAGTGAAGATCGTGTATTTTCTCCTGTATTTTCTTCTAGAAGTTTTATAGTTTTATATCTTCTATTCAATTATAATCTTTATTTGCATAAGGTATAAGGTAAGCCTTGAGGACTTTTGCATATGGATATCTAATTTTTTCATTTATGGAAAATATTTTCATTTCTTCATTGAATTTCTTTTGCATCTTTGTCAAAAATCAATTGACTACGTTGGTGTACATCTATTTCTGGGCTCTCTATTCTGTTCCATAGATCTATGTGTCTATGGTTTTCCCAATTCCAAAGTTTTGATTAGTATAAATTTATAATAAGTTATAAAATTGTGTAATGTGAGTCTTTCAACTTTGTTCATTTTTAAAAATACTGCTTGGCTATTCTAGGTCCTTTGCCTTTCTTATTAATTTTAGAATCAACTTGTCAAGAACTACCAAAAAATACTTGCTGGGATTTTTTTAGGGAATTGTACAGAAGCTATAGGCCAATTTGGGAAAAATTGAGATTTTAACAATATTGAATTTCCCAATTCATGAATATGGTATATATCTCTCTGTTTATTCAAGACTTAAATTTTCTTAATGAACATTTGTAGTTTTCAACATGTAAATCCTGCATGTATTTTCTTCTCTCGTACATTTGCTTTGTTTTGGGCCCACTCCTCATTGCTGTTGTGAATGGTGTTTTTGATGGCTTGTGTGTGTGTGTGATTGTGGGGGGTGTTTGTTTTGTTTTTAATTTCCATTTCTTACTGCTAACATTAGGAATAAGACTTACTTTTGAATATTGACCTTCTATTCTGTGGCCTTTTTAAACTCACTGATTAGTTATAGACTGGTGAAGCCATATGAGGCTGGATTTCTTTTTTGCAGAATTTTAAACTATAATCTCATTTCTTTATTAGATACAGGATTATTGACATAATCTATTTCTTTTTCTTGATTGACTTTTGGTAGTTTTTATCTTTCAGGAATTTATTGATTTTACCTAAATTGTCAAATTTATGAGGATAGAATTGTTTGTAATTCCCCATCATTCTCCTTTTAATGTCTATGGGGTCAATACTGGTATTCCCTCTTTCATTTTCAGTATTGGTAATTTGTGTTTTATTTCTTTTTTCTTGTTCAGTCTGACTAGTTTTGTCAATTTTATTAATCTTTTCTAAGAAATTACTTTTGGTTTAATTTTTTTTTTTTTTTTTTTGCTATTTTCAATTCATTGATTTCCATTCTAATAAAATTTAATAAATAAATTATTTGATTGCCTTTCTTATGCTTGCTTTGGATTTAAATTGATTTTTTTCCCTCTGATTTCTTTTTGAAGCTTAGGTGAATGATTTGAAAACTTTTTTTTATAAATGTAAGCATTAATGCTACAAATTTACCTATAAGTGCTGCTTTAGCTGTGCCCCACAAATTCTGTATGATGTATTCTCATTTTTATTAAATTCAAAATATTTAAAATATTTTCTTGACATTCCCTCTTTGGTCCATGGATTATTTTACAAGTGTGCTGTTTAGCTTTTAAATGCTTGGGGATTTTCCATACATCTTTTTGTTTGTTTTATGCTCCAGAATACACACTTGAGGGGAATGTCCATTATGCAATTGTTGGGTGGAAAGTTCTCTAAATGCCATTTAAATCAAGTTGAAAGATAGTGTTACTCAGGTCATCTACATCCCTACTTATTTTATGCCTACTTGTTCTATCAATTACTGAAAAGGAGCAAAGTCTCAACTATAGTTATGGATTTATTTCCTTTTTCAGTTCTGTTAATAATTTTTATCTCACATCATTTGAATATCTGTTAGGTGTGTATACACTTAGGATGGTTATTCTTCTTTCCCTCATTAGCTTCTTTAAGGAAACTTCATTAGGATTCTTACCAAACTTGCCTGAATGTTTGCAGGGTTCATAGAGAAGAATCCTGTAAGAGATCACAATCCTGTTATTCTGCATCTCGAGGGACTTGATCCCTGATGATAACCCACACTTAGCCTTTAGTGATTTGTTAAAAACATTTTCATCTTAATCTTCTTACCAGCTTCTGTGGTGTCCAACAGTCTACCCCAGGAAAGCAAAGGCATGGGTTTTGTTGTTCCCTGTAGATACTTTCTTTCTCCAGATTTCATTATGGTTGATTGCTCTCCAATCTTAGTTTTCTCATAGGTTTAAGAGAAGTTGTCCATTTGCTGTTCAGTCTTTTCTTGGTTGGAAAGGTTGTAGTGACATCTCCACATTTCCAAGTTGAAACTAAATACCTCACAAATTTTTTTAGATAGAAATTCGTGCTATTTTGCCCTTTGATTTCCTACGTTTCTAGGAATCATGGTCCACTGAAGCTCTCTGCTGGCAGAATATTACTTAAATCTTTTTGGACTCTTCCAAGCATTGACTTTCACAGTGAAAATTGTGTACAGTTGACCCTTGAACAAACACACGGGTCCATTTATATATGGATTTTTAGTAAGCACAGTATAGTATAGTAAATCTCTTTTTTCTTCCTTATGACTTAATACATTTTCTCTTCTCTAGCTTAATTTATTATAATCATGTATTATGTAATACATATAATATATGAAATATGGATTAATTTTGTATAATATTGATAAGACATCTGGTGAACTATTAGTAGTTAAGTTTGGGGAGTCAAAAATTAAAAATGAATTTTCAACTGCATGGGGAGTCAGCACCCCTAACCTCTGCTTTGTTTCAGGGTCAACTGTATTTTTCTGCTGTTCTTTTCTATAGTTACATGTATCTGTTCTGTGTATCTGTACAATTACACTGATGTTTTTTTGGAAAGTAACTACTTATAAATCTCTGTGCCTTGTGGGATGGGCTCACTGGTGAGAATGTATTAAATAAGGGAAATGATAATCTCAAAGAAAACTGTGGTAAACATCACTCACTTTTACAGTCTCCAAAGCAATATTTCTGTAGCATTAGCCTCAGCTCTTCTCTCTTCTAATCTGTATTTGTGTTGTTTAGGTAGTAGAAATCATTTTTCTCAGGAATATTTTCTGTTTTCCCTTCTTTAGGGTAGATTTTTATTAGTCATAGCATAGTAATATTCAATTGAAAAATTACTTAACTCCAAAAAGGTATAAATGCCAATATCTTAATATTCAATAATGAATGCCAATCATTAATTATCATTCATCTAATCTTGTTATTTGATATAGAGTTTAGAATTGTAAAAAAATAAAAAATAAGGAACAGGCAGTTTTTGCTCATAAGCTGATCTGGAACATCGTGTTGATAAGCAGTGACACAAACAAATTTATTTTTTAATAGTTTGGTTTGATGAAAAAGGGTCAGAGAAATATGGGGATTCTGTTTTCACTGCTTGAGGCAATCTCATTTGCAAAACCATTTCAAACCAAAGCCCATCTATCACTATGTAAATGATCTAGAATAATTTTTTTCAGTATTGGTATGTTTGGATTTAGAAATCCTGCTTTTACCTTATGGCATTGAAGCAATAATTCTTATTGAAAGGTCACCGTCCATTGCTTGCTTTATCCTTCCTTTAACTCCCTTATACATCCATTGTACACACACTTCCTTTCATGCAACTATTTTTCATATCCAGTGGGTTTTCTAATGCACACAAACAGAAAAATCACCACATTTGAATGACCTTTTAATAATGAAGACACTTGAGAAGCTAATGAAAAGCCTTCTTGCTGCCAAGCCCACTAGTCTAATATTTAGAGTAATAAGAATGGAAGTAGGTGAACTTTTGATGAAAAGCTTTTTTTTTTTTAAGACTTTGTTATTTATTTGACAAAGATCACAAGCAGGCAGAGATGCAGGCAGAGAGAGAAGAGGGGAAGCAGCCTCTCTGCTGAGCAGAGAGCCCGATCAGGGTTATATCCTAGGACCCCGAGATCGTGACCTGAGCCGAAGGCAGAGGCTTAACCCACTGAGCCACCCAGGTGCCTCTGTTGCAGATATTTAAGCATTATTTAGAATTTAAGAACTCTCACTCTTAAGGGTTTGCTATCACTTTCTGTGGTTAGGTAAAAATTGCCTGGTTAAAATATGTAGCTCTAGCTGGAGCAGTAGATGCATGATGGCTGTCACGAAAATCTTAGTTTATTAATTCATTAATAGATGGTACATATTTTCCAAAAGAGAGTATAAGAGTTTGATTCCACTGAGAGGTGAATCAACTGTGAACTACCCTGTCATCTTTGCCTACCCCCAGGCTTTAATGCAGCCAAGTTATAGTTAAGTTCCTGTGAACTTCTTTAAAGATTTTATTTATTTGACAGTCAAAGATCACAAGTAAGCAGAGAGGCAGGCAGAGAGAGGAGGAAGCAGGCTCCCCGCTGAGCAGAGAACCTGATGCAGGGCTGGATCCCAGGACCCTGGGATCATGACCTGATCCAAAGGCAGAGGCTTTAACCCACTGAGCCACCCAGGGACCCCCCCTGTGAACTTCTTAGGCACAAAAAAGCCAATGAGGTTGATGAAATAACTGAAACATAAAACTGGTCATCAAAAATGGTTGGTGATTGCTAAATGAGTTATATTTCTTCTTGGAAAGAGCTTCATATTTACATCAGTAAGGGTCTTTCTAAGGTTCCAGATACTCATGATGCCCCGAAGAGTGTACTAAAAGCAAACTGCAAACTCAGTAATCTCTGTTTCCCCTTCTCACAGATGATGGACTGTTTCACCTCTCAAAATAATGCAAAAGATCATTATGAGCATAAACTTGACCCTCGTAACAAAATTGCTGATTTGTGTTTTCCCTAAAGGGCAGAGAAATAATAGTTTAGACTTAAAAACTCTGCTTTTCTGAGGTCTGCAGACTTGTGGACCCATTTATGTTGACAAAGTGCTTAATTATGCCAAAGAGATGACAATACCAATACGAGTTTGAAAACAAGATTTGGCTTTCAGAATCCAAATAAAAGTGATCCATCTGAGATTACCAGCTATAATTCTTTTACATAGTATATATATATTTTTCACCCTCAAATATGCTTCAGAATATATCCTGCTTTTCTTGAAGGAAATTACTATGCTTTCTAGATTAAGATAATAATAGTGATGAAATAATAGACTGTTATATTTATAATCAGTAATTATGTAGTCACCAAATAAGTGGCCAGTATCTAGGGAACAAGCAATTATATGAGCTATGATTACTAAAGAAGTAATTATGATGAAAGATAAACCCCTCTTAGTTGTGCTTTTTTTAAATTTTTTCTCTTAAGACTGGCATTTACATAACACAGTCCCTAATCCGTAGAGGATGTTTGTTTAGGTCTGAGAGAATGTGCATCTGTCAAGCACAATTTCATTCACGAAGTCTTGGTGTTCGTGGATTTGATGTTCTCGATTTCAGCCTAGTGACTGACAGTTTGAAGGATGGTGGGTTACCTTCACTAGTCTACAGCACAGATTTGAATCATTTGCTCAAGATTTCTGGGCAGGATTCTAGACCGCCTGGCATGGCACCCTGGTGTCATGACCTGTGGGGTCTCTCATCTAGCGAGAAAAGTTCTGTGGTCCAGGATAAAAAGATAAAAATAGCTGCAGTCCGCAGTGACCGAGCTAAGGGAACATAGCTGTCGTGGTCTGAACATGTGTGTCCCCCGCACCCCAGATGTTGAAATCTGACTCCAAAAGTGATGGTATTCGTCGTTAGGGCCCTTGGCAGATGTTTAAGTTATAGGGTGGAAGCCTCACAAATGCAATGAGTGCCTTATTAAAAAGGCTTTAAAGAACTCCTCAGCCCATTTGGCCCATCCCATACGACTGGGAAGAGAGCCCTCACCCAACCCTGATCATAAACTTCAGGATTCCAGGACTGGCAGAAACAAATTTCTACTGTATAGAAACTACCCAGTTTGTGGTATTTTGTTACAGCAGCCAGAAGGACTAAGACAGTCATAAACACATGGGAAAACAAAACCTTGGGGGAAATTACATACAGAAGAAATCTGATCAAATCTGGAAATTCTCAAAGTTTTTAGAACATGACCCTGTGAGTAGTATGGGGCTACAGTGACCTCGCTAGACATAGGTAGTGGTGTTGTTTTTTTTTAAATCATCAAGATCTTATTTTAACTGGTACAGTGGAACACAAGAATTTTACTTTAGAGATAACAGCATTAAAAACAAAAACAAAACAAAACAAAGCTCTATTTAGCGAAAATACCTGTATTTCAAATAGACCTCAAACCTGTTATTTCCTATCTATTTCTGTTTAGGGCATGTTGTATGTTTTTTGTTTTTTTTTTCTGATCCTGGATATTCCATGTGTGTATTAGTTCTGCATGTATACTGAGTGAGAGCTATGGTAGGCTCAGAGAAATGGAGTTACACAAGACCAGATTACCAATTGTTGGAAATACTAGGATGGGTCAAAAGTTGCAGGGAACTCTCATGAAACATGTTCAGGAGGTTTGTCATTTTTTTGGTAAAAACTTTCTGTTCTTTTAAAATCCAAATGAAGTATGAGAACTGCTCTTTGGCATCCATGTAAAGATCGAATTTTCTCAGTCTTCTTTGAAATTTAAGAGCTTTCTTCAGTGTGTGTTTGTTTTTTTGCCTTTTCCAATGAAGAAAGAATTCAAAACAACTTTTTCTGAGTGCTGATAGGATTTTCTTAAAAATATAAAAATAATTTACTAAAAGAATGCTATTAATTTTGTTTCAGGAATACAGATATTGAACTAGATACTTGGGTCTGGATTCATAGAAATGTATAGGACTGTATATATTAAGATATATATATATATATATATATATATATAATAGCTAGAATTAAATTTATAGAACATATCTTGCAAATAACATTTCACAGTTGTTTAGTAGTGCCTCATGAGACATAGTCACATTATTGTCTTAAGCTTGTAGCCTTAACCATGAAATCAGTCTGAGTTAATTTATTCTTAATATTACTTTATAATTGTAGAAACTGAACTTATCAAGAAAATACTCATTTCCCTTAGGAAAAAAAGCAACTTCACAACTCTTTGAGACTTTTTAATAGTCCACAGTTTGTCCAAAGTAATGTAATCTTCAGTGATTAAAAGAGGCCAAATTAAAAAAAGAAGAAGCAGCAGTCAAATAGTAAGAATAAGACCCCACGCTGACTGCACATTTTCCTAAGATAGTTCAGTAGTTCAACAGATCTGGTCTCATTAACCCTCCAAGTTTAAAAAGGGGAGAATATTTTGGGGCACTTGGGTGTCACAGTTGGTTAAACATTGACTCTTACCTTGTAATCTCAGGGTGGTGAGAACCAGCTCCCAGGTCTGGCTCCACGCTCAGTGAGTGGAATCAGCTCAAGATTGTCTTTCTCACTCCGCCCCTCCCTGCCTCATGCTCTCTATCTACAAAAAAATAAATGAAGCTTTAAAAAAAAGGGGGGGGGGAGCATTTTTTGAAGTTTTTTATTTTTTTTTAAATACAGACACTGAATTCCTAATATTGCCCAAGTGAGTTGGCATCTATAAAAGAGTATGAAGAAATGCTACAGAATTGTGGGTCTAGGATCAAATTGCTAGGGTTTAAATCCTTATTCTGCCACTTCCTAGACAGATGACAAGTAAGGGACAATGCTTAGTGATCATGTTACTTAACTTTGTTGGCTATGTGAGTTAACTTTGCTAAGTCTCAGTTTTCCCATCCATAAAATAGCGGTATTATTAGTACCTACTTATGGAGTAGGGAAGTTAAATGAGATGTTGTAAGTTCAAGTCCTTAAAGTAAGTGTTGAATTAATGTCAGTTATTATTTCCTCAACATAAGTGTATGCTCACTGACACAAATCTCTTCTGGCATCTTTCTTGGGAGCTGGAAATCTGAACACACAATTATAATTCAAGGTACAAGTTTAGATACACAGGACTAGGATCTTGAACTGCTCCCTCTGCTCTACTGGGTCCTCCCCTCCCACAATGATGAGTTTAATTGTGATTCTAATGGAATTGTGACTCCTGTCTAACCTATTTTATTTCAGCATTTTTCCCCTCAGAATGAGTGTATCTAGATATGTACCCTAGTAAAAGAGGTTAACATCATCTGAAAAAGAGTTTTTCCTGTCAGCTGATGATCTTTTTTAAACTTTTTTTCAAAGATACAAATGTACTGAGACTTCTTAAGGAATTATCTGCCAAATCACAGGAGCTGTATTAGGACTTGTGTTTCCTGTTCATTGTAAAGTTTTCTTTTTGCCCCATCTGATTTCGATGTAATCTATGCTGAGTTTGAGTCTCATGTTAGGAAAAGAAGAGAAAATCAGAAATAGATATTCATATAATCTGAAAATCCACATCGCAGTCACTTCTGTCATATTTCAATAAATTGAAGCTAGAGTTCTTATAGGACTTTTGTTCTGTTAGAAAGACATTCATGAATCAAGATCAAACTTACAGCTGTGGAAAGAATCATGACCCCTTTGTCCAGAGAGACAAACCTGAAGAAGTGTATTGCTGGGTTAAAAAATTCCAAATCGACTTAAAACAGATTGTCTTGGGGCACCTGGGTGGCTCAGTTGGTTGAGCGACTGCCTTCGGCTCAGGTCATGATCCCGGACTTCCAGGATCGAGTCCCGCATCGGGCTCCCAGCTCCTTGGGGAGTCTGCTTTTCCCTCTGAACTTCTCTCTCATGCTCTTTCTCACTCATTATCTCTCAAATAAATAAATAAAATTTAAAAAAAAATTTTTTTCTAAAAAAAAAAACAACAACAGATTGTCTTTACCCTGTAACTATATTTGGAAGCTTTTGAAATCATTCTTTATAAGACCATGTTTATGAAGGTTGCCTATGAAGGCTTGCCGTCTGTGGCTGCTTGTGTGTTTTCCTTGTTCCAAGTATTTGGGAGCAGGGGCAGAAGGGTAGAATGGCTGAGTTCAGAGCAAGAAGCACTGCCAAGGATTCTTCTTACCGAGTGGAATTTCCTATGCCCAGTGAATGATAAGGGGGAAGTAATTATTGAGTTTCAAAGACTTACAATAAGAAAAGAGCAATTCATTGCCAGGAGCCATAGCTATATGACAAAGAAAAGAACTATTTCTTTGCAAAAAGTATGAGCTAGAAAAAGGAGTTCTTGTTTAATTCAACAATTCTTTATCACAATATTTCCAAAAATTTTCCTAAATTCTCACTGGCACTTTACAAATCTAGCTTTCTGAGACAGCCACCAAATTGAATGTCCAGGAAATGGGGGTTTGGATTTCTATTTTTAAGAACTCACCTGATTCTTATGGTCATTTAAGTTTAGGAGACGCTATTATGTATGCTTAAATAAAAATAAGAGCATGAAAGTGTATGTGGCAAGGAATAATAATAACTTTTGAAAAATAACATCTGATATACTAAAACAGAGGACAGGAGTCTTTGAGTATTTTTCCAATAGGTTGTATCTGGGCCAACAGCAAAAAGAGTTGAACACCAGAATTCAGAGCTATTATGAAAATATACAAGTGATGTACAGCCTTGACAAATCTGAGACTTATTTTTGAAGATACTGAAATTGGGGCTTTTTCAGTCTTTGAAACAATGCGGGCTTAAGGTTTTTTCTCTCTCTCCAGACTCTTCGTCTTGTAAGGACTAGACCTACTGGTAATTTCAACTTTTTGTGTGTTAGCAAAGGGTTTCCACTCTTTACTGAAATTGAGAAGATGGGGCATTGGAATCAAAATCAGCTTTTATTTAAGCGTCTGCCCCTTACAGAGCCCTAGAGAACTAAAACAAGTAGTATTTGGATTAACAACACCTCTCTGGTCTTTCCGAATTTATAATGGAATTTGCCTTAGTCAGTAGCTCTGTGGTAAAAAATCTCCTGTCCTGTAAAGCCTGGGTGAATAGGTAGGGTCTCGAAGAAGCTGAGTCTTTTCATGAGTGCCCATGAGTCTTCCATACACTGAGCTTTTGTGCAGATCCCTGACTCTGCTTCTAGCTACACCAGGCCCTGTAGGCTTTGTTCTAAGTACGGACTGCTGCTCCTCACTCCCAAATCCTGTGACCATCCTGGAACCAGCTTAAGCACAGTGGCCAGCTTTCTGAGCATTTATCATGTTCATTCAATTTATACATACTGATTCAGTCACTTGGTTTTATATGAAACCAGAACCCTGCCATTATACCTTTAGAGCTTCTGTTGCCTTAGACCTGCCTTTTACTAAAAATCATGACCTGCTGTCTGTGCATCTGCCTGTTCTTTTCACATGTATTTGTTAAAAGGGTCCAGTGAATTTGTGTCCAAGTAAATCACTGTTGATGCAGGCATACCTTGTTTTATTTTGGTTCACGTTATTGTACTTCACAGATACTGGAGTTGTTACCAACTGAAGTTTTGTGCACCCCTCACAGAAAAAGGAAGTCTTTTGATACCATTTTTCCAACACTGAAGTGAAATTTGTTTACTTTATGCTTCTGTGTCACATTTTGGTAATGCTCACAATATTTTAAGCTTTTTCATTATTATTATTTTTGTGATCATGATCTGTGACCAGTGATTATAAGTCACTGAAAGCTCAGATGTTGGTTAACATTTTTTAACCAATAAAATAGTTATTTTTAATTTAATTTAATTTTTTTCACTGTTCCAAGATTCGTTGTTTATGCACCACACCCAGTGCTCCACACAATATGTGCCCTCCTTAATACCCACCACCAGGCTCACACAACCCCCCACTCCCTCCCCTCCAAAACCCTCAGTTTGTTTCTCAGAGTCCACAGTCTCTCGTGCTGCATCTCCCGCTCTGATTTTCCCCAATTCACTTTTCCTTTCCTTCTCCTAATGTCCTCCATGTTATTCCTTATGCTCTACAAGTAAGTGAAACCATATGATAACTAACTGTCAGCATAATCTCTTCCAGTCCCTTCCATGTTGATACAAAAGTTGGGTGTTCATCCTTTCTGATGGAGGCATAATATTCCAGTTTATATAAGAACCATATCTTCTTTATCCATTCGTCTGTTGAAGGACATCTTGGCTCTTTCCACAGTTTGATGATTGTGGCCATTGCTGCTATGAACATTGGGGTACGTATGGCCCTCGTTTTTACTACATCTGTATCTTTGGGGTACATACCCAATAGTGCAATTGTAGGGTCATAGTGTAGCTCTATTTAATAAAATAGCTTTTAAGTAAGGTATGTACTTTAGTTTTTTTGGACAGAATGCTATGGCACCCTTAATAGACTGCAATATAGTTTAAACGTAAACTTGGTATTCACTGGGGAAAAAATCATTTGACTATCGTGATATGTACTTTATTGAAGGGGTTAATGGGCGGGAATGGGACTGCAGGATCCCAGGTCTGCTTGGAACTCACACAACTGCTCCGTAAACACACACGAGACACTTAGGATTTGGATATGCTTTCATTTCCAGTTTCTTTTCTTTTTTTATTATTTTTTTAACACAATTGTTGCAAAGTCCTTGTTTTGACATCTCAAGATGAAATATATTGAACTTGTTTAGAACTGCATTTGCATCCCCCCTACCTCAAGCCATCAGACTGTGCTGCCTTGAGGTGAATACCTGGATTGATTTATGTTCCTTTTCCTCCTTTTTACCTCCAACCCTTCTGTGGTGATTAATCTTACGGATATTTTGTTTTGTTTTTTAATTTCACACATCTTGTTCTCCTTTCATGTTGTCTATGTAGGGTTTCTTTGTTGCTCGCTTACCCCCATCCCTCTGCCTTCCTCCTGTCTTCCCATCAAGCCTGCATTGTCTCCCTTCCTTTTTCTTAAAAAAAACTGCTAGGAATAACACGGAGGACGTGGGGAGATGGAGAGGAGCAGTGAGTTGGGGGGAAATCGGAGGGGGAGACAAACCATGAGAGACTGGGCTCTGAGAAACAATCTGAGGATTTTGGAGGGGAGAGAGTGGGGGGTTGGGTGAGCCTGGTGGTGGGTATCAAGGAGGGCACATATTGCATGGAGCACTGGGTGTGGTGCATAAACAATGAATTCTGGAACACTGAATAGAAAAAAAAAAGTACTGCTAGGTGGGTGACCACATCTCTCACACTCCCTGTGCCCTAACCTCTATCCCTTTGGAGGCTTAGTTCTCTTACCACAGCTGCTCTCTGAGGTGACCCAGTCCCATTGTGGGCTCCTTAGTCATATTTCCAGGGTCCATGCACCTGTGCTCCTTTCTTGATTGCACTCCACCCCAGGAACAAGTTGCTAGAGTACTCTCCTATAGTGACTGCTTGTTTGCAGAAGCAAGAGCCCCCAGGCTGGAAAACACCTGAAACAATGCAGAGCCCACCTGTTATTTTCTTAGAAATCCTGGGGTGGGAGGTCCTTTCAGGCCACTGGGGCTGGTACAGAGAGCTGTGTCCCTCGTTCGTGCTTGGGACTCTGGGTATGAGAAGTACGGACACTGGGCTTCTGATCAGGTATGCTGGCCACTCAATCAAACACTGTCCCAAACTTAAACCACAGTGGCCAAGAACTATAGGCTCCTAGCTGTGGCTACCTTTTGGTCGGAGCCCTAGATACCATGCAGCTCTCACCTTTGTTTAGGATTTGCACCACCAAGCAGCGACCCTCTTTCAGAGGAACTAAGCGACCAAATGGCAGGTCAGTTTTCCTGATGTCTCAGAGAAAGAGTGGTTCCTTAATCCCCACTGAATGATCTGCTTGTTCTGCAGACTGGCAGTTTGGTGCCCCCAACAGCCGCTGAAATGACATGTGATTCTCCTCAGCAGATGTTTCCGGAATATTTTTGGTCAGCTCCTCATAAACCCTGACAACTATGGGAGGCCAGTGCTCTCTCTCTGACTGCTTCAGATAATGCCCCCTCTCCAAGGAATGACTTAGGTGCAACATAAGGGCTCAGTGCTGACCCACTTAGAAGTCCTCACAAGCAAGGCAACAAACCATCTCTTCTCTTCAGCAGGGATTCAGATTTGAGGTGCTTTAGGTACATGTCACAATTATCTGACATCATTCTTTCCTTAGCTACCCCATGGGCACCAGTCTGTCACACAGAGACTCTCAGGATACTTTAAGGCAGCCATGTTTATAATGCAATGAATGGAACTTTGGAGAAACAGGATGTCTTTCAACAAGATTCATGAGCTCAGGAAGTTTTCAGATAATATACTTCCTTAGGCACTGTCTTAACACTAATCTACACCTCTCTCTTTTACTACCCCTTTTCCAACTTTATAAAAGAAAGACATACCCACTTAGAACACTAATGTGTTGTGCCTGGGACTCAAACACCAGCAAAGGGATAATTCAGTACTGTTGTTGAAAGAAGTCAGTGCTACTAATGAGTGTGTACTAAGTATGGCTAACAGATCCTCATAGCTGGTTAGTTGGGTTTCCAGTTCTTCACTTTCACAAAATGGAAGGAGAATCTAGGGAAGTTTTCAGGTGGTAGATTTTTTTTTATTATTTTATTTATTTATTTGACAGAAAGAGAGACAGCGAGAGAGAGAATACAAGCAGGGGGAGTGGAGAGGGAGAAGGAAGCTTCTCACTGACCAGGAAGGACGATGAGGGGCTCCATCCCAGAGCCCTGGGATCATGACCAGAGTCAAAGGCAGGTACTTAATGACTGAGCCACCCATTTGACCCTGGGTGATAGATTATTAAATACTACATTTCATGACAGATGACTGCGCTTAAGAACGTAAGATGGAAAAGAATACAATAAATTGAGTAGGTCACTTCTAGGAACTGTTTTCCATTCCTAATTAGATTTTCAGTAAACATCAGAGGGTGTGTCTGGTTCTTGAAATTCTTTTAAGAATGCAAATAAATCTACGAAGACTGCTATTTAAGACACTGACCATGGTTCTAAAGGAGACTACCCAGGGTACCTGGGTAGCTCAGTGGGTTAAGCCTCTACCTTTGGCTCAGGTCATGATCTCAGGGTCCTGGGATCAAGCCCCGCATGGGTTCTCTGCTCAGCAGGGAGCCTGGTTCCCCCTCTATCTCTGTCTGCTACTCTCCCTACTTGTGCTCTCTCTCTCTGTCAAATAAATGAAATCTTTAAAAAAATAAATAAATAAAGGAGACTACCCATGAAAACCACTTTGAGGTATTTTTACATGTTATCAATACCAAAGCTCTGGCTACACCCCCAAACTTGCCTAATCAGATCTCTGGCTATGTGACTCAGGAAGTTAAGGTTTTATAAATCTCTGAGCAAATCAGCCAGCTCGTTGGCTTGCTGTCCACTGCTTTATGGCACCAAGGACACAACATAAACTGTGCAGACTTTGTGCAAAACTTCTCTTCTCTAGTTTTTGGAGCTGAGGGTGGTGTCCTTATGCTACCATTTGAGGTATCAGGGAAGCAGCAGGTGAAGTTAAGAGAGAAGTCACTAGTACTAGAAAGAACTGTGCCTGCATTGGGTTCTGCCACTTGCTGATTATATGGCCTGAGACAAAGTATTTCCCATCTCTGGGCCCCAGAAGGCCTTCTTAGGCTGTTCAGAGGACATTATACTACCTGATACATGACAATCTTTTAATAAGAGGTAGTTTCCTCCTACTTTTCAGAATAAATATAATAAATCCCACATGAAAGTGTGGTGCTTTCACGAAGGATTTGAATCCATGTTTTCAAAGGTCATAATTGAGCATCTTAAAAATATTACAGTGGGGGTCCTGGCTGGCTCAGTCGATAAAGCATGCAACTCTTGATCTTGGGGTTGTGAGTTCAAGCCCCACATTGGATGTAAAGCTTACTTTTGAAAAAAAAAGCGTTTTTTTGTTTGTTTATTTCTTTGTTTTTTAAGTGCTTGTGGGGGGGAACAATTGAATTTGTTGAATAAAAGAATGAATAAAAAAACAGTGTTAATATCTAGATTTCTGGGGCACCAGGGTGGCTCAGTGGATTAAGCCTCTGCCTTTGGCTCAGGTCATGTTCCCAGGGTCCTGGGATCAAGCTCCATATTGGGCTCTCTGCTCAGCGGAGAGCCTGCTTCCTCCTCTCTCTCTCTGCCTCTCTGCCTACTTGTGATCTCTGTCTGTCAAGTAAATAAATAAAATCTTCAAAAAAATCTAGATTTCTATTAAAAAATGAGAGTTAATTAGAAAGATGAAAGTGAGTTAGAATCTTTAAGACTGCATAAAATGGAAGGAAAGTAGGGTGGTCCTCTTTTTGTTGCTTCCCAGGCATGCACACAGTGAATGTTATGGATCAGACTCCAGAAAGAGTTAGTCAGAACCAATTAGAGTCAATAGGAGACTTGTAGGCTGCCTCATCCATCGCCATTCCTGGTGTCGTTAATTGAAGTGAGTTAAGTAACTAGGAACACGACTCTGAATAAAGAGAAGATGTGTGGAGGGGAAACAATCGGTATCCCCTTTTTATCCTCTGTTTGTTATGGATGTCAGTAGGGAGAACCCTCACCTTGGTGGTTTACACTGTGGTTTCAGGTGCTATGATGATGACACCGATGCTTTAGGGTAATAAAGTTGAAGGCCACCACAACTCTTTTTTTTTTTTTTTTTTTAAGATTTTATTTATTCATTTGACAGGCAGAGATCACAAGTAGGCAGAGAGGCAGAGAGAGAGAGAGAGAGGAGGAAGTAGGCTCCCCGCTAAGCAGAGAGCCCAATGCGGGGCTTGACCCCAGGACCCTGGAATCATGGCCTGAGCCGAAGGCAGAGGGTTTAACCCACTGAGCCACCCAGGTGCCCCGGCCACCACAACTCTTGATGATACAGTTCAGTCATTGTCTCAGTCATCTTCATATACTTATAATCTGATTTTCTATTGTTCTGTGACTCTTTTAATGAGGTATGTCCTCCATCTTCCTGTTAGGTAATACATTGTTATTGTATTAATAACATTCAGTAAGAAGTACCCCTGATCACAACCGCCATTGATGGGCTTCTTGTAAAAATTGGGTTTTTGTTACTTTAGGGGCCAAAGGTATTCACTTTGTGATAATTTGAATGTAATTAGATGGATAGATAAAATAAGCTCCTTATGAGCTTTATACTGGAAACTTCTAAATGGAATCTCTCTAACACTAAAGCACTGGCTTTAGCTAAATTTTTAAAAATGAAGTTTTATGACCAAGATCCCTGATTAATAGTAGGAAGAAGTAAGAAATTTCACTAAAGCTCTGTCAAATTTTATGGTGTTGTTAAGAATCCTGAGACTTTCAGAATACATAAATGCTCAACTTAAAGTGTTTTTCTGAAAAATCAAAGGTCTTGCCTAATTGGCAATATCAGGCCCTCATACTCCTTATGTTTTTTGTGAAATATTAGAACATCGCTCTCATGGCTGCCATTGATCCTAATGCAGCAGCCAAAAACTGAAGGGTAAAAACACCTATACATGTTGACTAGGTCGATGATGGAGCTATGCTAGCCTGGGTTGATGACTGAGATGTGCTCTCCTGTATTTTAGGGATTTTATCAGAGTCATGAGTAGTCATGACAATGATGTTAATTCTCATCTGCTTTACCCAGATAATTTGCAGTTTGGTGTCAAGTCAAGAACACAGCTTCCTGGGGTGCCCTTATGGCTCAGTTGGTTAAGCATCCAACTCTTTGGTTTTGGCTCAGGTTGTGATCTCAGGGTTGTGAGACTGAGCCCAGCATCAGGCTCCATGCTGGGCATGGGACCTGCTTAAGGTTCTCTCTTTTCCTTTCCCTCTGCCCCTCCCCACCCTGTGCATTCTCTCTCTCTCTGAAAAAGAAAAACCAAACCAAACCAAAACAAAACAAAAAACACAACTTCCTGAACATAAGTAATGTTTTCATGGAGTATAGTATAGGTGATCAAAAAATCAATAAATATCATAAAATAACTGCTTAAAACTGATACAGAGGATTAAATTATTGAGGGTCAAGGTCAAGAAAAATTATACCTTCTAAGTATGTATATATGTTTATGTATATTGTATGGAAATACATATTATGTAAATATGTATTTATGTAGGTACCACCCATATAGGTTCCTTCATGTAAATTAAGAAGTGAATTTCGCTTTTGAATACTCTTGTCATCAAATAGAAAATTGATGTAAAATCCGGATTTTGTTAGAAAAGTCGTACTCCTATTTTAGAAATGATAGAAACATATATGTATCATAAATTTGTTGTAATAAATAATCATTATAGTGTGAATGGCATGTCTACTGTGTGTATCATGCAAATGTAGGTGGTCCAGAGCCATTTTATGACATTAGGATAAATATAAAAAACACATCCCAACCCTCTCTTTTGTATGGTGAGAGAGATTATGTATACAGATGTCAACAAAAAATACAGTCTGACCTGAAATTTAACAAATTGATAGTCTAGCTTTTGAACCAGCTATAAATAGTTAGAAGGAGTATGGATAGCAATTTTTTTTTAAATGAAGAAAGTATTCAGCTCACATATAAGAAGCTATTACAAACTTATCTCAATACAGGCAACAAGATTAAGGCATTAAATGTGTTCATAGTACCGCTTCTTACATATTAATGTAGCATTGTAAAATGGTCCATTACAGAAGTAGGGCTAATGACACAAGGACAGAAGGTCAAAGGCATTTCCCAAAACTACAGTGGGCTGGGTTAGACTTTGAATTTAAAAAATAATAATAAGGTAAAAGAAGAGAAGTTAAAATCAGCAATTCACCTATTCATAGATTGCAAAACTACAAAACTCCCTTTATATAATTTCAGATTATACTTAGGGACAGGACGTAATACATCTAAAGTGCTGCTAACACTGTGTCTGCTTCATGGTAAAAATAAAATAATTGTCAGTTATCATCATCAATTCATCATGATTTCCTTTTATCTGAAATACCCATTAATAATAACTTACAGGTGTGCCTGGGAGGCTCCACGAGTTAAATGTCTGCCTTTGGCTCCAGTCAGGATCACAGAGTTCTGGGATCCAGTGCCCAGGTGCACTCCCTGCTCAGCAGGGAACCTGCTTCTCGCTCTCCCTCCGCCCTGCCCCCATGCTCTCCCTTGCTCTCTTTCTCCCTCTTTCTCTCTCAAATAAGTAAATAAAATATTTAATTTGATGGTCTCTACAATATGCTAGTAACCTTCTGAGGTAGATGCTATCATTTTCTTCATCTTTTAGATGAAGGTACTAAAGGTTGCAGTGGTTGCTTTCTTGAAGTCATGGAGCTGGCCAGTTGTAGGACATACCAAACAGGGCGCCTGGGTGGCTCCATTGGTTAAGCGACTGCCTTTGGCTCAGGTCCTAATCCTAATCCACATCAGGCTCCCTGGTCAGCAGGGAGTCTGCTTCTCCCGCAGACCTCTCCTCTCATGTGCTCTCTCTCTCATATAAATAAACAAAATCTTAAAAAACAAAACAAAACAAAGAACATACCAAACATACAAACTGATTACAGAATCTTCAACTTCTAACAACTTCACTTATATCAATTCACCTCCATTAGTACCATGTGGATAAACCTGTACCCTATTCATATGTCCAAGAAGAGATGATGAGGATAAAGGTAGACAGGGAAATTATTACAAATACAGTATAATATTCAGAAACTGGATAGACATTTTAGGCAATCCTAAAGTTTATATTTGCTCTCTTTGCCAACAAAGCAAATATAAAAATGGTATCAGTAAAATGTTTTCTGAAATAGAAGTGATCATAGCTTTTTCAGGCATTTTAGAAATGAGTTAAAAATCCAAACATCTAATTATTGAATCATTATATTTTACACCTGAAAGCAACATAAAATGGCATGTTAATTATACTTCAATAAAAAAAGAAATTAAAAAAAAATCTTTAAAAATTGAATTCAGATTTGTAATATGTTGACTTATTAGTAGTGTGTTTTAGTGTAATTCTTTACTATTGAAGAACTGAAAGCCTTTTTTAATGAGAGTTATAAGGGAGAGAAGCCACTTGCTGTATGAAATGCTCTGCATCAGAGTCTAGCCTTCTTGACTTCTGGGGCCAACAGTAACGACAATGTTGCTAATGTTTTAATAATGGCTAAACAGGTTAAACATAAGGTAACAAAGTAAGACAAACTAAATGTTTGTAAACACAGTATTGAGCTGAGTCACAGCAGAATCTGACTGAAATATCCTTTTTAATTTATGTTAACCATTAATGAGGTAGGATTTTTTTGAGTAGTATTTCTTTTTAGAAGATCATCTGAATCTCTTCAAGGATTTTGTTGTTCCTGTTGTTGTTTGCTGATTTTTTTTAAGAATAAGGATTGACTCCTGAACAGATAACGAACAACTGCGAATCTACAAGTAAATCAAGTGAATAAAGTTGACTGTGTCTCTTAGTTGAAAGTCTTAAAGAAATCAAGATTAATCAGTACTTGGGCTTTGCTGTCTGAGATCCTAGGACAAAGCAGGCAAATAAAACGTGTTCAAAAATACTTGTGGCTGCAGTTGAATTGAGGAGACAATGCATCTGAAAAATTGTCATGTCCGTGGGACATCTCTGTGCCAACGACTGGTATGGTGACAGAGCCCATGCTGTTATAATGCAAATTTAGTTTAACCTCAACAGTAAGGAGAATACTATGCTACATTTATATGTACCTGTCCTCTCTGAACCCCAGAGTTATTTAAAATATGGAATTTTTCTCCTATAATGTCTGGGAAAATTGAGACCCAGAGACTTTTTGCAGTTCCCTGGGAAGCACACAGATGCTGGGCAGGAGGCAGCCTCCCCCTTCTCCCAGCCTCATCTCGCCCTGTCTGTAGGATAGCCTGCAAGGCAGACAGCTACAGGGAGCTTTGTAACCAGGAGATAGAAGGAATGAAGCTTTAGATCTGATTCAGGAATTTTCCATTGTTCTGTGAAATAAGGGATGACTGCGCGACCAAATCACAAGTCAGTGCTCTGATGGCTCTGGAGAGGTACTGAGATTGCCCATTGAGTTTGTACGGCCTCTTGCTGCCCACATCGGCCGTGCATTTATAGGAAGAGACAGCTTCCAATCAATATCCCGTTGCCCAAATGAGGCCTCTATTTATGTTGTTTGGGAAATGTGTTATTAAATCAGATGACCTCTTAATATTAAAAAGGAACATCACTCTTCGTCTACTAAAACGGAGACATCATTTCCTTATTTACAAAATGGAGGCTTTGCTATTCATTTTGCTCAGTATTACCTGCATTTAAGAATAGTATCTACTTGAGAATTTTGCTCACTTAGGTAGACAGTGTGAAGAGAATAGAACTGGTGCCAACAGCTATTCAGATTCTAATAAAGACAAAATCCTAACAAGGGAATTGGTTCCAAATTTGAAGGATACTCAATAGCTTGGACTTGCCTTTTAAAAATCTAGTGAATATATAATCAGCCAGGGGCATGTGGGATGCAAGGTTCAATATGTCATTACAGCCAATTGGCTTCAGGCCTTACGAGAAGGGAAATGATTTATAGAACCAGAGTGGGGTGGCTACTGAGGAAGGTGGGGACTTGCTCTAAGAGGTTTATTGGAAAGAGCTAACCAGTGTCCTTTCTCGATGGGAGCAATACCCTGAAAAGATACCTCTTTAAGGGTCCCCTTGCCAGACTTTGAATGAATCTCCAGTGCCTCCCAAACATTTCCAGACCAACAATTACCATTCCAGGATTTACCAGTGTTGTGATCTGTATGTCTCTCATGCACCTTCCATTTACTGCTCAACATTTTACTTACCAGAGAGGCTCTCAAGCATGACTTCCCAATATTTTGTTATCCCAGCTCACATGGAAATGACCCCCCAGCCATAAATGCCCATGGTCTGGGGTCTCCTGCTATGTCAATGCCGCATGCAGGGATCTCGGCTTATCTGTAATCCTTTCTAGGTATAAGAGTGCCTCCATTGGGATAAGATCTAATTCTGCTTCTAAACAAAGGACAAGAGCTAAATGTATCATCATGATCAAGATTTAAAGGAGGAAATGAGACTTTGTCTAAATTCAGATGAAAATAATTATTTTTTACAAGGTCTAGTAGAGCAGCTGCTGGAGATGGCAATTTCCCAAATCATTGCGGTCTGCAGAACAGCTCTGCCTGCTCACCCACCCGGACCCTTAGGAGAGCCTTTGAATCCAGCCACAGCTCGCAGGTTATCCTGAAGTTGCAGGCATTTGAGACGACTGATGAGCCCACTTCACTGAATGCTTGTTCCATGTTTAGCAAAGTTCAAACAATTTCGGGCTTAGCAAAATATGGGGCAAGGAGCTTGGTGTAGAATAGCTACCAGGGTGTTTGATAGAATGACAGGCATGTAGTGTGCGCGTCACAGTTGGCAGCAGCTGTGACTCATTGTCTGTAATAATACAGCAGACATGAACACCTGCCAACCGCTGCCCCTGTTTCCAAAAGCTGCAACTTGGCTTTGGACAAATTCCATGCTGTCCTTCCCTTCTCTGCCTCCCTGCCATCCACACTGTATCTCAGCATGCCACATGTCTGCATTCACTGGGGAAAGGGGATGTAGAGGTGGATGAAAATAACATAGCACTAATTAATGGTCATCAATTACCAATAGTGCACCTCGTGACTGTTAGAGGAGACATTTTCTATGTCTCTCCAAATGCCCAGATGATAAAAATTTCTCCAGAATGGTTAGATTACATATGGAGGACTGATTGAAGTTGTTAGGATAGGCTCTGTAGTCTGTACGGTTAGTAGGTTTTTCAAGGCTATTCTTCTCAGGGAAGTTAGAGTACGTGTACCTCTGAAAAACCTATCTCCAGTCTTGGCTGGAGATAGATCACCTGGGGAACTGGAAAAATCCCATTGATCAGGCCATTCCCAGACTCATTAACTCATAACTTTTGGTGACGGGACCCAGGCTCTGATAACTGCCCGTGTAATCTGAATCTGTGCCCAAACTGGATAGGACAGCTCATAAAGGAGCTTCTGGCTGTTGGGGAAGTTCTGTGTCTTAACAAGCACTCATTTGACGTTTCTGTATAGATCTCTTCATGGTAAGCTCTGTGGCCTTATTTTAAGTGATAGGAAGTTCCCTCTCTTTCTGGAGCCTTTGATTTTCTAGAAGTGATAGGTACAAGAAGTGAATTCACAGTCCTTAAGCAAGAAATCACAATGGGAGATGGTATTTAAAAATGAATATAGCCATCTGAAGGAACCGAGAGTAGAGAAAGATCAGAATCTGGAGTGGGTAAGGAGGGGATGATTCCTGGAAATTATATTTTGATCTAGAATTTCAAGCGTACAACTACTTAGCCCTGAGAATAAAAAGTTATTTTCTATGCTTTCTTTGTTTCTAACAGTAGCAGAGATAACAAAACGGAATGTAAGAATGATCAGTAATACATGTTAATGTTTTCAAAGGTAAATAATATCTTCCGAGAAAACTTCCCATCGGGCCACACTGGAGATAGGCTGGAGGGCTGATTGGGTGGACACTGGGGATCAACTTTTCCTGGGGTCACATGTGTTCCGTGTAACAATTCAGTTTCCTAGTCACCCTAACTAGCTGTGAAGGTAGTTCTGTAAAAGGCTTTCCAGAAGTATTCTGATGAATGCCCACATGGCCAGAAAAGTGAAGAACATCCACTTGATTCTTCGCTTTCTTATATTTACTAAAACACAAATAGTAAAACAACAACAGCAACAACAACCAAGTTCCTTATTTTGAATAAAGATTTTTAGCCCAGTCTTTTTTTGGTTATGTTTTGTTTTTTTAAGGAACCAAAAGCTCTCCTGCCTAGCTGACCACATTTCAACACTTTCATGTCATAAAATATGCATATCGCACTTCAGGTGGTTTTATTTTGTTTTATACTTACTATTTGACGTGCACCTGTTACACAATTAGATTCAAAGTTGGAAGCGGGAAATGTTCCTTCCACTCTATTTTCATGCTGAAAGCCTCAACAAGACTTATATATTCAATGAACAAAGGCACTTAGGGTGTCAGCAAACTGGAAATAGCAAATTCAAGAAAGAGAGGAGCACAGGGTTATCCTGGGCAAAGAATGTGTGTTCCAACATCTTTTGAAAAATTTATTAGTGACGAATTTGACCAAGAGAAATCAACACTGCTTAATTTCCTTTCTATTGCAAATTAGTGCATTCAGTAATTTTAAGGAAAGGTTAGATCTGCAATGAAGTTTCTGTGTTTGATAAAACATCACATGCTAAAATTCAAAAAAGTGATTTGTCTCTGGAGCATCTCATGATGAGAACATTATGTGACATGTCCTCTTGGGGGTACACATGTGAATAGGATATGAAAGATGTGAAATTTCCCTTGCCCACAACCCACAGTAAGAATTTGGGAGGTTTTTTGTTCAGATATTTACCGAGTGTCTGCTATGAGCCAGAAATGAGAGTAGGGACAACCTTGCAACTATGAGAAAGAAAAATCCCAGCCCCTGAAAAAGAAAGAAACTGCCAGACGAACTGCAAATATTGTCACAAAAGAAGCTGGATTGTCCTCCCCAGTAGGCATTTGATTTTTTTGGACATAGTTATGATTTTTGGGAAAAGGTCTCTTTCTGCTGGAAAAAAGCACTTTGGAGACCACTTCTTTGCATGGTCAGGAGTGAAGATTTAAATTGGAAGTGGTGAGGGAAATTCCATATAATTATTGCAGAAAGGAGGTAAATTATAAGAAAGAAACCAAGGCTTCGCGTGCAGACTATTTCTGTAGAAGGGGAATCGGAGCTGGTCTTGTTCGACAGAGTAACTGGCATATATCAGAATGCCATCCAGCCCCAGAATAAGTCTGCTTAATCAAGAGAAATCCAGCTATCTGAGTCCTATGAACCTCATGGCATCTCAACTAAGAATAGAGTCTTGGAAGAAAGATTTCACACTCCCTAAATTCTAAAGCCTTGCTGAAATTTGTCATTCTTTTCTGAAAGTGCCCTGAGCAAGGGAGGGGAAAGTTGATGCTTTGCTCCCCTCATTCTTGATATCCCTGACTAGGTACTAAGGATGGCATCTTTCTGAAGTTTCTAAGTATGCTAGTTATAATTTAGCATGCAACATGCAGAGCTCCTCGGGGCCAGTCAGGCAGGGTAGGATAGTGGCTGCCCACTTGACGTCAGTCAGGTCACGTGCCTGACGCCCCTACTGTTTTCACTGGGCCTCTGTTGAGGAACCACAGGACAAATGGAGATGTCCCTGCTCCTCCCCTCCCTTACTTGAGTCTGCTCTCCTTCAGGATGCTGGTAAATCTCACATCCTCTGTCCCTGGACTTTTCCCCAGTCATTTTCCCTGCCCTAATTATTCCAAGAACTCAGTTCCCCAGGATTAAATCACACTGTGTTTGTATGGAGGTTTCTCTTATGTGACATTTTTGTCAACCCCATTATATTTTGAGTTCTGTGTAGCAGGTGTGATCAACTGCATCCTTCCTCCTCCATCTACGGCTCCCTCCATTCTTCTGGGGAAAAAAAAAAAAAGAATTCACCCACACACACACACCCACACAGTGGCTCTGCCCCTGTAGAATGCTGAGTAAATAGGTACTTAATCCCTGCTTCACTTCTCATAAAGTGGTTCAAGTCACACTGGAAAAGGAAACTAGGTGGAAGAAGAAGAAGAAGGGGGGATCCAATTTCACATCAGCAGTGTGAGTAGATCTGAACAAACCAGTGAGGTCAGTCCAGTGTCTAGACCCTATCCCAGTGCCATCCTTGCCTGGGCCCTGAGTTTCCCTGCCCTCGCTCTTCTTCCTCAACTCCCTTATATAAACTGCTTTAGAAAAAGATGTCCCGGGGCGTCTGGGTAGCTCAGTGAGTTAAAGCCTCTGCCTTCAGCTCAGGTCATGATCTCAGGGTCCTGGAATCAAGCCCCGCATCAGGCTCTCTGCTCAGCAGGGAGCCTGCTTCCCTCTCTCTCTCTGCCTGCCTCTCTGCCTACTTGTGATCTCTGTCTGTCAAATAAATAAATAAAATCTTTAAAAAAAAAAAAGAAAAAGAAAAAGATGTCACTCGTGTATTACTATGATGTTTGACCCACAACTTCCACTTGCCTGCCCATTTGAGCAGTGTTTGAAACCAGCGGTCCATAGAGATCCAAAAGTATGTTGGTTTAGTTGAAGGAACTCACAGAACCAGACCACCTTGTTCTTAGACACACAGAGTTATAGAGACATGATGAAGATTCCTCATATTAATTTTTTTTTCAAAAGCACTGCTTACCCATTCATGAAAATACCTTTAAATAAAAAGAGAATTTCTAACTACATTATTTTCTTTTTTCTTTTTCTTAGTTTAAATTCAATAGCCAACATATAGTACATCATTTGTTTTTGATTTAGTGTTCAATGATTCATTAGTAGCATATAACTAATTACATTTTTTTTAGATTTATTTTAGAACTAAGTAGCAGTGAATTTGTATATTGCTATGGTTTGTTTGCTCTTGTGAAAGGTACCTTAAAATCCTTTACTATGGTGTAGAAACCCCTCACTGCATCCCCTCACAAGCCTGTGCTGATAAATGTGAATATGGAAGCTGTCTTTTTTCAATCCCCTTGCTAATAAGTAACAGGAAACTTCCAGTGGACAGATGTACATCACAGATCTGATGTAAAGAAAAAGAAGAAAATTTATCAATAGCTTGTAACTTGGCACTGTCAAGGCCGTGCAATATCAGGCTGGGCAACTTCAGGAAGTCAGCCAGCTCCACTGAGATCCAGTGCTAATATTACCTGAATGCATATAAGCGAATGTGCTAAATCAGACAGCTGTGGAAGCATCATCTTGATTATAAATACTACTTATCAGCTTCACTCCCTTCACTTAGAGTATTTTTGGTTTGGGAGAGGGGTTCTTCAGAAACTTATAGGACAGAGAAAGCAGCAGGAAAAGAGAGCAACGTTTGTGTATGTTTCTGTCCACCTGGTTACCTAGCGCTTCCTAGGGGCAGACACTGAGCTCAGTGCTTTGCATGTCTTAGCATAATTGATCCTCAAAACCACCTCTTAAGCATTGCTATCATCATCCCCATTTTGCAGATGATAGGTTGAGTACAAACAGTAAGTTGGTCTACTAGTTACTTAGGGTATGATGCTAACGAGTGGCCAATCTGGTACTTGACACCACACAGTCTTCTTTAAGAGTCTGTGCTCTTAAAATCTACCCTGTGCAGTCTCCATCTGATTCTGTTAAAAATATCTTTGCTAAGGTAGATTTGCAAGGAGGGCAGGATGAGAGATAACAATCCCAACTGGAGAGTTTGCAAAGTTCTCTTGCATGCCTACTATGATGTGCTCAGCAGACATGCTGCTGGGGAAAGCCAGGTTTATTGCAGAAAGTCCAAGTCCTGTTTATGGATGACCCACTTGATACCTGTTGGATACACTTGGTACCTGCTTCTCCTCTGCAGGCCAGCACGTGGTTCTTCACTACACAGATGCACCACACAGATGCACAAAATAGGCCAGGCCCTCGGGGCCACACCCATCACCCAGAGGTGACCCTCCCCAAAGGGAGCTGGTGAGTGGCTTTGGTTCCTGGTAGGCCTTCCCAGTAAGGCTAAGATGGCAAGGTCAATAAGAAAACCTGTGTCTTTTTCTGTTTAAGCCCACATTTTTTTCTAGGCACAAGTCCAAGTGTTTTGGACCCAAGAGTACAGAATCTTTGGTACCATCTGTTTTTGCACATCTGGTTATAGAAAGATCCACTGATTTGCTAGGAAAAGTTGAACAATGAACTCCTGTTGGACACCAGGCCAACAAACACAGATTTCATCAATTCTAGTGTCTTGTGTCCTTACTCTCTCCGTTTTTATGCTCTAGTCTTGTAGTTGGCGTTTTCTTTGACAAATTTGCCACACATAAGTGTGATCAAGATTAACTACTGTGGTCAAATTAAGTCTTTCTCTATGACAATTGTCAGAGCTTTTACTTATTTTTCATCTCTCTCCCATGAATAAAATGGCAGGTTGGTAAGTAATTAGAGGAAGAAACACTGGAAATGTTTGAGACTTCAAATTGGGTTCTTAAATTATTAATTGGTCAGACACAACATCATTAGAAGGTCCTAAAACATCCAAACATCATTCACAGTGTGTCTACATTTATTTATTCTAAAGCTTTAAATATTAACCATTTCGTTATTTTTATGTCTACTTTGAAGAAGAAGAAAATTTGGTTGTCCCTCCCCAAATTGGATTTGGGCTTGGAGTTTAGTTAATCAGGTTTAAAGTCAAGCACTTTGTCTAAATGAACATTGCCCAGACCAAGATTTCGTATATAACCCCTCTGACAGGTACCTGGCAGGAATGTCCCAAGGTGAGAAGGGAGTATTAACCCTTCCTACCCAAGCTGACCCTTTACCATAGTATGTTACTATATTGATTTCAATTTTGTTTTCATTTTGTTCTATGATTTCAATTTTTAAAATAATTCTGTCTCTTTTAATAATTATCAGACTATTTTATTGGATAATTTGATGTGAAAGACTTTGGGCATTAGTTCTCTCCCTCTAAAAGTGTTTGTGTTTATATGTGCATTGCATCTCAATAAAGCTGGAAAAAAAAGTTTGTGCCTCCTCTTCCACTGAGGTCAGATAATGCCGTTTAGAATTGTGTCTGAAGTCTGTCATGCTTAATCAAGTTTTGGTTTCAGTTATAAACAAGGAAAGATAGTTTCCTTCAACCATTCCTCACTGCCATGCTGTTTGGACCTTAAAAATCCAGAGGCTCATGTGGACACTCTTCATGTAATTCAGAGGGAAGTAAATCTCATTAATGCAACATTCTGGAAAGTGCCCTGCATTTCTGTTTGTTTTTTGTTTTTCGTTTTTTTTTTTTTTTTTCTGTCTCAGCAACAGCCTTTTGATCAAATTGTTTGATGGTGTTCAATCAGTTTTTATTATTTATTTATTTGAGAGCATGAGAGAGGAAGAGAGCATGATAGGGAGGGGCAGTAGGATTGGGGGAGGGGAAGCAGACTTCTTTCTGAGTGGGGAGCACTGCGTGGGGCTTATCTCAGGACCCCGAGACCAGATCCCAACAGAAATCAAGAGTCAGACATTCAACTGACTGAGCCACCCAGAAGCCCCTCACCCGGTTTTTACAACAGCTTATTGCAATAACTGAAGCAGGTCATTTATGAAAGATTAGCAAAACACCAAAATGTCATTTGCTGAAAATGATTGTGCACTGTAGGATAAGGATAATTTACTATTTATTACACTTTAGGTAACTAGAAATATACACACAGAACACTAACAACTAAGTAGACTTAGGCTAGGAAATTTCTAATTCTTTCTCAATAGAAATGGATGAGAACTTTTTCAAGTTCTGCTGATTCATTTCTGAGTGTCTTACCCAAATTCTGGCCCCCAGGTCTGAGTGCTGATTTATCATGTTTAAGAAAATTCCAGAATAATAAAACTCTGGAATAAGAGGTCTTTATCTTTTCATCTTTCTGGTAGTCCTTATCAAGTGATTCCTGTTGAGATTTGCTCTTTTCATCTTATTCTGCATAATGCTGGCTCCTACCATGCTACCACCCAGTGTCTGCTGCTGTGTGTTTGCTTGGCCTTGAACTTCCTCCTGATCCAGGTCCTAGTCCGTGTGAAGTGTCTGCCAGTCCTCTCTATCCTCTGATATGCTCTCTTCTTTCCTGACTTTGTGTATTTCACATGATGTGGCAATGAAGGGATTGCCAGTGAAGGCATTTTAAACACACTTTGGTGGAGTCACTTCCTGATGGTAGTCCAAACTCATTATAGTTTATGTATTCCTCCAACTCTTACCTTTCACTCAGTAATGAAATCAAGCTACCAGAAGACTTCTCATGTGACAATGTCAAACATTTTCCCCAGCTACAGGCTCTTTTTTATGCAAGCTGCCATTAGCCATGTATTTGCTGAGTTGGTAAGTAGAGTTCAATCAATAAATGCTTATTTTCAATACGGATTGGCTCAGAAAAATCAAATAGAAAATTAAATGACTAAAAATAATAGTTTTTACAAAGGTTTTATAGCATATTGCAAATAAATGTATTATATTTTAAGTATATCAAGGACAATATTTTTTCTAAGGTCATCCAAGCCCATGATGCTGCCTTAAGTTTATAATTTTACAATGCTTAACATTGTGTTTTGTACTTAAAGTTACTTAATAAATGATTACTTCATGGACTATTTTATATATGTTTCCTATGTGATACCTAGTCCAATACCTTGACTACAGTAAGCATTTGATAAATGCTAGTAAAGAATAAATTAGTGAATGAAAAAATTAATTTTTCATGAATGCTTAGCTGTCATTGTATTCATACAAGCATGTAGACATTACCAGAATATATTGAGGTGTGATGGTTTTTCAATGTAAAATGCCATAGTATCATTTATGCAAGTCCCTCAGTCTCACTGAACTTGATGTTTTGAATCCTGTAATGCCTGTGGTAATCTGTTGTATAATTCGCAGGTCCAAGGGCAGGGTTTCACTGTCCCTGACATTCCCTATTTATCTGTAGGTAGTTGGGTGGAGGAGTAAGAGGAAGGAGAACTACCTTTCCATTTCACTCTGTAAAGGAGGTTCGTGCTTGCATCTGGGACTAGTAGCAAAACAGTGCATCATTTATTAAACAAGTTTATCTCTCTTGGATGTCAGAGAGAATTTTGATTTATCAAATGCATGTTTTAGGGCTATACACAAAAGAAAATATACCAGAAATTATTTCTCAGGCTGTTTACAAAAAAAAAAAAAATGCAAATTGTGATTATTTCAGTATTTCCCATACTGTAAATTCTAACATCATTATCATATGCCTCTTAAACTGATTCAAGTTTAGAAAACACTATAAAAACAACTCAGACTGTTTGTTTTTCTCTTAAAGTGCATTCAATTCATGAGGGGTATTCCATCAATAACGGGTAGTTCAGAACTCTTCCTACATATCCCACCACTTTGGAGGGAGCCCTTTATGGCTTACTGTTGAGATTATAACTTGCCCAAACACTTATGGAGCATGTAATTTAACCTGGCCCAATGAAGATCCTCATATAGCATAATGAGGCTTTCTTTGAAATTAAGCAAAAGGTAAAGATTATTTCAATTTTAAATTTTGTTTCCAAAGAATTAAAAAAAGGAACACCCACTAATTTATTATATGATATTAAAACTAAAAAATAATCAGTATGAAAAGGAAAAATGACTAATGTCATTCATGAATACAGATGTAAAATTAGTACACATAATACTAGCAAACTGAATCCAACCAGGATCAAATTGGATTATCTTAAGAATGAAAGAATAATTTACCTTAAGAAATCTGCAAATGCAATTCACCATAATAAAAACAGAGGTTAAAGACTACCATCTTATTAGATGCAGATCTGCTGAAGAGTCTCACTCTCCCTTTCCCTCTACACCCCCAAATGTAGCATTTCCTTTAAAATGAAGAATAAAGCAAAAATGTCCACCAGTGTTCATTTTATTCAGGATTGCTTTTGAGGTACTGATTAATGAAATAAAGTAAAATGAATTAAATAATTATTTGGATTAGAAAAGTAGGAACCAAGCCTTTCCTTGAAAATGGCATGATTATCTACATTTGAAGTTATCTTCCTCCTCCTCTTCCCAAAAATAAATATTTACAGAAGAATAAAGACACATAAACTACTAAAGAAAAAAATACATTTAGCAAAAATGTGCAAGACCTTCATGGAAAATGGTATAAGCTATTGGAAGTTTTTAAAAGGGAAACCAATTAAGTGAAGATGTATACCAGATTCATGACTAGAAAGATTAAAAATCCTGCATTATCAATTCCTTACAAGTCAATCTCTGTAGATAGATCAAAGGAAATCAAATCAAAAGCCATAGAATACTTTCAAAGGAAGTCGACAAAGAGATTCTAAAATGTATGGAAGGACAGAGGGGCAAACATAACCAAAACTCTCCTGAAGAGTTAAGAAGGCACATACTCTTCCTAATATGAAGATTTACAATAAAGCTATAGTAATTGAGTTTATGGTATTGGTGCCGGGACAGAAGAAGAAACTTTGGAAACAGAATTAAGAGCTCAGAAACCAGACCTACATATTTGTAGTCACTTGATTATGCTATAGATGGCATTGTGAAAAACTAACTCTTCAATAAATGGTGCTAAATCAATTATATATTAACATAGAAAAGTTGTAATACCATACAATAAGAAAAATAATTCCATAAGAATTAAAGACTTAATATGAAAGGCATAGCTTTAAGAAGTTTTTGTAAGGGAATATCTTTATAAACTCAGGGTAAGGAAATTTTTTTTAAACAAGACAATAAAAAGTGTTAGCCATAAAATGTTGATGGATTTTAAACAAGGCAATAAAAAGTGTTAGCTATAAAAGTTTGATGAGCTTGACAACATTAAAATTAGTCATTTCTGTTAATAAAATTACCATAAAGATAATGGGAAAACAAGACCTGCTCTAGAATAAGGTATTTTCCATACAAAGAAATAACAAAACATTAGAATTGCAAATAAATAAAAAATCTTTGGCAAAAAAATATTCAAAAGAACTATGAAGAAAAGACATGAATAGTCCTTTCACAGAAAAGGTAAATTAATGGTTAATAAACAGATGAAAATATGCTAAACTCTATTAGCAATCTGCAAAATCTAAAATAAAAGTATAAAATGATGCCATTTTATAACATCTAGGTTGATGAAAATTAAGAAATCCAGTAGTAGCAAACACTGTGGGAGATTTGAAGTCCTAAGACCAATGACATACTGCCAATGGGACTGTAAATTAGTATCACCATCTTAGAAAAGAATTTGACATTATCTCATAAAAGTGAACTTGTGAATATTCTGTGGCCTCATCATTTTCGTTCCTGAGTCAAGAACTTAGAAATATGCCTACAATTTTGTGGTATATTCAAATGACAGAATATTATTCAGAAATAAAAATGAATCATCTACAACTATAAACAAATGAGTTGTAGATGTAAGCCAGTTGCAGAAATCTATATAAACATGATACCTTTTTTAAAATAGAAATCAAATTACATAGGGCAAAACCAGGCAGAATGGGTGGATGGATGGATGGATGGAGGGAAAGATGGATGGATAGAGATATGACAGATACATAGATATAAATATAAGTAATACAGTCTCATAAGACTGCTTTGCAATGACAATAAAATCAGAAACACAAGCCTTAAGATAGTAGATATCTCTGGTGGGGGGGTGGGGAATTAATGAAGAACCAGAGATAAATGCAAAAGACTTAACTCTACGTAGCAAAAAGAAAACCAAACAGATATCTTTTAGCCGTTCATCATTCCTTTTTCTTTCTTTTTTTTTTTTTCAAAGATTTTATTTATTTGACAGAGAGAGACACAGAGAGAAAAGGAACACAAACAGGGAATATGGGAGAGGGAGAAACAGGCTTCCCGCTGAGCAGGGAGCCCGATGCAGGACTCAATCCCCAGGACGCTGGGATCATGACCCCAGCCAACGTCAGACACTCAACGACTGAGCCACCCAGGCGCCCCCATCATTCCTTTTTCACTAAATATTTTTCACTAAATGTTTTTTAAAGCTTTCTCTTTCAAAAGGCGATAGGAGATAGAGACTGTGGGTCAGCACTCAAAAAATGTTCCTGTTGACTTCTCACAAGAAACAGTAAGCTACATGATACATTACTGATTCTAGAGATGAGAAAACTAAAGCCAAGAAAGTATGCAGTTGACCTTTGAGCATCATAGGGTTTAAGGCTGCCAAATCTCCACACAATCAAAACTCTCTATAGAATTTTTGACTCCCCCTAAAATACAACTACTAATAGGGTACCGTTGACCAGACTTACCACTAATAGTCGATTCACACATATGTTGATTTTACATGTATTATATACTGTATTCTTTTTTTTTTTTAAGATTTTATTTGTTTATTTGACAGACAGAGATTACAAGTAGACAGAGAGGCAGGCAGAGAGAGAGAGGGGGAAGCAGACTCCCTGCTGAGCAGAGAGGCCGATGCGGGACTCCATCCCAGGACCCTGGGATCATGACCTGAGCCGAAGGCAGCGGCTTAACCCACTGAGCCACCCAGGCACCCCTATATACTGTATTCTTATAGTAAAGTAAGAAAATGTTATGAAGAAAATCATAAGGAAGAGAAAATGTATTTAAAGAATTGTAGTGTATTTATAAAAAAAAAAAAATCATGCTGAAGTGGACCCGTTTTGTTCAGGGGTCAACTGTGATTATCTGCATGATATCACATAGTTCTAAAATGGCAGAGCTCCTTTTGGAATTCACATGTGCTTTATGAAGGGCCATTTTTGTAGCAAGTGATTCAATTATATCATGTGATATTTAATTATTATCCTTTAGAACCAAAGGACATTTTTCCCTGGGAAGAGGAGGACTTTGAATTTGCTTTAATCAAGAAACTAAACTTTTTATAAAACATAGTATGAAGTAAGATGACCTAAATGTTAAGTGGGAGTTATCCACATATCGAAATAGACTGACACACCACCTTATACATATATGTGTGCTGCATAGATTTTGAGTACTAAAAATAACAAAATTCACCACCAGAATTAAATTTAAAGGGTAAAATCTGGTATCAAAATCATTGCAACCAATACCTTTTAAGTTATAAGAAATAGAAGGATTTCACATCCCTTTTGAAAACTGATTTTAAAATGGTCTCAATATTTGTGGGTCTGTAGATCTCGTTCTTCTTCATGATATAACCCTTTGTGTAGAACATTTCAGTTTTTAGTGACAAGGCACCTTTACAGCAAGGTATTCATATTCTTTGAAGTAGGTATAAATTTGAACAAACAATAGGTAACGATTCCAATGATTTTTGAGATGTCGTTACATTTCCATGAAAAGAAGCATCCCTCTCATCTTGTTCAGTCATTACCTGCTTTATTGAGGAGCCGTTAGTGTTCTGTAGAAATTGTTCTCACATCTGAGACACAAGAGCAGGCATTCCAAACACCTCCAGGTTCAGAAAGATATTTAATAGTCTTGGAGACAGTGAGATCCACCTGATAGCAAATTCTAGAAGTCCTTTTTTCTTTTCTTTCTTTCTTTCTTTCTTTTTTTTTTTTTTCTTTAGAGTCCTTAATTCTGGCATGAATCCTGCAGACAAGGAGCATCCCGGATGCCTCTCAGAGCTTGGACTTCTGTAAGCCATTCCCCAAGCAATAAGGTGCTCAGTTCCCATTATTGTTAAGTAGTTACAGGAAAAGGCAGTACTATCCAAAGTATCTGTCAAAAGCGTTGTTGTTTGCTGGGTGCTTAAGTTGTAAAGGATGGCTGATTCATTCATGGTCCTGTCATGAGTCTTTATTCTTTTCCCATTCAGAATGGGCTCTTCCCACTTCACTCTGGATGTTTGCAATTCATGCTGAGATTAGAAGTTCACTCTTGGCAAGGCTTACCCATGGGCTTGGATTATATAGCTCCTGTGTAGCTGGGCTCTGCACAGGAGAGCAGGCTGGGGTGGAGTGGTGGAGGTGGACTTTAATGGTCTGTTCAAGCTTTCTCAAAACTGATCTTCTTACCCAGGGGCTCTGAAAGCTAAAATATTGCGGTCATCTTGGCTGGACTCTGACAAGGGGTTGTACGTCTCTGCATAATGAATGATGCTCTCTCCTCAGTCAATTTCTAATAAATCCAGAAAATTCCCAGACCTCAGCCTTGCAAACATACCCCTTCTCAGAGTCAACCAGCTGAATATTGATTCCCATTGAAATAAATACTTTTTAAAAGACCAAACCTGAATCTTAGAGGTGTATAAGCTATTTTATCAACTCTTACTTTCTTGTAACCTTTACTAATTCTTTTGCTTTGGTGACATGGGCATAGAAACAGAGTTAAACTTTATGTATATATTCTCTTTTATGGGAGTTTTAAGGAAAGAGAAGAATTGGAAGTTCCTTTTTTATTCCTCTTACCCATTTTTTTTTTTTTTACGTATGTTTACCTGAGATCCCTGCAAGATCATAAGTTCCCAAAGGCTGGGAGTATATATATTTTTTTTCTATTCTTCTCACTGTGCACCATGGCTGGCACATGGTTGGCACTTAATATGTGTATTATGAAAGAAAAGCTTAACAAATTGATTTATGACCTTATTGCAATCTTATAGCAATTCCTTAAAATAGGTCTCTTTAAGTGTCCTGATAATTACAGAAACTAGAATCTTAAAGTTGTAAGCAACAAAGAGACATTGCTGAAATTAAGAAATCTCAAAAAAAAAAAATGACTGGGAGCTTGTCCTCTTATAAAATGCTGTATTACATACCCACAGCAAATCCACTGACTGCTTAAATAGGAAGTCCTAGAAAATTGTCTCAATATATGCATCTAATTTGACATTGATCATTCCCTCTGGATGACTGAGTACTTAATTTGCTAGATCAAACATTTATGATAGCCCTGGAAACTACAGACCTCGAATATTGGCTTTTATATACAAATGAATAGAAAAAAACAGATATTAAGTGTAACAAAGGCAAAAACTCTGAAGTGTTCAGTTATATGCCACAAGCCAAAGGAAACACATGAATCTTCTTGGACATTAAACACCCCCATACAAATGCCGCAATGCCAGGGAAATGGCATTGTAAGTGTTTAATTTTCTTGAGATGGAAAACAAAATTTTACAGTATGCTGAAAGGATTCAACAATACCTGTTGCCCAGCACCAGCTAGCTGTATGGCCTGAAACCGGTAGCTTTTGAGCCAATATCCATCAAGACCAACTCTTGGGGAAGTGGTGAAGGTCCTGGTGTGACTGGAAAGAGCTCCATGGACTCACATGGCTTCCACAGTGGAACATTTTACTGGATTCTGCACACTTTTACTCTTAAACCCTGGACAGTTCAGTTTGGCTCTAATTGCTTCCAGATCTCTCTTTCCCTAAGAGCCAAGACCTCTATCTGCTACTCCCAGTATCTGGTTCTAGCTTACTAACTTACTAACTAGTTGATCTTGAGCTACTTAATCTCAATTTTAATCTTTAATCATAATCTTAAAATGATGTTATCAATTTATAGGACTGTTATAAGGATTAGATGTAAAGTACCTTATACAGTGCTTTACATATAGCACACTCTATATCGATGGTAGACACTACTGCTACTAATAGTCCAATATGGACCGACCTCTACCTACAATCCATCTTCAGTTATCACCTCTGACAATGCATACCTATTGTTCCTTCTATACCCTTATTGGCTCAAATATTTTGAATATCAGTGCCAGCCAAGATTAGATTATATGATCTGGCCTTTGAACACCTGATTTGCAAAGCTGGCCAACCAACAAGAAGCCCAGCCTTGTTGGTTGGAGTCTTTTTTTTTTTTTCTTTACTTTCCTTGCTTGTCAGCCTATGGATAAAAAGCCACACAATACTAGCAGGTAAGTGAGAATGTGTTTTATGAACCCAGGTTGCAGGTGAATTTTGTCAATCTAACGTCCATGCAAGTGTGGTAGTAATTTACCATGCCACACAAAGGCACAAAAGAACAATAATGACCACCTCCGGCTCTGAGAAACCCAATGAGACAGACAATCTTCTTTATTCTGCAAAAGCCCACAGGGTTCATTCCTCCCGTTTAGCAGACCCTCTAAGTCTTCTGGCAAATAGTATATGGTAGTTTCTCTGCCCTACACTCTGAAAGCTCTGGTTTGCTGCCCTGATGCTACTGATGGTCAAAACCAAGGTGGGCATCACCTCAGGTTTATATTTACTTAGAGAATTTTTTTTTTAATGTGTAGTGTTCACACTACTTTTCAGTGACCTTTTTTTTCCATTGTAGTTCCATTGTAGTTCAGAGCTCTGACTGAGCTCTGAAAATTCTCTCTCTAGCCATCCATAACTTTCCTCACCAGCTTCCCCAGTGGTGCTGGTATGCAGTGGGAAGAAGATGCTCTCCTTCAACACTGTAGTATCCTGGTTCCTTTTTAGACATGTTCACCATCTTACAGCCTCTTCTCCAGGATCATGCTCTTCTCTGTCTGCTGAGATTTGGGGTAATACCAATGGCCATAAACTGACTCATGCAGCCATCACCTGTAACCTTCAGCTTCATGGAGTAGGTAAAACCCACCTCTGTCTTGCCAGGCATAGAGGACCGGACACTAAGCAGTTTCTTTATTCTTTTCTTGTTGAATGTAGAATGAATGGATTCTTCTCACCAAGAGTTAACCTGTGCCAGAAAGGTGAATCTGTGGACACTGCTTTTTTCCTACCCCTGGAAGAGTTCCTGCTTATGCTAGGGGCATCCTTGTTCCAGCTGCCCATCCTTGCTTAAAATTTTTGTCTTCATACTGATGGTTGTAGGCTGTGGAATCAAAATGTTTCTCTCTCTCTCCTTTTAAGATTTAGTTATTTATTTGACATTGAAAGGGCATAGAGGGGCAGAAGGAGAGGGAAAAGGGAATTTTGAGCAGACTCCCTGCTGATTGCAGAACCCCATGTGGGGCTCTGTCTCACAATCCTGAGATCATGACCTGAGCCAAAACCAAGAGTCAGAAGCTTAACTGTCAGAGCCACCCATGTGCCCCTCAGAATGTTTCTTTAAGTCCTGTTTTTCAAACTCCTTTGACCCCATAGAAACAAAAGCTTCATTCAACATTCTTCTTTACTTTACTTTTTGATATTTTCTGTTCTACTCTACTCTTTTCCACCCTTTAAAAATAATGGCCATAACCCACTACATTGATTTTTTTTTTAACCCATGAATACATCAAAGCCCACAGTTTGAAAAATACTGTATTAAGAACTTATTCATGGAGAGCTATTGATGTTCTGCCATGGTCTCTTTAGTGAGGGCACTTATGTCCACCTCATAGAGACATCCCTGATCACCGAATCCGAAATAGGTCATTGATGATACTTTTTGTCATAGAACTTTGTTATTTCCCTTCATAGCATTTGTAGCAATCTGTATGTATGCTGTCCATTTGTTTATGTCCTGATTTCTGTCTCCTTAAAATGAAAATCCACATAGGGTAAATTTGGTCTTATCATCACTATTCTCTCCACACTAAGTCCTTAGCACAGCTTAGCTGAATTGTTGAATTAATGAATGGAATCTTCACTACATGCATATATACAAGGAAGTATGGTTCTTGGGGCATTTTGATTCTTTGTCCATTTTACTTACTTGAGTCTAGCTAATTATTACTATTTTTTTTTGAAGGAGGGAACTTCTTTTCATTTGAAGACTATAAGGTGATTCATGCTATAGAAAGAGTAGAAGCCCAGGAGCTTCAGGGATCAAGGCAGTGGATATAGGAGACTGTCTTTTAAGGGCAACATCATGAGGTTAAATCATCTATACTCACTGTTCATATTCCTAGAAAAGAGCATCTGATTGGCTGAACTTGTATCTCATGTCCTTGTCTTGTGTAGGAGAGGACAGAGCACTTTCTTGAAGGTGACATTACATATAATGAATGCAGTGATGCTGTATACTTAGTTACTCAAAGAAAAACTGATGCTCTTACCAGAGATAAGACTATCTGGGCAAAGCCAATGAGGTCTACTGTGCACATGTTTTTATACTGACATTCTTGCCAGAATTAACAAGGACAGCCTGGTGGCTAAGGACCTAAGATAATATTTCTTAGTCTTTTAAACCCTTTACTTCTTCAAATATCCCTATAACTAATAGCTCTCCCATGGAGAACTTCTGTTGTACTGTGATTTTGTATTTGTTTTATTATTAATCCATTTATTGAAAAAGTATTTAAGATGCCATATTGTGTTTAGTAATAAATGAGGCACTTTGGAAATTTATAAGGTAAAAATGGGACATGGTGCTACCCTATAGAAATTTATAGTCCAAATGGGAGTCAGGACATTTGACACGTTCAGTAAGTGATATAGTATAGGATTGTATCAAAATTTGTAACATAATGATGGCATTTGTTCTATGTTGCTTTTCTGGAAAGCAACTCAAATTCTACCAAGGCATTTTTGGGAAGTAACTGAAATTCTTTTTAATTCTTTGAAGTAGAATGAAAAATATAGTTGTTTTCCTTCACTCTAAACCTCCTTGGACAGTCGTTTGAGTTGTCAGTTTAGTTAATATAAGGATAACGTAGAGAAGGACATTCAGGTTAAAGGCTAGATTTCTGTTGTGGGCATTTGGACAGGTATTGTGACCTCCCATCGGAAGGTAATAGACTTTGTGGTGTGCGGAGAGATCGTGGGACTCGGTGTGGGACATGATAAAGTTAAGCTCCTTGATCTTCCACTATGCATCTCTTTACTCCACCTGGGAGGAATGCATATCTGTCAGTAGGAAAAGAAGGAATCAAAAGTGAGAAAGAACTCTAAAAGGAAAGGTTGAACTAGCAGAAAAAATTATTTAAGCTCATTTACACTTAGTGAAATAGAAAGACTCCCCCCCCATTAACTGAGTCCTATGTAGCAAACCTTAGAAGTAAAATTGTGGGTAAAGTTCAAATAAACAATGTGGATAATCATATTTGTGTCTTGAAGTATGTATCTTTCTCTATGAAAATACATACAAATTTCATAATGTCAATTCTAGAATTTCCAAACTAATGTATTGGGATAGCAAATGAAAGGGAAAAGTATTTGGCCATTGTGTAATCTATGGGACTGACTCAATGATTTTGTCATATAACTAAGTTCAGTCTCAACTGTGTTGTTTCCTTTTAATTATTCTTGATGCTTCACAATTGATTGGGGCTACAGAATCCTTTGAAAATAGGACTTCCCAAAGTATGCTGCATGGAAACCTAGTTTCAATATAGGGGTTGGTGGGGAGAATGGGCCAGGAACGTACTGGGGCAAACCAGTACACATGTTTACTTCTCAAGAACATTTGAGAGTCGCCAAGGTCGGAAGTAGTTCTACTTCTGAGACTTATTTAACAACCCTTTCTTTTCTCTTTCTCTACAGAGAGTCATAAAGGCTTATCACTGTGTGTAAACATTTTGGAAAATGCTAGATTAGATTATCCAAATATAGCATTGTGGTATTTTCTCATTCTACAGAAATACTGTTTTTCAAGTAATGGCATTTACCATCTATGATTTAAGAAGCCCTGAAGGGACTATCAAGCCACTTAAAAAAAAATAAGAACGAGGTGATTTCTGATACCGAACTATCATTTATGATATTAAGTAGTATGGTTATGATATAAGGTAACATCCTAGTGAATTGTTTAAAAGATTTTATTCATTAGAGAAAGAAAGTATGAGAGAGAGCAAATAAGTATGCAGGGGAGAGGCAGAGAGAGAGGGAGAAGCAGGCTCCACACAGGAGCCCTATGTGGGGCTCAATTCCAAGACCATGGGATCATGACCTGAGCCAAAGGCAGATGCTTAACTGACAGAACCACCTAAGGTGCCCCCAACCTAGTGAATTAAATGTGATAATATAACACTTACTACTATGTTATAAATATTTCAAATACAACATGTTTAAAACTTACTGTACCCCTCCCCCTAATTGTTGAGCTTTTCTTGTGCTTCCTTAATCTATACAAAGAATACCTCTGTCTCATTTAGGATGTATGCAACATAAAGTGCCACTGTGTGGGTATGCATATTCCACATTTCACAAGCTTGAATGACTCTTACCTTTTTGTTTGGCTGTTTTTTATTTTGGTAGGGTATAGTGCGTTTCAATTCACAATTTACACTTTCTTTTAAAGATAATGATTAATTCTTCAAGTCAAATAGTTACTTACAGAGAGGCCCATGAGTTGTATGGCACAATTGTAATACTAGACTTTAGGTGTCATAGATTATGTAATGAACTGTGTGGTGTTCTCTGCCTCTTAACCTTGTTTGTATTTTGTATAGCCTAAATGGGATCATTGTTATCATTGATCCCATTATGGTGAATTGGAACAAATGAGAGGACTAATGATACTCCATGCCTAGAAATGTCTATGGAACAATTCTCTTCCTATGGAGACAGAGGGTGGGTTTAGCAATGATCCACAATGCTACCTCCTAGATTCATGTTTTCCTTTTGGTCCTATCCCGCCAGAGCCAAAGGCTGAACTATTCATAAAACCATCACGTGAATATATACACATCAAACTTGTTCCAGCAAAGTAACTGGTTCTTTTGAATAAATTACATTTCACTGTGTAGTGCTGACAATTGTTTTTCTCCAGAGAGTGTTAGAAAAAGGCACCAACCAGGAAGTGAAAGTGGGTACTCCACATGGATGTATTGTTTTAATGTCTCAAGTATTTTGGTCTATTTGCTTTTTTAAAGCAAGGAATTCTGTTTTGCTTTGTAAAAGGTGAAGCAAAACAGGAGGCATTTAGTAATCAGAGTTGGCAGGGGTGGATAAGGCCACAGTCCTAGGACCGATGTCTCCATATGAACCAGATAACTCTGCCCTCTGTCATGACTACCTACTTTGCATCTACAAAGTGGTCCACTAACGCTAAAACAATCAGGATAGTAACACTTTAAAAATGTTCATCAAAATGCAGCCAATAACCTCAACATACCCTGAGGGGAATGGGTCAGTATCATCTTTATATACAAAGATCAGCAAAATATAATTTATTCAACAATTCATGAAATGAGACAGGAAAAGCAGGAAATGTGCTTTAAGGAACTTCAAAAATTAGGGCAAGAGTATAAATCTTTCCTCAGATCTACAGGAATCACACATTAATTCGTGGAAAAGAAAAAATGTACACCCAGTAGGGTAATTGAGCATAGAAATTAGGCTGAAGAAGAAATTTTGTGAAGTGTGAAATTGCAAGAATGACAAAGAAGGGCTTTCATATAGCCCATGATCTATGAATTGATTGTCTACTCACAGAATAAGACTTTTTTACTCCCAAGTGTCAGGAAGAATGGCACCTGTGCTGAAGGTAGGGAAGGAGAGATGCCTCCCACTGGGTGAAAGATATGTCTTCCTACCTCATTTTTTAAGATTCCTTCTAGATTCCTTCCATTTTTCTCAGAACGCCCAGTGTTCAATAAATCATCTAGGATGACCTGTCTTACTTCCTATATAGCTGCCACCTCTACCTTTCTTCGGTGCCCACTGTCACTGCATTAGTTCAGCCTCCCATCGTTCTTACCTGAACTACCAAAGTCACCTTTGAACAGATCGCAGCCTCCCACCTCCGTTTCCTTGCATCTCAGTAGAAGACTTCTACTGCTGACAGAGTGATCTTTCCAGAACACAAATGTGATTTTCATCCTGTAATTCAGAATCCTTTATTCGTGACTCATCCCCTTCAAGAGAAAAATGAACTTGAGAAAGACATGTGAGGATTTTTTATTACCTTGCCCCTCCAATCTAACTGCTTCGTAAAATAGACCCCATAAACCTGGCTCACTCTTACTTATCTTTGCGTACTCTTGGGAACAGCTTATTCAAGAGGCCTTTCTGAATAATCCAACACCATCCACCCTCCCAGGGTGTGGCAGGAGCCAGCCCTCCACCATCTGCTAGACCACCTCGTACATCACTTTCTCAGGGCATTTTTTCATGTGTATCACAACTGTCTATTTTCTTAGCTATGTCCTTCTCTAGACCATGAGCAGCTCTGCCATTTGAGAGACTTCAACAAGTTACTGATATTATTGTTATATGTTAATGTTGTCAGGGCCTCACTACACGGTGCACAAAGACTTAAGAATTTTCATTTATTCAACATACATAATTTCCAGACCATGATTCCATTCAATAAATAACCACGGAGGGATCAAGGCCGGTCCAGTATTGATGGTGTTGCCCCCATTTGCATGCTTCACCTTACAATGACACTCGATAGTAAGAGGTACCATTCCTTTCTCATACAAGGAAAAGGAGGTCTTCATCTGGACTGAGGTCCCAGAGTCAAGGCAACAACCAGGTCTCAGTCCAAACCCACCATCTCTCCACTTCCTCCCGATTCGCTAGTTTTATTGAGAAATAATTGACACACGTCACCATAGAGGTTCAAGGTGTAGAGCATGATGATGTGAGTTACATACATATACTGTGAAATGATGACCACAATGGTTGTTTAGCTAACATCCATCTTCTAATATAGATGCAATAAAAAGAAAACAAAAAAAAAATTTCTTCTTATGGTAAACTCTTAGGATTTACTCTCCTAACAACTTTTCTGTATAATTAACTGTAGTCATCATGTTTTATATCATGTCCCAGATACTTATTTATCTTATAAGTGGAAGGTTTGTGGCTTTTGAGCACTTTCTTCCCCTTCCTCCTACCCCCTACCTCCCACCTCTGGGAACCACAAATCTGATTTCCTTTCCTATGCATTATTTGTTGTTGTTTTGGATTACACCTATAAGTGAGACCACACAGTATGTGTTTTTCTCTGTCTGACTTATTTCATATAGCATAATGCCTTCAAGGTCCATCCATATTGCCAAATCACTTACCATGATGTCTTTAAAATTCATCCATATCATCAAAAATGGTAGTATTTCCTCATTTTTAAGGCTGAATAACATTCATATATATATATATATATATGAATGTTCTTCATATATATATGTATACACATATATATATATATATAAAATCTCACATATACATACATATATACATGTATATGCACACACCATAACTTATTTATCCATCTGTCTACTGATGAATACTTAGGTTGCTTCCATGTATTGGCTATTGTAAATAATGCTGCAATGAACAAGGTGTCTTTTTTAATTTTTTTTTGACATTGTGTTTTCATTTCCTTAAGATAAATACCCAGAAGTGGAATTGCAGGATTAGTGGTTGTTCTAGTTCTAATTTTTTGAGGATCCTCCATCTGTTTTCCACAGAGGCTGCATCAATTTGCACGAGGGTTCCCTTTCCCGCACACCCATGCCAGCATTTGTTATCTCTCGTCTTTGTGATGATGTCTAATCTAATGGTTATGAAGGGATATCTCCTTATAGTTTTGATTTGCATTTCCCTAATAACTCGTGATGTTGGGCTTCTTTTCATATACATGTTGGCCTTTAACATACAAGCATACCTCAGAGACATTGCAGGTTGGGTTCCAGACCAATACAATAAAGTGAATATTGCAATAAAGGGAGTCAAATGAATTTCTTGGTTTCCCATTGTATGTAAAAGTTATGTTAATATTATACTGTAGTCTATTAAATGTTCAATGGCATTATGTCTAAAAACACAGTGTAAATACTTTAATCAAAAATACTTTATTGCTAAAAGTGTTAACCATCATCTGAACTTTCAGGGAGTGGTAATCTCTTTGCTGGTGGAGGGTCTTACATCCTTCATGACTGCTGACTGATCAGGATGGTCATTTCTGAAGTTTGAGGTGACTGTGGCAATTTCTTTAAATATGACAACAATGAAGTCTGCTGCATCAATTGACTCTTCCTTTCATGAATGAGTTCTCTTTAGCATGTGATGCTGTTTGACAACATTTTAGTCACAGTAGAACTTCTTTCGAAATTGGGAGTCAATCCTTTCAAATCCTGTTGATGCTTTGTCAAATAAATTCATGTAATAGTCTAAATCTTTGATTGTCATTTCAACTATCATCACAGCATCTTCCTCAGAAGTGGATTCCATCACAAGAAATGACTTTCTTTGATAATCCTTAACAAGCAACTCCTCATCTATTAAATTTTATTATGAGATTATAGCAATTCAGTCACATCTTCAGTCTCCACTTCTAACTCTAGTTCTGTTGCTATTTCTATACCATCTTCAGTTACTTCCTCTACTGATCTTAAACCCCTCAAAGTCATCAGTGAGTGTTGGGATTAACTTCTTCTGAACTCCAGTTAATGTTGATAGTTTGGCTTCTTCCCATGAATCAGGACTGTTCTTCATTTAGTATGGTGAATCCTTCAGAAGATTCTAATTTACTTTGCCCATATCCTTCGGAGGAATTACTGTAGATGGCAGCTGTGGCCTTACAAAATGTATTTCTTAAGTCATAAGACTTGAAAGTCAAAATTACTCCTTGATCCACGGGTTGCAAAATGTCATGAATCTCACTGTCTATGTCTGTCAGAGCTCCTCGGTGACCAGGTAAATTGTCAATAAGCAGTGATTTTTGAAAGTAATATTTTGGTTACAATTTGCTTGAAATCTCTTTTTCTATCCCTTCTCTCTCAGTCTATGTGTGCATAAGGCTAAAATGCAAGGCTGTAGCGGGCAGAATATCATTGAGTCTTTTTAAAAATTATTTATTTGTCAGAGAGAGCGAGGGAGAGAGAAAGCAGAGGGAGAAGCAGGCAGAGGGAGATTCAGGCTCCCTGCTGAGCAACAAGCCTGATGTGGGGCTTGAACCCCAGGACCCTGGGATCATGACCTGAGCTGAAGGCAGATGTTTAACTTACTGAACAACCCAGGTATCCCTGGATCTTATTTTTTTTAATCCATTCGCTCTTCTATGTATCTTGGTTGGAAAATTTAACCCTTTTATGTTTAAGGTAATTATTGAAAGGTAAAGACTTCTTATTGTCATTTTGTTAATTATTTCCTAGTTGTTTGGTAGATCTATTGTCCCCCCCCCTTTTTTTTTTAAATCCTGCTGTCTTTTTTGTGTGTTTTGATGCCTTTTTGTGTCATTATGCTTTGGCTTCTTTATTATGGTCTTTTGTTTAATTACTATAAGCTTTTCTCTTATGGCTATCATGATGCATACATAAAACATCTTAAACACCCTATTTTAAGGTGATAACAACTTAACTTCAAAAGAATTTGCAAATTCTACATTTCTACTTCTCCTCCTATATTATAGGTTATTGTGGTTATAGTACACATATTTTTGTATACTATATAGATTATAACAGTTGATTATAGGTTATTTTTGTTTTTTTGTTTTGTTTTTTATTATGCTCACTTTTTTTAAGTTTTCAACTGGAGTTGTAAGTGAATTATACACTACTATTATAGAATTACGAAATCTAACTCTGGGTATATATTTACTATTACCAATGAGTTTCACACTACCTTTTTATGTTTTATGATGTTCATTAGCATCCTTTTACTTCCTCTCAGAGAACTCCCTTTAGCATTTCTTGTAAGCTCTGCCTGGTAGTAATGAACACTTTTAGCTTCTTTTTTTTTTTTTTTTTAAAGATTTTATTTATTTTATTTGACAGAGAGAGAGATCACAAGTAGGCAGAGAGGCAGGCAGAGACAGAGGGGGAAGCAGGCTCCCTGCTGAGCAGAGAGCCCGATGCGGGGCTCGATCCCAGGACCCTGAGATCATGACCTGAGCCGAAGGCAGCGGCTTAATCCACTGAGCCACCCAGGGGCCCCGAACACTTTTAGCTTCTTGTTTGTTCATTCAAGAGTCCTTGTGTACACATTTGAGTAATGGGACTCCTCTTCCAGACTCTGGTTTACTTTGACAGAGACAGATCTTCAACAGTCAACTTAGTCTGTGTTTCTGGGTGTGTTTTCTGGTAATGTACCAGGGCAGGTGGTGCCTGCTATTACAGTCTATTTTTAGGTGAGGCAACTGTTTGAGCTCTGAGGTTGGGGATGGACGATATGCGACTAGCTGGGAATAGTCAGATAGAATGGCTGGCTTCATTCCTATTCAAGTGAAGCTGTACGATGAGCTCTGTGGTTGCCTGGATTCTCTGTCTAGGCTTACTAGATAACTGGGACTGGGTACTATATTCAGTAATATAGGGAATATGAACTAGTTTCCCTGCTTTGGTAGAGCAGCAGGATGAGATCTATGGCATGTACAACTTTTATGGGAATCAGACAAGAGTTTTCACTGAATTCCCTGATCAGGTGAGGTTACCAGTTTTGTTCTATAGTCTGTGCTTTCTGTTCAAGTGGCACTATATATAGGGCTGTTGAATGGGCTCTGCAACTTCTTTTGTGTTCTGGTTAAGTTCCCTGGTCAGACAGGCTGGAGGCTATGTTCAGCAATGAGCAGAGGTATGAATTAGTTTCCCTGTCTGGGCACAGTGAGAGAAATAGCTCTAAAACTGGTAAAGCTTTTTGGTGTTGTTGTCTTAACTCAAGGCAACCCATAGCCCAGGTTCCCTGGCCAAATAGGTCTACTGGTTTCGCTCTGCAAACTATTGGCTCTTCCTGCCCTTCCCAGCCCAAACACTGCCACGCCATAGCTTTCTGATGTTTTCTCCAGGCCTTCTGAACAGATGGGGCACAGAAGCCTTCTATGTCTTACTAAGTCCTAGCCTCCTTGCCTGGGTGGGGAGGGGAGGGACTGCTACAGGCTACTTTCAATTTCCCCAACAGGATCTCCAGTTGGGAGGGAGAGGGAGCTATCCTCAGCCTTGGCTATGAATTAATCCTCCTACCTGTTCATAACACTAGAACATTCCATGCCAGATACTGGCTGTGCTCTGAGGGCGATCAGTTCTGCTCACCCATTTCTCTGCTTGTATGCCACTGGGCTTCACAGTTTCCAGGTATTTCTGGTCAGATGGGGGTAGGAGACACTCTCCACAGTGGTGAGGCAGTGATTCAGCACCCTGCCTGAGCACAGGCAAACTGGGCTCTAGGGCTGGCAAACCTCACCTGTGGATCTAAATCAGGCAGAAGAGCACCCTGCTGAGTTGCCTGGTCAGAGTGCACAGTAGCTTTTGGTTCTGCAGATGAGCAAAAGTGCTGGTTGGAATTACTACTTGGGCACTGCAAGTGTGAACTTGGTCTGCCAAAATTTGCATGCTTGCTGTTGCAAACCCCTCCCCACTTCTCCATCATAGTCATAGTCCCAAGGTTGGTGAGAAGATTCATCTGAGATCCTCATGGAGCGAGGTCAAAGTAGTGGCTCCCACAAAGCAACCCACAGTGCTGGGTTCTCTTCTCCCACTGCAGGAAATAGAAACTCTGTAGAGACATTCGGGGTGGTGGTGCATTGGCTTGGGAGAGTGGCAAGGAAGTCAACATGTAGCCGCCTCTCTTACCTTCCAGTGTGGTCTGTTTGGTCCAGGGGGATGCAAGGGGTACCTCGGCCTCGCCCTCCTCCCCCATGTGCTAAGACTCTCTCAGTGTGTCATGATTAATGTTAGCTGTTCTTGTGAGGGGTAGAAAGTCAGGATGGTGATGCTGCCATCTTATTGAGCTTTCTCCACTTTTGACTCAGAATAATAATGTCTCTTCCTTAAGATAAGGAAACAAAATTAGTTGTTTGAATCAATGGGCCTAGATAGGGCTCTGGCTGAGCTGCCTGACTCACAGTTGCAATGGGACTCCTGCGTAAACAGCCCGAGAACTCTGAAGCGATAGACAGGAGGAAGGGAGGGTGGAAGGGCAGGACATGGGCCGAAGGCCCACCAGCCTGCAATCTTTGCCATGCAGGTGTCCTCATGCTGTGTGGCATGGTCAGAACATGCATCCCAGACTCGTCCTCCTTGTATGACTGTCATTGGTTCTGTATCCACCACATAACGCCATTACTGGCTTTAGCACCTCTGTCATATGGGAACAGAGAATCAAACATGGAAGACCAAAACCAAAATCTTACAACACACTCATTTGCTACAATTTGCTATAAATATTTAATCAGAAAGAGCTGCTTAAGAAGAACAATTCTTCACCTAAAGAGGATGAACCTACAGGAAATAATCTTTAAGAAAGTTGAATTTTAATGTAAAGTTGTTTGAGAATGTATTTTATTTATTTTGTATTATTTATTTGACTTACTACCAGCACTTTCATTGTTCAAAAGCCTTGGGCACATGTGTGAAATATAAATGGAATAATTAAACCTAATAGTCAAAATCTCCACAAAGGAAAAAAAAAATCAGTGCAATGCTATTGTTTACAATTTAATTGAAGAAATCACTTAAAACATGTAACAAATTAAAGAATTTAATAAGGCTTTCATGCTCATCTCCAAAATGAGGAAATTGACTCTTATTGTAGACCCCCTACTGTTACTTCTTGTAGAGTAACACCATATCTATATTTCTCATACTCTCCCATAGTTGTAATTATCTTCTTTTTTTAAAGAGATTTATATATTTACTTTAGAGAAAGTAGGCACATGTAAGCAAGTCAGAGGAGGGGCAGGGGGAGAAGAAGAGAAATCCTCAGGCTCCCCACTGAGCACACATTCTGAATGCAGGGCTCTATCCCAGGACCCCAAATTAATCAGTTTTTGTTTTCATTTTTGTTTTACCCCTAACTTCCCCAGGTCCCTATGTATATCATTATCCTTTTGTGAACCTGGGCTTGAAAGCTCATAGTCATCTTTGTCTGTTGGCTCCCTTTTTCCTGGTTCTGTTTGTCTTGGTCTTTGCTGTGCACCCCCACCCCAACCTCAGCCCCCAGCTCCCTCTTTCCTCTTACTCTGTGCTCATTGTGTAGCAATTGTTTTCTAAGCAGGATTCCTAACTCCATTTTCTTCCCACTAAAGTTGATACTATCCACTGAAGAACAATTAATTTTCCCAAATTACTTCTCTGTTCATGTTACTCTCTGATTTAAAAATCTCCAATGACTCATTATGGCTTAAGGCAGTGGTTTCCCAGAATTTTAGATATGATAGAGCAGTAAATAAAGCAATTAGGAAAAAAATCAAACCTAGAAAAAAATTCAGGGAGGAAAATCTCTTATTTCTCTTAGTAAAGTCATTTTAAAAATCACAGTTTGTAGTAGCCATCATTACATTTAGGAAAAGATGTTTTAATCCTAAAAAGGGACAAAGTAGTTTGTGGGATAACATTTGCCTAATAAGCTACCTATGTTGTGGTTTTATTGTGGAATTTTATTGATGTAAAGCTTATGTTATATTAGATATCATGGAGAGATCTTTCTGTCTTAACATATTCTTTTTTCTTTCTTTTTTTTTTGTCTTAACATATTCTTAGAGTAATCCAAATCTCAGTAAAAGTGGCCATATTTAACGGGGGGAAAAAAAATGGGAATGACCATCTTGGAATAGAAGACAAATTTTCGTTTTCTTTTTCATTTTATTTTATTTTATTTCTTTTCAGTGTTCCAAAATTCATTCTTTATGCACCACACCCAGTGCTCCATGCCATACATGCCCTCCGTACCTACCACCAGGCTCACCCAACCTCCCACCCCCATCCCCTCCAAAACCCTGAGTTTGTTTCTCAGAGTCCACAGTCTCTCATGGTTCGTCTCCCCCTCCAATTTCCCCCATCTCACTTCTCCTCTCCATCTCCCAATGTCCTCTGTATTATTCCTTATACAACACAAGTAGGTGAAACCATATGATACTTGACTCTCTGCTTGAATTATTTCACTGAGCATAATCTCCTCCAGTCCCATCCATGTTGATGCAAAAGTTGGATATTCGTCCTTTCTGATGGAGGCATAATACTCCATTGTATATATGGACCGTATATTCTTTATCCATTCAGAATACAACTTTTTAAACAGGAAATAATGCTCTTATGAAAAGCTCACACCCTTGGTCACTTTCATCTTATATTCCTTGGACTGTTGGTCACATGGTCCCTGATCATGTCTGATCATGTCTGAGCCCTAGCCATTTTACCTGAAAGGTATATGACCTGCTGCCCGATTACCTTAGGTCTGCTTCTTCCTCTTTAAAATGGAGACTTTGAAATTGACGATAATGAGGTTTCTTCCAGTCCTAAAGTCTATATTGTTGATTGATTGATTGATTTACCTAATCAAAGGTAATAGCTGTATTCATTAACTCTGGTTTTCTGTGTACATAAACTTAAAATGTTGAGGATTATAGGCAAGGATTTTCCCATCAGAGGGTGAGGGGTAAATCAAAGTGTAAGATTAAAACTTCCTTATTCACACTTGATTAGCTTGATATCTGTAAATTAGGAAAACAGGGAATATCATGAGTGAAATGGGACAGGATGATGAAAATACTCATTTAATACACATCAGTTTAGTGTGAGGGGAAAGAAGTAAAATGAAACCATCACTGATATAAAAGATTATCTACCCTCCCATTTCACTTAGCTATGAAAGAATCATTACTTTAACTCACACTGTTATTAATCCTTTGATTTGGCTTTGTTTACTCTCCCATTCTGACTGAGGCAGGGCTCAAACTGAGGTATCCATGACCAAAAAAAGAGGGGGGGGCGGTGATCGACCAATCCATATTTTTAGGCAGAGGAATTATGAAGCTTGTGATCCCTACTCTTGGAAGAAGGATGCTATCTCATGAATCTATTCCATAGACTTTCAGCGCTATCCAGGAAGACGTAAATGAAAAACGAGTGCAGACAAATATGGACACAGGGTCTACACCTGCAGAACACAAGTACTTATAAACTCTATAAATTCCACTTCACCTGACCTATTTTGAAAGATTCCCTACCTTTCCATGTACCTAAGGAGCAGGGTTTTGAGCTTGAAATACATAACTGCAATATTATCACATGTGGATTTCCAAGCCCAAGGGCCAATTATCACTTCAGACCTATTTAGTGTAATGGAGAGTTCCACAAATACTTCTTTGATATTGACATCAGAATCAAAGTGATGGATGGATTCATAAAAGAAAGATGTTTTGTCCTTTCCAGTTTTATGTCTCCCTGACAAAGGCATTGTTGGTTTAAAACTGAACCCCATCTCAAACTCCTGACCACAGATCACATCTTACCTCTTAAAAGTCATTTCCTATTACACTGTGCATCCAAGTCCCCTGGTTCTTGTGGCCGAAAGGAGGGACCCCTGGATAGTTCTTTCCAAATGCTGAAGTGGAATTCTCACTTTTGGTGTGGGCAGGCAGTGTGCTGGTCATTAGTGATGCTTGACCGAATGTCAGGAAGAGACCATTAGCTGGGTGCACTGCTGGGAAGAGGCCATTAGCACCCAGCTGCCAGCAGTGGTTTGGAATGTGGAGCATGCTATAGGTTCACAGCCTGGAAATTGTACATCTCTCAATATCTTGCAGATGGCTTGGAAAGCAGCAAAGATGAGTCATATTCCACAATCACTTTGATACTTTATCCCCGAAATTCTAAAAAGACAGAAGAGAAATGAAAATTGTGGTCAGGTTCCCCATACATTAGGTATATATGGAGGTTGTTTAGAAACATCAGATGAATGACTAAATGTTGTTATGTTTATGAACATATAGAAAACCATACGTAAGCTTGACTTTTCCCACATAATAGGATTTTGTTAAATGCAAACCCATACTTCAAAAATTTTTCAAGAACCTGTACCCCGGGGGATAAAAATATATGTTTATAAAAAAATAAAAAATTAATTATAAAAAATATAAAATAAAAATAAAAAACTAAAAAAAAAAAATAACCACAATAATGATGTATCAAAATGTTAGGATCCTTGCTTTCCATGATCTTAAAAGAGCATCTCTTTATTATTTTTTAAAATTTTATTTATTTATTTGAGAGAGAGAACATGAGGAGGAAGAGGGTCAGAGAGAGAAGCAGACTCCCCGCTGAGCAGGGAGCCCAATGCAGGCTCAATCCTAGAATTCCAGGACCATGACCTTTAACCAATTGAGCCAACAAAGTAGCCCAAAGAACATCTCTTTTGTCCTCTGTGTCTCCCATCTCATTTTTAGGCATTTTCAATGAGAGGTAAGAGATTGCATTAGTCAGGGTTCTCTCAAGAAGCAGAACAAATAAGAACCATTAAGAACAAGTAAGAAATTTTAGTATGAGGAATTGGATTGTGCAATTATGGGGGTTGAGAAATCCCATGATCTGCTGTTCTCCAAGCTGGACACACAGGAAAGCTAGTGGTATGGTTTGATACTGAGTCTAAAGACCTCCTCTGAGTCCAGGGAAATCAGTGGTGTAAATCCCAACCCAAGGGCAGAAGACCAATGTCTCAGCTTATATAAGCAAGCAGGAAGCAAAAAGGAGCATATTTCTCCTTTCTCTATCTTTTTGTTCTGTTTAGGCCCTCCATGGATTAGCTGGTGCCTACCCATGCTGGGGAGGGCAAATCGCTTTACTGAAGATACTGATTCAAATGCTGATCTCATCCAAAACACCCCTACAGGCACACCCAGAAATCATGTTTAATTTGGGTTCCTGTAGGCCCAGTCCACTTGACACATAAATTCGTGTCACCAGCATCTACCAGTGAGTGTCTGTGAGCTACCCATAGTCTATCATAGGCCTGGTGCTCTCTGCTTTGTGCATCATGATCTCTCCCACTTTCTGCATTCTAGCTCTGTGTGATCCTTTGTCTCCAGCAGACCTCTCTGTGCCTGCATTTTTTAGGCTGTGTTTGTCCCTCTTTGCTGCCCACAATGAGTGGAGTACGGACAGGAAGGAGGGACAGTATATCTGTAAGAGAAGAAGTGGATATGGAAGACTGCACAGACTGGTTTGGGAAAAGTTCTGTTCATGGGTTGCTTTTTACTCCATGTTTTGATTCAGGCAATTCATCGTAAATTAAAATTACTCAGTTGGAAAGGGAAATCTGTTATATAAGGATTCAGACATACAGGGAAAGCGGTAACACCCAGCTCCAGAAAGGCAGGAAGTATGTATGTAAATACATAACCCAGAGCCATGATACCTGCTATAGTGGCGTAGACCAGATTTCCCAGTCACAGAATTTATTGGTAGGGAGGGGGAAAGTGTGCAACTTCCTGAGCTGGGACTTTAAGGAAAAAAAATTGCAAAATTGGGAAATCTGGCATATTTTTGTAGGTTTTTTCCACATCTGCTTTAGCCCCTTATTTGCTTAACCCCATTGAAACCCTCTCCTTTAATATTGGGCTAAGAAAATGCAATAAGCTTTTACCTGTTGCAAACACACTGAATAAACCATGAAAAAATTCAGGAGCAGAAGACAGTATTTCAGAGTTTGTGATTATTACATTTGTGGACTTAGAGATGAAAGACAAACATTAGATGGGAAAACCTATACTAAATGGGAAATGCTGAAAACATGTATCAGAGCCAGGAGGAGTGTGTACCAGAGCCAATGCCATTATCAATCCCCTGGAGTCTGAATTAATACAGCAAAGGATTTAGGAAACTGTGGTCAAGGATGACATTAGCAAATGTAATTTGCATGGACCAGGAATGGAGAAGACTTCATTACCCATATAGATGCAGCCTTCAATTTCACAGTGGTGTAATTTTAATAGCTCCTGAGTGCTGCAAATGCTGTCAGGCTTGTGCCTAACTTATAGATTTGAATATTGTTCTTATTGTATTTAAGGCAACACAAAGTCGGATTTGTGGAACAACATTTTTGTTTTCCATCCTTGTCCACTCATAGCTATCTTGGAAATACTTTTCCTTAAAAACAAACATGAATTTTGAACAAAATGGTTAATGAAAACAGAAGAGGCGTAGATTTTTCATTTACTCCAAATTAAATACCTTTGAGGCTAAGTCTGAAGACTGCCTCTGAACTTAAGTGTTTTCAGTCTGAACCAGACATTTCTAAATGTCTTCTGCTGGAATCACTCTGCATTACACATATCACAAAACCTTATTACTTCCAAATTCAAACTCTTGTTAAAATTTGTATCACTCCAGTAGTTTTATATCAGTAGGAACACTGGTGATGTTGAGTGATTTTAAGGTAATTGAAGCATATTTATTTTAACAGGCATTGTAATCTGGCAGCCAGTGAAGCAAATACAGGGATATTGAATGGCTTATCACCAAGACTGTAATAATCAAATGCATTATAGACACACAGTGGAAACCAGGTATGATGGTTCTGAGGAACCTCTCAGGACACCCACACATCCCTTTGGCTCTGGAGGCAGCGCAGCCTGGTGATTAGGAACATGGACTGTGGTCCCAGACTGCCTGGCTCTGCACTTATCACTGGGTGTCCTTGAGCAAGGGCAAGGACTTTCATGGCTGTATTGGTTTCCTATGGCTTCCATGATGAATTTTATAAGCTGGGCAGTATAAAACAAGAGAAATTTATTTTCTCACGATTCACAGGGCCAGAAGTCTGAAATCAAGGAGTCGTTGGTTCCTTCTGGAGGCTCTGAGGGAAAACCCATTGCCTACCTCTGTCTTAGCTCTGGGTGGTGGCCTGTGTTCCTTGGCCTGCCCTTGCATCTCTGCAGTCTCTAACACCGTCTTAATATGGCCCTACCTAATCCAATATCCTCTCTTCTCCACCTTCAGTTTACATCAGCCAAGACCCCATTTCCAAATCAGGTGACCTCCTGAGGTTCCTTGTAGATATGAATTCAGGGGAGGGAGTCACACTTCAATCCAGTATAGTTGTCTCAACTGTAAAGTGTGGCTGCCAACCACGGAGGTGGTTGTAATGGAGGTAGAGTGCTTAGAACAGTACTTTGCACCTGGTAAGCAGTGTGTATGTTTAGCTCTTCACTGAACTTGTGATAAAAAGACCACACTAAACCCAATAAGCATAAGTTCATTTTTATTTGTCATAGACTCCTTTGCAGGTACATTTATAAGACCATGACCTTTCCCCAAACACCAAATATCTCCCTCCCTCCCTTGTCCTTTCTTTACAAATGGTCCATTGCTTAAAAAAAAAAAAAAAAAAAAAATAGAAGAAAGAAAAAAGAAAAGAAAACCAGAAGGCACATTTTGGTGTGAAATGCTACCACAGCAATAGGAAAGGGAAAGAAAGCCAAACCAATCCACAACCTGATCCTGTGTGACAGAGGACAAAAAATTCATCAAAAAGACACATGGCTGCTGGTTGCCAAGTTACAAACTGGCAAGCCTGGCTGGGCCTAGATAACCAACTCACTTTAATTAAATTGCCTCTGATTGAGCTTCTGGCTGTGACTTTTCATACTGAGTCTGGCTCTGCAGCGAGGCAGCTCAGGCCTTTGGCATAAAATTGTGGTCATCTGACTGTATTTCAAACCCCAAAGCTTGACTCACTGTAGGCCCATTTGGGTGGTGTAGGCATCAGACCTGGTTTGTGCTGATTGTAAAGCACAGATGCTACCAGTCAAATTGCCCAGGGCAGCCTCTGTGGGACAAGATCAGCTGGGGTGTATATAAGGTGTGGAGGGGTACAAAGGCTATAAGGAAACACGGGAACACGGTGCTTTGTTGTCTTTCTCCTTCTTCCTTTTGTATGGAAAATATTGTGAAAGTGGGGCCCTACAAGACTGCATGAAGTCCCCCACTGGCCCTGATTTCTAATGATTTCTGGCCTTGTGTCTCCTAGTCTACATGATGAGCAGTTCATATTAGCCATGTGCGCACTTCCTGTAATCCCTCCAATCATTTCTGACTCTAGTGCCATTCAGATGAAACTGGAGTTCCTTTGAAAAGCAGATGTGGAAGGAATCCCCTGAGCCACTGGTCCAGAGGAAAGATAATCAAGTGGGCAGTACGTGGAGGAGGCCTTGGGTTGACCCCTTATGAATATAGCCTTCATGACTAACAAAATTTTTTCTTGAGCTGTGGATAACCACTGCTGATTTTGGTTAAAATCAATGCAGTGCCCTGAGTGGACCAGTGATTCCCACCTGCCCCTCATCTTTCCCTCCGTCCTTCCCCATCTGGCTCTAGTTCCTCCATACCCTGGCTGCGCACCATCCTCTGAACACTAGGCGTTTTGTCCTTATTAATCTTTGTATCTGTCCTTCTCCAATTCCCACCTGGACAATTTCTACTGATCTTTAAAGCACATGTAAGGCTAGGTTTTCATGGAGTAGAGTGTTGTGGGGAGACCAGGCCACCAGCTAACTAGTTCTCTGCCCATCTCTCTCTCTTTCCAATATTGTTTTCAATCATGGTGCTGCCACTTCTCTGGTGATGGTCTTCAGAACCCCATGGCCACCTTTCACCTGTGTATTGTTGAACAGGGTAGAGAATACATCCTCTCCTCCTGTCCCCTCTGCTTACACTTCTCTCTTCAAGGTCCAGTTGAAACATCACTCAGATTTGAAGTGGTCAACTCTCCAAGGCAGAGGTGTTTTTAACTTCTTCTCTGAGTCCACAGTGTTTTATAGGAAACTTTGTACCCATTTTGCTGTCTTTCACTGTTCTGAGTTCCTTAGATGAAGGAACAGAGACACTCAAACACTTTCATACTTTGTATGAAAGTATCTCAAACACTTTCATACTTTGCTCATTAGTGTAAAGTAGATGATCAGCATAAGACTCAGAGAGAATGAACACTGCACAGTGCATATTACATTTGTTAATTCATTTTATCCGGGTGGAGGATGTTGAAATCTTATCAATATTAAATGTGAGATAAATAAGTCCTTTCTCTGATATGGCTCTACCTGATTTAACTGACCCTGTCATGCTTCTAGGCTGGTAGAAAATTAACCTGTCATGCTCTGTGTGGCCTTCTCCTCAATCCCCATGGTAGTATCCATTTCTAGCTCTTAGGTACCACCAGAGTGCTGGGCCTGGGAGGATGGGGGCCTCTACTACTGGGTAACTGTTTGACATAGAATCTGTTTAATCTTTTGTTTCCATGATTTGAAGTAGCCTTCCAGATCCAACAGACTCTTTTGCTCATGGCCATCCTCTGGACATCAAATCTTGCAGTGGTATGGTTTCTATCTCTCTCCCCTACTATGGGGTTCTATTTTCTCCCCAGAAGGCTATAAGAAACCAGCCCTAGGGGCGCCTGGGTGGCTCAGTGGGTTGAGCCGCTGCCTTCGGCTCAGGTCATGATCTCGGGGTCCTGGGATCGAGCCCCGCATGGGGCTCTCTGCTCTGCGGGGAGCCTGCTTCCCTCTGTCTCTCTCTGCCTGCCTCTCCATCTACTTGTGATTTCTCTCTGTCAAATAAATAAATAAAATCTTTAAAAAAAAAAAAAAAAAAAAAAAAAAAAAGAAACCAGCCCTAATGTCATGACCTTGGCTGCTAGAAATCTCCTTTTCTTCCCCCAAACCCAGAAGAAATATTTTTTAGTCTTGGCTGAGGGTGGGAAGAGGAGTTGACAACTCACTTTCCTGCTGCTTTTTCAAGACACCTTTTTTTTTTCCCCTACCAAAGAATCCTTTTTTTGTTATTTTTGCTTCCTCCCCAAATCTTCCAAGTTCTAAAGAATTAAGCTTTGGGGGGGAAAAAAAAAAGACTTGGTCACAAATTTCCTCTGAATCAATGATATTATGAACTAGTGTGATTTGGGGGAGCAGAGATGAAAATGAGAATCAGTAGGCAGAACAACCCCCAAATCAGTAGCTTAAATAAATAGAAGTTTCTATCTCTTTCCTAAAACAACTCAAATATAGGTAGGTTACCCAGCTAAATGTATACAGCTGTGCACTAAGAAGTCAGTGGTACCATCCAGAACATGAGGCTTCCATCTCTGGGTCCAAGATCCAGCTAGGCTATTTTCCAGCTAGCAGGGATAAGGAAGCAGAATTCAGGGTAAACACAGCTAAGGTGATGACCTGGAGTTAAACACACCACCTCTGCTCATTCCCTTTGTCCTGAAGTGAATACGGCCACTCCTAGCTTCATGACAGGCAAGGTATGCCCAGGAGATGGCTGCCAGGAGCTTAGCTAAAACCCCTGTGAAAGATGTGATTCTATTATTAAAAGGAGAAGTAGAGAATTAATATCAGAGCCCAGTCAGCGGTCTGCCCCATACAAGAAAAAATTAAAACAACTTAAATTAAAACCTCAAATATTGTCTAATTATGTTGGCAACCAAACTATTCTGATTGCACTTTAAGGATGAATAAATGAGATTCAGAGAACATGAATAATTTATCTAGGGCCATACAAGTAGCAAATAAATAAATGGTGGAGTTAAGACCCAATCCTAAATCTGTTTGACTTCGAAACCTATATGTTTCCCTATACTCTACTAGTTACTGATGCATTTGGTGAGTAAATTTTAAGATTATCTTTCCAATGTCCATGGTTAACTAGCACCTTTTATTTTTTCTCATATTAATCTATATATGAAAAATGTAATCATTTGGCCTCTTTTAATGTTTAGCTTCACTGCTCTGTGTTAGGTAGAGATGTCATGAATTCATGTCACTTGATACACGAAGTGTCTTCTTGTTTGGTCATGGGTGATAGCTCAAATTGTGTTCAGAAGAAAAGGAAGACCACAGATCAATATCAATAAACCCTATGCTCTACCATATGATGCTTTTTTATATGCAAAAGACATACTGCCTACAGCCCAGAGCAATTTAGAAAGGCCTCTGGTTCTCTGAAAGCAAGCAGCATCTTTATGCAGATTTCCAACCCCCAAGAACTGGAGCATGTCTCCACGCTTCGCTTCCTGCCCTGCCCTTGCTCTTCTCCTGCTCCACCTTCTGGTTTCCCTGTGCCACGGTACCTCCTTTGGCTTCTATATGTGGACGTTCTGCTAACATTCTGCCCTGAAACTCTTCTCATGCTGAGTGTTCTCGTTTAGAAACACATTCATTCCCATTTCTTCAATAATTTGAAAAACTTCCAAATTTATATATCCGGCCATGACTCTTCCTGGTATATTATAATAATGAGACCATATGTCATTAGAGAAATGCAAATTAAAACAATAATGAGATACCACTATACACCTATTAGAATGGCCAAAATCCAGAACACACACACCATCAAATTCTGTGGGGGGACAGATGAATAGGAGGGTTTTTGGGCAGTGATACTATTTTGAATGATATCATAACAGTGGCTACATGTACGTATACATTCTTCCAAACTCACAGAATGTCTAAAACCAGAAGTGAACCATGCAGTAAACTAATGGACATTCTGTAATTATAATGTGTCTATGTAATCATTTGTTTTAACAAATGTTGATAATAGGGGAGGCTCTACCTGTTTGGGCCCAGGCAGTATATGAGAAATCTTTGTGCCTTCCCCTCAACGTTGCTATGAACCTAAAACTGCTGTAGAAAACTAAATATTGGGGCACCTGGGTAGCTCAGTTGGTTAAGCATCTGCCGTCAGTTCAGGACATGATCCCAGGGTCCTGGGATGGCGTCCTGCATCAGACTCCAAGCTCAGTGGGGAGTCTGCTTCTCCCTCTGCCTGCCACTCCCGTGCTTGTGCGCGCTCTCTCTCTCTCTCTCTCTCTGTCAAATGAATATATACAATCTTTAAAAAAAATTAAAAAAAAAAAGAAAATCTTAGCAAAATGAGAAGGGGAAGGAAAGATAATGGACACCAGAGGTAACATTCAAATACGAAGTAGTCTACCTGTTCTCTGATACATAAAGTATTTAAAGACTTGGAGCTGAAGGGCTTTATCGTTTAGGATGATCAATCTTGGGACAATTGATAGCAATCCCAAGAATGACATGTACCTGCCATGGCAGACGGATAAGAAAGACCCAATTTGGGGGTGGCTATTTGCTCTGGGTGGTTTGAAGGCTGGAAAGGATAAACCTAGGGTGGGGGAAATGAAAAATAAGGGTTAAAGAGCAAGGGTGAACATGATTAAAAGGACTGGTAGAGTAAACCTAGGGGTATGGGAATATTTGAACCTCTCCATAATAAGAAAGATGATAGAAACTGAACCCCAGACAAGGGGACTAGCTCCAAGACTCTGGAAGCCAATGGTTTAAAAAGAGCAACCATAATTAAAAAACAGAACAAAACTAAACAAAACCTTTTTATAATAAATCATCATTTCACAAGACAACACACTCACTTCTGTTTATGACCACGTCATTTCCCAAGACTCACAGAGCTTAATAATAAAACAATAATTGAGTTACACTCAGTAAGGAAAGCAATGGCAATTTGAGGGAGTTTTTTTTTTTTTTTTCTATTTCCACTGTTATGCTCTGGTTTATTTGATAGGTAAGCCATGTACAAACCACGAGAAGGAAACTTCTTGGCCCTCTAAGAACAGACAGTTTCTTGCCAATCAGACTGAGTCTTAGCCAGCAGGGACCAAGCATCCCCCCATTTTAAGGATAAAGCCTTCTAAACTGCTATGCTTCTATCTACTTAAAGAAAAGGAATTTATTCCAAAGTGGTGTGCTTGACTTTGGCTTAGCCTAAGCAATGAATGTCCAGTAGGTTTTGAGGGTCCAGTGGATTTAGACTCTTAACTCATCATGTTTTTGCCACTAGAACTCCCATTCATTCTTTCTTTCAACAAGAATATATCGAGTACCTACTTATCCCTATTTATATTTCTTTGTATATTTGCATGTCTGCCATTTGTATATTCCCTGTGCATCCCTGCCTGTGTGGAAGTTACACACCAGTCCATCCTCTTTCCCTGGGTGTCTCTGACCTGAGCCCTAGGACTCCCACTCAGTGGCTGTTTTGCTTGCCCTGGAGCTCCCTCAGTTGTCCTTGCACTGCTGCTGTGCTTTCTTTTCTCAAATTTGCATGAACGCTTTAACTATGAGTGAATGGAATTCTTTCTTGGAAGCCCTCAAAAGCTAGCCTTTATTTCCACTGCAATCCCTTCAGTCTAGGAACACAGTTCCTTTGGGGAGTGGCCTAGATACTCCCAAGACAGCCAGTGTCTGTGGTGTGTATTTTGTTTCCCACCTCAGGGGGATTTCTGACCCTCAGAGGCTCGGTTGACTTTATACTCTCTTCTTTTCAAAATCTTAAAGACAGAATTTTGGAGTTGTGGTCATTCAGCCAAGGGCTCCATTATTTCTCATATTTTGCTGAAGGAACTTGATGAAAATCCTTCCCCCGCCACCTACCCTGATAGTTCAGGGTTCCAAAGGTAGATTTTAACCAAAGGAGATAATGTTTATAAAGTACTTAACGTCTGACATGTAGTAGATATTTAATAAATGATAGCTATTATAGCTAATATGTAATTATGAAAACTAGAGTGTAGATTAAACTGTAAAGGTGATCCTAACTTCCTAGCTGTGTATAACAATGGCAATGCTGACAACAATAGTAAATTATGGCTATAAATGTATTTCCAAATCTTTAAGTCCTAAACTTTTAGTTGTTGTCTTTTTTAAAAACGTTACTAATTTAAAAAATAGACTCTCTTTAAAACAAACAAACAAACAAACAAACAAAAAAGCCTCACTATATTCTAAACTCCTTAGTGCCCAATATAAGTGCCAAAAGATAAAACCAACTTCCGCACATTCAGTTATTCACTTATTAAACACTTGCTTTGTTCTTACTTTCTTTCGACTTAATCCCATCAGAATCTCTCTTCAGTCCCCCAGAGGGCTCTGTAGCTTTGCTCCTGTCCTGACTGGCATGCATGTCTTCAGAGACTCCACTTGGGAGTAGAAGTCAACATCAGCATCTCCCTGATGTCCTTCTACTGTGTATAATTTTATGAATACAAAGGATCTGGGGTGGGGGTGGGTCAGCCAGCCTGCAGGAGCTTTGTCCCAGTTCCATCCCCACTGTGTCAGCATTGATTGTCTTGTGAGTCTTAGAAGGAGATAGGCTGACCCCAGGACTGGGTAGATCATCTGTGAGAGAGGAAATGAGATGAGATATTTAACAAGACAGTGTTGGAAGATGTGCAGTCTAGATTCTTAGTCACTTAGACAGTTGATTACAAAAAGGAATGGGATTTTTGAGAAAATAAAAATGTTTTAAACATTCATTAATAATCAAAGAAATGCAAATAGAATTACTGATGAGATGCCATTATCACTTTCAAAATGGTAATAATTTAAAAAATAATAACTCAAAACCTTGGTACACATGCAGGGGGAAGAACATGCATTTGCACTGCGTCAAGACTTCAAAATCATCCCAGTGTTCTAGAGGATGGTTGACAGTGAGCACTGCATGCATGCAGTCTTAGTTCTAAGAATTTATTCTATGAATGTTATCAAAAGGTTTCTACATAAAGGTATCCATTACTTGAGGAAAATCATAATGAGTGCCATAGTCGTTTTAGCTGCCATAACACGATGCCACCCCCTGGCTGGTTTAAACAACGGACATTATTTCTCATAGTTCTAAAGGCTGAAAAGTCCAAGATCAGAGACCCAGCAAGCTAGGTTTCATTCTGAGACCTCTTCTCTTGCCACGTTGGTGGCAGCCATGTTGCTGTGTGATCATATGATCTCTTCCTTGTGCATTCAGAAAGAGAGAGCAAGCTCTCAGGTGTCTCTTCTTGTTAGAACACTAATCGCATCTTGGGGACTGTGCCTTCATGACCTCATCTAACCTTAATGACTTCCCAAAGGCCCCATATCCAAATGCCATCACATATATTTAAAAAATAATTACAAATGTACCTTCCAACACTTCGGACCTCAATGAAATATATTGGACACTGCATTAGTCCACCAGGGCTGCTGTGACAAAATGTCACACCCTCTGTGGCTTAAACAACAGACATTTATTTCTCACAGTTCTGGAGGCTAGGAAGTCCAAGATCAAGGTGCAGATGATTTGATTCCTGGTGAGGACTTTCTTCCTGGCTTGCAGATAGCCACCTTCTTTCTCCTTCACATGGCCTTTCCTCTGTGCGCACGCACACACACACACACACAGTTCTCCTTTAAGGATATGAATCGTATCAGATCTTATCAGATGCCCCATTCTTATGACCTCATTTAACCTTACTTACCTCCTAGAGACCCCATCTCTCAATACAACCACAACTGGAAGTTAACCCTTCCAACATACAAAGTTTGAGGAGATGCAAACATTCAGTCCAAAGCCTTCCGCCCCAACCCTCCAAAACCCTTCTCACATGCAAAATACATTCATTCCATCACAACATCCTCCTGCCCAAAATCTTAAGACATTTCAACAAAAAGTCCCAAGTCCAAAGTCTCATCGAAATATCTCTAAGTCAGATACGGATGAGGCTTGAGGTATGATTCATCCTGAAGGTGAATTCCTCTCCAGCTGTGAAGCTGTGAAAGCAGATAGCTGTGGTTCTTCCAAAATATGATAGATCAGGCAGAGGATAGACTTTCCCATTCTAGAAGGGAGAAGTAGGAAAGAAGGAAAGTGTTCAAACCACAGTCCAAAACTGAGCAAGGTAAATTCCATTAGGTCTTGAGGCTGGAGAGTAATCCTCTTTGGTCCTATCCTCTGCCTTTCAGGCTCCCCCAGCTCTCTGGGAAGGCTCTGCCCATGTGGTTATCATTGTAATAATCAGTGAACCCACATTGACATAATCACAGGGCTTATATTAAAGGTCACATTTACTGTTAATTAGCTTTAAAAAAAGGATTTTATTTATTTGAAAGAGACAGCACATGAGTGGGGGAGAGGAATAGAGGGAGAGGGAGAAGTAGATTCCTTGCTGAGCAGGGAGTCTGATGCAGGGCTCAATCTCAGGACCTTGAGGTCATGACCTGAGCCAAAGGCAGATACTTAACAGACTGAGTCACCCAGGTGCTCTTACATTCTATAGCTTTATAACACATATCACCATTATGGTATCGTACAGAATAATATCACTGCCCTAAATATTCCCTATGTGCCGCCTATTTATCCCTCCTTTTTACAAACCACAAATAACCACTGATCTCTATAGAGTCTCTAGTTTTGCCTTTCAGAACATCATATTGTTGGAATAGTACAATATGTAGCCTTTTCAGATAGACTTGTTTTCACCTAGTAATATACATTTCCATGTCCTCCTTGTCTTTTCATTGGTTGCTTCCAAGTTTTGGCAGTTATGAATAGAACTGCTATAAATATCTGCATGCAGGTTCTTGTATGGACGAACGTTTTGAATCTATCGGGGTAAATACCAAGGAGCTTGATTGCTGTGTTGTATGGTAAGAGTATGTTTAGCTTTGTAAGAAACCACTAGATTGTCTTCCAGAGTGGTTACACCATTTTGCATTCCTGCCAGCAATGAATGGGAGCTCCTGATGTGCAAAAGGGACACATTAATGGCAATTCTGTAAGAGTTAAGAATGTCATAGGCAGAAGCCAGGCTCTGGAGTCAAAAATCCTGAGTTCTAGTCATACCTCTACTCTAGGAGAAACAACTCTAGGAGGAGGGCGATTGCAGGCTGTCTTGGACACACAGTGGTGAGAAGTGAGACGTGCGTACAAATGCATGCACTGGGCCTGCCACACTCATGATAAACACTCAATAAACACTAATAATAACAATAATTATTACATATGCATTTGCATCTTGAACATTTGGGAGAAAAAAAGGCAATGACTGTAAACTGAATATTAAATATTCTGATTCCTATCTTACCTTTTTGGGTATTTTATAATTAAAAAAAAAAACAACATTATATTCTTTTTGGAGTAAGGAAAAAACTCCTTTATATTAAAAAAAACATCCTATAGTCCTGTACAGCAACTTAAAATAAACGATTCACATGTGTCCCAGCTAATTAATCCCAGGTCTCACTTGTTCTTGAGCTCCCTGATCGCACCTCTCAGATTTAGTTGCTGGCCGTTTCTCTTGCTCTTGATGCCTGTATGACATTTCTCCTTGGTAGTTGAGCAGGCACAACCAGCTCCAAAACAGAGTTCTTGAATTTTCACAGAGACCTATTGCCCCCGAAGTGCCCCACTTTCAGGGAGGGACTGAAGATCCCTGCCAGAGAGGAGGAGTTACTGTGTCCTCCTTTGGCACTGCTTTTGCTCTCACATGGCACACCCAACTTGTCATCAACTCCAGTTAGCTCAATCTTAACAACACCCCACTCAGCCTCTTATCACTGTCTTGACTTTGAACACCCTAGTCCAAGTCACCATCTTACATCACCTGGACCACTTCTACTGGTCTTCCTGCTTCTATCTCCTTCACACTGTAGTCACAGTATTTCTATAAAAGCCAGATCGTATTTTCTGTGCTCAAAGCCAACTACTGGGGGGAAACAAACCATAAAACCATATCACAATGGCTTCCCATCTGAAATGTGAATTTCCCAAATGACATGCAAAGTCCTTAAAGCCTTGCACAATCCTCTCCGCCTTCCATGCAACCAGCCCCTGACAGCCTCCCTCATGGTTCTCCAGCCTTGTGGTCCACTGTGTGTTGTCTGTACCACTGTGTTGGGAATGCATAAGTCTTCCTAGAAAGCCCTTACTCCAGCTGGCTTACTCCTTTGCTTTCTCTAGTGTCCACTCAGCTTTCATCTTTGCTGATCACCCTATCTAAAATAGTACATGTGAGCTTGCATGTGTATGTGCGTACACATACACACACACACACACACCCCAGACCCTTTGACCCCTATCTTTTTTCCCCCCTTGATAGCCTCTACCTTTCACATTTTTATTTGGGGATTGTACCAATTTTGTTCATTGTTGCATTCCATGCACCTAACAGTATCTGGTATATACTGTTGAAGTGAGGACACAGAAGAGGGCCTGCAGGAGGATTCAGGGCCAGGTTGATGGGGAGGAGACTCTTCTGATGTTCAATAGCAGTGGACACAATCTGAGACAGATCATTAGGGAAGCAGAGAGGGCAAGGGGGAGTGGGAAAAGAGAATATGGTGTGGTTTCCCCCAGATGTCCCAGGCAGAACATAATATGGGGGAAGGGATGAAAGAATATCCTGGTCCTATCTATTTGTGGTCAGTTGTACTTGCAGACAAACCAAATGGACTGGTCATCTCTTGACTTTGTGGCTTCTAGAACAGAAGATTTCTTCATCCTAATCCCTTGAAAGGATTTCTTCTATCCACCAGGCATATTATTAATATTGGATGTGTAAATTTTCCTCTGTTCTTCAAACTGGGATATACAAAGCGAATCCCTCCAATAACCATTGAAACTAATGAGCATTCTGGGAAGTTTCTGGGCCTCAGGAAGACTTTGTTGAACTTTGAGTCCAGATTGAAGAGATTTGGATTCCATTTTCAACTTTCGTAGTGACTCAGAGCTTGGTTCTTTGAACCAGTCACTCAATCTTTTAGCTCCAAACTTCTTGATTTGAAACACAAGAATGAGAAATGCCACATTCACCATGCAGGGCACCAAGGGGATTCCTCTTTACTCACTGTGCTCTGGATTTCTGGGAGGAGATTCCCTAGGGTGAGCTGAGTGCAGACCTTCAGAAGGAGAGTTAAGACATCTTCCTGTCTGGAGAGAATTACATGAAGTCCAAGCCAAGAGTGTAAGGTTAAGGCAAGGACATCATTTGGAGACCAAGGCCAAGAAAAATTGCCTAAGTATTGCTGTTGTCTTTTTCCTCCTTCCCTTCCCCTCACCGATATTTTTAAGCCAAGGAGGAAAAATCGAGTTAATATGAATAATGAGGAGAGTACTAAAAATGAAAATGTGCTTTCAAGTGGCAAATAAAGACTGAGGTTCATCAAGTGGTTATTGTAGATGGGAAGATGGACGGGCTGTGAGCTAGAAGCTTTTCTGGAATTATTTGGGAGTATGACCCCTTTTCCTGCCACATCCCAAACTGCTTGACCCCAAACTTGCCCTGGGACTCCTCAAAGGGTTTTTATTTAATGACGGATTTTATAACACCCACTTTGAAAATATTTTTCCAACATTCTTAGCTCTTTTGACTTTCAGATTCCTTACTTAGGGTGAAAGGCATTATTATTATCATTTTTCTGATGAAGAAACCACGTCTGAGAACTTAAATGTCCTTCTTGGACTCATACAGCCGACATGTGACAGAGTCAAGTGGAACCCTGGATCCTCCAACTCTAAGTCCCCTATTCCTTAACATGACCTGACTAACTAACCACTCAAAGAAAAGGTACTGAAACTCCTCAGTCTCTTTTATGCCTCCATTCACCTTGCTTTCTCTGCCAGATGGAAGATCTAGCCTCTCTGCAGTTTCCAATTACAAGCACAGTGCTTTACCCTTTCTCTTATGAGCCAGAGAGCTACTGGGCTACTCTGAGGGACCAGAATGAGACTACTAACATTGTTTTCTTCCTTCTTACTTACCCCTACCTAAGATCTGATGGAGAGAGCCTGGAAGTCTCTTCCTGGGACGCTTGTCATCCTTCACCTGAAGCCCAGTTTCTCTTAATGCTTTTAATCTTTCCTTTTCTTGGCATACAATTCTATATATGCTTTCTAAAGAGCTGATTCATCCCCACCAAACAGCATTCATCCTCTGTTCTGTAATTTAATTTCTGTTATTTGACATTCATACATACGTGTGATTGCTGCTACTAACAACATAGCTCAGGACTAGCAGATATGTCAGCCAAGTTTGAAAGTCAAATTGCATTACACAGCTTTTCCCTCCATGTCTCTCATTCAGTGATGAATATTTTATTGTATATCAAAGTAATATATAACAATGAAAGTGCCTTGTGTTTATATAGAGCCCTTTTACTTCACAAAGTACTCGTATATTTTCTCTGCTTCATTTATTTTCAGGGTTTTTGGCATGTTTCATAGGGGCACCTGCATGTAAATAATTTAAATGTTCTAATACAAGTAGGTATGTGGATTAGCATTTTTTAAACTTAATATTCCTTCACACAGGCTAAAGTTTTATCTCCTCTTTTCTCTGCTTTTTCCAGATTCATTGCTATCTCTGTTAATTTGAAATACATATAAAATGTTACAATGACCAAGGTAGGCAGGCTGTGATTTCAGAATAGGTGGCCTTGGGCAATGTTATCCCATACTGTCTTGTGAGCTATTCTTTTCCATATGCCACTTTACAGTCATGTCTCAGAAGAGACATAAAGACAGGCCTTCTGGAACCTAAAATTGGCAAAAGAAGGTAGTATTTTTAAGGTATGGTTAAGGCGCTGAGACATAACAGCAAAGTGATCTTTCTGTTAATTATGTCTGAAATCACTTAGTACCAATCCTGGATCATAGGCACACACTAAAGATTGGTTAAATACAAATCTGAAACACTTGACTGGTGTCACCTTTGGCCTAAAATTTCTCTCTTGTTATGTAATTCCTACCCAGTATTGAAAGCCTTTCTCCGCTTCTATCTTCACTTCCTTATCCTTCTCAGATTCCTTTGGTGCAATTTGTTTCTCTCTATGTAGTCATTTCATTCACAATCTTTGTTGATTGATAAGTATGGTTCTTTTTTTTTTTAAGATTTATTTATATATTTGACACAGAGAGAGAGATCACAAGTAGGCAGAGAGGCAGGCAGAGAGAGAGGGGGCAAACAGGCTCCCTGCTGAGCAGAGAGCCCGATGCAGGGCTCGATCCCAGGACTCTGAGATCATGACCTGAGCTGAAAGCAGAGGTTTAACCCACTGAGCCACCCAGGTGACCCGCTAAGTGTGGTTCTTAAGTCATTGTCAAAACAGGTAATACCTCCACTTTCATGAAGCTCATATCCTGGTCAGGAACTATTTGGTTATAATAAAATGAAACTAACTCAAACTGATGAAAGGGCCAAGTCATACCATTCAAGAATGTGAGCATGGTCAATATCCCTAAAGAGCTAAATCTGAAACTGGGAAGACATTAGAGATAAAGCTTTCCCCCTTTGCCCCTTTTGCTAGAACCTAATGGGATTTTGTGTCTTCTGTTGTTGTTGGCATTCACCAAAGCATCACTCTTCTCTCTGTAGACTGGCTTTGTCCACTCAAGTTAGACATAGTCAAGATGGTTGCCACAGCCTTACTTTATGTGACCATCCAGTTGAGTCTCTGAGTGCCTGGTTCTCATGATTGTCCCATTCACCCGGTGGGCTGACTCCATCCCTAGACCAAGGGTCTGATGCCACTCATGCAGCTTATGGATTGACAATTTCAAGTTGCCATTTGAGTTTTAAGCTTTGGGACTTCCTTCATAATAGGTTTTGTTCTTTTCAACTGTCTGACATATCCATCATATTAAACATTAGTTGAAGATGTGCCAGAAAATGTCCACAGAGACCTATAAAAAGGTGAAATAAACTTAATGTGTCAACTCTGTGATACTTATTTCATAACCATATTGGCTACTTTTGTTTTGTCCATGGAATTACACATCATTAAATAGCACCATTTGACTTGATATAATCTAATATATAAGAATGTGAGTGGGAAACTAAACCACTTTAGTAACTACAGAAAATTACTTATTAATTCTTATTATCTCCTGGATCAGGGAAATTATCTGAAAAGTTAACTTTCTTTTTTCTAAGATTATCAAGTGGCATGATGCTCTTTTTATCCACTAAAATATGAATAGCATTTAAGTTAATATACATTTTCAAGGTCATTTTAAAATTTCATAATTCTTTTAGAGAAAGTGTCTTAAGTTTCTGATGGTTTGACTAGAGAGTTATTATGGATATTTTTATAAAAGTGTGAATGTTAGAGACAGCTTAAAGATAACTACATGTGAATCAAAGAACCCACTTTTTTTTTTTTTCAGAGAGAATGCAGCACGTTGGTTTCCACACATAAAACCAAAATTATCTCTCTTCCAACAATAACGTGACAGAATGACTCACTTATATTGTAAAGAAATCCATAGATCCCAAGAAATTTCTACAAAAACGGGTCATCTGACTCTCCCTTTTTTATTTGCTTTTTCACACTCTGTCTCTGGATGCCCTGATTCTGTATCTTTGGATGTCTAATTTAGAGCTTCATAAGATGCTAGATGAGTGCCCTAACTCCTGTGAAGATGCTTTGACTCACCTTGCATGAGCCTGACCCAGATCTCAGTTCAGCTAGTATACCTTTCTGGGTTCTACTAACTATGGATTCTCCTAAATTAGAAAAGATTGTTAATGGGTATAATTTCATCATTTTTACTCTCTAATATCTGAATACATCCTTTGACTTCTGATCATACTGTTTGAAACGGCCAAAATGCAGTATCAACAACAAAAGTCAATTTTAGGTTGTTCAATTAAAATAGAAATGAAAATAGGACTTAGTACATACTAGGTGACCCATGATAATAAATGATCTTTTCCCTTAAGACAATTCAAACCTTGTTATCAGGCACTGTGACAATAAATTAGTAATATGCCACTTTCTGTGGTCATCATAATTCATTCTTAATTCTGGGAGAATGATATATTCATAGATTCCACAATATTTATTGAGAAGACTGTGGCAGTTTTAAGGATCCAACAGAGAACCAGATATACCCGTAAGAAGCTATAGGAATTAGAATAAGAATAGAAATAGGTACAGTTATAAGTATAAGTATAAGTATAGGTGTAGACATAAGTATGGTCCATTTCTGTTACTGGCTCCCACCAATGCTATCATTTCCTGATGTTATCCAGACTTCTGGAAATAATCCGCATTCATTTCAGGTCAAGATAAATGGAGTCAGAAACAGTTTTCAGCTGCTGAATATTAAAGAGGATGTTGAATTTCAAATTGTGTTTAAGTAGTAACTGGCTCTGCTGCAAGGTTTTATAAAGAGTATTGTCTTCATTGCCACTCTCAACCTGTTAACTCTTTTTAGACATTAAATAACATTGAATGAGATCAGTAGTTATGGAGCTAGGAATGAAAGGGTCCTATAGACCCATATATCTTTGGAAAATAGTAAGTGGCTATTTCTTATTAATGATTTAGAAGCTTGATGATTTGGAAGAAAATCTACAAATGAGTTTAAAAAATCAAGACCTACATCTCTAACCCATGAAACAAGTACATTAACCGTTATTTGATTTTAATGCAGTAGCCTGGGAAGATCAGAATGAGCATGAACTCATTATTCTAACACGATGGATTTATACCATTTATTACATAGATGGTAGGGAAGCACACTTTTTTGGTAACTGTCATGTTAGTTTTTACTGTGTTTATTTTTACAGCAACAATTAAAGTACTAGGAAAATAATATTCAACACCCTGTTGGGTTGTCTTTTTTTTTCCCCAGACTGACCATTAAGGAAAAGAAAGGCCGGCATGGTTCTATAATATTTGTTCCCAGGCATTGTCTAGACTGCATCTTATTCCAAGAGTCTTCCCTCAAATGTTTATGATGAACTTTAATGCAGGCAGCAAGCACTTTTTATTTTGAGCATCAAGGCCAGGAGTGGAGGGGTTACTCTCTGTGACACAGTGTTGTGTTTGGCTAGGATCTCTCAAAGTTCATCTTATGTTCTCACATACACTTTGTTTTTCTTTTACCATTTTCGCTTGGTCTTATCTTTCTCTTCAACAAGAGAAAGTGCTTCCTGCAGTGAAGTTGTTAAATTGATATAGATTACATTTTTCAGTTGAGTCTTTCTTCCTTCTGGGTCATGTTAAAAGAAAGAGAGGAGGAGGGAGAGGGAAAGGAGATGAGGTGTGATCTCTCTGCTCTCACAGATTCTCTTCCTTTTCAAATATGAAAAATTATTATTCTCTTGCACGGTGCCTGGAAGAATGGGTCTGAACAAATTTTAAACACACTGGAACGACTTGTTCCAACCAAATAATCAGTGTCTGTAATCCTGTCACCTTTGGTATATTCCTCTCCATTACACACAGTTGTCATGGATTGGGTGTATTACAGTTCAACGAGTAGAGAACAAAGTACAAACTTTAAGTACTTTTCTTTTACCAAGCAAAATCTATAAATTACCGCCTTTCAATGCCTAGCCAAATAATTTAATGGGACAAGTGATTTTTTTTTTTTTCCAAAATAGAAAAGAATGCTCATGCTTTGATAAAAACATTGGTAGCAGAAAAGACAGTCTTTCCCTGGTACTGGGGCTCAGATTACTCTAGAAGCTGGAGAAGAGGTGAGTCAAATCTGTTCCTATGAGCCTGAGAATCCCATGCTAACTGATGTCAGCCACTCATTCTGCCTCCTAGCTCCTTGCCCCTCATCGGGGCCCATGCTGTGGTCCCTGCCCCAGGAAGCAAAGTCCAGGCTCCAGGAGATTTCCCACAACCTTCAATTGCTTTATTCAATGGTTACAAACTTCCTGACTACCAAGGGCTCCTCTAACTACTTCTTCCCATGAGCCCCCAATATTGAGAGACTTCCTCTACCAAAGGAAGTCATGATACATATTCTCTACTAGCCAGGATCATGCACAACATCCAAGTTGAGCTTCTGAGTGCCATGAAAGAACCAGCATTGCCACATCCAATTTATAAAATTTAAGCCAAAACCAAGCACATCTATTAAGTTTTTAATTATTCTGCACAACTTGCTTGAGCATAAATGTGACATTTCTATTACCTGCACGTCTCCACCATTGCATTCATGAACTCTTCAGAGAAAACTTCGATCTGGGCATGTTTTCTTTTCTGGTTTTGGATAGTGAATCATCTGTGTTTTGAAATCTGGTAAGACCTGGTTTTAAATTTTGCTAACTTAGATAAGTTATTTTACTTCTCAGAGTAAGAACTGAAGAGAAAATAAATGAAGTATCTAAAACTGTGTCTGCTAAATGAAACAAGATGGGATTGGGAGGGAGACAAACCATAAGTGACTCGTAATCTCACAAAACAAACTGAGGGTTGCTGGGGGGAGGGGGGTTGAGGTTATGGACATTGGGGAGGGTATGTGCTTTGGTGAGTGCTGTGAAGTGTGTAAACCTGCTGATTCACAGACCTGTACCCCTTGGGATAAAAATATATTATATGTTTATAAAAAAATAAAAATTTAATAAATAAATAAATAAATAAAACAGTGTCTGCTACATAATGAGCAATTAGTGAATGTAACATTTTTCATATGATCTACTTATCATTCATTAACTACCACCAACATTTCCTCCACATTTCCTAGAGTATATTCCAACAATTTTTATTTTTTACTGAATTACCAAATTAATAATTAAATACTTCATTGTAAACATCGTGAGGGCAGAAACTGAGTCTTCATTTTTGGATTCTCCACAGTGACAGTGTTGTCTAATCATAAAGAAAGCAATCAGTAAATGCTCAGTGATAGAAAAATACTAAATTTGAAGTGTAATGTATAGTAATAAGTAATTTATTATTTGATAATAATTATAATATACACAGCTATATATGTATAAATGCACAATTAAATACTAAAGTAAACCACTAAGCAAAACCTCCATGAATAGGAGATTCTGACCTTACGAATCAGAGGAGTAGTTCTGATTTTAAGTGTATGAAATCATCAATTATGTGAGCTGTGATAGTCTGATTACCTGTAATGAGAGCCAAAGAGATAAAAATGAGTTTCATTATATGCCAGATAAATTCTAGGTGCTAGAGACAGAAAGTATAAGAAGGATGTTTCCTGTCCTTAATGAGCTTACAGGTGAATGGTAAGAAAGAGTCAGATAATTACAACAGAGAAAGAGAAATGCAATGATGGAGATGTGCCCAGGACACCACAGGTGCATGGAGCAGAGGGTGGGGAAGGGCATGGTTTCTGGGAGGGATTGTCCCTAGGCACAGTGAAAGGAGTCAGAGTGGAAGGGTCAGTAGGTCAGGGAAGTTTGAAGGTAGGTGAGCGTTAGGAGGGATAGGGAGGTTGGGGAGTGTGGAAGGGGAGTGTTGGGTAGTAGACAACAGGGTAAAGACATCTCAGGATAAAATTACTCAACAAAATTGTGTGGAGACATCATAGAGCCTTATGTTGTTGAAGACTTGGCCCCTCTGGATCTTATTAATGAGATTAACTTTATTCCATAGATAATTAGTGCCCTCTCCAACTTTAAAACAAAGAGTGTCATGGTCAGACTGCAGACTGCATTTTGAATGAATGGTTGTGTGAGAAATGGATTTGAGGAAGCCAGGACTGGATCTGAGCAACCATTGAGGGACCATGTTGGCAATTATAGTTGACCCTTGAATAACGTGGTGGTTAGGGGCAAAGACCCTCCATATAGTTGAAATCCACATATAATTTTGACTCCCCGGGGCACCTGGGTGGCTCAGTGGGTTAAAGCCTCTGCCTTCGGCTCAGGTCATGATCCCAAAGTCCTAGGATCAAGCCCTGCATTGGGCTCTCTGCTCAGCAGGGAGCCTGCTTCCCCCTCTCTCTCTACCTGCCTCTTTGCCTACTTGTGTTCTCTGTTTGTGAAATAAATAAATAAAATCTTTAAAAAAACATAATTTTGACTCCCCAAAACCTTTTTTTAAAAGATTTATTTAGGGACACATGGGTGAATCAGTCATTAAGCATCTGCCTTTGGCTCAGGTCATGATCTCAGGGTCCTGGAATCAAGCCCCACATTGGGCTCTCTGCTCAGTGGGAATCCTGCTTCTCCCTCTGCCTCTGCTGTACCCCTTCTTGTGCTCCCTCTCTCGCTGTGTCTCTCTCTGTCAAATAAATAAATAAATAAATAAATATTTTTAAAAAATAAAATAAAATAAAAGACGGATTTATTCATTTTAGAGAGAGAGAGCTTAAGTGTATGCATGAGTTGGGGAGGGGAAGAAGGAGGGAATCCTCAAGCAGACTCCCCTGATGAGCACAGAGCCCAATGTAGAGCTCAATCCCATAACCCATGAGATCACAACCCGAATCAAAACCAAGAGTTGGTTACCCAACCAACCAGTACTCAAACAACCAGTACTTGTGGGAGCCACCCACAAGTATTAACTCCCCAAAAACTTAACTACTAATCGCTTACTGTTGACTGTTAAACAGTCAATGAACACTTATTTTATATTATATGTATTATATACTGTATTCTTTTTTTTTTTTTAAGATTTTATTTATTTATCGGGGGGGGGGGAGAGCAAGCACAGGCAGACAGAATGGCAGGCAGAGGCAGAGGGAGAAGCAGGCTCCCTGCCAAGCAAGGAGCCTGATGTGGGACTCGATCCCCATACGCTGGGATCATGACCTGAGCCGAAGGCAGCTGCTTAACCAACTGAGCCACCCAGGTGTCCCTATATACTATATTCTTAAAGTAAGTTAGAGAAAAGAAATTATTGAAATTATAAGGAAGAGAAAACACATATAAGGTACTGTATTGTATTTGTGGGAAAAAAAATCCACATATAAGAAGACCAGCACAGTTCAAACCTGTGTTGTTCAAGGGTCAACTGTCATCTGAAAAATTGGAAACCAGGGCCATGCGGGTTGGGATAAAGGGCAGAAATTTGGGAAATACTTAGGAAACAGTATTGGCAGAAATTGGTAAGCAGTGAGATGTTGGAATTTAGCTGAGAGAGATGTTTAGGAAAATTTTTAGATTTTAACTTGCATGGCTAGTAGCAAGATGATTTTAGCCACTGGAGGAATGGATGCTGGCCATATTTGAACCTAAGTCTCAGAGAAGAGATTTAGACCAGAGAGATGGGGTCACCTGTACCAGGAAGGTTGGGGATTTCACTTCTGAGATACCCCTGTGGTGTAAACAATGACCAGTTGACATGGTTATATAACATAAGTAGGACATTGACCCAATGAAGGTAGGATCGGGCCTATATATAACCGCTTTGAATTTCCTGGGGCTTTCTTTGAGAATTAGAAGAAGAAGTCAACCCACAATTTTTAAAATAGAGAATGGCATCAAAAGAGTCCATTCAATAAATGTATATCCACAGTTTAATATCTGAAAATCAGATATTTTCTAAAGAGAGAGAGAATAGGGATTAAAAAAGGAAAGAAAGAGGGGAGTAGAAGGAAAAGAGGAGAGCAGAGGCAGAGAGGCCAGAGATCTCACGGAAGAAGAAAGAATTCCTATTCATGAGAATCTGAAGATGATCCCAGCCTCTCGTCTGCAGAATAGACGAAAAATCCTACAGCGGTCCCTTTCTGTTGTTCTTCAAGTGGGAAAACTTAAACTTGTATGCAAATACGTACAGAATCAGCATTAAATGTACACATCAAATACACATGGGTTTCCATTTAAAGCTCTTAAGGGTGTGTTCAAGTAGGTGACACCTTATTAATATTGAATTGATACATTGGTGAGTCACTTCCAAATGAAGTACTCAGAAGAAGGAAACTATTAACATTATTGTGTTGCCTTTGAGTTTCTTTGAGTTTTAAAATGTTTCTCAGGTCATATTTCTCTTCCTTATACCCAATCTTTGTTCTCTCCTCTAAGGTATCCTTTCCATGGGCCACTAGGTTTCATTCCGCCACTAGTGGGCACCTAGCAGAAACCCTACAAGCTAAGGAGGGGTCATTGTAACAGTTCAGGCCCCAGGCTCTGAACAGGAGTAGACAAGTCTGGTTCAAATCCCAACACTGGGTCCTGAGCTGATGACCCCGTGCAAGTCACCTTAACAGCTTTGTGTCAGTGGTGTCAAAACCAAAGCCAGGACAATGTCTCATGTACCTCTCAGAGCTGTGGTAAGCAAAACGAGAAAGATGTGGGTTAAACACTTAGCCTAATGTCTGGCAATGAGTAAACACTCCATATTGAGCAATAGTTATACTATTAAATTAATGATCATTTATACCTTACTATTACTTGAACTCCTATGGGGAATGGGCCTCCAGAGTATATGCCACTTCTTTGCTGTCCCCTATGAACCCCAAACTCCAAGGCTCAGTGACTGAGCAAACTCTTGAGGTAAATGTGCAGTCCCCAGGGAATGGGGCAAGCCATGGTAAAAACGGACTGGTTTAGAATTGCCCAAACTGAAGACCATCACCTTCTCTTGGCCAGACAGCAAACTGAATGTCTTCATCACAATGAGACTGAAATGTCATGATGCAGAAGAAAGACAGTCATAATGCTCTAGGTGTTTTCTGCACTGCTTGCAGCTCTTGCCAGGGACCTTAAGGCCTCCAGGCCTTTCCAGTGCTAGTGTGGTCCCCTGAGCTGTGAATTAGTGAAGTCTGCCCAAGGTAATGAAGCTATTAGAGAAGAGGCAAGGTGGGTTTGTTCTCACGTTTTCTGATTCTAACACCATCCCCCCTGCTGGCCCAGAGCTCCTCAGACACACCTGGGCTGTGAGGCAGTACAGTGGCCCTGAGTAGGAGAGCACTCCCCCTTGATGTGCCTGAGAATGAAACATGTACAGAGTTGAAGGTGGGAATTTATTTCTTCCAAGGCTTTTCAATGGTGTAAATCACTAAGCCTATTCCCCTAGGTGGCTGAGGGGATTAAGTGTCTGCCTTCAGCTCAGGTCATGATCCCAGCATCCTGGCATCAAGTCCCACATCAGTCTCCCTGCTCAGTGGGAAGTCTGCTTCTCTCTCTCCCCTCTGTTCCTCCCCCTCCTTGTGTGTGTCTGTCTCTCTCAAGTAAATAAATGAAGTCTTAAAAAAATCATTAGGCCTATTGATCCACCTATCTGGTCATTTGTATGTCACGTTTTAGTGTAGAATCTGAAGGCTTAGACTAGTTAATAGTTCTGAATTCTAACACACTATATTATTTAGAAATGAGAAATTCTTATTAAACTTAATTTAACCTCATTCTTGTCAGAGCTTTTTCAAACAACATCTCTGTGAGGCCTATAAACAATCTCAAAGGACACCCACACACACACCCTCAACAAATGTATGAAATATCCTGTTGCCCTTCCCCTCTTCATGTGTCATTCTTAGCACTCACTGCTATCTGGGATTCTCTAGATTTACTTCTTTATCTTGTTGGCTATTTCTCCCTCTACGGTGTAAGCCACAGACATCGGTATACAGTGAATACTTGCCAAAAAGTGGGTAAAGCATTCCTACCATTTTCCTTACACCTGTTTACTCTTTGGCCTGACTATTCCACAGAACCAAAATTCTCCAGCTGATCTGGTACTCTTCCCCTCTTACAGTTGTCTTTTAAAAGCTCTTCATGGAGTTTCATTTCTATTCCACCACCAATTATGACCTCAATTAAACTGGCCAATAAATAATACAGGTCAGTTTTGCTTTAGAAATGTTGAATTTTTATCTCCAAAAGGTTTGGAAAAGTACGTTAAGTATTTCTCTCATTATACCTAGGGAGCTGAGACTTCAGGAAAACCAGACTATTTTGAAGGGGGAAAAGGAAAGGGAAGGAAAGATAAAGAGGAAAGGGTTGTGGACCAGGCATCAGAGTACTTGGGTCCTCATACTGATAATTACTGGACATGTGACTTTGGGAAACCTTCATAGTACTTCTTTGGAATTAAGTTTCCTTCTTTTGGAAATAAATGGGTCAGCACAGATGACCTGAACGTTCTCTAAAGGTCTAACTTTCTAGGTTTTACCCCATACAGACCTAACCAGGTCTGACATTCTCAAGATAACTCAAAATGTGTTTTTGAATGTCAGGGACACTTTTCAGGTTTACTTCTTTCTGTGATGGTAAAAAGATTGTCTTCCTGTACAAGTGTAAGTATTGATCCAACAAGGCTTAACTTAAAGATTTTCTGTTTTGAGTTCCTTTGCACCTAAGCCAACCCTTCATTTTCTGAGGAGTAATAGAAACAAAACTGTCAAGCTTTTCAAAATTGATGGAAGTTGGCCTTTGGCAACCTTTCAGATTCTTTCTCTAGGCTCATGCAAAACATGCAAAATAAAGACTCAAGCTTTCTTTGAAAATAAAATTGGTTTGAAACTAGGGGATTTGGAAACAAGCAGCTGAGCAGATTTCCTTCTGTAAATACTACACTGACTCTCCATGGGGGATGGGAAATGCAAGGAATTTAAAAATAGGTTTTGGTTATTAATAGGCAAAAGTTTCACTCGTGGAATATGAGACATTGCTGGTAATATTAACTTCTCTCCATTGCAGAAGAGAAGACTTAATTTAGGGGGAAAAAAAGATATATTTGTATAAAGTATCTCCATTTATTTATTTATCTATTTAAGATTTAATTTATTTATTTGACAGAAAGAGCACAAGCAGGAGGAACAGGAGAGGGAGGGGCAGAAGTAGACTCTCACTGAGCAGAGAGCCAGATCCAGGGCTGGATCCCAGGACCCCAGGATCATAACCAAAGCTGAAGTCCTGACTGAGCCACCCAGGTGTGCCTAAAGTATCTCCTTTTAGATGGTAATCAATCTTTATCCATCTCTTGGAAGATAGTTGTTATTAAAATGAGAGATCATGAGAGCACTAGTTGGGGAAATTTGAAAAGCAAGGTCAAAACCAACATTCCCCAAGTATCTTCTGAAAACGGCCTCAGATAAATTTTAAAATGAGTTTGATTTCGCATAGTCTTAATGGAGAACATACGTGTAAATATTTTATGAATATTAATAAACATGCAGGTTGTTGATAAATTATTTTATTAATGAAGCATGGTAAATAGAATGCCACTGACATTGATTAGTCATCTTCTCTGAACAAATCCTTCATATAAGTTGCCAGGATTAATCCACGCTACAAATAGGTAAAGGAGATATTATTTTCCTATTGAACTAATGGGAAAGATTAGGTAACTTGCCTATGACCAAATAGTTAATAAGTGGTAGTTATAGATAAAGTTTGTGGTTCCCCTCCACCCTCACCAAATTATTATGTTGAAGCCCTAACCCCCAAGTGTGATGGTATTAGGAGGTGGGGCCCTTGGGAGGTGATTAAGTTCAGAGAGTACAGCCCCCACAATGGGACTAGTGTCCTAATAAGAAGAGGAAGAGAGGGGCCACCTGGGTGGCTCAGTTGGATAAGTGGCTGCCTTTGGCTCAGGTCATGATTCCAGGTTGTGGGATTGAACCCTGTATCAGACTCCCTGCTCAGCAGAGAGCCTGCTTTTCTCTCTCCCTCTGCCTGCTTCTCTGCTTACATGTACTCTTTATCTCTCTGTCAAATAAATAAATAGAATCTTTAAATTTAAATAAAAAAGAGGAAGAGAGATCAGAGCTTAGTCTCTCCATGAGCACACCCAGCAAGAAGGCGGCTATTTGCAAACCAGGAAGAAAATACTACCAATAACCAAATCTGCCAACACCTTGGTCTTGAATTCTTCAGCCTCCAGAATGGTGAGAAAGAAATGCCTATTGTTTAAGCCCCCAATCTGTGGTATGGGATCCAGCAACCTGAACTAAGACATTGGTAGGGTTGGCATTGTAGCCCAAGTCCTTTAGATTTCAGAGTCCACACCAACAAGGACATGGAATCAGGAAGCTGTCATGGGCAAAGGGGCCCTGATTGGATAGATGGATGTCCCTAAGGACTGACTTTGGATAGCTACAGCTCAAGCAGCTAGCACCTGATGGTCGTGAACTCTTTTTTCACCAAAGTAGAATCTCCAAAAGTGGGAGACGCCTTCCTAGGTTTCCCTCTTTCCCACACCTGCCAGGGCAGAATCAGGCTCTGTGCCCTGTAGCATCTCCCTTTTTACCTTACTTCAAAGCTGTCTCTTCTGACCAGCCTGACCTTCCTGCGTTAGTCCTGAGGCTTCTCTCCCCACTAGTCTTCCTGTTTTCAGTCCATCTTAACCCTGGAGACATCTCTTTAAAACTAAACACGATTGATGTTACTTTCCTGCTTTAAATCCTTCAGTGGTACGAGGTCCAGTGGGGCAGTGTCACTGTCCCACCATAAAAACAGGTGGGGGGTGTGATAGTATCAGTGTGGGAAATATTGCCAATCACAAGGTGACACTGGGCTGTGCCCTGCTCCCCATGCTTTATGCCTCCCTTTCATGACAGAGGCCATTCTTCTCGGTCCCTTCCCTTCTTAATCCTCCTTCCCTCAATCCCTCCCTCAATCCCTCAGTCCCGCCCCTGGATTCTAAGATCTCTTCCATCCTTAGGATCAGCCACATGCAGTAAGCAGGTATGTTTTCTAGGTAAAAAGACAGAAATCGATACAAAAATAGATCATTAAGGTTTTGAAACTGAAATTGTATGCAAATGCAAATAATGCATATTTAAAATAATCACTGGTAATGCTATTTATATAACACACAAAGATGGCAAAGCAGTTTACAGATATCCTCTTTCTAATCTTCACCATCTTCCATTAAATTGTGTGATAAATGCTGTTTCAAATCATGAATTTCTTTCTTTTACCTTCCACACAGTCACTAGTTAATTTGTTGAGTGACTTAATATAGACAGCTATGTACTTCACATAGATACCACATGCAAGAATCTAAGCCTTTTCTATGACAGATCAAAATTCTGCGCTCAGCTGTAGCAAATGCCTAAATAAGTGAGACCACCAAGCCACACTCAAGTGCAGAAATGCGCCAAAGTCCTATTAGGGCCACTTGTCATTTTCTTTCTTTTTTTTTTTTTAAAGATTTTATTTATTTATTTGACAAAGAGAGATCACAAGTAGGCAGAGAGGCAGGCAGAGAGAGAGAGAGGAGGAAGCAGACTCCCTGCTGAGCAGAGAGCCCGATGCGGGACTCCATCCTAGGACCCAGAGATCATGACCTGAGCCGAAGGCAGCGACTTAACCCACTGAGCCACCCAGGCGCCCCACTTGTCATTTTCTTGATTGAAATTTGGAAAGTAGTAATAATCAGTGTGTTGAAGGCAAGAGCAAGCTTCATACATGAGTTGTTTTGTAAAATCATGCTACTTTTTGCTGTCCATAACGGGCACTGTGGCTGAGCCACAGTACTTCTAGATTTCATGTTATCTGCCTCCTGACCTTGCTTGCTATTTTTTGTCACCCTCTCCCTTGCTTATCTCAATTCTATTACCCGGCCTCCTTCTGTTTCAAGAATATACTAGGTGTGATCTGGCCCCAGGATCTTTGCACTTCTATTCTGTTGGCTGCTTTGCCTTTATCTGTCTCTGGCAGACTTTATGCTTGTTTATTGTTTTTTTTTTTTCTTTTCATAATACAGTCTCCATGGAAGCAGGGACTTTGTCTACTGTTTTACTGTTGTGTCCCATAGTGCCTGGAGCTGTGCCAAAATGTAGAGGCCTTCCATAAATATTTAAGGAATCAATAATGTAGGTAAACAGCCCCTGACTAACCTCTGTGGTGTAATTAGAACCATCAGTACATTTATTTACACAAGTTCTTAGCTGCTTGTATTTAAGGCAAATTGTTAAAGTCAAGGGTTCAGCCATAATTAGTACCTTAGTTATGAAACTATGTTGGGATTTCCATAATATTTATAATTCTAACTAGAAACCATATAAAGGGAGGATAGTCTCATGGTCTACAAGTTGTCATCCAGGCAGAAACTTGTATATTACTAGTGTACAAATTGAAGTAATCACATGAAAGTGAACATTATATATCATCATGCCTGTGTAAGATTGTTTCTATCTCTACAGAATAGAGTCAGAATATATGGATACATATCCACATATAAAACATTCATAGTTTGTATCTGCTTTTGGAGATACAGTTTGAGACCTGGTGATACACAGGGAGAGTCTCAGCCTTTGCCGCAGGAAGTCCCTTAGTCAGCTACCAGATGGTTCCATCTGCTTCCCAGAATTCCACAGGCTGTCTGTATTGTCTTAAATTATGGTTTTGAAGCATTCCTTTTGACCACTATGTTGGTGCTCACCATAGGACATTTGTTCTTCTATTGTATTGACAGCCAGTTTCTATCTTTGGTCCATCAAGCAGCAGGTATTACAGCAAGCAGGGCTTCACTACTGACAGATAAATTATATTCCAGACCAGAATCTGGTGGTCCTCTCAGTTCTGTGGGGAAAAAAGACATACACACACACACACACACACACACACACACACACACACACACACATGGAGAGAGAGAGAAAGAGAATATTCTGAATGTAGAGATCCATCATCATAGAGCCCACTGGCAGATTGTTATCTCTGATGAGTAATTTCCCAACATGTCAGGCAGTAAGGACTAAGAAGTCTGTGTCACATGAGATCTACAATTGCTTTAAAACATATGTTAGATGTGTGCCTACTTCAGGGCCAAACCCAGTTTTGCCTCTATGCTGTTTGGAGGCAGCTATAAGTTATGCTCCCACACAGCACCAAGACTGGTCTCAAAGTGTGCCCATCCCAACAAGACCTTCCAAAGAACAGAGCTGGGTTTGAAGAATGGAGGGAGTTACCCCGAGAAGGAAAGAGGGAAAATAAATTCAAAGAGTAGAAAAACAATTTCAAAGAGTAGAAAAACCATATTCAAGCTTTGAGTAAGAAATGGAAAATTACAACTCTAATGGTCTGGTCTGATGAGGCAACCCTGGGAGCAGTTATGAGGCCGAGTTGTCAGGAGTGAAGGCAGAAGAGAGGGACAAGGGCAAGCCCAGCATTTCAGTGGCCTGCACTCCTAAGCTACTTCTCTACACACCACAGTGTCACGTATACCTGGACAGACCTGCCTTAAAGGTCACAGTGAGGGTGGTCACAGATCTCATTCGCAAATAGAACAATAGAGCAGAAAGGATGCCTGTAACACTAATGACAGGACCCCCAGAAAGAAGGAGTGTTCATCTCTTTGAAAAGAATATAGAAATTCAATATACCCTTGAAAAAGTTGAAAACCAAAAAAAAAAGTTGAAAACCAGAGTCAGTTTCAACCAGTATCAAATATAGGGAGAAGGGGAAAAGGAATTTGCTCAAACACAGAGTCAGAAGTAAAGGTTTGTGACTGTGGGTGGTGTGGCCGTATATTGCTATTAAAGGATCAGGGAACTGAGATTCTCTGTCACAGTTATCACCAGAACAAACATGTATCTATCTATCTGTTCTTCTCTCACCAGATCAACCCCAACCTCTATCTCTTCCCCAGGCCAGTTGATCCCCTTAAAGAGACATGACTTTTTGTTTTGTTTTGGTTTTGGTTTTTTGTTGTTGTTTTTTTGTTGTTGTTGTTTCTCTGAGTTTCTTTTATTCAAACCAGGTAGATGGCACAGATTAAGAAGTTGATACCATGACTAAAGAGCATCAACATCACATGCCTGTGGAATGAATTTTATGTTCTGTGTGAGGTCGTGCTCCAGCAAGAGGAGTTAGGAGACTTGCCTGCACAAACAGTGATTGTCAAAATGCATTTGCTACATCCTCTCCCATCATGTGGGGAATATATCAAAGAGGAGGTGATATTTAATAACTGCCAGAACAAGAAGATGGACTTGGAAGGGGATGGAGATGGAAGCATTGTGCATGTTTTAGTATAACCAGAGCATGAAGAGGGGAAGATAAGAAGTGATTACAGGAGGGCAAGGAGGAGAGGCTAAAGATCAGTGGGGTGAGATGTGAGGCTCTGGCAAAACTCAAAGTGTAACAGATTATTTGAACTAAAGACTAAAAGTATGTGGGTTACTATATAGCAGACGCTCAGTGTCTATCAGTTATGACACAAAAATGAAATTTGAGCACACAAGGAGACTAAATGCTAGAATAATATTTATGTGACACTGTACAGGTTACAAATAATCTCTGCATATCATGTCCACTTTCTTTTCCCAACAACCCAGTAGAAGTATCCTCACCTTACAGTTGAAGAAATGGGACCCAGAAAAACTTAAGTTACTGTCTCTAGGACACAGAACCTGTATTAGTGAAGATCATGGGGGCACCTGGGTGTGAGCTCAGTTGGTTGAATGCTGGAATCTTAATTTTGGCTCAGGTCATGATCTTGGGACCCTGTGTGGGGCTCCCACTCAGCGGGGAGTCTGTGTGTCTCCACCCCTCCCCCTGCTCACACACTCTCTCTCCCTAAAATAAATTTTTAAAAAATAAAATTAAATTATTTTTAGGGTCATGTATACTAACTGTTGAAATAAATGGCTCCCAAAGTGAAGTGCTTTAATAAACAGAAGCATATTCCTTATGACAGATGATGATAGATGATAGATAGATAGATAGATAAAATGATAGATGATAGATAGATAGATAGATAGATAGATGATAGAATTAGCCTCAGCATAACTAAGAGATTTTGAGCATCAAATTGTAACTTGTTAACAAGGGTTGTGATAATTTGGTGGACTTATGGATTTTATTATTTTTTCTCACTTTTTCCTATCTTTGGAATATTATTTTTATGACTATTTTCATTATTTTTATGACTATTTATAATTTACAAAAGGTGACCCGTTCATCACTTTCTGAACTTGGGATGACAGACCCATGTAAGAGTCTTTTCTACCTTTTGCTTCTCATTGCATTGTCTCTTCTACTAGAATATATATGTCCCACAGGAAGAGAGTGCTCTCATGAAACATTTGTTGACCCATTGAATAATTTGTCGTTGTGTATAAACTGAGACAACCTTGTTTCTCTATTAAATGATATCAATTTAGAAAAAAAATCCCCGCTGAGAAATAGAAGAGGAAGCAAGGCCATGAATGGAAATGAGATTGAGAGATTAACTAGAGAAAGAAAACAGTGCAGCTTGGCTCTGCCCTATATTGGATGTTCATTACGACAACTAATGGATGATATATAATTATGAAAAGACATTGTCGAAACAGTACACAAGGCTATTGATTTTGCCATCATGAGTACATTATTCTCTTACCTTTGTGAGATTAAAATGAATGGAGGAGTAAGAAGATTTTGCATAAATTAGAGTCATTCATTTTCATTTTGGGAAAGAAAAAGTATGTCATATTTTCAGCATTTGAATTGAGATCTAGCATATGAGAACTTTATAAAGTAATTCTCTAAAAAGAATGTATTTCTATCATAACAGTAAATAAGTATAATGATAACCATAGTAGTCTCAAGATAAAATGTTGATGAGATTTCACACCGTAAGGGGAAAGTGGTTTGCAAGTGATGTTGATACTTTTAATTGTGTTCTCATAGATCCTTTAATGTGTGGTATGTCAAATTACTGTATTCATAATCAGGGTTTTTTATTATTATTCAACAGCTATTTACTACATATTTATGAAAAATAAGGCTCTGCCCTAAGAGGTACAGAAAATAAAAATTTTAGTATATGGTTCTTGACTTCAAAAAAGGAGATGATCTAATTTGGAAGGCAATACTCACACTCAATAATAATAATAATAATAACAACAACAATAATGCCAACAGTTGGTTGAGCTCTTCCTATGTGCCTAGCACTATGCGAAGTGTTTTTACTGGCATTGAATCACAAATCTTGAGTCCCCACAACAACCCTGTAAGTGTGCCATGTTTCTATTTCCATTTTATAGATGGAGAAAGGGAGGATCAGAGAGTTCATCCAGCTCTGCCAGAGAATAAGTTGTTCTACATAAATACATTTCTAGATAAATGAAAAAAATTCAGGATCTCTAGATTTGCTTAACCCAAATTGATAGAATTATGTGTGAAACAAGAGTAAATTATCTCTGAATGAAGACTAGGTGAATTTGCTCCAAAGTCATAAACTTTTGAAATAAATGTTGTATATACTGGCAGCTCTGGGACTTCCAGTCATTAGTTTGTTTTTTGGTCTCACCTCCCGTTCTTTTTTTTTTTTTTTTAAATTTTTTATTTTTTATAAACATATATTTTTATCCCCAGGGGTACAGGTCTGTGAATCGCCAGGTTTACACACTTCACAGCACTCACCGAAGCACATACCCTCCCCAATGTCCATAACCCCACTCCCCTTCTCCCAACCCCCCTCCCCCCAGCAACCCTCAGTTTGTTTTGTGAGATTAAGAGTCACTTATGTTTTGTCTCCCTCCCGATCCCATCTTGTTTCATTGATTCTTCTCCTACCCACTTAAGCCCCCATGTTGCATCACCACTTCCTCATATCAGGGAGATCATATGATAGTTGTCTTTCTCTGCTTGACTTACTTCGCTAAGCATGATACGCTCTAGTTCCATCCATGTTGTCACAAATGGCAAGATTTCATTTCTTTTGATGGCTGCATAGTATTCCATTGTGTATATATACTACATCTTCTTTATCCATTCATCTGTTGATGGACATCTAGGTTCTTTCCATAGTTTGACTATTGTAGACATTACTGCTATAAACATTGAGGTTCACGTGCCCCTTTGGATCACTACGTTTGTATCTTTAGGGTAAATACCCAGTAGTGTGATTGCTGGGTCATAGGGTAGTTCTATTTTCAACATTTTGAGGAACCTCCATGCTGTTTTCCAGAGTGGTTGCACCAGCTTGCATTCCCACCAATAGTGTAGGATTTCTCCGCATCCTTGCCAGCATCTGTCATTTCCTGACTTGTTGATTTTAGCCATTCTGACTGGTGTGAGGTGATATCTCATTGTGGTTTTGATTTGTATTTCTCACCTCCCGTTCTAAGCTGTGAAATGAACGGTGAGTTTGTAGCATGAATGAGATACCATTACATGTGTTGTAAGAAGAAAACATCAGCAATATTTTACTTACTGTGATGTATAACCACCAGATCCTTAGCCCAGGTTATAAATTGTTTAATCTGGAATCATCAGTATGGCTTTGAAATCCTTTGGTTTTAGCTTCCATGTCAAAAATGTACTTCAGTATTCATGTGATATTACCAGAGTGGGGGAAGGTGTGTATTCAATCGCCCCAGAATGCTGCATGTATTAGTGGACAAAGAATGAGGACAGGAGGGATTGGAATGACAGCTGTCATCCAAAGGGTACATTATGGGTAATAGCAGGCCTCAGAGCCAGGTACAGGGAAGCTGGCCCTCCTCATAAAGGCAGTAGCCAGTCAGAGGACTATTAGCCTTCAAGAATCCCATCTTTAGCTGCCCTAAAGCATGGATGAGTCCACAAAAGCCCGAAGGAATCCTGAAACACGAAAGCTTTATCCATAGTGGACTTCCGCATGTTTTCATTCTGATAGTAGAGTTCAAGGACCCTATGCAGATTGGTAAATGAGGAAGCCTAGAGACCCCTGTTATAGAAATGTCAGTGAGTAAGTTCTGGACAAATAAGTCATAAAGTGGTTCACTGTGGTAAGCTGATGATAATACAACTGCTCAGCATTTTCAGAAGTGGCATTTGAGAGTCACGGCATGGCTGTCATTATCTTTACTTTTATTTATAACAATTGGCCAAATATGAATTTCTCATTCTCACTATGTCACCAACACCTTGCTTTAACTCAGTATAAGTGCAAATAAGCTACATTTAGGCATATTCTATAGAAGATGGACCCTTTCTTGTAGCAGTGAATTCCCTGCACTCTGCTTATTCCTCTAGAAGGATGGGGCCATATGCCTGGGAGGCTATGGGAAGTTGGTGCATCAGATAAGCATTAGATGAAGCTACTTCTTAAGTCAACCTGCCTGCTAGGCAGTTCCCTACTCTGTGCCTGGCCATGCTGTGCCTCAACATCCATTTATGTCTTCTGTATCCCCACTTCCCCTTTCTGCCTCTGCTGAGACTTTGACCACTTGGCAACTCTCTAGTCATCCTTCAAGTGACAGCTCATAGGTTTATTCAGAATAAACCCTTACTTAGCACAGGTTATGAACTGTTTATTTATAGATCACAGCAAGTGAAGGATTGCAATTGTTTTCTTCTTGCAACATATGTAACAGTATTTCATTCATGCTACAAAGTAATTATTCAATTCACAACTTAGAGCCAGAGGAGAGAGAAAAAAATGAAACAAAAGAAAACAAACAAGAACCCAATGACTAGAAGTCCCAGAGCTGCCAGTACATACAACATTTATTTCAAAAGTGTTTGACTTTGTTTGGAGCAAGTTCATCTGGTCTTCATTTAGAGATAATTTACTCTTTGTTTCAAAGTTCTACTTTGCCTGCTCAAGAATGGAAAGCTTACATTTTGGTGGACCCGTCCTCCAGACAACCATTTTTTGCTTTTTAATGCCATGACTGTCTTGTCTGTCACTGGGCTTCAAAATGCCACAGTACCTTTGACCGCTAAGTCTTCTTTCTCATACCCTGCCACCTAGAAAATCATTAGGTCCCATATTCTTGAGAGAACAAAATCTCTCAAAGTTAATCATTAATTCATATAAAGCTAAGAGAAGGAGGGAATTGGAAAGCAGTATGACAGTAGCAACTCTTGCTAAAAACATTTTGACCCATCCAAGGAAATAAAATCATGGAAGTCAAGGCTAATAGACATATTTTTGATGGCTGGTTTTTGTTTTAAGGACTCAAAAAGAGTAACAGTAAATAGAGAGGTGGAGAAGAAGAATATAGAAATAAATGAAGGCCAACAGATGAGAGAAGCAAAGACTATTTCGAGCTTGCTGTAACAATAAGGTCAGCCATACAGGCATTTTGGCAAAAACCTAAAGCTAGAGAGAGAAGTGGGAACTGTATTGTGCCGAAAAGAGACTTTCCAGGGTTGTATGCACTGATTGGAGGCTGCTGGTGTATGGGAAAGCTACAACTGGTCTAGCTATTCAGTGATTGGTAGGAAAGCATCTGTGGCTTTCTCTGGTTGGTCCTAAATTGGAAACAGGGACAAAAATCAGGGCAGCTGTCAGATATTAATCAAGTCCTAGCCATTTGAGACTGAATGTTACAGAAGGTACTGTTTAGCTTTCTGGATTGTCACTAGAGATGGCAATCTGGCCTCCTGGGAGACTGAGAGCATGCTGGCATCCTGGGGGGCGCTTGTCATCAATCAAGGGTTGGCTTCTGAGGCAGGTTGCTGCAGGTTGTGAGTTGAAGTTCTGTATTTATATGTGTTACCTGTATGTTGTTTATGTGTATGTGTCATTTCCCAAGACAGAGATGTGACCCGAGTTTGCTGTTTTGTGTGTAAGCATGGATGTGGCAGGGAATAGGAGAGAAAGTCGGTTACAGAGGTGTTTGGGGGGTGATACACCCTAAGAGAAGCAACTAACAGAACAAGCAATAAGAAATTATGTAATTTGAGGTACTTGAGTGGCTCACTTGATTAAGTGTCTGCATTAGGTTCAGGTCATGATCCCAGGATCCTGAGATTGAGCCCTGCATCAAGGCTCCCTGTTTAGGGGGATGTCTGCTTCCCTCTGTCCCTCCCTCTGCCGCTGCTTCTCCATTTGTGTTCTCTCTCTCTCTATCAGATAAAATAAATAAAAATCTTAAAAAAAAAAAAGAAATGATGTGATTCTCTATAATATAAGCAAAGCACGAACGTGGTGAGGTCGGGGGGCATCTCCACACAAGAATATGTCAAGTCCTTCCATTACTGGGGCAAGTAGAGAATGGATGCCTTTTGCTCTTAAAATAAAGATTCACAGTAAGTGAGTAACTCAAGAGTAACAAGCAAGCAAATAATGAATAAACTTTAGAACATGTGAGCGTGAGCGGTGTCTTTCAGAGGATGCCAGGTAAAGCCACCGTGTCATGGGAGAGCCGGATGAAAGCAGGAGCAAAAGGGAAGACAGTCCACAGAATTTATGCTATGAGCCACAGAGCTCATAGCAATGCTCAGTTTTAGATGGAAGCCTTCTTCCTAGATTACAGCTTTGGAACATTTTTGACAGGGTCTCAGCACTTCATTCCAGATTTCTGTTAATTGTCCATCTGTCAGCCTCAGTTCTGCCTCCAGGATCTCTCACCAAATCTGTCTTCTGCGCCTGCATGATCCGGTGTCATGCTGCCTCTCCCTTAGCTTCTGTCTCCACTACCCCCGAAGTCAGGCTAGCTCAGCAATCACAACAAGAGCTATGTTATGCTTAAACGTTCTCATTCTCTTAAAATTTCCTGCAGATGACACCTCTATGTTTAGCTACAATGATGGTGAGTGGTTACTCTCTTCTGCCCTTTAAAGAATTCCAGGAATTACATGCAGAATACATTTTAATTAGTTGTAGAATGACTTACTTTTCTCTATTAATTAATCACATCTGGAGATAGCCAAACTATAAGACATACTCCTCTGATAAATAATACCACTGCCCACTTTGGAGCAGTTAACTGAACTGGTTTAAGCAAAAATGCCTAAAATCACTTCCCCTGGCTCTAGTACCAAGGTGATGTAATCACATTCAATAGGGAAAAGACCTATAATAGATCTTAGCTGAATTTTTCCCACAAGCATAATAAGAATAGAATAGAATGAAAGCAGTATAACAACAGGAAAAGAAGAGTGTATGTGTGTGTGTGTGTGTGTGTGTGTGTGTGTGTTGACATGCCTTCACTAATTGTGTCTTTGTTAGCAAATTTGTTTTGAGACAGTATCATCTAGAGAAGCTCAAAGGAGAGGCTACATGCCACAGTTTCTAATTCTGAATTCCTGCCCCTGAGGATGAGGAATCCAGGAATAAAGCTTGTTTGCCCGGAGTCATTTCTTTCCCTATGTTCATGCATAAGAACTGCAGACTGAAATGAGGGCATTGAACAAGTTCAGGTTCATATAAATTAGATGCAGATGCCGTGGATGATCATGGGAGTCATGAATCCAGAAATGTGAAAAACAGAAAAATGTCAGTGTGACTATCACAAATAAGAGGGCTAGTGCTGTGTTAGCTTGCTAAGGCTGCATCACAAAATACCACAGACTGGTGACTTAAACAACAGGAATTTAGGTTGTAATGGTTCTAGAGGCCATGGCCTAAGATCAATGGATCTGTACTGTTGGTTTTTTCTAAGCTTTCTCCTTGACTTGCAGATGGTTGTTTGTGTCCTGTGTCCTTACATGGTCTTCCCTCTGTGAATGTCTGTGTCCTAATTTCCTCTTCTTATAAAGACACCAGGCATATTGGAGTAGGGCCCATCCAAATGAACTCATTTTACCTTAATTACCTCTATAAAGTCCTGTCTCTAAATACAGTCACATTCGGAGGTGCTGGGGGTTTAGGACTTCAACATAAGAATTTGTGGGACACATTTTTGCCTATAACAAGTTCCTCTTGAAGTAAAAGTAGGCTCCTTCATTGTGTGCTCAAGGTAAAAATAGGACTCCTGTATTGAAACTAATCTGGAATTACATCTTGTTTCCTAGGGAAATATGAGAATATTGGAATTCTTAAAATCTTATTTTAAATTTAGTAAGTTTATGTATTTTGCAGAAAATCTTTCTTATGAAATCTCTGTACAAAGTATTTGAAAGACAAATATGATGTTTCGGTTTTAAGGAAAATCATTTTAATTTGGAAAGCAAAAGGATTCATCATTTCATATTTCTATTTTAAAGCATGTGATTTTAAAATATAACATCACATGGCTATCTTATATGCTGTTATTTTGGAAGACAGTGTGAATAGATTTTGTAGTGATAAACGTAAAGAATAATTCAGTTTAAATATCTGAAAAAAGGAATATGATAATGAAACTTGATTTTTAATTATGTTAGGAAGGTAAATTTAAATCACATGGATATGTTTGACTCTTCTAAGATATTGTATAATAAATATATTCATTTGGGGCTGAATAACACAAGTAGCATTTTGGTTTTGGGTGTAACCAAGCTAGAGAATGTCTGGGAAGGGCCTCTCTTTCTCCCTCTAAAATAAATAAATAAAATCTTGTAAAAAATGCCTTTTCGTATTTCTAATATACATATATCAGGAGCCTCTGCAATTCTCCAAGCTTCTGTAAGAATTCAACAGAATATTGCTTGTACTCTTCATTAATTTCTTCTTGAGCATTTGCTCAGCTCAGAAAATTTCATGTGCTCATCAATTTATTGAGTTCACTCCGAGTTTATCTAGTTTAAATTAATTAGTCTAAATGACCCTAGTGTAGAGGGTTGGTCCTCGGTAAAATTGTGAAGTGCTAATCCCTTTGCCAAAATCCCCTAAAAATACCTCATCCTCACTGGAGGACCATCTAACCATCCCACCTGGTGTAGCATTTCTAAGATGTTCTCTTCCTCCATATTCTACTTCATCTCATTAGAAAGTTGAAGGTTGTTCATACTAACATTTAGACGGCTCATTGACATATTAATTCTTCCACACCTCCCTTAACCGTGTTGCTAATGGTAGGATTTTTAAGGCCTCTGACAAATCAGTAAGAAAAATTTCCTCCACTAGAAAGTCCAAAATCACTCTATTCTGTGCACGCCTAGTAACTGAATTACACTTCACACAACAGTTAAAATGCCGATATTTTCCCAGATCTTTTAGATGGTAATTAACAGAATACTCTTAATGCTTAGTTTCTTTGAAGACATTGGTTTGGTGCTTTTTACCTGAGGAAATTAAACTTCTGAGCAATAAAATTTACTCCTTCTCAAACAGCATATTTGGGACAAAATTATTCCCATGGTCTGACAAATGCACCAGAAGGTTGCTTTTACCTTTCTAATTCCTTTGTTTGAGTAGTCATAATGTAGAGAACAAATATAAAAATAGTAATAACCAGTAAATAACTTCATATAGAAACAATAATCACTCCTCATCGTCTACCTTTTTCCACTAGCATTTTGAACACCCATAAACCATAATGCAATTCTTTACATCAATTTGTAGATGGGGATGTAAAGATCCAATCTAAAGTAATTTCTACTTCCTATTCATTCATTCCTTAGAACCCCACAATTTCTGAGAGTCCTGCTATGAAATAGCCAACCATTTTTTTCTGTTTTCTAAATAAGGGATTACATATAAAAATTTTTTATACTACTTCAGTAAATATTGGACACATTAATTGCTGTTTTTGAAATGTCAAGACAGAAACAAATCTTTGATGGTTATTACATTTTGCAATAATTTTTTTAACAAGGAAATTTTATGTTTGCAAGTTCCAGAGAAACATCCACATCTAGTATCTCAACTAGAAAAGGAAAGAACAAAATAAATCCAGTCAGACAATAGAAAAAAATAAATTCTATTTTAGGCAAAGCTATGTAAACTGCAGTATTACCATGGAACATTTGTTTTTTGTAACTATTTATGGAGGATTTAAACTGAAGGCCTAGGCTTCATCTGCTGCCTCTGAATTGCTGATCCTGACAAGGCTGAAAGAGCCAATTAAAAGCCAGGTTGGATTATTGAGCAAGACTTGATAGAATGACTGCCTCCCAGGATTTATGTCCAGATCCTGCCCTTGAGAACACTCATTCAGTTCCCATGGAGGTCAATATAAGCTGTGGACATGTCATATTCCAAATGAGTTTTGTTCAATTGCATGCATCTCTCAGATATCATCATTTGTTTCCTCTACATCATTTAAAAGTCCATTTTGCTAAGGTTCTACAAATGGAATAGAACAGTATATCTAGTGATATGCTATTTGATAACTATTCTGTGAGTATACATACATAACCTAACCAACACGTACCTCCTGAAACATTTCCAGGGGCCATGGAGCAAGAATACAGATGGAGGCCCATGTATCATGTCTAAATATTTCTAAGTCATAAATTAATCTTACAAACTGTTGAATGAAATATGTTCTACTGTGTTCATTCTCCTACCTTGGTAAATATACCTTCAAAATATCAAAATTTAAAATGTGCAAATATTACTTCTATTGTTTATTTGTGACTGAAAGTCATCAAAATATCACTGATGACTGAGCGTATTTATTAATACACAAGTCGAAGTACTAGGCTATGGACCAACAGCATTTCCTAAGTAATAAAATAAAGCATATGTAACTCACAGAATATTACATGTTTATTCCAAAAATACTATTTTTCTTGACTTTTTTCTAAAACAATCAAGAAATTTGATGACTATAAGCCATATTAGCACACAATTCTTGTTCTAAAGAAAATGATCAAATTAACAACTTTTCTTGAGTTATTGTAATTTTTATATATATTTTTCATTCATTTCAGTTTATAGAAACTTCATTCTAATAAGCAAGCACTTATTATATCTGGGAATGTCAATGAAACTTTAAAGCAATACTTATTTATATTCAGAAATCATGTTCATAATCAAATGTTATAATGGGTCATGTATGCCACCATTATTTTTAGAATATTGCAAATTATTTTAATTTAACATATAAATTACCTTCAGAAAGTTTGATTTTCATCCCCTCTGGAAATAATTGCTGAATCCATATAGTTAGGGAGAGAAAAACTGGCCTGGCACTTCTCTCTACAGCTACACCTATTTACATACAAATTTAATTGTATGATGACTTGTTTAATATTTCCAAATATTCTTCAGCTTTTATGGGCAATTCTTGAGATACTATACTACTTCATGAGTATCTCAGGAACCACAAATTAGAACATGAAAAGGCAAAAGACAGGGAGACAGAAAGAAAGAGAAGAAGGCAAGAAGGGAGGAAAGGAAAAAAGAGGGGAGAGAGGGAGATAAAAAGGGAGAAAGCAAGGAAGGAAAGAAGAGAAGGAGGGAGAGAGAGGGAAGGAAGGAAGGAGAGGAAAAAAGAAATGGACTTTCAGTAGTTAGTGGGCAATAATTCTCTATTATCCAAGAGCCTATTGTGTCCATGCCCTCTAAGATAAAGGACTAGACGATTAATTCATTTTTCTTTTCTCTTACCCAAGGAATTCCACTGCATCAATCCTTTCCATACACCTAATAACATCAACTCTGGAAGCAATATAACACAATACTTGAAGGCATTCATCTGTGGTCTCGTTTTGTCTAGAGAACACAGGCAAGCCATGTAGGAAAGTATTTCGCTGAAGTGTGAAAATGATAACCACGAATGTATGTGTGAAATGCAGGACTTACACACACTCTTCTTTCCCACTTCTAAAATGTTCTAAGGTACTGATTCTCCACCATTGATCTCTGCCATGGGATGTCTGTAAATTTTCAAAGGATGCTCATGTGACAACATTTTCAGTGGCTCTGCTCTCAGTTTGGCAGAAATCACCTGAGTTGTTTGAATTGTGATGTGCCCTTTTGCTCACTTTTTAAGTGGGCCAGCTGTGTTGAGGGAAACTTGTTATCCTATCTCCTATATTTTGATATATTGTAAGTGATAAGGGCAACAAATTCTATAGTTTAGTAGACAGGATATTATTTCAAACCAACTGTCATATTTCACTGGCTTGAAAGCCGTCACTGTCTGAAAAGAACCTTTATTTTCTGGTTGGGCCACCTCTTCAAATGCTAGAAGAGCAAGTCAGGGTGGTGTGCTGGGGACTGCTCTTCCTCTCAACCTCATCACCCAGTGGGACCAAGTCTTCATCATGAAGTCATGCTTGATCCCTCCAGAATGGTGCCAATTGCCTGAGACACTGTTCCCTAAGATACTTATCCTTTGGAGGCCTACAGAGAAATAACTAGATGTGGATGGAAAGTATTTATAATTTTTTTGCAGAATAAAGCCATGCATTTGCTATTCTCTCAGATATGAACTAGTAGTAATGAAAGCATAAGTAGAAAAATTTTCTTAATTGGTCTTGGAGGAGAGATGCATCACATTTCTAAAGGTAACAATATCATTAATGATCATCAAGTCATTTTCCTTTGGTTTTGCCATGTATTTTTGTGTTTCAGTCACATGAAATCTACCTGATTAGAGGATTGCTCATTTTTGAAATAAAAATAAAGTCATTTTATAAGGTCTGTGTGAGGAGAGTATAGAAAAGCATTCCAGTGTCCCTGACCCAGTGATATATTTCAAGCCTAAGAATTACCCAGAGTGTTTTTATGTTTGTTAAACTCATGTTCCTCTTTCCATCTGGCACAAAACAGAGTTTTCTGTGTATGTAGGGGTGTCACCACACACATAGAACTGAGAGTATTGTTGGGATTTAGTAAATGTGCAAATAGGCAAATCCACGAGGTAAGCTTCTGTTGACTCAGGGTGTCCTGTTTCTTTTTCTTTTTAAGATATTATTTATTTATTATTATTTGGGGCAGAGGGAGAGAAAGAGAAAGCAGACTCCATGCTGAGTGGGGAGCCTAATATCGGGCTTGCTTTCAGGAGTCTGAGATCATGACCTGAGCAGAAATCAAGAGTCAGATACTTAACTGAATGAGTCATCCAGGTGCCCCAGAGTGTTCTGTTTCTTAAACACAAACATTTGGCTCTGAACTTCTTGCCATAATCAGCTTGTCGATAACCACATTACTACAAGAGAAGAAAGTAGTTTTCTTCCTGTAGCTCTCTAATCATGCATGCTATCTGTCCCCTCGTTTTCTCATGACGTTGGAAAAAAGACCATGTAAATGAAAGGGACAGCTTAAGCTTATACTTTGCTTGATTATTCTATTTTTTTAGTGAGCATATGTATAAGTATTAACTCTTTACTTCAGCATGATCATTCATAATAATTTTTAAAGGAGTTACAGCTACTTTGAATTAGTAAGATATTTGGGATTTTTAGAAAATATTTGATTTTAGATATAAAAGTAAAAATTAGGCCACCTGGATGGCTCAGTGGTTAAGCGTCTGCCTTTGGCTCAGGTCATGATCCCAGGGTCCTGGGATCGAGTTCTACGTTGGGCTCCCTGCTCAGAGAGGGGTCTGTTTCTCCTTTTAACACTTTCCCCTCCCCTCCACTTTCAAATAAATAAATAAATTATTAAATAAAATACTCAGAGGTCATTGAGTGATAATGTGAGTCATCAATGGTTTTAATACAATTAATAGAATTTTGGAATTCTATTAATTCATGATGACATTGGTCTATTATTTATAGGAGTAAATAATAACCATTGTATATATATGAAAATATTATAATTACATATGGATTTCAAGACAAAAAATCCATCCATTTTCTGTTAAACATCAAAATAAAATCTCCTAAGTAACAGTTCTAGATTGGTCTAAGAGGATTTTATTCAGAGTTTGAACTAAGGATTGTGTTAAAATGTGCTATATGAAGAATTGCTTGTTCTATCTCCTTCTGCTCTGTATCTGGGAGAAAAGACCAGTTTTTCGTGGTGCTTCAGGTTTCTAATGATAATCGATACCAGTGGAAAAACAAAATCCTCATTTCTCTCTAGGATAATTATAGAACATTTTGGGGTTTGAGTTTTTCTCTCTTTAAGAGTTGGGCAATGACTTTCTTAAGAGATTTCAATATTAATTATTCTTTTGGGGGAAAAAAAAGGATGAGTTTCGTGATGATATTGGTCTGCCCTCAACAATCATCCTCTGATCGCGGCTGAGTGTATCAATAGGTGCACTTACCATTCAGTGAAGTTGATTATTTTATTCTACAAAAGTATTAGTTGCTCAGAGATGCGGATGCCATGTATCTTCTCACAAAGGAACGGAGGAAAGGGGAGAGGAGGGATTCTTGAGGTTGAGGATGGGAAGTGGGAAATCTCTAAATTTAAAACTTGGATGAGAAAAATATTTATTTCAGAAGAAAATTTAGGAACTGTACATGCCACTCACACTGAATTGTCAGCCAATATCAAGTTTTACTAACCTGTAAGAAAATAGAAAAATGTACACGTCAGGAGGAAGACTTATTATGACTCATTCTTGATTTGAGGGGGAGTGAGGGATTGATGATGATAAGGGAGTTTTTTTTTTTTTAATCACTTTTCTTTTTATATTTTTTTGGGCTTTGTCATGCTCCATCCAAAAAAATCCCCAAGTGAACTTCTTAGTATGCTTTTCTTCAAGAAAAGTCTCTTTCAGAACTGTATATCTAAACATCAAGCATAACTATCAGACTACATAGTGACAAGCAGGTCAGAATCTGCTCTTTCTTGGCTAAACCTGTGTTATTCCCAAATAGTTGGTTGAGTAACTTTGAAACTCACTAAAAAACCTTCTGTGGCTGCAAGCTTCTGCCCAGGGCATGGGCAGCACAAGCTACATCCCTGTGTCAACTCTGAGAAGCTACATCCCTGTGTCAACTTTGAGCAGTGATGGGGTACTCATGGGGTTGTTCTGTTGGGATGGTGTTAGAGAGAGATCTATATTCTATACTGATTCAGTTTAAGAGTTATGCCATGGTTCTCTCTTAGAGGAGTGTATCATCTTGGTTCCTTTAACTATAACAATCATTTGTTGCACTAGTGTTACATCCCAGGTATGGGGCTAAGTGCTTTATTTTAATGACAATGGGTGATTTGGAGAAGTAGCTATGGAGAAGTGGGCCTAACAGTAGAAGACCTGCTTCTGAATAACAGCTCTGCCACCAACTGCTCCATGGCCTGAAGCAATTCCAAACTTCCCTGAGAATCAGGATCCCATCTGTCAACTTATACATCCACACTTCCTTCAAGGGCTGCGATGTAGATGACAAATCTCTTCATACATATGAAAGTGCTGTATAAACTGTAAAGTGCTATCCAAATGTCAGCTGTGACTTTGATTCAAGTTAATTCAGTAAATGAACGTTGGAATGGAAGTTACCATCCTATCTTTGGCTATTTGTGTGGAGAAGAATGCCAATGAACTTTTCCTCAAGTTGAAAAAGCATTCCAGAAGCTTCTTTTTATAAATAAGTTCCAATAAAATGATAGCTAACAAAATATTTATTTTTACACATCCAAATGTACATGTTTTTCTGTATTAATAATGAAGAGAATTGTAGTTTCACAAGGGACTTTCTCTGAAGCCCGTTTGTACCTCCCACCCATTCCCCTCAGGTCTGATATGAGGCCAGCTTGTTTCACAGCTGAAGAGAGAGAGGACATAATGGGGATTTTACCCTTTGGTAATATTTTAAACTAGATGGCCAATGGTAGTTCTATAAAGCCATCACTTGACCTACCAACCCTGCCACAATTTCTCAGTGAAGGCTAGATCACAGTAAAAACAATATGATTAACCCATAGGTACAAAGTATATGCCTTCTCCTCTCCTTTTTCTTACTGATGCCTAGAGATCTATTTATCATTTAAAAAAAATAATAGACGTACAGAGGCTTGAACTATGAGGTGATAGCCAAGATAGTTTATAGGTTTCTATTCTTATTTATTATGTGAGAAAAGTCAGGAAATATATCAAAAAACGTACCAAATTATGTAATTTGAAGCCTTATTAGTATTTGTAAATATGATTTTATTGAATTTGAATGATTCACCTGTTTATTTTTTTAAACAACAAATACATATTTTAAAAAATAATTCCACAAGTCAGAGATTCAAGAGCTTTGCAGTTATGGCTCAGAATGTCTCAGGAAGTTGCTGAGATAATGTCATACAGGGCTGTATCACCTGAAGGCTTGACAGGGGCTGGAGGATCCATTTTCAAGACAGCTGAACTCATACGGCTGTGGAAAGAAGCTTTTTCAAAAGATGGGTCTTTCAGTAAGGCTGCTTGAGTGTCCTCATGGCATAGCAGCTGGCTTCACCTAGTGTGAGTGTCTGAGGGAGAGCACGAAGAAGGAAACCATAAGACCTTTTATGTTCTAGGCTTGTGAGTCACACATCAGCACTTCTATCACTTTCCATTCATTTGAAGCATGTCACTAAGTCCAACCCACACTGAAGGAAGAGCTTATTAGTCTTTACCTTCTCAGAAGAGGATTGTTAAGGGTGTGTGGTAATATATTTAAACTACTGCAACAGCCTTAACTCTTTTTTTTTTTTTCCACTTACAGTCCACACCCAATCCATCTGGGAGTCCTATTGGCTGTCTTTGTAAAAAATCCAGAATTCAACCTTCTGCTACTAACTCAAATGCTACTCTTGTCTAAGTCACTGTAACTTCTTGCTTTGCCCTCCCTGCTCCCCGAGCATTCAAGCTATTTTCAATGTAGCAGTCAAGATGGATCCTGTTAAAGTTGATCCAGTCAAGACAATCCATCTCCCATGGAGTTAGAAGCACAGGCCCTCCTGAGCTCCTATCTCAAGATGAAAATCGCAGAATGAATTATTTTAGTTCCAAGAATGGAAATGACACAGAAAAAGAGAGAAGTCACAACACACCACAGTGGGATTGTCTGGAAAAGTCAAAAGATGGAGAGACTGGAGGAGGGCTGCAAAAGGGGACATGGGATTTGCAAAAATGGGAAGAAACAGAAGACACCCAGAGGAAGCATTCCATCTTCAGAGCCACTAGTAGACATTAGGCAGCATTTATCCTTTCATATTCCTCCAAGTGTACAGAACAGACATCTGTCAAAAGCATTGTGCTAAATGGCAGCCTCTTTGCTTTGGGAACACTGGCTAGGAAGCCCTGTGTTCTGGCTTCGCAAGGACATGGGATTGTGAGGATTGTGCTTTGAATGGTGTGCCCACAGAGGCAGGAATGAATGTCCTTGAAGAAGGGAGACCTCCAACTGCAGGGCTACACAGGTCCCTGGGTATGAGGCCAATAGCCAGTGTCATCTAGGAAACAGATCTGCTCACCTCTCTAGCAATAAGCCCTCAGCTGAAAGTTGATGACATCTGGGATGTTATGATCTTTTCCTCTTTTCATGGATCACAGAATCTTTGAGTTTATTCCTTCAGTAAAGGTACATGATAGGGGACTTCCTCAGATGTGGTTATTACCCACCTCCCATCAAGCAGGAGACCCCTTCTTCAAAACAGCAAGACTCAAAAATATTTAGATTCAAATATTGAAGAATCTATATTACAGGGAAAGATACGTGAAATGACCTGACAGATTTTTGCTCAGAACCAAATTAATGCCCTCCAGAAAATTTGCCATTTAAACTACAGTTTAGTCAATAAAGGTATTTAGTCTAGGGGGTTATTCACTTGCAAAAATACAGCACAGATTTGGGATACTTCTTGACTTACATTGTTTTTCATTTTTAGCATCCCTGTTTTTCTCTCCATGTTTTATAGATTCTTAGTAAGGTAAATTAGTTCTAGTACATTGCATGTCTGTCCTAAGTGAAACAGGGCAGACAGATCTGGCTGGTTAGAGATTCTCTTCTTTTGGTTTTCTGTAGACCATTGAAGTACAGAAGAGAAAGCTACACTTGTAAACTGTAGTATCAAAACAAGGTATTTCAAATGTTTATTGAAAAAATCTCTAATAACTCAGGAAGTGCTTTAAGTTAATATATGTATACACTCAGACACACACACACATGTGTGTGTGTGAGTGTATATACATACAAGAACAAATCACCAAACATTTCAGCCAATTTATATTTTCAAAATATCAAAATGTACGGGTGCTTGGGTGGCTCAGTCAAGTGTCTGCCTTCAGCTCAGGTCATGATCCCAGGTCCTGCGATCCAGCCCTGCATCGGGCTCCCTGCTATTTCTCCCTCTCCCTCTCCCTCTGCCTGCTGCTCTCCCTGGTTTTGCTCGCTCTCTCTGCCAAATAAATAAATAAAATATTTTTTAAAAAATCAAAATGTAAATAGGCACATTAACTGTGCCAAAGGTTTGAATACACTCCATATACTAAGCAATCAGATACTGGTCACTGGAGATTTCAAAAGGGCAGTCTTGTGTTGGGCTGTTAAGCTCAAGGCCATATTTAGAAAATCAGTTTAGATCCAAGTATATTTGCATATTAAAGACTTTAGGTGCACCTACTAAGTCTGTAGTGCTGATGAGAATAGGAATTAGGAATCAACAAATATATTTCTCAATATCCAAGATGCTTCAACTTCTAAGAAGCTTTAGTATTTCAGTCAAGGAACCCAAAGCAGAAGAAAGTCTTTTACCTAATGGGGTGGATGGAGGATCTTGGAAACGGATGCTGAAATGTGCTGTGGGCTCATCAGGCCCTGTTCTACTAACAGAATCAAATACAGTGGGCTCACAAAAAGGCTTTCTTTGCAGACTCAAAGTTGCTCACTCTTTTGAGGAGAGCGGCAACCAACCCACCTCCTTTCCTACCCCTGTTCTCCCTAAGGGTCTTACACAGAATTCGATTCCAGGGGCGGAGAGGAGGGTAAAATTGAAAAGGGGCTTTCTTTGTGGGAATTAGAAGCCCTATTGAAGCATATGGCTGCAAAAACTTGCTAAGCTAAAATGTTCAAAAACACTTTCTCTGAGCATTGTTAACTCAAATTAGTAGGAAGAAGAGTCACTGACTTACTGTTAGAACCTGAGCAAATTTTCCTTGCACAAGGCATATTCGCCCTTCCATTTTCCTCTCAAGTATCTAAGATTATGAGGAATTCTATCAGTATTAGGGATGGTGTGTCCCCACTGGGGGGACATTCAGGATCTAGTCACACACAAAGATTGCAACTGAGTTTTCAAGGACTCAGGGAAAGAGCCCTGTTATTTGTGAAGGGTATAATACCTTGTGACTTAATTTCAGGCTTTGCCGTTTTGTGGTAGTTAAAAATTAATAGCTAAAGGTGTTGCCAAGAAAATTAAGGGATGTAAAATTAATTTAATTCACTTAAGAATCTTAGGCTTAAAAACTTCAAAATCCTAGCTTCTACAATAGATCCTGAAGGCACTTTCTGGCATGAAACTAGACTTCACAATTCACTTGTAAAAGTAATTTCAGTCTCATCTTCCTAGTGCACCAAATAATAATGAATTTTATATTCAGGGAATATTGAAACTCAGGACAAAGCAATTTTTTAAAAATCAAATTCTCATTGTTTCCTCCAACTGCTTTTTTTCCTATTGTATTTTTCATTCATTTTTTTAAATTTATTTTTTATTTATTTTTAGCATATCAGTATTCATTATTTTTGCACCACACCCAGTGCTCCATGCAATCTGTGCCCTCTATAATACCCACCACCTGGTACCCCAACCTCCCACCCACCCACCAATTCAAACCCCTCAGATTGTTTTTTAGAGTCCAGTCTCTCATGGTTCACCTCCCCTTCCAATTTCCCCCAACTCCCTTCTCCTCTCTAACTCCCCATGTCCTCCATGCTATTTATTATGCTACACAAATAAGTGAAACCACATGATAATTGACTCTCTCTGCTTGACTTATTTCATTCATTTTTTTTAATTTTGAGAAAATGGTGGATCGACATGCAGTTGTAAGAAATAAAACAGAAAAAAAAAAGAAATAAAGCAAAAAGGTAGATCCTCATACTCTTTACCTAGTTCTCCCCAGTGGAACACCTTGCAAAATCTGAGTACAATATTGCAGCTGGGGTATTAACATTGATACAGTCAAGAATGTTTCCACTGACAAGGACCCTCATGTTGTCCATGTATAGCCACACTCACTTCTTTCCATTCTCATCCCCTAATTTCAACCTGGGAACCCCAAATCTGTTCTCTCTTTAAGAGTGTGATATAAATGGAATTTTGGTGATTAGTTTTTGGTCATGAAGCATAGTTATGTGGAGATGCATCCAAGCTACTCTGTGTTGCAATAGTTTGTTATTTTTCATTGATGAGTAGTATTATATGCCAGGGATATACCTCACAGTTTGTTTACCATTGTAATCATGGTAAATTGTGTTGTGTCTCTTTTTTTCTCTTTGTCAGGCTGAATAGCATTTTGCCAACTTTATCAATCTTTAAAAGAAAAAACTTTGTCTTAACAATTTTCCCCATTGTTTCTGTTTTCAATTTCATTGATTTTTTTTCTCTAATCTTCATTTTTTTCCTTCCTTCTGCTTGCTTTGGTCATTTTTCTCTTGTTTTTATAGGTTCTTGAGATGGGACATAAGTTATTGATATGAAACTCTTTTTCCTTCCTCATGTGAGGGTTTTTTAGTGCTATAAATTTCCTTCTTGGTGCTGCTTTAACTGTGCCCCCACATATTTTGAAATATTGTAGTCCACTTTTAATCAATTATGGGTACATATATATATGTAATATATAACAAATAATGACTATCAAAAGTATTTTATTTTATTTTATTTTTAAAAATTTGAGTATAGGTGACATGCAAGGTTACATTAGTTTCAGTTGTATAACATAGTGATTTGAAAAGTCTAAATGTTACGCTATATTCACCACAGATGTAGCTACTATCTGTCACTATATATTGCGTGTAGTGTATGCACTATACACTATTACAATACCTCTGACTATATTCCCTATGCTGAACTTTAAATCCTGTGACTTATTCATTTCATAACTGGAAGTCAGTACCTTCCTCTCCCCTTCACCCGTTTTGCTTATCCCTCTCCCCCTCCCTCCTAGCAACCATCAGTTTTTTCTCTGTATTTGTAGATCTGATTCTGCTTTTTGTCTGTCCTTTTTATTAACTTGTTTTGTTTTTTAGATTCCACATACAAGTTACCATATGAGTTCTATAAGTTTTTTAATTTCCCTTGAAATGTCCCCTTTAACCCATGGATTGCTTACCACTGTGTTGCTTAGTTTCTATGTGTTTGTAGATTTTCTTCTCTTTCTGTTGACTTCTAGACAATTCCACTGTGGTTAGAAAACACACTCATTAGTGTCACCAAGTGCCATTTTTTTCTGTTTTCTTTTAAAATCCAAATGTTTTAAAATAAGCTCTTATGTAAGAAGAAGGAACAAATGTGAAATTGTAAATGTTCATTTTTAATAATTTTTTCAATAGTTCTTACAAGATAAAATTACTAGAGTTTCTCTTTTTTCTGGACATGACAAACTGTCTAAATTCTGGGAAGGAAAATGTAAACAAATCATAAAGTTCATCCTCATATATGCTTAAATTATGAGAAATGATTTATATGTTATTCAAACAATATGTATTGCTTATCAAAAATTTAGTAGTTAAGTAAAGCAAAATTTTTACTTTTATCTTAAGAAGACACTGGAAAAGCTTTATCCATTTCTTAAGAGAATACAATACTTTAAGCTGTTTTCCTAAAGATATCTTTATGTGCTAAACGTGCACATTTTTGTTTGTTTCTTTGTATAGATGGGCATTTACAGTGTTGCATGAAAAATCTGGGCTCAGGATATTGATTTGATTCATTCTGTCATAATCAGTTTGATATGACAAATCTGGACTAATAGTAGGGAGATAAAATATTCAGGGAAAATATCAATTAATTCTTGATTTGTTTATATCTGAATTTAAGCTATCCATTACATTATCATCAGATAAACTTCTTGAAAGTTCCATCAATACCCAAGCTTGATTTCTGGAAACATTAACCCATTAAGACCTTCCAAATTCAATATAGTGCGTCACGGGAATGTGAACATTTGGACTGACACATAATCTTCAAAGCTTTCTATCAACTTAACCTCACTGCATCTTCAATTTTACTTCCTATTATCCACCATTGTCACCAATTTCACAGCACTGATGAATGGTCTTCTGCCTCATGATTTACTCATTCGTGCCAGCCTGCTTTCTATTTTGGAATTCCCTTTCAGGCCTTCTTTACCATCTTCACAAAAATTTAATGTAAAATTCATCCTCGTTAAGAACCTCTTGAAAAGAAAATTTCACCCCCTGCCGTACCAACTTAGCACTAAATATCAAACTAACTATTCTTGTGTCGGTCAATGCATGTTTTTCCTTTATGCCATCATCACTTCAGAAAACCATGTTCCCACTTTACCCCCCAACATACACTAATTTCTCCACCTTGGCTCAAGAGTGGTGATCTTCTCTGGAGTCGTTGGATGATGTGGGGTGGGGGATAATACTGGGAAGAGCCCTGGACACAAATGAGAATCTCTCCAGCTAGAACATTGGTGGGCAACATCTGGGTGATTAGTAATCTTCAACAGATGGCATCAAGAGGGGAAGTTCGCTGCTGACACCACCCCTACAACTTCCTGGCATGGTTTATGTTTGCTCTGTTGCTTTCTCTGTTTCCAGGTCTGTTCAATCTGTTTATCTGTAACTCAGGGTTTGGAAAATTTATTTTTCTAGTATTCTTTAACATTCTTCTCTCACTTGGACTACCTGCTTTGGTAGCCTAATAGCTGTGTTTTTGCAGCCTTTTTTTCTGGTTCTCTCTTAATGCCTTCAGGGAAAGATGAAGCCCTCAGGATACCAGTGAGGAAATTGACATAAAACCACTTGAAAATGTTACCCAGCCACATTTCTATAATTAACCTCATTTAATCCAGTATTGCTTTACTCCTTAAGAAGTCAACAGAAGATTATTAAATTAATAGATCTCTCTCATTTTCTTTCTGTTCATTGTTCTCTCTCTATGCCTAATGAACAAAATCACTTGAGATAATTCATGATAAAAATATATCTACAAAATATATGTATCTCATATTATGTGTTAATATGTGTATTACTACTACCAGAGCTAAGTGTAAGCACTATGGTACCTGTGTAAAGAAACAAACAAACAACAACCAAAAAAAAAAAAAAACGGAGAAGTGATTCTGGAATGAGTTCTCTCCTTTCTCTGCTTTCAAACTCTAAATAGGAGGGTAAAGGAGATAAGTTTCTGTGACAAAAGGGAGTGATAAGTGACATGAGAGAGATACAGAAAAGGTATTATGAGAATTCAGGGAAAGAGGAGATCTTTTCCAACTAAGGGCATTGGGGAAAATTTCTTGGAAGAGATAGGTTTTGAGGCTCGTACTTGAGGTTTGATAGGACCAAGACTCTTGGAAATGGGGGCAGGCATTCCACAATGAAAAAAATACTTATCCATTCTTTCGATACATTGTAATAGAGTGCCTACTATGTGCTGGTAGCATTGACAAAACAGCAAAGTGTGATGACAAGATGCAAGTAATTCAGGCTAGCTAGAGCACCTAGTTGTGTGAGGAAGAGGTGGCAAGTGTGGGGTAAAACCTGCACAAGTGTAAAATGAAATCATTCAGGTAAGAATATGCACTTGCTGATTTCAAGTTTATGTTTATTTGATATTCACTGGATTTCAGCCTTCTTCTTAGAATTTTGTCTTATTGCAAAAAAAAAAAAGATAATTAAAATGCCCAATAGAGTATAAATATTTATTATCTGCTTACCCCTGATTGCTTACAAATCAGTATATTTATTGATCATATGTATTCACTTTATGTTCAAATGGTTTCCATTAATGTTTTACTCCCTTTTTATTATTTTATACTCCAGAAATCTATTAAGACTTTGATTGAATAGCATTAAATAAAGATTATATTTCATAGGCTATCAGTTTGCTTGATGTAATAGAGAAATTCAAAATAATGGTGACATAGATAAGATAGAAGTTGATTTCTCTCTCATACAAAAGGAAGACAAGTGGTCTAAGGCTGGTATGGGGCTGGATAATCATCAGGGATTTCGGCTTCTTATATCTTCTTGCTCTGACATCCTTGTCACACATCCTCCACCTCAGGTTGAAGACTTCTGCTCTACACTAACATACCAGGATTCCAGCCAGCACAAAGGGGAAGAGAGAAAGGTGGTGCAGATTCTTTTCCTGTAAAGGAATGAACCAGATATGACACATATCACTTCCATTTTCATTCTGCTGTTTAGAAGTTGGTCATATAGCTACCCTCAGCTGCTGTTACTAGGGCAACTGCAAAATGGAGTCTTTGGCTGAATGTTCATATGGCCAACTAAACTGTGGCATCCCATTAAAAGTTGGGCAGGAGCTAATGATTTCTATCATAATTATCTGTTAATACAAGCAAGTTGTGTCATCAATGGAGGCTTTATGCTCCTTTATCTATTTGCCTAATTGGCCACTACTTTTTTTTCCTTCTTATGGAGAAAACAGACGCAGATACCACACAGAAACTCGTCATTGGAATCCAATTCCAGGGAAAATTTAGAGAGTTAATGAACAATAATGAACCACTCATGCATACATAAAAGGTCATAGTTGAGTTTCTCTTGAGATCAGAAGATGGAAGTAACAGTTTTAGATATAAAGAAATTGCCTAAGACCAGGCAGGATCAGAGGGGACCTTAAGACTGGGGCAATCAAGCTGACTGATGACCTAAAATCCACAATTTCACACTCATTACGGCTTCTGTTTTGGACCAAAATATTACATATTTATGAACATATGCAGATGTCTAAAAGCAAGAACAGAATTATATCATAAAAGAAAAAGCAATGGCTGGTAATGAAGAAGTCCAGGTTCTTATTATTGTCTATATTTAGCTGTGTGGTCCTGAACGAGATGTTTAAACCACAAGGTCTTCATTTCTTTATCTTAAAATAAATACGTCAAATTATATTTATCAACAATGCAAAATAGTCTTTGAAAACCCATTTTGTGCCACACAACATTCTAGACATATGAATAAAGTGTCTTAAGGAGCTTATGTTCTCTTGGGTTGGACATGGGACATGGTGTAGACTAGTCAACAGACCATCGCAAGGCAGTCTGACTAATGCAGTCACAGGGAGAGGTATCAGGTGCTTGGAGAACATACAAGAGGCTCTGAATTCAGACTGGAACCATCAGATTTGATGAATGAGGAATACTTAACTATAATTATAATTATAATCCAATACTAAATTGAAACTGGCAGTCAAAAGAGAAGTGGGAAATGTTCAGGTAGTTCAGATAACAAGATAGTGGGATTTCTGCACAAAATGTTTGTTAAAAATTAATGTGTGCAGGGTACTTACTAGAGGTTGAAATAAGTAGCATCCCTGTCCTCAAAAAGCCTACAATTGAAAACATCCACACATAAGATCTAGAATTTTGGAGTTTGGGGATTTGGCATGAAATATCAGTATAAAATCTGGTTATGATCTATTGTGATACGAGTATGTCTTTATTGAACAAAGGGCAAGGTTATCATTTTATTGGAAAAGGGATGGAAATGAGAAAAAAAAAACCACTTGAAAGATTGTCACAAATTTTAAGCCTATAAAATTTATGTGAGGGGCACCTGGGTGGCTCAGTCAGTTAAGCTACTATCTTTGGCCTAGGTCATGATCCCAGGGTCTTGAGATTGAGCCCTGCATTGTGCCCCATGCTCAGCAGCAAGCCTGCTTCTCCCAGTCCCTCTCCCCCTGCTTGTGTTCCCTCTCTCACTCTGTCTCTCTCTGTCAAATAAATAAATAAAATCTTTTTTTTATTATTAACATATAATGTATTATTTGCTTCAGGGGTACAGGTATGTGAATCATCAGTCTTACACAATTCACAGCACTCACCATCGCACATACCCTTCCCAATATCCATAACCCAGCCACCCTATTTCTCTCCTCCCCATCCCCCCAGCAACCCTCAGTTTGTTTCCTGGGATTAAGAGTCTCTTATGGTTTGTCCACCTCATAGGTCCCATCTTGTTTCATTTTTTTCCCTCCCTACCCATCACGACCCCATGCCCTGCCTCTCAGATAAAATCTTTAAAAAAATTTTTTTTGTGAAGACTTTCTTCTCCTTTTATGAATACTTTTGTGAATACTTAGATTCCTTAGGTATACAGATAATCAAGTAACCTAAGAAGCCCTTAAAGAGGGCTCTGTCTAAATGTGCTTTGCTTCCAGATCTTATCAAACCAAAGTTATGGGGAAATGAAACTTATTTGCTTTCTTTTCTTTTTTTTTTTTCTGTTCATTGTTAAAGCACCTTAGATGTATTTTTAATTTTTTAATCAATTTACACATATTTACTGTATTAAATTTAAAAAAAATAAGAAGAAAAGAAAATCACTTAAAGCTCCATCAACAATTCCATCATCCATTGATAATGTTCTTTTTGTATATACTCAGAATTTTTCTAAACATTGCATATACTTACAGTCTATTCTTCTGGTTTGTGGCCAGCTTTTTTTTTAATAAAATACTTTATGCTGTAAGAATTTCTATAACATCTTTTAAATTTAGCTCTTATATACCAAAAATAATGATGAGAACAGAAGCTCTCACATTTGCTTGACAACAGTTACAAAACTGGAAATCAAAAATCCTAGAACTTCCTTTTTAACTTTTTTTTTGGTAAAATAATTTCAAACCTACAAAAAAGTTACAAGAATAATATATGGACCTCCTATACCCTTTTCCTAAAATCACCAAGTTTAACATATTGCTACATTTGTTTTATCTCTTTCTCCTCCATGTGTGCCTCTATGCATGTACATACACATATGTATCTATCACCATACATAAATCTTCATATACATATATACATCATGAATATGTGGGCATAAAATGTATTCATTCTGAGTAGTTGAAAATAAGTTGAGTATATCATGTTCTTGCTCTTTAATACTCCCAAAGCAGTAACAATGTAAAAATGTAACATAACAATAGATGTTACATCCAATGTCCAGTTATCAGATTCAGGAAATTAACATTGATATAAAACATTTATCTAGTCTAGAGTCTGTAATTCTACTATTTCCAGTTGTTCGGTCCTTATTATGTCTTTTCTCTTCCAACACGAGATCCAATCCAGGACCCTCTGTTGCATTTCATTGTCACATCTCTAGTTTTTTTCAGTCTAGAATAGCTCTATTTTATCTCTCTTTACATTGGCATTTTGGAAACCACAGTTACTTATTTTATGGAATGGCTCTCCAAATGAGTTCATCTGCCCCTGCTAATTTTAATAACTAGGTGCTAATCAATACCCACTAGGATAAAATTGTAAGTCAAGATATTCCTGGCAGCATGAGGAGCCTAATGCAAAGAGAGCAAGAGAGAGCATGTATCATAGATGAGGAAATTAAAGAGGCCTGGTATGACCTGCTTGTCATTTGTGGAGTTAAAAGTGTGAATGGAAGAAGCAAACAGAGAGACTAGAGAGATAATCCAGTCAGGTGCTGAAAAAGGGCTTAGAATGTGAACTTGATTCTGAAGGCAATAGAGATGGTCAGGGAATTTCAGTCGAGGACATAATAATCTTTGTTTCTTAGGAAGATAATATTTTAAAGATAATTTAGTGAATCAGTCTGATTGGGAGCACAGAAGAAGGGGTGAGATTTCTGTTAGGATGACCAAGATCTGGACTGAAGTAAAAATGGGGGGAGAAAAGATGGAACATGTTGAGACTAATGTCATAGAAAATCCAAAGTACTTGATGATGTGATATAAAAAGTCAAGCCTGGGAAGGTCAGCAGTCTTCTAAATTCTGTTGTGTGTGCTAAATGCCAGGTGTATGATCTGCTAAGACTGAAAACACAAGAAGCAGAAGCTCTGTGGATAGAGGAAGAGGCTGGATCCCAAGAGATTTATTTATTTAAGAAAGAGAGAAAGCATGTGAGTGGGGGGAAGGACAGAGGAAATCTCGAGCAGACTCCCTGCTGAGCATGAACCTGAGATGGGCTATATCTCATGACCAATTATATTACCACCTGAGCGGAAACCAAGAGTCAGAGGTTCCACTGGCTGAACCACCCAGGTAACCTGTGGATCCCATTTTGGATAGGGCACACTTGAGATGTCTGGGGGAGGACCCTAGGAGAGAGATCTGTGCCGGAAACATAGATTTGGGGGCTGTCAATTCACCGTCACTGACGCCATGAGAAGATCTCCCTGGAGATTTGCCTGGCGAAGGGGATGGAGAGGGACTAGGGAGCACACAGGAAAGTCTGGCAATACTGATGGCCCACTGAGGAAGAAGGACCATGGATTCATAGACAATAATATGTTGACAAGGTGCCTTTTCCAGCAATGCATCATAGATCAGGTATATGAAAATGGGGAGCAGACATTTCAAACAAACCAGGTGGGTGTGGCAGAGAACAGTAAAGGAAGGTAGTGAGGACTATTGGCAAATGAGCATTTGAAATGATATATTTGAAATGATAGACAGCAGACTCCAAGCTGCATCGTGAAAGAAGAAATGCTGGTTGGAGGCTGAACCATGAGTGTTGGGCCTAGAAGACTATATAGTTCAAACAAGAGACCCAGCAGCTCTGAGTGAAAAGAAGGGAGTTCTATATAGGAGGTAGAAATCAGGATTGGAATGTTTGTGTTTAAGAGCGTCTTAAGTAGGGGTGCCTGGGTGGCTCAGTGGGTTAAAGCCTCTGCCTTTGGCTCAGGTTATGATCCCAGGGTCCTGGGATCAGGTTCTCTGCTCCGCAGGGAGCCTGCTTCTGAACCCTTTCTCTCTCTCTGCCTGCCTCTCTGCCTACTTGTGATCTCTGTCAAATAAATAAATAAATTCTTAAAAAAAAAAAAAGGAGTGTCTTAAGTATACTTTTGAATGATGACCGGGTCAAGGATAGTTGGAAGACAGTAGTTAAAGTGAAGTGAAGTGGAAGTCCTTGATCCTAAGGGGATCAAGTAATGTCAGGCAATCAAGTTGTCCCTGTGGGTGATGAAAACACCTGAATGGCATTTGGATCGTGGGATAGAAAGTAAGTCTATGGGCAAAGACTTCAGTAAATAATGGGGATGAGAGGAGATTAAAAACACAAAAACAAACAACAACAGCAACAACAACAACAAAACAAAACAGGCACCCAAACTGTGCTTCCCCAAGAAGATGGAAAGAGAGAGAGAGAGTGGAAAGTTTTAGAATATGTTGTCCTATGCAGTAGCCATTAACCATATATAGCTATTCAGATTTAAATTATAATTAATTAATATTAAAATTTACTTCTTCCTAGCATTAATCACATTTCAGTCATTCTATAGACACATATGGCTAATGGCTACCATATTGGACAGCACAGATACAGGACATTCTGTCATTGTAGAATGTGGTATTGAACAGTGCTGTTCTAGAAGGAGCATCCTGACTTGAGGTGAAGATTCCTGCACACTTCATTGTTCTAAAGAATCTAGAGGAAAGGAATGGAGACAGGAAAGCTATGCCATGTCTCATCTCTTACTTTAAAATTTCCTTTGTACTTTTAGAGTATAGTGAATATTGGATTTGAAATCATGAGACTTCAATCAGGTTTATGTAGGTACTCTGAGAATGTTACTTTACAGACTTTACTAATTAAATTGGGTATAACAATACCTCTCAATGGCCATGAGTATTAAATTTTAAATATGGTATAGTATTACTTATTAATTTAAAAAACAGGGAAACAGTCAAGAAAACAAAGAGGCAACCCACGGAATGGGAGAAGATATTCATAAATGACATTACAGACAAAAGGTTGATATCAAGGACCTATAAAGAACTCCTCAAACTCAACACACACAAAACAGACAATCATATCAAAAAATGGGCAGAAGATATGAACAGACACTTCTCCAATGAAGATATACAAATGGCTATCAGACACATGAAAAAATGTTCATCATCACTAGCCTTCAGGGAGATTCAATTTAAAACCACATTGAGATATCACCTTATACCAGTTAGAATGGCCAAAATTAGCAAGACAGGAAACAACATGTGTTGGAGGGGATGTGGAGAAAGGGGAACCCTCTTACACTGTTGGTGGGAATGCAAGTTGGTGCAGCCTCTTTGGAGAACAGTGTGGAGATTCCTCAAGAAATTAAAAATAGAGCTTCCCTATGACCCTGCAATTGCACTACTGGGTATTTACCCCAAAGATACAGATGTCGTGAAAAGAAGGGCCATCTGTACCCCAATTTTTATAGCACCAATAGCCACGGTCACCAAACTGTGGAAGGAACCAAGATGCCCTTCAACGGACGAATGGATAAGGAAGATGTGGTCCATATACACTGTGGAGTATTATGCCTCCATCAGAAAGGATGAATATCCAACTTTTATAGCAACATGGACGGGACTGGAAGAGATTATGCTGAGTGAAATAAGTCAAGCCGAGAGAGTCAATTATCATATGGTTTCACTTATTTGTGGAGCATAACAAATAGCATGGAGGACATGGGGAGTTAGAGAGGAGAAGGGAGTTGGGGGAAATTGGAAGGGGAGGTGAACCATGAGAGACTATGGACTCTGAAAAACAATCTGAGGGGTTTGAAGCAGTGGGTGGGTGGGAGGTTGAGGTACCAGGTGGTGGGTATTATAGAGGGCACAGATGGCATGGAGCACTGGGTGTGGTGCAAAAATAATGAATACTGTTATGCTGAAAATAAATAAAAAATAAATTTTTAAAAAACACAACAATATTTAAACATTAGGAATAATACTAGTAATGTTGGAAATAAGCCTGGTAAGATGCCAGCAATCTCCCTTTCCAACCAACCAAATTAAGTACCCCTCTCAAATCACTGAAGGAAAACAAAAAAATTCTGACTTGTTTATTGACTTATGAAATGTCTATATAGAAAAAAAATAACACTACATGAATTAGACAGCAAAAACATGGAAGTATAGAAGAATGGCAGGTATAACATTTAAGCAAAGCTGAATTTCAATGTATTCAATCAAGAAATGCAAATAGTTTAGTTCTTATTTTTCTGACTATGAAGAACTGGAAGAAAGGGCTGCAGGATTTAGGGGAATAGAGTGCAAGGAAGGCAAGGGGTAGTGATGCTTAGAGAAGACAGACTTCCCATGCCACATTTTTGTTTAAAATGGGGTATATTTACTTACTCCTAAACAGAGACAAATAAAAACTGTGTGCATTTTTGACAGAAAGCTGTGCATGTGGGCAGATAAACTTCCCATGGTTTATAAACACCAAAAAAGATGGTAGGCTGGCTTCATTTAAGGAAATGCTGATTGAGGTAATATTGTACTCTGCTACTCAGCATTTCCTGTAGGTAGCTATTCAACTTGCAAGTAGAAAACATGGTGAAGACTAAATATAACTAAGATGAAGAAAATCAGCTCCTAAAACAGTGCAGAAATGATATATGAGAAAGCGTGGTGTGGTTAAGAGATTCTAGATTCACAAAAATGTGCTCAAATGATTTTCAACAAAGGGTACAAAGGCAACTCAATGGAGGAATGATAACGTTAGAGCAGGAACAATTGGTCCTGGGACAATAGGACTTCTATAGGCAAAAACCAAATTCCCTTCAAGTTGCTGTAGCAAGTGGACTTCCATTTGCAAATAAGGTGGGGGGAAGGAAGGAAGGAAGGAAAGAAGGAAAGAAATAAAAGATAGGAAAAGTAAAAAGAAAAGAAAAGAACTTCAACCTAAACCTCACACTTCATACATAAATTAAATCAACGTGGCTCATAGACTTAAATGTAAAACTTAAATCTATACTGTTATTAGGGGAAAAAAAGACAAAAATCTTTGGGACCTAAAACTAGACAATGAGTTCAATAAGTTTTTAAAGATTTGGTAACAGAAACATGGTTCAAAAAACAGAAATTGATAAATTGGACTACATCAAAAATTTAAAGCTTTTGCTCTGCAAAAGACCCTATTTAGTGGATGAAAAGAAAAGCTGCAGACTGGGAGAAAATATTTGCAAACTGCATACCAGTCAAGACTAGTATCTAGAAGTTACAAAGAACACTCCAAACTTGATCAGTTAAAAAAATCCAATTATAAATTAGACAAAAGATACCAGTTTTGAGCAATTTTACTAGAGAAATGAAAACATAGTTTTGCAAAAAATCCTATATGTGAATGTTCATGAGAACTTTGTTTGAAATAACCAAACACTGGAATCAGCCCAGCGATTCAACAGTTGAATGGATAAACAATCTGTGTTCACATCATAATTCCCAGAACCTGTGAATATATTATATTACATGGCAAAGGTGAATTAAGGCTACTGATGGAATTAAATTTGCTAATCAGCCAACCTTGAGATGGGAAGATTATCCTGGATCTTCTGGGTAGGTTCAATTTAATCTGAACTATCCTTAGAAATGGAAGAGGGAGTGACACCTAGGTGGCTTAGTCAGTAAAGCATCTGTCTTCAGCTCAGGTCTTGATACCAGAGTCCTGGGATCGAGCCCCGCATCAAGCTCCCTACTCAGTCAGGAGCCTGCTTCTCCCTCTGCCTGTTGCTCTCCCTGCTTGTATTCTCTCTCTCTCTCTCTCTCTCACTCTATGACAAATAAATAAATAAAATCCTGGGGGAAAAGAAAAAAAAAAAGACGTGGAAGAGACAAAGAGGAGGTTGGAGGGATATAGTAACCCCTTCTTGCTGGCTTTGAAGTTGGATGTAGGGAATCATGAGCCAAAGAGTATAGGCAGTCCCAAGAAAATAAAAATGGCAACAAAATGGATTCTCCCTTAGAATCTCCACAGCACTGCCAACACCTTAACTTTCACCCAGTGAAATCCATATAAGACTTCTGACCTACGCAGCCATAAGACAATATATTTATTTTGCCATGAAATTTATGAGAGTGTGCTCCATCACTGATAGAAAACTAATATGTATACTGTGAATACTACTAAATAGAAGAATGAACTATTGATAAACCAACAATTTGGATGACTCTCCTGAGGATGAAACTGAGTGAAGAAAGCCAGCCATGAAATGTTACATACTGTTTGATTCCATTTAGATAATATATTTTTTTAAGATTTTATTTATTTATTTATTTGACAAAGAGAGAGAGATCACAAGTAGGCAGAGAGGCAGGCAGAGAGAGAGAGAGGAGGAAGCAGGCTCCCTGCTGAGCAGAGAGCCCGACGCGGGACTCGATCCCAGGACCCTGAGATCATGACCTGAGCCGAAGGCAGCGGCCCAACCCACTGAGCCACCCAGGCGCCCCATTTAGATAATATTTTTGATGTGAAAACACTTTAGACGAAGAGGACAGATTTAGTGGTTGCCAAGAGTTTGGAATGGGAATGGGAGGAGCTCATGGGAGGAAAATTGGGTTTGTACAAAAGAGCAGCATAATCAGTATTTGTAGTGATGGGCTTGTTAGATATCTTGACTGTAGTGATGTATACGCAAAACTGTACAGGTGATTAAACTTTATAGAACTTAATACACACACACCAATAAGTACAAGTGAAGTGGAAAATATGAATAAGATTGGTGGATTGGTAAACCTCGATATTCTGGTTGAGACCTTATGCTACACTTTTGCAAAATGTTACCATTGGGAAAAATTGGATGAAGTACACAAGGAATCTCTCTCTATTATTTTTTACCCCTGCACATGAATCTACCATTATCCCAGTAAAACTTCCAGTAAAACAATTGTCAGAAATCGTTACCTATGCTGCTTAGTATAACCATGACTATGAACTGTCCCGTTAAAATCTAGAAGGTAGGGGCCAGACTATCTAATTACTTTTCTACATGAGCTCCTTCAGCAACATATGCCATTAATCATTGAGATGCTTTTTATTAATGATAATATGTCAGAATTAATGTACCTTAGAGCCGGGAATGTTAACTTAATTCTGTGAATTCAGAGGGTACTTACTTCACCGGAAATTGTATTCAACATTATATGTGAATGTATGACAACTTTCAAAAGAGTCTATAATTTTCAAAAGGTTCCATTACCCCTCTAAAATAAAGATCAAGTACCATTACCTCCAAACTTTGCAGTCCTATAATTCAGAAATAAGGTCCTTAGAAATGCACTAAGCATGAACTTTAAAAATATATTTATTTGGAGCTATTTAAAGTAATGCTATGTGCAATTGCATCTTTTTTTTTAATGTGAGAAAGCATGCACAATTTTTATGAGAATGGGCTCTGGGGTCAGACTAACAAGTTTCAAGTCCCAAATGTCCATTACCAGCTGTGTGACCTTAGACAAGTTTGTTATTCTTTCTAATCCTTGGTTTTCTCATCTGTGAAATGGGAAAAATAAGACTCCTTGTTTAGAGGTTATTTATTGTGAGTTTCAAATGAAATAATGAATACAACATAGGATAAGAACTCAGTAAATATTAACTCCTACTAGTGTTGTGACTATTATGATTAAAATTGAAAGAACTAAGAGTTACGATTTTTCTTTTCCAAGGAACTTTACTAAATAACAGAATAAAAGGTAAATAATTTAGTAGGAAAAACATTGGTGTTAGAAGACCTGCTCTACCATTAACTTACAGAGAAGCTTGGACAAATCACACTGTCTCTGAGTCTCAATCCATAAAATAAAAGGGTCAAATTGTGATTTGGAATGATTCCGTGTCTGCAGTGGTTATCAGGATGCATTAATTCACTCAACAAGCATTTACAGGGTGTCCCTTAGGCTCTTGGGTTGAGTTCCCCAGAAGCAAACTATGAACAGGGGATTCATGGGAATGGGGATATTCTGGAATACCCAGGAAAAAATGGAGGGTGGGGGCATTGAGGAAGAGAGACAGAGAAGAGAAAAAACTCAAACTGAGACCTGCAAAGGGTAGCTTAGGGCCAATCCTTCAGACAGTGCTAGAAACAATGTAAATCAGCCCCAGCAGCTCTCCACCAGGGGCCAGAGAACTGTGATATTTATACCCCATACCAGTTGCTTATTATTTAAGGCAGGTCACACTTCTACAACTTCCCAGGTGCTACTTGTTCTGTGCAAGAGCCAGCAAAGCAAATTCTGACTACCTTAGGATAAAATATACAAATACTCACTTTTAGGGGAGTGAAAGCCTACTGGGGGCAGGTGTATCTGAAACCGTGAAACGGATGGAAGGAGGCATGGGCAATGTATTGACAGCATCTGCAAGGTAGAGCTTTTTTCCCTTGTATGACGCTTACAATGTAGTGGGGGAAAGTGACAAGTGGCCACACAATTAGAAGGGGAGAGACACCCAGAAGGTGTTGACGAACACAGAGTAGATGGCCTTAATTCAGACTCAGGTGGTGGGGAGGAGCTTCCGGAGGACTTTTAGGAGCAAGTGAAGGAAGAGAATTAGTCAAGCAAAACAGGGAAGCAGGGAGAGGTGAGCGTGGTCCAACCAGCTCTAGAGAATGTGACATTCCTGGAATTAAAATCAGCCCTGTATAACCAGACAAAAGGGGACAGGCATGGCTGAAGGTGAGGTTGGAAGGTGAGAAGCTGGATCATAAAGAGAAACACGTGAGTTAATTTGTAGGTTCTTCTGATTATATAAACAGTTTGAGTAGGGACAAGTCACAGCTGAAAAAAGGATCTAAATTTCTCAATTTACAATGAGATGATTACCTGTAAACTGCATCCTGTTTTACCATTAATACCCATGGGTCATAGAAAAAGAAATCACATACCATTATTTTTAAAGAATTGAAGCTAGGTAGATTTAAAATTGTTCTTATATCCTTTGCATGCCAGAGGGTTAATATATATATATATATATTAATTTTTAAGCTATATATATATATAATTTTAAGCTAATATATATATATTAATTTATATATATATATATATATAGAGAGAGAGAGAGAGACTAAAAATGTCTCTGTAATTTATATATATTAATATATATATATTAATATATATATATATATATATATAGAGAGAGAGAGAGAGAGAGAGACTAAAAATGTCTCTGTAATTTAGCTTAAAAAACTAACTAACTAAAACTAAACACAGGAAGAGCTTCCATGGTTGATTATGTTAATAATGTCATGGATTTTCCTCATTTTGTGGTCCAGAGTGGTCTACCATCTACTGAATTAAATCTGTAGATTTTCGTTTAGATTTGCTCTGAAACAGCCTGTTCTAGCACAATTTAATTTCATGGTCAAATGAGGATAATTATTCCAAAAAGCTTTTAGCCGTGAGCCTCTTGTGATTTTTAGTTGCAAATGTAGCCACTTCTAAACCTGTTCTGTGGTTTTTAGATGTGGATATGATAAAGTTTTTGCTGAGCCCACTCTATGTTTTGTTTTTGTTGTTGTTGATAGAAAAAAAAACTAGAGACTTTTGACTGAAAATGGAATTTTGGATATTTCTGTTGATACAGATTACTGAACTATTTCATCAAGTTAGCTAAAGGTAATAGCAATAACTCATAACTTTCCAATCTACAACGAAGCCTTTGTACTTTTTCAATCATCATTACATGAGACTTTTAAGTAAAATCTTATGTTTGATTCATTTATTTATTTGATCAATTACAAAAGCATTATAATTGCTTTGCATATTTAACAAGTTGATTCAAACCGACAAATTGTGATTAAACCTACTACCTGAGAGATCTCTATCCTAGGTTCACAGTTTAGCACTTCTGGTGGGATTCAAACAGTAATTCTTTAAATTGTTTAAACGGCAGGCACTTTACAGGATAATGATTGGAACTTAAAGTAGATACCAGTATTCCTGCTATTACATCACCAGTGTAATTAATGCTCATCAGGATCTTGTTCAGAAGTATTCTCTTTTCATGAATTGCCTAAGTATCTTTTTTTTTTTTTTTTAATAATGGAGATTACATCTTTTTCACTGCTTTGGAACTAACTTAAATCTTTCTGATAAAGTTCAGATCACTAGAATCAAAACCCAGATGCAACCTGAGATCCCTCCTATCATCTTCAGCTTATAGGTAGGATCAAGACAAAAAGAAAGACACAAGACTCAGATTGTTGTGGGATCTTTCGGTCTTGTCCCTTAGGATGATTTTGCATTTAGATTCTTTAAACAAGACAGAGCATTTGATTAGTTTTTCTTAAAGAGCTTCACATGACACAGTTGTTTGGTTACATTATTCTCCTTCCTTTCTCTGGGTTTATAGCATTTTAATTGCTGTTTTAATCTTGTGCTTTATATAAAGCATACATAATTCCCTTCGTGGATAGAACCCATGGAAGTAAAAAGTGTTATTATTATGCATTTCCCAGTCTGTTAGTGCTTTGATAGATTTCCTAATTCATTCTTCGAAATAAAATTGCTATATGCATTGTGTTCTTTTTACAACATTACTGTCATGAGTAGGAGGAATATTTTAGGGTAGGATAAACAGTAATTGGCAAGGAGCTGTAACATTGATTTGTACAAGCTTAGTGTCCAACCCATCCTGAGGATGCTATTAGAGTAATGGGTGAAATGAAGGGAGCGCTAATTTGCTAAAATTTACTTCGGAAAAAGATCAAAGTGGCATTAGGGCTTTGGAGGCAGTACCCTTGGCAGTTTCCTGAATGCACTCTGGCTCAAATATCTGCGCAGGCAACACTGCGACAGCATAATGTTTGGGCAGAAAAGTGGCCCAAGATGCTGTGGAATGCGTGCTGCTGTGGAAGCCACTAGATGGGGGTGTCTACTTAGTCAGTCTGGTCAAATACCCCATAAGCCAGCTGGCATCAAAGAAATAAAGGTTAACAAGGAGATGAACTCCGTATTCCTTCATGCCATTCCCCACAGAAAGGGAAAGGTGCTGAACATCAAACTAACTTCAAGGCTGTTGTGGCCACCTTCTGCATCCAGCGATTTGACTAGAGAAGGAACGCCAACTAGATCTTCTGATCCTTGGGGCTCCTGACTGAGGAGGTTACCATTCCTCTGAGAAACCAATGCAGAATGACTAATTAGCAGCATTCTGCTCATTTTTCTTCACAATTCTGAGTAATTCTGAGCTGGTTGTTTAAACTCTGGATCCCCACCATTTTCTATCTTTCCAATGACGAGAGGAATCTTTGTCAGTGACGGCCACCAATCATGATGTTAACTTGTGATTTATAGGTGAGCTCCAAATGTGGTCAGTCCTTCAATAAATGAATTGGAAAAGGAGGAGCAGGAGCAGGAGCACAGTGCTTTCAGGATTCAGCCAACACCAGATGGGAGTCCCATCCTTTGGTTAAAATTCTTCCAAGACCTTGGCCGACTGGTGAACCTGGCAGACTCAATTATTACAGCAATTAAGATTTAAAATGTGAGTCAAATTATGAGCCAAACGGATGCCAAAAGCTTGCAGATAGATACCCTGAATATAGGTTAGGGATGTTATTCCCTGAACCAGAAGTAATTCAATTACATACTAACCCCAGACTGCAGGTTCTGACCCCAGGAGATCTGATAGTCATAATAGGTCCTCTTTGGATGGAAAATTTCCCGGATGCCCTTTTTGCCCCCAAGCCCACGTCTTTGGGGCACTGACCTTGAAGTACAGCAGGTGGGCACCATTTGTTCTGACATTCAGCCCCTTGGAAAACTGCCGTGCTGACGCAAGCACTTTTCATGGCCAAGTTCGCCTTTACTGTGTTTATTACAAAGAGATTAGTGGAGGATGGGTTAGTATTTCTGATAAGATCTTGAGGAGAAAATGTTTTTCTTTAAGGAGGTGCATTTTTGACCATATTGTTTTCTTGTTAGCATTGAGTATTCTGCCTTTAAAATTCACTACCACTATTAATTATTATTATTATTTTAGATCCTGGGAGCATTGCAGAAACTCACATATGCTCAAATCTCTCCACATCAATAAATTAAGGAAAGGTATTTTTTTGTATGTCAGTGAGTATGTAGCCAGAATGGTATTTATGAAATAATTTCAAGCCTCCATTTTCTTAAGAAATTTTAAGTCAATCCCCCCCCTACTTTGCCCATGATTATAGGAGAAGATGTATGCTGTTGCAAAGTTAGCCTTTTCTATTAACCCATATGTTCCTACTCTTCCTCTAAAACGTGGTAAGGATTTGAGAGAGAAAACACAATGCTTAACAACCTGCCAAAATTTGGGAGCTATTCCTCTCTCCCCATTGCTTACTGCTGGGAGAGACCTCTAATTCTGGACGTCAGCTTTCCTATCCATAAAATGGCGAGGATAAACTAGATGAAGAGAAGGTGGGTCCTTCGGCAGGGCCAGCTCAGCATGGAGAAGGCTTGAAGGCCCAAGAAGTCCACATGGAAGGACCTGATGATGGACCAGCAAGGACAGGAGAAGTGAGAAAGAGAACAAAATGCCTGCACTTGCCATCCAGAACGAAGTGGTTTTATGGCACAGTCTTCCTTACATAATCCTTAAGACTAAAAATGCATTTCCCAAGTGTTCTCGTGACAGCAATTCCAGGATGGAGCAATGTGCCAACATTAGACCTGAGTGGAAGGGACAGGGAGACCTATTTTAAGTGACAGGTACTAATTTCATTAGCAATTAGCTTTAGCACTCATTCATGGAGCAGCTGTTACATATCCAGCACTCTGCTGGGCTCCAAGGACACAGAGATGAGTAAGCCAGGTGCTAACTGTCAGGAGCTTACAGTCCAATGGCTCCAGTGGAATTTTGGGGAATGCAATAAATGCCTGAGTTTCCTGTCCAGCATTGGCCAGTGTCAACAAGGGGCATCTTCTGGGCTATGTTGCAGAATAAAATAAACAAAGCTTTGCAAGGACACCTAACCTGATTTCTGAGGGATACCTGCTGCTGGTGACCCCACTCCTGAGCTATGCCATTCTGAGGAAGAACCTAGAGCCCATTCAAATTAAAAGCATGGTTTATTCTACAAAACCACCTCAGCATGCCCTTTTAGTCCAGAAAATCCCCCAGATGAATCATTTTACGTGAACCCCCTCCAAAGTAATGCTGAGTCTCATGCTAATATTTCACAACTTCTAAATCAAGTTCATATGCATTTCCTCTTCTTATTTTTGCAAATCTGTGGCAGGAACCTACCCCCCTACCTCCATTGCCCAAACACTGAATCTTTCCTGCCCTCATTCCTAGGAACAGCAGCCCTGAATCTCAGACTGTGAAGGAGCCAACAGTCATAGTCCAGCTCTAGCCTCACCCCCTGCGTGCCACCCTCCTCAGCCCACAAGTCCTGATATATGGTAGTACATGGGACACAACACCTACCTTTGAGTCTGAATTCAAGTTGTGAGTTGTCAAACTAACCCCCTTTGCAAAGTTGGTTGTAGCAGAAATCTATTTAAAACTAAAACTGTCCTCCTGAGATTGATCATGTAGAGATGGCTTTAAAAGAAAACCACACTGCTTTGGGTTTAGAAGGATAGTTTACAAAATTCAGCTGCCCTGTGTTGCAGCTATCCCTCCCCTGGCTCTCGTCATTGGCCCCTTCCTCTGGTCCTGCTTTACATTTCGTTTTTTCGGCAGCTAACCTCTCTGAGTCCCAGCTAGCTCCCCTTTCTTCACTTTGTTCTCCCCTCTGTCCTATTTCACTCCACCCATTCTCTACCTCAACCCCCAAGTGCCTCTGACGTGACTCAGAGGCACAGTAGCTTGGACTGAATTAAAAGAATGGATACATAAAAGGAATTCTCATACTCTTTGTATCTAATGAATTTCTCGGATGCAAATTCAATATTAAGTGCAGATTGCAGCTAAAATGGTTCTTAAGGGAATAGCAGAAGGATGTCGGATCTTAAGGGGACTACTAATTGAAAGGAGTTGCTGGCTGGGAAGCTTTTAATAAACATTTACTTTCTATGACTTAAAAAATAAGGCTGCTGGAAGGAGGGAGGGGAGTGGGGCTGATTGTAGCCTTTGTTAAAAATAGCCAGAGATTGATTAGATTTGCTTGTGATAGTGAACAACTTATCTTGCTTTCCTTACATGTCAGAGGCACTTGGTCAATTGAATCTGGAACCAGTATCTCCCATAAAATGATTGTTTCAGTGTGAGCCTGTGTAGCTCAGTCAGTTAAGTGTTGGACTCTTGATTTTGGCTCAGGTAATTAAGGGTTGTGAGATCGAGGCACTCATAGGGCTCCACACTCAGAGGAGACGGATTCTCTGTCTCAGTCTTCCTCTGCCCCTCCCCACTTTAGAACAGATAAGTAAGTCTTAAAGAAAAAAAAAAAAGAGAGAGAGAGAGAGAATAGTTGCCAGAAGACATGAATTAATGTTGGCCGGTGCTCTGTACATACCTCAACTCTGGACTTCTCTGGAATTTTGTTTGTTCAAAACACCTGCTTATTACCTTTAAAATTTTTCAGCATTAAGCATCATTTACCTTCTGTCCTGGGTCACATCACTTTACAGTTTTCTTCTGTTTTGATGTCCTTTCTTTTGGGGGCCATTTTCCATAAAACAAATTATCCTTGAAATTTCATTAACTGAGTGGGTCCTGCACAGAATTTAGGAATGGAAACATTTGATTTACCAGAAGTAGGATGTTTTGTCAACAGACCTTGACATAATTCCCCAAAGACATGTATCCAAATGTATGTATGTATAACTCTTTAGTAAAATGGCAGAGAGAGAATCTATATAAAGCTCTGGAGATCTGAATTCTACTTTGTGATGCCTTGCTCTCACTTATCTTAATGGTCTTGAGTTTCCTGTGTACAAAGTGAAGAGGTTGCCTGTAAAACTTCCTAAGGTTGTCTTTAGGAAAATGTCCATGGTCTTGTTCTGTCAGATTCTTCCACTCTAAAATAGTTATTGTTCCTATAATATGCAGGGCAGAATGGTGCAGTACCTGAAGAGAATAAACATGGTTAATTGTGCTTAAACATTACATTAGAGTTTATTTTCTCTTCCGTTCTTCACATCTAGATGGCTTACCACTGCTAGCACTTCCATGACCCTCTAAAATAACAAAAATCTCATATCCCAGAGCATATGAAGACATCTGTTTTGGAAATTTATATACTACAAAAAATGAGATCATCTTTAGCTTGCTCATTTCTGCAAGATTCTATAGTCCTCTATTTCAAATATTTATCTGAATTACTTGGCATACTATCATAGGTAATGAGAGGCCAAAACCATTTTTTACATCTAAGGTAGCATGAAACTCATCTGTTTTGCATCTAGATGTCTCTCAAAGATGGACTGCAGATAAACAAATAAAAAACCCCAACTTCCTCCCTACAATTTGCCTCAAATTTCTCTAACCTCAAATGTATTGTGTCTTTTTTGAGTCTAGGAATTTAGTCTGAGTTCTTTGAACAAGACTGATAAGTTAAAACACCTCCCCATCATTTCATTTTTCTTAGAAAAAAAATATTTCATACCACTTCTAAGAAAGCAGGATTCATGTCATATGCATTTCCATATTCCATATCCAGCTTAGCTGTGATATCTTTATGGGTAAGGAATGGTATTAGGGAGTACTCAGCTCAGAGTTAGTTAGGGTCAGCCCTAGCCTTCCAGCCAGTGATCATGACAGACCTTGATCATATCCATTCTGGGCCCCTTACAATGATGAAAGTCTCAGGATCTGGAGATCACTCCATGACCATGAGAGGCAGAAACTGCTGGGGACCACCTGAGCAGCAGGTGATCAGGACAAAAACATTGTGGGAATCACTTACAGTATAGACCTGACTGGTGGCAAAGAGGTTTCCAGGAAGTAGCAAGGTCCTTGCCCCAGAGACTGAGTTTCAGAACAAGGCCCTGAACCCAGGATGATGACTACAATCTAGAAGCAGTTGAAGAATTTGGAAAAATACAAAAACAAAACCAAACAAAAAGCAGATAGGAAGCCATTTCCTGAAAATGTAGTAACAGGGTGTAATTTATTCATAAGGACAAAGTAATAGTCCCATTTACTAGAAGTAAGCTTAGGGTCAGACAGAAACCTGTATAAAGTTGGCTTGGTATTAAGTTCTTTTAATTGTTGCCTGGGGTTTATGTCTCTGCTGCCACTGGAGGTTTGACATTTAGATTTCAAGCTGAAAGACAGGCAGGGTGATCTTCTCTTTCATAAACATCTTAAAAAGTTGCCCTGACTAGCCTGACTCACTGGCCCATTTCTTTCAGCTTATATGAATCATGACAAATAGGTACAAAAAGAATAGATAATCCTGAATCTGGTGAAGCCAGAAGTAACATTGTAAATACCTCAATCGTCAATAAATGGTTGTTCGTAGATAAATTAAAATCCAATGAAATTTTTCTATTCCTATCAACAAGTATTTATTGAACACCTGCTATCGAAACAAAGTCTTTCCTTGGTCTGTCCTCTGGAAAGTCTTGCCAAGGCTTCCAAATTTCAGACACTAAATACCATACTAAAAAAAAAAAAAAAAAAAAAAAAAAAAAAGCCAGGACTCCTTGGAGAAATGGCTAATTCCTGAGCTGGGGCAAGAAGTGTATAAGATCACACAACTAATATCAGAGAGCAAAGACTCTCTCAAAGTTTTCTGGGACCATATCTAAAGGACTCAGGGCTCATGTTGAAGAGAACTCCACTGGCCAACAATGGGACCAGTAATAAGAATAACAGCAATGATTTGAAACACATCAAATATATCTTCAAATTCGTATGTTCCTAAAGATATACAACAGGCAGAAACAAAACAATGTTGTCTTCAGTGCCTGTCCTCTGTTCTCTTTAGGAGTCTGTTCCAACCTCAAACAGGAACAAAAAGCTGTTTCTCCATTGCCTGACCCCAACCCTAAGAGCAGGAAAAATGCAGTTTTGTCTTTTTGTGAAATGAGAAATCTCAGAATTGGGAACTGGGATTTATGCTTACCATCTGGAAAATGTACTCAGAACCTACTATGTGCCGAGCATCACACCAGCCTCTTGGGATGCAAAGATGACTGTAGAATGGTTACTGGCTTGAAATAACTTACAGTTCAAAGGGAGGTCACATAGAGTGGACATTTCCCTAGGAATGAACATGTCTCCTCCCATCAGATACCTGACCTCAACAATAGCATTTCATACAAGATAGTGCTTCTTAAAAGAATTGTTTTAAGTTTCTTTATTATCAGATGTGACAAATTATCAAGTAGGGCAATATAGATCTACAACAACAAAAAAGAGCATTTGGGGGTAATGGATTTTGGGTTCAGTATTAAAATTGTAGGATAAAGATGTTCTAGTTCTGGTTGTCAAAACAGAGGAGAAGTGCCTCCCAAGAAACTGTAAATTGTCTGATTTTTGCTCATTTTTTTTTTCTTTTTGTGGCAGCTTGCTCTCTCTGCATCTGATTTTTTTCCATGAAGAACTCTTAAGGTCATTGTGACATCCCATTTTACAGAGTGACAGAGAAAAGACAGAAATACACTGAGGAAAATATCATAATCAAGTCAGATCAAAGCAACTCATTTATTTTTTTTCTGGAAATTTTTTCTAAGAAACATTCAAAAGAAAAGTAAAACCTAGATTCAAAGTTTTACTTGAGGCTCAGAGGTAAAGTACATTTGGCAATTTGTGATTCTTTGCTGATTTTTAGTTTTACTTCAGAAAAGCAAAAGCATTGTTCCTTAACCAATAATGTAACATATCATGATATATAAGTATCTAAATTTATTTTGCATATCAAATGTATCACTCTTGTATGCGCTGTTGGATACCAAAAGGTTAGTACACTGAAGTCATTTGCCATGCTCCTAAAGCCCATCCTGTTGTAAGAATAAAAATGTGAAAATAACCTTTCTCCAATTTATATTAATTTATGAGCAAGAAACTAAAATATGTACAGCTGGTCTACGAAGATGAATAAGTCATGATCCCTTCTCTTAAGGAGCCTACAGTCTACTAGGAGCGTTAGCATAAGCACAGTTAATTGTAAAATTCAAGGTATATCACAGTAAGTTCTACAAAATACACATAATATAATATAGCAAAGTATTAAGCACCTCCATTAACTGAAGCTATTTTCATCTCTTAATCTGTACAGTCCTAGGAAGCACATTATTTTTATTTTAAGAGATAAAATTACTTGAAAAGATGGAATAATTTCTTCTAGTTTTCCCAGTTAGGCAGTGGCAGAAATGAAATTCCTACCTGTATGATTGTGAGACCCATAACTAGTACTTCTCAGCAAGGTGGTGTGATCAAGACGAGGTAGCATTAATTGAAGCAGCAAAATGAAGTGAGACTTAACAGCAGTTATTGTGATTTTTCCTCCAATTTCTTGCTGGAAAGGAGAAACTGACTTTTCCCTTTGCCCTGTCTCATTTCTGCACTTAATTTCCTTGTGCCATTTCTTGCAGAACACATGGGCTTAAGAACTCAGGAGCCAGTTCATTGCAATGGGCTGTATCGAACTAGGCAGGCTGGAAAATGTTATTATATATTGATCCGAAAAACAGCCATAAAAAAGATACTTTAATGGTGAAAAACAATAGAACTAACAGTAGGCTCAAACAATGAATATTTTTAGCGACAAAGAAAAGCTAAAACACTTGCTCAATATCTGTCATAACCTCAGTATCTCATCCTTTGGGCTCAGAAGTTGCCCTGATCATTTTCAGGAGTTAATGTTCTTACCTAGGCCTTAACTAACTATCCAGAGTGGTGGAAAAGATATGAGTTCTGTGTAGATTAGGTCACTCAACATAATATAAAAAAAAATAGCCAACTGAACCCATGTGCAAATTTGGAGTCAGGAGTTCCACACAATAGGGGTTGGTTGTTTGGGGAAAGGATGGGGGAGAGAGGAGCATTCTGCTTTTCGTGTAAATGCTATGAAAAATTACAGGGGTTGGGCTTCATTTCACAAAAGTAGAAATGGTGGATTTGGATTTTATTTTTTATTTATTATTTTCATAAGGTATGTATTACATGCCATATTTAAAAATTTTTGAGCATAGTAGGCACACAATGTTACATTAGTTTGAGGTGTACAACATAGTGATTTGACAAATTTATATGCTCTGCTATGCTCACCACAAATGTAGCTACCATCTATCACCGTACAATGCTATTATAATATCATTGACTATAATTCCTATGCTGTGTCTTTTATTCCCATGACTTATTCACTACATAACTGGAATCTTGTGTCTTCCACACCCCTTCACAGATTTTGTCCATGCCCTTCTCCCTCTGGTAGCCATCAGCTGATTCTCTATATTTATAGGTCTAAGTCTGCTTTTTGTTTGTTTATTCATTTTTGATTCCACATAGGAGTGAAATCATATGGTATTTATCTTTCTATTTCTGAATAAGATCAGTAGGTCCATCCATGTTGTTACAAATGGCATGATCCCTCCTTTTTATGGCTGCATAATATTCCATTGTGTATACATAGCGCATCGTCCTTATCCACTCATTTATTGATGAACACTACAATTGCTTCCATGTTTTGGCTATTGTAAATAATGCTTCAATAAACAAAGGGGTGCATATATATTTTTGAATTAGTGTTTTCATTTTCTTTGGCTAAATACCCAGTGGTGGAATTATTGGATCATATGGTATTTCTATTTTTAATTTTTTGAGGAATCTTGATATTGTTTTCCACAGTGTACCCAATGGAAACGTTTTTGGTCCTCATTTTCTTAGCTTTTCAGTTGCATTTGAGACTGTTGACAGTGACTTTGGTGTCTGTGACATTATACTCTTATTTTTCCTCTTTTTACTATTCTCTGAGCTCCTTGTAGACTCATTCTTCCCTACCTACATTTTTTAAAAATTTTATTAACATATAATGTATTATTTGTTTCAGGGGTACAGCTCAACAGTGTTACACAACTCACAGCACTCACCATAGTACATACCTTCCCAAATGTCCATCACCCAGCCACCCTATTTCCCCCAAACCCCCCACCCCCATAGCAGCCCTCAGCTTGTTTCCTGAGATTAAGAATCTCTTACGGTTTTTCTCCTTCCCCAGTCATCTTGTTTCATTTTTCCCTCTCTTCCCCCTATAAACTGCACCCTACCTCTCAAATTGCCCATATCAGAGAGATCATATGATAGTTGCCATAGATTTTTTTTTTTACTTTGCTTGTTATTAAGTGTTCAAAGGGTCAGAAGAATGTACATAAAATTGATGAGTGGTATAAAACATAATGATCCAGCTTACAGCTGTGAGCCCACTACCTACTAAAAATGCATATTTTTCTTTTTTCTTTTTTAAAGTTCTTATTTATTTGAGAGACCGTGAGAGAGAGCATGAGAGGGGAGAAGGTGAGAGAGAAAAGCAGACTCCCTGTGGAGCTGGGAGTCTGATGCAGGACTGGATCCCAGGACTCTGGGATCATGGCCTGAGCTGAAGGCAGTCACTTAACCATCTAAGCCACCCACGCTCCCTAAAAATGCATGTTTTTCATAATCTGAAATCCCCTCTTGACTTTCCCCAATTCCATTCTTTCTGTTCCCCTCTCCTCAGTAATAATCACTATTCTAAATATTCTGTGTTTTGTTCTTACACTCTTCTTTATAGTTTTGCTACATACTTTTATCCCTAAGCAATTGATTGCTTTATTTAGCATGCCTTTGAATTTTGTATAAATGGAATCTGATTATAAATATTCTTTCTTAAATTGCCTTTTTCATGTAATCGTATATTTCTAAGACTGCTCTGTGTTCTTGCTTGTAGCTATAACCTCTTTGTCTTCACCTATACAGTGTTACAATGTACATATGTGCATGGATATCACCATCCTTTATTTACATTCTGCTGTTGATGAAAATTTTATTTCAAGTTATTTTCTAGTAAAAACAAAGTGACTGAGCATTCATATGCATGTCACCTTTTTTTTTCTAAATCTCCCTATTTTTATTCTCCTTAAGTCTTGATTTGTTCTCTTTTTTAAATTATTTATTTATTTTTTAAATTCCTTTTCAGTGTTCCAAAATTCATTGTTTATGTACCATACCCAGTGCTCCATGCAAGACGTGCCCTCCATAATACCCACCACCAGGCTCACTCAACCTCCCACCCCTGGCCCCTCCAAAACCCTCAGATTGTTACAAATGTGCAAAGATCTCTAGAATATACTTTTGCTTGAAATTACCAGACCATAAAGCATGAACATTTATAAATTTGTCCAATATTACCAAATTATTTTCCTAAAAAAAAATTTTTCTTTAAAAATCTTCTACCATTAGATAATAGGAACTCCTTTTGGTCTATAATCTTACCAAACATGATATAGTCAGACTTTTAAAGTTTCACCAATCAGATGACTGTGGAGTAGTATCTCATTTAGGTCTTAATTTGCACATGTTATTTTTTAAAATTATATTTACAGGGTGCCTGGATAGCTCAGTCAGTTAACCATCTGCCTTCAGCTCAGATTATGATCCCAGAGTCCCGGAACAGATTTTCTTCTAAGATTAGGAACAAGACAAGGATGTCCACTGTCACCACTTTTATTAAACATAGTACTGGAATCCCAGCCACAGCAACCAGATAAGAAAAGGAAATAAAAGGCATCCAAACTTGTAAAGAAGAAGTAAATTCACTATTTGCAGATATTGCATGATATTATATATAGAAAACCCTAAAGACTAACCAGAAAAAACTACTAGAACTGATAAATGAATTCATTAAAGTTGCAGGATACAAAATCAAGATACAGAAATATGCTGCATTTCTATACCTTAATAATAAAGCAGCAGAAATAGAAATTTAGAAAATAATTTCATTTATATTTTCACCAAAAATAATAAAACACCTAGGAATAAACTTAACCAAGCAGACAAAAGACCTGTGTTCTGAAAACTAACTGATGAAAGAAATTGAAGATGACACCAACCAATAGAAAGATGCTCCATGCTCATAGATAGGGAGAATGAATTTCGTTAAAATGTCCATACTACCCAAAGAAGTCTACAGATTTAATGCAATCCCTATCAAAATGCCAATAGCATTTTTCACAGAACTAGAACAAATAATCCTAAAATTTGTACAGAACCACAAAAGACCCTGAATAGCCAAAGCATTTTTAAAAAGAAGAACAGAACTTAAAGAACTGTCTCTTACTGTCCTAGTTTGTTAAAGTATTATTATAAATTAAATCACGAATGGATGTTGTATTATCACAAGTTATTTTTCTGTGTTTGTTGAGATAATCATATTATCTTGCTCCTTTATTATTGTGGTGAATACTTATTAATATTATTATTACATATGGTAAAATTCACTTCTTTGGTGTATATGAGTTTTGACAAATGCATAGTCCTTTACTTACCATTGCAATCTAGATATAGACCAATTTCATCATCCCAATATTCACTAATTCTACTCCTCTGAAGTCAATGCCAATCCCACCTCTTGTCCTTGGCAATCATTCATCTCTTTTTCTATCTTGATAATTTTACTCTTACTAGAATGTCATATAAATGGAATCATATGGTATGTAGCTTTTGAAGCAGTCTTATTTCACGTGAGATTTGAGATTCATCCAAGTTGTTGAGTTTATCAGTATTTTGTCCCTTTTTTATTGATGAATGGTTTTCCATTGTGGGGATGCAGCATTTGCTTATCCATTCACCAGTTGAAGGACATTTGGGTTGTTTCCAGTTATTGGCAATTTGGGGTAAAACCACTATATAGATATTTTTATAAACCCAAATTCCTATTTCTCCTAATGGGATTGATAGGTCATAGTGTTAGACTGCTAGACATAGTTCCATACATTCTTGATGTTTTGTTCATTTTTTCCAATTTTCTTTTGACTTTGTTCTTCAAATTGAATAATCTCCATTGATCTGTCTTCAAGTTCACTGACTTTCTTCTGTCAACACTGTTCCTCTATTACATCTAGGAAATGATTTTTTTTTTAAATTCCAGAAATCATATTTTTCAGTTTTAATATTTCCATTTAAACCATTTTTATAGCTTTTAGTTCATTGCCAAAAACTTCTACTTGGCCACTTAAGCGTATTTACCACTATCTTATAGGCAGCCTGGTTAAAATAGCTGCTTTAATGTTTTTGTTTTTTTTACTATTCCAGTATCTGGTGTCTTCAAGTTAACATTTCTTGGTTGTCTTTATCCTTAAGAATTGTCACTTAAAAAAAAAAAGACTTATCTATTTATTTTATTTTATTTTAAAGATTTTATTTATTTATTTGACAGAGATCACAAATAGGCAGAGAGACAGGCAGAGAGAGGAGGGAGCAGGCTCCCTGCTGAGCAGAGAGCCTGATGTGGGGCTCGATCCCAGGACCCTGAGATCATGACCTGAGCAGAAGGCAGAGGCTTTAACCCACTGAGCCACCCAGGCGCCCTTATCTATTTATTTTAGAGAGAGAGCATGAGCAAGGAGAAGGGTAGACTCCCCACTGAGAGCAGAGCCCAAAGTAGGACTCGATCTCACAACCCTGAGATCATGACCTGAGCTGAAACCAAAAGTAGTATGCTTTAATAACTGAGCCACCCATGCACCCATGTCACATATTTTTGTTCTTATATGTCACTTAATACTGAACTGTGTCCTTGACCCTGTTATTGTCATCTGTAGTATGTTAATGTTTATTTCATTGTTCTTTTGAGAGGAAATATATCCAGTTTGATTCAGACCACAATTTATATCTCAGCTTCTTTGGTTGGCAATTCTAATCTCAGGTCAGCTTTCAAAGTCTCTGTGAAAAGCCACAGGAATACCTCTGGAATTTGGAAGGTAGTCTAAATATTAATTCAGTCCTCAAAATCTTTATTATATGCTTTGCATTTTTTTCTTGCATACACAGCTCAGGAAACAGCCTGACACTTTGATTTCATACACAGAATCAGGGGATTTCCTTCTTCCATTTTTTTCTTCCAAAGAACCAACAACTTTAACATCATTGACATTTGAGGATAATTTTTCAGGTGGCAGTGATATGGTATGGTTGCCATCTTGTGCATTGTAAGATGTTTAGCAGCATTCCTGGCCACTATTATACTAGACACAAGTCACACTTCTTCCCAGTTATGAAAACAAAAATGTCTCCAGACACTGACAGATGTCCTCTGGGGATGGAGGGCAGCAAAATTGCCTCCTGATTGAGAACCACTGCGCTAAGACCAAGTACAAGTACTAAACTGCTTACCTGACCTCTACATACAGATGCCCCAAGGCCTTCTAAATCTCAGTGTCTAAAACTCAACACTTGGCCTGCAGTGCCACACTAACTTATTTTCTATCTAGAATTCTTTCTCCCAGTGAATGTTCAATAACACCTGTCCAGTTGTGTAGACACCTAGGAGCCATTTTGGATACCTCCCTTCTCCCTCACCCTCCAGTTTAACCAAACCATGATTTAAATATGACAGTATTTAAATATCTCTTGAATCTGTTTTCTTCTCTCATTAGCTTATCAGTCTATTCCATCTCCTCCTTCTAATGCTACAAAGCTATTTTCTTATCTTCTCTCATCCATATGCACCCTTGGATTTTTCTCTGCCAAATCTGTTTTTCATTTTTACAGCAACTCCACTCTTCCTCCACACAAGATATAAAAGAATCTAGGAAAAGCAAACTAATCTCAAACAGACAAGGAACAGGAGTTAATCCTATGAGCTTTCAGTTATATCTTAATATAAAAATGTTAAAGATTCTACTGAATAACCTAATACCTCCTCTGTTATTTACAAATCCAAAATCTCCAAGTTCCCCCACACCACTGCTCCTATCTACCAATCATTATTGCCCATGGCTCTGTAGCTCAAATGGAAAAGTATTTGTTATTATAAAAATATGCCACTTTCCTCTGACCTTGAAGTTTTACTGAGTATTCTACTAAATTTTAATACTATTCTCTCATCTCTACATAGTCACATTTTTCCATGGCTTAACTCAATATATAAGAAAGCTATCATTTGTTGAGTTCCCAGTGTGTGTTAGACCTTATATTAGAAAGCAATGCCCCAATGAAGTGGATATTTTTATGCTTGATTTATACAGAAAAAGTTTGAGATTGGGAACAGGAATAATTTTTCTATGAGCTTATAATTAGTAAGAGTCAGCACCAGGATTCAAGGTCTACAAGGTCTCCTACAGATACCTGTTCCTTTACCTTTCACAGTCTCATGAAGACTTCTCTTACAATATAAAACTTTAGAAGCCTTGAATTTGGCCTCCTATACAAATATTTTACCACCTTTCTTAGCACATGATCTTATCTGGTCATTGACTAATGTATATCTTATTTCTTCAGTAAAAATGATTCTTGGAAGTCAAAACAGATACTTCTATTTCTTTTATGTATCTCTCAAAATATATATAACATCTCTTATGTACCATAAGATTTATATACCACAAAATAAATGCATATTAGAGATGGGGGGCAACTAGATATAATCCTAGTTATAGGGAAAATATGAGACACACTTTCAGCTACGTTCTAGCTAACAGCCACAAAGAGTAATCCATTTGGGAGATATTAGTACTGTGATGCTATAATCACAGTAAAATAAAAATAACATAATCAGAAAATAAAAATAGGGAAAAACATGTTTAAAAACATGTTCCCTATATGCCTTCTTATATATTTATTTTGAGTTCAATGGATTAGGTTTGATCATATATGCTGCACTAACATTTGAATCTGCTTTTAGGGCTTCCTGAGCTCAGGACTTCCTTCCATTAATCTCTGTTTTGAGGATCTAGACAGTGAGCTAGACAAATCTAATTCTGATCCCAAATCTCCCACTGACTTACTGTGTAGGCATGAGTAAAAAATTTACTCTGCGGGGCCTGCAGTTAATTTTAAGATGAAAAAATTTCTCATTTGAATATAAATAAAATGTGTTCAAACATAAAGAGTTTTGAAGACTTTGTACGAAAAGTTTCATGTAAACTGCCCTTTATTTCAACTTTAAATATTATTTTTCTTTCCTAATTACTTTCAGAAGGATTCAAGAAGAGGTGACAGAATACAAAAGCAGTGGTTACTAAAATATTGTTCACTTTCCTCATCATTGTTAGACATAATTGCCTGTCTTCCTGGCTTACCATCTTAACACTGTCAGGAACGATTTTTTAGGAACTTTCTGTATAAGAGAGACTACACAAATACATTCTATGGGGATATTCTTACAAAAGAATAAGACACGGTAATTCCTCTCTAAGAAATTCATATATAGTTGGGGAGATAAGGTCCTGTTCATAAGGAAAAAAATATTATACAAGGTAGAATATGATAAATTTCAAATCCATAGCATAAACATGCCAAGGTTTAGAGTGGAGATAAAGATGAAGTGTGGACTGGTCAAATTGTGTAGCATGTGATTTTGAACACCAAACCAAATATTTGAACTTGATCCTGCAGTCAAAAGAAACCAGAATATGCCTGAGTTACAGAATGACCTGATGTAAGTGGTATTTAAGAGCATAAATACAGAAGATAAGAAACTGGAGGCAGGCATGCCTGTTAGGGATAGACTGCAATTGTCCAGGCAGGAAACTATATATCACTGGATGAAGATATTGGTACTAGCAATGACCATTCTTTGTTTAATGCTTACTATTCCAGGTCTTGTCATGGAAGCTTAATATATATTACTTCTAATTCTCACAATAACCTAGCGAAATCTGTATTGTTGTCTTCATCTTACAGATGAAGAGAGTTTCCCAGCAATTGTGGAATTTGTTTAATGAGAGTATATGCCAAGTCCCTCCGGACCTAAGATATGCCACACAATGTTACCTTCCACTGGTTTGGAAGCTGTGACAGGTAGATTTGGGTTATGAACATAGGCTGAAAAATTATATTTGAGTTTCTAAACATAAATGGTTTGAATTTTCAAGCACCAAAGAGACCAACAGAGGCCTGAAAATAAATATGGACAACAGTCAAGTACACATGATTTCAGAACAAGGGGGAATCTCATCTCACTTGCTTTGGCACGCTTGAAGTCATTATAGAAAAGGCAAGACCTACATTGCCAGTAGCCCCAGGAGAAGAAACTCACTCTGCTGAGTTCATCTAAGGCATATATGAAATATGTCAGATCAGTTCTGACAAAAAGGTTTTAACTAGGTTGCCCAGAAGCCAAAGCCTGAGGTCATTCGGCACCTAAATGAAGGAAGCAGGGAATGATAGCAATGCCGACTTACTTGACAATTTGACTAAAAGTGGCCATTATGCCAGGACACTTTTATTGATTTTCCTAGATTTTTTGCCCCATTTGGAAAAATAAATTATTTACACAATATATGCTCAAAACCCACCCCTTGCTTTGAAAACCTCTTTATACTTTGCCCAGATCAAGAGGAAGGGAAATCTGCCTATAAAACATACAAACTGCCCTGGTATTACATGTAAAACAGTTTTCCCCTTTAATTTCTAACAAACAATATTATTGATGCACTGCTGGAGCTGGCACAGAAGTCAAACTGGAGTTAAAATCAGCCTCCCCACTACATGATAGTTAAGGTCATTATAGGTTTAAATTGCTTCAAGGTGGTACTCTGCTGAAGCCATTGTTGAATGAGACCTTGCAATCACGTAGTATCTATGTCCTTTAATAAGTAGAAATGTAGCATAGTATCTTTTCAGTGATCACCACAGACTTCATTAACATTCTTTAGTCATAAAGAACCATATTTGACACGGAATTTGTCAAAATAGGGAGTAAAAACAAATGTTGCCAACAATAATTTTGACATTTTAAAAGGAGAAAAATAAGTCCACCTGACCTTTCAGCCAGAGCAAATAAGAAACCAATTGCCGAACTCACATGGTTAACTTGAGCAACAGAAAATGAGGTAGAGCTTTGCAATCAAAATGCTAATACAGATGGTGATGGTGTCCACCAAATCTTAGAGAAGTTCACATTCCAGTTTCTATGGGTTGAGTTTTTCATGCATAGGCTTCAAGTGAAAGGCACAAAATGTTACCGGAATAGCACATGGAAAGTAAGGAAGGACAGTTCTTGTCTTCAGGTAGACTATTTTTTCCAGAACATAACATCAATGTCCCAGATAATGTCACCAATAATGAAGTAAAAATGAAATAATTAAATAGTGTTTCAGATTTTCTAAATTGCCTTACTCTTCACATCTAACCCTTTGGAAAGTGCCATTTGCTTGGCTTCCAGAATATGTGTCAGCCCATCTACTGCTTTTTTAACTCACCACCATCATCTCTTCCCTGATAAGCTCAGCAGCCTTTACCTGTGCCCTACTGTGATCCATTTTCATATGGTAGCACTGAGGTATGTTCACACTGCTCAGTGAGGAAGAACCAGCCACCTGCTAAGGCAACTCAGTTCTGCCTCGTCTGTTCCAGCTCCCTCTCTAGCACCATCATCTTTCACTCATGACAATCCCACCACATGGTCTTCTTTTTACTCTCTGACTGTGCCAAATCCATGTTTACCTTGGGACTTTGCACTCATCATCCTCCTGCCTATAGCCTCCTTCCCTGAATCTTCTTGAAGTCTGCACTGCCATCCCATTCAGGTTTTGGCTGCAATGTCCCCTCCTAAGAGAACCCTTCCTTAACTATTCAATCAGTTTTACCCATCACACATATATTCTCTTTGTTTTCTTTTCTCCATGGAAATTATTACTCCTGGAATTACCTTATTTGTATATTAGTTCAAGGCCTTTCCTCAACAATAACCTTGTTATCCTGAGAAAAATATCCCAGACCCTCTTGTTCATAGTTCTGCCTGCAGTGCTCAGATAGGTGCCTGGAACAAAGTAGACCCTCAGGGAACATGTGGGGGATGTTCATAATAATCCTGATTTAATAGTATGATTTTCTTTTCAACCAGGAAGGTGAGGTTCCTAAACCTTCTCATGCTTCTGCCCTGCTCCAAAATGGTAGAATTCATAGATGATATATTTTAAGAATCATGTATTTTAAAGATTTAATTTCTGTTGACTAGCTTGTGTTTCCTAGACTTTTTACAAGATCTTCTTCTCCTGCTTTTTCTCTAAAATGCATTAAGGTTTCCCAACAGTTCGGTACAAAAGGTGACAATAAGATGATAAAGCTTTTGTCAATTCACTCACGAAAATAAATCCTATTATTTTGTTAATCAAGACTATTGCTTTGAATTTCCATGTCTGGGCCCATTTTCAACTACCAAAAGTGTACTCACCCCAGTACATGAGACAGCATGATATAATGGAAGATACTAAATGTAGAATACAGAGGTTTGATTTAAATATGAGCTCTACCAGGGCACCTGGGTGGCTCAGAGGAATGGGTGTCTGACTCTTGATTTTAGCTCATGTTGTGATCTCAGGGTCATGAGGTCAAACCCCACCTCAGTCTCTGAGCTGGGCATAGAGCCTTCACTTTAGTTCTTTCCTTCTCCCTCTGCCTGTCCCTGCTCCAACCATTCATGCGCATGCACCATCTCTAAATAAATAAAATAATAATAAATAAATATAAGAGCTCTACCATTTTCTGGTTTTCTTTTTTTTTTTTTTTTAAGATTTTTATTTATTTATTTAACAGAGAGAGATCACAAGTAGGCAGAAAGGCAGGCAGAGAGGGGGGAAGCAGGCTCCCCGCTGAGCAGAGAGCCCGATGCGGGACTCGATCCCAGGACCTGAGAACATGACCTGAGCCAAAGGCAGAGGCTTATCCCACTGAGCCACTCAGGTGCCCCTGTTTTCTGGTTTTCATTTAACCTCACCAAGCCTCAGAATCCATCTGAAAAATGGGGAAAATAACAAAATCACAGAACTAATTTTAGGATGTAGTGACAGAATATGTTAAAGGCTTTATGAATTGAATATGGTTATAAATGAAGGTATACTATTATCATCATCATCTTTGAGCCAGATAAGGCATTATTGGTGATTTTTAAATTGGCATATAATATTTTTCTTCCTGAAGAACCTGTCACAAAATAAATGAGGCAACATAGGTAAACAGTTGAGAGTACGAACACTGTAGTCAAACAGCCTCAACCATAAATCCCAACTGCACTACTATCAGCTGGGTGACTTCTCTTCGGTTACATAATCTCACTAAGATCAAGTTTCCTCACCTGAAAAATGAGGTAATTGTCTTTACCACAGAGGCCAGAAACGATGATTAAGTGAGAAAATAAGGCTTTAATATGATATCTGTGATATCTGTCACATGATAGCAGTCAATTATCATTTGTATTAGTACTGAATTCTGTCAGAGGAAATGATTATGAAAGACATGCTGTCCTGTAAACACATGTAATACGATCCACAATAAATTAAGTGCCACTTAAATCCTCTTAATGCAATGTTTTGAAAGGTTGCTTCTTCTACCAAAGTGACTGAGTTCAGCAGTAGTAAAGTTGTGCTTCTTCTAAGCTTTCTGCTGAGATCCTAAATTTCCTGAAACTTCACATCCATATCCCTCATTCCTCCATATCCAGGTATATTCCATTAGTCTCCATGGTAGGGCTCATCATCTTCCTCACTGGGGGTCACGAACATCCTCATCATGAAGTGTTTCTTCCTTCAACCACTCACCACTCTTGCTGACCTGAACAAGATGGCAGGGTGGGAAAAGACTATAAAGTACTAGCTTATATGTGAATGTGCAGGAAGATCTGAATTTTGCAAAGGTTTTGAGTCCATGGACACAATTTGCATGTTATATAAACTTTTTTTATTTTGGTAAAATATACATAAATAGCATTTACTATGTTAGGCATTTTTAAGTGTGCAGTTCTTTGGAATTAAGTATATTCATATTGTCATGCAACCATCACCACCATCTATCTCCAGAACATTTTCATCACCCCAAACCAAAACCCCATCTCTATTAATTATTCATTTTGCCTTCCTCCCATCCCCTGAAATGTAGGGGGAGAAATAGTCACTATTGTACTTCTGTTTCTGTGAAATTGACTACTGTAGGTACCTCCTACAAGTGGAATCATGCAGTATTTGTCCTTTTGTAATTGGTTTATTTCACTTAGCATAATGTGTTTAAAAGTTATCCATGTTTTTAAGTTTGAATAATAGTCCATTGTATGTATATACTACATTTTCTTTATCTGTTCATCCATTGGTGGACACTTGGGTTACTTACAAGGTTTACTATTGTAAATAATGTTGCTATAAACATGGGTGAAAAAATATGTTTGAGTCCCTGCTTCCAATTCTTTTGGAGATATACTCAGAAATGGAATTACTGGATCATATGGTAATTGTATTTTTAATTTCTTGAGAAATTGCTATACTGTTTTCTACAACAGCTGTACCATGTTACATTCCCAACAGCAATGAACAGAGATTTCAATTTCTCCACGTCCTCACCATCACTTGTTATTTTCAGGTTTGTTTGTTTGTTTGTTTTTCAATACTAGCTATAGCAATGAGTGTAGAGTAGTATCCAGTTGTGATTCTGATGGCACTTCCCTAATGATTAGTGATGTTGAGCACATTTGTGTGTGTGTTTTGAGTGTCTGTATACCTTCTTTGGAGAAATACCCATTCAAGTCACTTGCATATTTTTAAATCAAATGGTTGGTTTGTGTGTTTGCTCGTTGTTTGTTTGTTTTTACTGCTGAGTTTTAGAAGTTCTTTATAGATTCTGGATGTTAATTCTTTAAAAGATACATGATTTGCAAATATTTGCTCCCATCCTGTGGGTGGTCTTTTCACAGGTTTTAAATTGGATGAAGTCCAATATTTCTTTTTGCTGTTGCTTGTGTTTGTCATATCATATCTAAGAAATAATTTCTAAACTTGATGTCATGCAGGCTTCCTCTTTGTTTTTTTCCAAGAGTATTTTAGCTTTAGCTCCTTACATTTAAATCTTTGGTCTATTTTGACTTAACTTTGCATATGGTCTAAATTCATTTTTTGTATGTGGATATTCAATTTTCCCAACACTGTTTGTTGAAAATACTGTCCTTCACCATCAAATGGCCTTGCCATTCTTGTTGAAAATCATTTGACCATATATGCAAGGGTTTTTTTTCTGGGCTCTCTATTCTATTCCACTGGTCTATATATCTGTCATATACTAATACTACACTGTTTTCATTACTATAATTTTGTTGTGAAGTTTTAAAATTAAGAAGCATGAGACCTCTAACTTTGTTTTTCATTTTCAAGATCATTTTTCCTGTGTAGGATCCATTGAGAATCCATATAAATTTTAGGATGGATTTTTCTATTTCTTCAGAAAAGCATTCATTGGGGGAAGGGAGGGGAAAATGAAACAAGATGGGACAGGGAGGGAGACAAACCATAAGAGACTCTTAATCTCCGGAAACAAACTGAGGGCTGCTGGCAGAGAGGGAGGGATGGGGTGGCTGGATGATGAACATTGGGAAGGGTATGTGTTATGGTGAGTGCTGTGAATTGTGTAAGACTGATGATTCTCAGACCCGTACCCCTGGGGCAAATAATACATTATATGTTAATTTTAAAAGTCGTTGGGATTTTGATAAAGATGAAATTGAATCTTTAAATTGCTCTGAATAGTTTTGACATTTTAACAATACTAAGCCTAATAATCCATAAACATGGGATGTCTTTGTATTTGTGTGTGTCTTCTTATTTTGCAATATTTTGTAGTTTCACAGTGCACAAGTCCTTTATCGTTTTGGAAAGATTTATTGCTAAGCATTTTGTGGGTTTTGATCTATCAGAAATGGAACTATTTCTTAATTTCTGTATCAGGTTTTTCATTTTTAGTTTATACAAAATCAACCAATAGTTGCATGCTAATTTTTTATCCTGTACCTATGCTGAATTTGTTTATTAGTTTTGATATGTTTTTTGTGGAATCTTTAGGAGTTCTACCCTAAAGATTTCATGCCATCTGCAACAGAGAAAATTTTATTTGTTTCTTCCTGGTTTAAATGCTTTTATATCTTTTTCTTGTTTAATGCTCAGCCTAGAACTTTCAGTACTATTTTGAATAGAGATGGCAAGAACATCTCCTTCTTTTGTTCCTGGTCTTAGAAAAAACTTTCAGTCTTTCACCATTAAGTACAATGCTAGCTGTGGCCTTTTTATTATGTAGTCTTTATTATGTTGAAGTAATGTCCTTCTATTGCTAGTTGGTTGAATATTTTTTATCATAAATGGAGTTCAATTTTTTCAAATGATATTTTTGCATCAGCAGAGAAGATCCTGTAGTTTTTTATCCTTCATTTTATTAATATGGTGTATTACATTGATTAATTTTCACATATTAAACCATTCACACGTGACAGGATTAAATTCCACTTGATCATGGAATATAATCTTTTTAATATACTGTTGAATTCAGTTTGCTATTATTTGGGTTAGGATTTTTTACATAAATATTCATCAGGGAAGTGGATGTGGTTTTCTTCCTTACAGTGTCTTTGTCTGATTTTGATATGAGGGTGATTGTCCTTGTATAGTGAGTTTGAAAATGTTTCTTTTTCTTCATGTTTTTGAAAGAGTTTGAGAAGGATTAGGGTAAAATCTTCTTGAAATGTTTTGTAGAATTCACTAGTGAGGTCATCTGGTCTTGGGTTTTGCCTCATTGGGAGGTTTTTTCGTTACTGACACAATCTCCTTACCATTAATTGATCTGTCCAGACTTTCTATTTCCTCATGATTTGGTCTTGGTAGGTTTTGTGATTCTAAGAATTTATCCATTTCATTTTTATCTCCAAATGTTGGTGTGCAGTTGTTTGTAGAATAGTCTTATAATCCTTTTGATTTCTGTGAAATCAAATGTTCTTTCTTTTATTTACGATCTTACTAATTTGAGTCTTTTCTTTTTTCCTTATTCTATCTCTCTGGGTTTCTCGATTTTGTTGATCTTTTAAAAACAAACTTTGTTTCATTGATTTTCTCTACTGTTGTTCTATTCTTTATTTATCTATACAATAAAATCTTTATTATTTCTCTCCTTTGGCTAACTCTGGCTTTAGTTTGTTCTTCTTTTCCTAGTTCCTTATGATGTAAATTTGGATTGTTGATTTGAAATCTTTTTTTTTTTTTATTTCTTTTCAGTGTAACAGTATTCATTGTTTTTGCACCACACCCAGTGCTCCATGTAATACATGCCCTCTCTAATACCCACCACCTGGTTACCCCAATCTCCTACCCCCTGCCCCTTCAAAAATCTTTTTTAATCTAAGGATTTACAATTGCAAATTACCTTCTTAGAACTGCTTTTGCTGGATCATATAAACTTTGATATGTCGTGGTTTCATTTTATTTGTATGAAAAGTTTTTCTAATTTCCCACGTATCTGTGCATTTCCAACTTTTCATTCTCCTGTTGATTTCTAGGTTTATTCCATTATAATCGGAAAATATGCTTTGCATGACTTTAATTTTTTAATTTTCATTCAGACTTGTTTTGTGGCCTAACGTAAAGTCTATTCTGCAGAATATGCACTTAGAAAGAATGTGGAATTCTGTATATACATGTTATTGTAAGTTTTGTGGCCTAACGTATAGTCTATTCTGCAGAATATGCACTTAGAAAGAATGTGGAATTCTGTATATACATGTTATTGTAATTGAGTTTTAATGTTGCTCAAGTTCTCTGTTTCCTTATTAATCTTTTGTCTTATACTCTATTATTGAAAGTGGGATATTGAAGTCTCCATCTACTATTGTGGGAAGGTTTATTTTTCCCTTCTCTTCTGTCAGTGTTTGCTACATATATTTAGGAGCTCTTATGTTTGGTGCATATATGTTTAAAATTATTATATGTTCTTGGTGAGTTGACCCTTTTATCATTATATAGTATCTTTCTTTGACTATTGTGATAGTTTTTGACTGAAAGTTTCTTTGTTATTAGTGTTTCTTTGGTTTACTATTTTCAAGAAATATCTTTTTCTGTCCTTTCACTATCAATCTGTATATATCTTTAGCTGTGAAGTGAGTCTCTTGTACATAGCATGCAGTTGGATCCTATTTTTTTTTAACCACTCTGCCAATCTATGTCTTTTTCTCAGTGGACTTTAATACATTTATATTAAAAAATAATTGCTGATAAGGAAGGATTGCTATCATTTTTTTGTTTTGTTTTCTGTATGTCTTATAGCTTTTTGTCCTTCATTAACAGCATTAACTCCTGTCTTCCTTTTTATTTAATTTTTTGTAGACATGTTTTGATTACCTTCTTATTTTCTTTTGTGTATATTCTATAGCTATTTTCTTTGTGCTTACCATAAGAACTACACATAATGCCATAAAATTATAATAATCTATTTTAAATTGATACCGACTTAACTTTGATTGCATATAAAAGCTGCTCCCTTACAACTGCACCTCCCACTTTATGTTATTGACATAGTAAATTACATCTTTATATTTTGCATACCCATTAACAAATGTTTATATTTATTTTTATGCTTTTGATTTTCAAATCCTGTATAATAAAAATTAGAGTTAAAAACTAAGTTATAATAATGCTTGTTTGTACATTTGTCTATGTATTTACCTTTACTAGAGAATTTTTCTTTTTCATATGGCTTTGAGTTATTGCCTAACATTCTTTCATTCAGGTCTAGAGGCAATGAACTCCCTTAACTTTTGTTTACCTGGGGGTATCGTAATTTTTCTTTCATTTTTAAAGGACAGTTTGGGTAGATATAGCTTTCTCAGTTGACAGGTCATTGTTTTGTTTTTTCAGTACTTTAAACACACAATTCCTCTGTTTCTGGCCTGCAAGGGATCTCCTGAAAAATCTGCTGAAAATCTTAGAAGTCATGATTTTTTTTTTCTTTTCTGCTTCAGGATTCTTTCTTGCCTTTGACTTTTGACAGTTTGATTATGTGTCAGCATAGGTTTATTTGTGTTTATTTATTTGGAGTTTGTTGAACTTGTATTTGTGTATATATCTTTTCTAAAAATTGGGTAGTCCCTTGCCATTATTTCTTCAAGTATTCTCTCTGTTCCTTTTCCTTCTTTTTTCTTCTTCAATGCTTATAATACATATATAGGTCCACTTGACAATGACTTCATAAGTCCCTGAGACTGTGATTTTTCCTTCAGTCTTTTTGGTTTTTTGTTCCTCAGACTTAATAGTTTCAAATGACCTGACTTCAAGTTTCCTGATTCTTTCATCTTCCTATTTGAGTTTGTTGTTGAATCTTTCTAGTAAATTTTTCAAAACTCATTTTCACTTTTGTTTCCTTTGCCTTTGGAGATCTAACTTGAAAGAAGTTGCTATGGCCGATGCCTAAGAGGTTTCTGCCTATGTTCTCCTCCAGGATTCTGAAGGATTCCTGCCTCATGTTGAGGTCTTTCATCCATTTCAAGTTTATCTTTGTGTATGGTGTAAGAGAATGGTCGAGTATCATTCTTTTACACATAGCTGTCCAATTTTCCCAGCACCATTTATTGAAGAGACTGTCTTCTATTTCTTTGTATGCCTTGTTTTTGTTGAAAACTTGGCATTTGAAAAACAAAAACAAAAACAACCACCTCTCCCCATTTTTAATGACTGGCTCCATGTAGGAACCACTCATCAGAGACCTTCACTAATCAGACAAGTGTGAAGACTTAAGGTATCAAACCTTTTCTGAGTATGTATTTTCCCTGATCAGGGTGTGGTATCTGAGTGCTTTTTTTCTGATTTAGTATGCATGATTACTTTTAAATGTCTCAATTTCCCTAGAACTATTAATCCTGCTTCTTCTCAGGGCCTTAATTGTTCTATCATATTCCTCAATCAGTAATCTCTTGTTGCAGCATCTATAGGTCTGGAGTCTCCTTGCAGTTTTCTAGATCCATAACAACTGTCTCCCATGGTTTCCACTAGTCTGAAATCTGAGCTGCACTGCCTTTAGCCATTTGTGCTCCAGGTAAACTATACAGATACCAAGCCTTTGGGCTTCCTCTAGACAGGTTAGAAAATTGCAGATTTTTCAGCTTCTGCTTTCCCTGGTTCCTGGAGAAGGGACTTGGGGATCAGGCCACTCCTTCCTTCAAAACCTGCTGTATGATACTGGGGAGAGGATGGAGCAAGAGTGAATAAAAATGTTATGAAATTTCCTACCATTTTAGTGACTTTTTCTTGACTGAGAGTTCACTTGGTTGGTCTAGATCCATAGTTATTAAAGCCAGTCTTTATTGTTTATTTAATGTGTCTTTTGGGGAGCCAGTTCCTGGAGCTTCCTAGGTGACCATCTCGATGACACCACTCACTATATTTAATGAAGAAAAAAGAAAGAAACAGGAAAGAATAATATCTCCTACTTAATTCTAATATGTGAGCAAAGAAAGCACTACTTGAGGGGAGATGACTGGTTGAGAGGAGAAAAGGGAACATTGAACCTCAACTGTTTGGTAATCACAATGAAGTGACCATGAAGGGGAGCAGAGATGGCTGCGTGAGAATCTAACTGTAGGGTCAATTACCTCACAGATACATTTCTGGAGGTTTTTTGTGAGTCAGAGAATATAAATTAAATGATGATGGGCACAAGTGTACATAAAACCAGACATAATTCAAGCTCAAGGCTAGATCCTTGTCCCATTCCATCTATAGCTGAAATTCTCAACATGTGGTCCCCAGACTGGCACCATCAGCAGATTCTAGTTCCCAACCTCTGATCTAGTGTGTATCAGAAACTTTGGGGTAAGTTCTCAGCCCTTTGTATTTTAATCAGCCCTCCAGCTGATTCTTTTTTTTTTTTTAATAGACAAATCTTAAGAGATTTTATTTTATCTACAAGCACATTGCAATTGTTTTTTCTATAGCTAACAGAACTTGAGAATTTATAAGCCAACATAAAATAAATAAGGTAAGTCAATGTAAACTTTGAATAGGTAAGGAGTCAGTGACTTCTTTTTTTTTTTCAACTTATTTATTTTCAGAAAAACAGTATTCATTATTTTTCACCACACCCAGTGCTCCATGCAATCCGTGCCCTCTATAATACCCACCACCTGGTACCCCAACCGCCCACACCCCCACCACTTCAAACCCCTCAGATTGTTTTTCAGAGTCCATAGTCTCTCCAGCTGATTCTGATCACAGTCAAGTTTGAGTTGATCAAACCTGCAGCAATCTCTCAGGTCCCTTTCTCTAATCCCAACCCCCCATAAGTACCCACAGGTACCTTGGGGGTATCTTTGCCTTCCAGAATTTTTAAGTATTTTTAATAAAGGAACTAATGGTCTGATTACTTGAGAATGTGCATATATATAGGTATAAACATACAGATAACCTGTGGGCCCTTCCTAGAGTTATTGCCTTTTATATAAGAAAGCTAAGTCAAAAAATGAACTATTGTGTGTATCTGAAGGACTAAGGATATGTAACCCCTAAAGCCTGTATGAAAATCATGTATTTGAGGCCTGTAGTTAATTATTCAGGGTCCTTTGTTAATGATGATACTGCTCCTAGATTACTTCTTGTCATTTCCAGGTACTTCAGCCATAGGCTTTGTATCCATAAATCCTAAGATCAGTCATTTTGAGCTTGATAGTGACCTAAGAAAGAGCATGGGTCTGTGGACCTGCTCCATGCATGGGCAGTTAACTCTGCTGCTGTGAACTCTGGAAAGTTCTTAGACAACATAGGGACTCTACCGTATGTATGACCTGGATCCAAACTTAGACAATTACTATTAGTACCTGATAATGTTTTCATTAATATGCAAAACCATGAAGCAAACCCAAAGACAATAAAGAGACACAATATTTTAAGAAAACCCAATAAGTAGAAACCTAAATTCATTGAACAAATTATTTATGGGGCATATTAATTCCAAAGAACCATTTGATTTACAAAATGACTTATTATATGATTCTTTGGTAGAGAACTTCCTTGCAATAGTAGGCATTAATTAAAGGAATAACATTTATGGGAATTAGATAATCACAGAGCTATACCTATGGATCTTAAAAACATAGTATTAGGTGAAACAGAAAAGCAAAATATTTTTAACACAATGCCACTTAATAAACAAATGCATGCCAGCAGAAAAAATACAGTAAAAAAGGCCAGTGTCTTAGAATGTTCATTTACATTTACAGTGTGACCCAGCAATCCCACTTACAGTTATTTATTCTAGAGAAAAGAAATTCACATTCACACTAAATCCTGTATTTGAATATTTACAGCAGTTATATTCATAATTGCCAAAACCTAGAAATAATACAAAAGTCCTTCAAAGGGTAAATGGAAAGACTATGATATAGCTCTAAAACAAGAGTACTACTCATCAATAAAAAGAGATGCATTATTGATTCATCTAACAACTTAGATGGATTGGAAAAGCACTAGTGAATGAGTGAAATGAGTGAAACAAACTTAATCTTAAAAAATGATTCCATTTATATGAAATATAGCTATGCAGGACAGATCAGTGGATGCTAGGGTTAGGGTTGGTGTTAAGTATAACTGTAAATGGCTAACACAAGTGAGTTTATTTAGGATGATATTATCCTGATTGTGGTGATAGTTAAATGAATCTACACATGTGATAAAATTTAACAGAACTATATACCTATATACAAAAAAAAAAAAAAAAAAAAAAAGAAAGAAAGAAAAACAGAATGCTTATAAAAACTGGTAAAAGCCAAAACATGGTCTGTAGCTTAGTTAATAGCATTGTCCCAATGTCAATAGCAATATTAGTTTCATAACTGTACCATGGTTGTGTAGGATGTAACCTTTTGTAGAAGCTAGGGGAAGGTCACATGGGAATTCTTCATATATCTTTTCAGTTTCTATATGAGTCTAATATTATTTCTAAATGAAAAGTTGTTTTAAGACCAAATGTCAAGGGGCACCTGGGTGGCTCAGTGGATTAAGCCTCTGCCTTCAGTTCAGGGCCCTGGGATCGAGGCCCACGTCAGGCTCTCTGCTCAGCAAGGAGCCTGCTTCCCCTATCTCTCTCTGCCTGCTGATCTGCCTGCTTGTGATCTCTCTCTGTCAAATAAATAAATAAAATCTTTAAAAAAAAACATCAAATTTCAATTAAAAGAATGCATATTAACTCATCTTAATGATTGCCTATAGGAAGAAGGGAATGGGTACCAGAGTGTCAGGGAAAGAGGGATTCCAATATATATTTAACTACCTGATTTGTAATTTTCAGGGTAAAGTTCAGTTCTCTATTACTAAATTATAAACACCATGAGGTCAAGAACTGTTTACTAGTAATTTTCATGTCTCTTCATGACATATATATATATATATATATATATATGTATGTATTACATATATATAATATAAATATATTATATATATATATGGTTTATAATGAATATTCATTCTGTTATTAAACAAAAGAACTAGTGAACATATCCATTTCATCACTGAGCTCCATAAAACAAACAATCCTAAATGTGCAAGTGATTGTTGGGGTTAATGTTGACATTTTGTGCACACACTCTTTAATTATTATGCTTTATATTTGGTTCTGAAACATTTCTGTGTGATGCAGTTATATCATGCCCACCTCTTACCCTAAAGGGAATGGGACTGCCATCAATAAACTGGAGAATTCAGTGGGAAATAGCAGATGGGGAGCCAATGTGTTCTCATCACTACTAAGGGTCTGAGTGTCTCTTACTGCCAAAGTTTGCCTTTCAGCAGAAAAGAAATTACAGTTCCTAGAAATGTCAACATGGTGATTTCTGGAACCCAAGATGGACTCTTGAATTTAGAATGTCCCGTTGATCAAACCACCTTTTTTGTTTCACAAGTTTTCTTGTTTTCTTCATGCTCTTCTTTTACCTTAAGAGGTGCCTGCCTATAATTTAATACTCCTTTATAATATTTTATGAATCGAGGCCATATTTCTCACCTAGTAATTGCAGGCCTTAAATGTATAATGAAGGCTGCTCAGAAATGCACCAAGGCATGTTTTCTTACTCTTCATTTTCAGTTTATTCTGTAAAAGAGTAAAAACATCTAGAAAGGGCATAGCTTATTTAATACTGACATGGAAAAAAGTCTGAAGTAGTAAAAGAAAGAGAGGGAAGAAGGGAAGGGATGGGAGAGAGAATTTGCATGTGCTAGAAAGCGTAATAGTAAAACAAATTGTTGTTTCCATAAATCAATAGATACAAAGGGAGTGGCTCATGATCTGCAACATCAATGTACTTTGGATGTTTTCTAAAGACCCTTTGCTAGCTTGTCTCAACTCTGAATCCAGTGGTCCTTCTGAGAATAGGATAAGTGGTTTTCTTATTCTTAATAGGAAAGGCAGGGCATTCTCCTTGCGTGTTATAAGAAAATCAAACTTGTGATGTTTGATTACTGCCATATGCTGCCATATTCGATATGAAGTGTCTTCCTTTCACAATGAACAGCATGTCTCCAGTATTGTCTCTTGCTTGACCTGCCTGGAAACAAAAACTGACTACAGAAATAGGCTAGTTTGGCATGGCCTTTATGACAAACTTAATTGAGCAATAAGTGAAAATGCAAGAATTTTGTCAGGTGTTGTAAAAATGGAAAGTCACATGGATTTAAAAAAGGGATCTGCTCAGAAAAATGAAAAAAAATATCTTTTAAAAATGCTAATTGCTTCCCCAAATTTTTTTTACAAAATTTGCATCTTTAGTCTGGGCAATTGTCACTTACCTAGTCTCCATCCTGCACAGTCCTTGAAGAAAACAATAAAGCTCTGGATTCACTTATGGTAAATGTCTTAGCCTGGACTCCCAGAGAGCAGAGCCCTAGACAAGAGCTAGAGTGCATGGGGTTTATTTGGGGATGTGGTCCCAGGGAGTGTGAGTGGGAGACATAAAAAAGCAGGGACTGTGAGCCGAGAGAACTTTGTCAAGTTGACCACTATTGCGAACAAGTGTACCTGGGTACATCCAGCTGAGAGAAGAGGGGGAGTTTTATCCAATGACTGCTTTGGTTATCTTCCCTAACCAAATGTGGGCCCAAGGGTGGGAAAGGACTGCAGCTCTGATGAGGTGCTATTTGGTTATCCTGTGCAACACTAGTAACTCAGCCATGGCTAAGTCACAGTTGTCCTGGAAGCCAGGAGGCATGCAGAGTCCAGCAGAATCACTTCTCAACACTTGAAGTCTGGAGGACCTCAACCAGTTCAAACCCTATGGCTGGATTTTTGGATATTTTGGATTTATACAGTTAAAAAACGGGCTCAAGAAAAATTTTGCTTATCTGTGACAGATTTAATCAATCAACCAATCAATCAATTGAATAGTCTCACATATCTGTTGACAAGCAGATTGCTTAGTGTCAGGACCCATGATCGGAATCCCAGCCTTGCCTTCTAGAAACTCAAAGTTTTCTTTGAACCACACAGTATATCAGGTTCAATTCTATATTAAAAGAACTAGTTAGTTCTGCCCAAATACATTTGATGATATGAAAACCAAGTAGCTATTTAGTTACGGGTGGCTGACACATTTTCCTGGACCAGAAACCTGAGGTTGTTTGATAATGTAGGATTCTATGGAAGTTGATCTGGTTATGTCTTGATAGCATGGGTCTTGGAAAAATAGTGCCTATGATCAGCTCAACTGCTCACTAACTGTATGATGTTCTTAAATGACCTAAGCCTCTTCTGGCAAGGATCCCTCATGGATCAAAGAGAGTAAGTAACACCACTTCATAAAGCATCTGGAAAGACTAAGAAAATTTGTATAAAGCATTTTACCCAGTGCCTGTGTATTTTAGGCAGAAAGTTAATTCGCTTTGCTTGATCATGTGCATTCATTCTAGAAGGCTGACTAGCAGAAAGAAACTTTGAAACTGCTCACATACACTGTCATACCTCTCCTGGACAAGTTCCATGCACTGGCCCTCAGCTGCTGTTCAAAAACAAGTTGCAAATTCAAGTCTGGGTGGCATGGCACCCTCCTTTTTCTTTAATGTCAGCAAGTTTAATTTTAATTCTGGGCTATGGTAAAACAACAGAAGGATGTAGGCAGTCTTTTGTTATTTATGCAGCATGCTAAAAATTATGCGATAGACAGTAAATTAAGAAAAGCTGCCCTATAAATTTCAGTTAAATCTTACATGTGTTTTAATATTTAATACATCATCATGAATCACATTTCCATAAACCACAATGGAAGCTCAGGCAATATCTATAAGAATGTGTTAGATTTTTATTAGCGTTATTTTTCTTCAACTAATGCCATTCTCTAGGTAAAGCAAAAAGTCAGCTGGATTTTTATCTATGATGTAAAACACAAAATTAACTCTCACTGACCACTAATGTTCCTGAATCGAGTCCAAAGCACAATGTCTAACTTCAGTTTATGAATTACCAGAACAGCTCAAATTATACCCTGAAAGAATGAGTGTGCATGCCCATTCTCTCTTGATTTATTTTGTGATTCTAAAGAAAATTGACTAGGAGGCATTAGCTGATAATAAAATGTGATATGAGGGAGGCTGGGTGGCTCAGTCAGTTAAGTGTCTGACTTCAGCTCATCATGAACTCAGGGTCCCAGGATCAAGTCCCACATTGGGCTCCCTGCTCAGTGGAGAGTCTGCTTCTCCCTCTGCCCCTTCCCCTGCTCATGCTCTCTGTCTCTCAAATAAATAACTAAAAACCTTTAAGAAAATAAAATATAATGTGATGTGGTAGAGGAGGTAGGTCTGTGTAGCAGAATGCTCAAAGACAAGAAAAACTGGTTTTAAATTCCTATGTTCAATGAGTACATAATACTCAACTGCCAACCACCGGAGATGCATTTTCAGCTGAGCCTGTTGGGTGTATGTTTGCGTGTGGTGATGACATTGGTTCTTGACATACCCAATGTGTTTCTATGTGTGTATGAGTTTGAAACTCAAAATTCAGCTTAAGTTTAGATTAATGAATCTACATTTAGACTGATAAGTTGGATAGGCTCAAAGGAGGGAGAATATAAGTACCACAGAATGACCAGCTTGAGGGGCTTATAATTTAATGAGTCATGACTAAATACCACATGAAAGAGTTTGAGCAAATACCTGTTGCTTTAGCTATTGCCTATCGAAAGGCAGCTGCTGCTACTACCAAGAAGCCCAAAGACCAGCTCAGAATCCTTCTCAATACAGTTACCTCCAGTAGATCAGAGATAGCATGCAAAACAGAAATGTATTTTTCAGGCATAGATTAGGGATCATTGGGTAACAATACTTCTGGTCCTGAGAGAGTTCAGTAACATCTCAGGATAAGAATCACTGTGGTAGGAATAGCAGTTTGGGAAAGCCTGAGCTAAGCATGGAGGAATGGCACTTATTTGGTTGGGCACTTTGTGTAGAGAGAACTAATATGAGTAATCACCCAGGGAGGAAGGAAAGGGGTCATGCAGGGCTGGGAAAAGAATTCTACATGGGTCACATCTGCACTCCCATGCAATGAGATAACCTGTGAAGTTGTACCTGGTAAGATGCAATGTGGAGGGTTTAGCAGAGGAATCAACAACAGTAGGAAAATCAGAAGCCATCTTGGGATGCCGAGTATGTCACTGACGTGATGCCCATCATATATTTGGAGGACTGATGTCCAAAGAAAGAACATGCATCACTGGGGGTGCTGCTCTGAACACGTGATGTAATTAAGGGGGTTTGTGTGTAAATGGTTGCTTTGAAGGCAATTCCAGGAAGCACTCATAGGAGTGGGGAAGCAGGACAGGGAAGAGAAGGCTGTATGTGTGGGAATGAATGGGTAACCACTGTGGGAAGCTGGGACACAAGACGACCAGGGAATCTTTGATGCAGTGGTGAATTCACTTCAGAATTACATTGCCTGAAGCAGCTGGGGTATTTATCCAACCATTCTGCTTTGTCATCAATAGAGCAGTGACCGAGGACATTAACTCCTCATCCCCTCCAACCTACCTTGCATATGGGTTGGGGGAAAACCTCAGCATGTACCAGAGTATGGGTGGCAAGTTGACCATGGGCAGGACATCAACATGCCAGCCCACACTTGCCTTGATGGTGCCTTAGATTCTCTGTTTTCTCTCCTTCCTAGTCAATTAAGGGGAAGCCCAGCCATTTCTGGCTACTTTTTAAGGAACAACTTTCTGAATATAACTGTGTCATTCTCAGCAGCATATCCATTGAAAAAAATGTGACCAGAATTGCATCTAGGTTTAGACATCATATATACCTTATCATAACATTAATTGCAAACTCACACTATTCAACTTTCTTCTAGCAGTTTGAAATAACCCTGTGGCCTCTTAGGTAAACAACCTTTTTGCCCCCTTAGGTAGCTTCTTTTCCTACTCCAGGCTTTGGGAAAGAAGTGACTTCCTAAGCATTCCCACTTTCCTGAGAGAAACTGGATTCCCCACCCCTGAGGTCACCTGATGCATTAGGTATAGTGCCTTTTAAAGTAAAACCCTCTTTCAGGATGGGCATGAAACCTAGGCCTAGTGAGAAGGCACACCAAATTATTAAGTTAGAACAACTTCACTATGAGGATGATCTTATCTTATAGCCTTCCAAATCCTTCTTAGACTGGGTTTGAAAACCTGATACACCCAATGGACTACTCAAGATCCCCCCTTGAATATCAAGGAAGGATTTCAAAGCTAACATGTCCGAAGTTCGTCATCATCCTCTGGCAATCTGCTCCTCCCCATTTCCTCATCTCAGTAAATGGCAGCTCCATTTTGCAGGAGCTTAGGGCAAGCTTCTTGGAATCAACATCGCTTCCTCTTTCTTTCACACCCACATCTGATCTGGTAGCAAATTCCATTGGCTCTAACTTCTAAACAAACACCCAGAGTCCACGGAGTTCTCCACTGCTATTATGCAGGTCCAAAGAGCCATCATCACCTGCCAAGGTTACTGCAATAACCCCCCTGGTTCTATACTTGCTTCCCTTCATCCAGATCTCAGCACAGCTCTCAGAAGATCCTTGTGAGATGCTGGCCAGATCACATCTCTCACTGTTCAAACCCTCAAACTGCTTTTTGTCTCACTTGGTTTATACAGAGCCCAGCAGGCCCTGCATGATCCAACTGTCCCATTTCCTCTCTGATCTCATCTCCTACTACTCCCCAGCTTTCTCATTTTTGTCTACTGATGATCCTGGAATAGACTAAGGTATATGCCCGCCTTAACACCTTATACCTCCTGTTCTTGCTGTCTGGAATGTTCTTCCTCAGATTTTAAGGGAAGGGGGCTTACCTCCCCTCCATTCTTTGAATTCAAACTAAGATTTCATCTCTCCAGTAAATTTTCCTGGCTGTATAACTACATTGACAAGCATCCCAACATTCCTTATTCTCCCTCCTGGCTTATTTTTCCCTTGGCACTTAGCATGAATTTTTTAAATATATTTTATCTTCTATTTGTTTATTTTGCTTATCACCTGTCTTCACTCACCAGAATGTAAATACATATTTCATTCCCAACTATATTCCCAAAGTTAAAATGAGTGCCTATTTCTGAATTAGTGTTCAATAAATACTTGCTGAATGAATGAATGAGTTGCTGAATTCATTATTTTAGGCAAAGGGGATGTTCCTTTTGGCAACGCTGAACTTACTGTTTGCAGGCACATTTCCTAGAGAACAATTTCTCTAGTTAGTAGACTGTAGGTGGTCATGGAAGCTTCAGCTGCAGCGCTCCTGAACAGGACTCTACATGCTGTCAGATTATTTGGATAAAGGATCACCCCCTGCCATGGTTAGCATATTGTTTTCTCATATCCCATTTGCCAAATTCATACAACCAATTGTGCTATGACAATTTTCCCTGGGGCATTAAAAAACAGTTGAGAACACAGATTGCTGAACAAATGGGAGAAGGAAGCAATCACGTCTGTCATTTTAGAGAAAGGTGTTCCCCCTTTCCTGACTCATCGCCGTGAACCACCCCGAACTACATGTCAGCCACCCCCAGAAGGCAACCTTCCAAGTCTCAAGAAGCTCCTGTGTTTTTTTTCCTGCTGAACTAATATCACAGCCTCCCAACTCTGGCCTGTGGGGACTTTCAGCAATTCATTCTCGGGAATTAGATGCTCAGGGTGAAGCTGTGATAAACTCTAGACTAAACTGACCAATGTAAGCTTGGCGGAGGCAAGCACTTTATGTTCTCCTCTCAGAATCTTTCTATATGGGGCACAAACTCATGGCTTCAGGGGAAAGTGAAGCCTGTCAGCTCACGTACGAAGGTCTTGTGTGCACAAGCAATGAAATACTTTAGACTCACTCCGTCCAGACCTGCAGTTCTTTTGTTCCCCTATCTTTCCATAGCACTATACTTTATGCTATCGAACTCTGCCAAGATTCTGCATGAATGAATAAATAAATAATCAAGTTATAATAAAAATAATATCTGTTTTTTAAAAAGAATTTATTTATTTATTTGTGAGAGAGATAGAGAACATGAGTGGGGCAGGGAGGGGCAGAGGGAGAGAGAGAAGCAGACTCCCTGATGAGCAGGGAGCCCGATGGGGGCTCAATCCCAGTACCCTGAGATCAAGACATGAGCTGAAGGCAGATACTTAACCAACTGAGCCAACCAGGTACCCCAATATAATGTGTCTTAAAGACAATGCAAAATGATTGCATCTGGACCTGAATAGCTCTAAGAATTCAATGGCGATGTTGAAACCAATCCCTAACACATACGTCTGCTTGTGGACAGCTCAGACAGGACTCCAGAGCCACCTACGATCACTGCACACCCTGAATGGTAATAAGCTGTCTGTGGTTTGCTTCCTCATTCTCCTTCCACACTACTTGGCCATCTAGTAGATGTAACAGGTCAGATGCCCTGGCCTATGGATTTCTCAGTTAGCATTTAAAACTGTAATTGTACATAAGTCTGCTAAACCTAAGGACTTAAAAGCTGCAGGGCATTATCTTATCTTTTAAAAAGAATCAAACATTTTACACACACATACACACAGAACTTTCCTTGTTTGTCATAAAATCAATCCAACAGGGTTTAAGATGAAGATTCCATCACAATCACATTTCCTGAGGAGTAAAAACAAATATTCTGTTAACCTGTTTTGTTTTGTTTTTTTAATATGGTTAATAATTTCTGAGATACCTGGGTGGCTCAGTCTGTTAAGTATCCAACTATTGATTTCAGCTCAGGTACTGGGATGGAGCCCCATATTGAGCTCCATGCAGAGCAGGGAGTCTGCTCCAGATCCATTCTCTCTCTTCCTCTGCCCTTCCCCCTGCTCACATATACACACTATCTCTAAAATAAATAAATAAATCTTTAAAAAACATATGGTTAGTAATTTCTGCCAGTAGTCTTAATCATTGGAAGGTCTGAATTTAACTTATACTATGCCAATAGTATGCTACATTTTCTCTGAGCCACTCTTCTCCATTTAACGCATAATTTACTATTACTATATTAGTATATTAGAACTCTAAAGAAAAAAGTCATTTGGGGAGAAATGCATCTTTTGTTCTCTCTGAGGACTAGGTACCACCTGGTAGGAGGTGTAAGAAAGAGTAAAGAAACTTCCTTGCAAGTTTAACAGCTTTCTTGCTTGTTTCAGCTGAATGTACCATGTCTCCTAAGAGGCTCTGGCTATGCTGCTCTTTACAGGGAAAATTATTTGGTAGAGGAAAAAAGAAAAAACTCTATGATTTCCTACTCTAGATTTGAGGAAATATGTGAAAAATACCTATTTATGCATTAAGTATATGAGAAGAATGCATGAAAATTAAACAAAACAAAAATAACCATATCCCACACATAAATTTTATTTTCACAGAACATTAAAAACAATTAAAAAGGCCTTTTATGTTTATAAAAAATAAAAATTTTTAAAAAAAGGCCTTTTATCAATCACACTGAGTGCGATTTTGCTTTGCATAAGATCATACTATGTAAGAATATCATATACCATGATATGCAGCTAGTAGAGTACTATTCTTCTCAGAGGACCCACATTCATTCTAATTATCTGAACAGGAGATAGAGGTGACAGAAATACAGCTCACAGGTCAAATATATGTGTAGAAATCCACAACCTTGTTAGTCTGAGAGACAGTGTTGCCCTTCGGGGGAAAGAAACAAAGTGTGGTAAATGAGGAGAAAGTATTCATGCTCTTGTCCCATTCAAGGATTTCCTGGGAGACCCTGAGTATATTCTCTCATTTTTCTTACTGCAAATATTCTTATCATGTAGCTGAGAGGCACGCCACACATGCTCATGGGTTTGGGTGTGCTCTTACACTTCTGGTGAGAGAAGGCACACCCAGGGCTCTGTGATAATGAAGAGCAGAGTGGTGTGAGGAGGTGGCTCTGCAGTGGGGGTGACAGCTCACTTGGGTCTTCTCAGGGTGAGGTGCAGCCCAGGCTATCCTCTCATAGCTGTGACCCTTCTTGTTTCTCAAGTGCAAGGTCATCCAATTTATTCTCTCCCTTGTAACACACACTTTTCCCCCCCTTTGGATGATTGATGGGACATAGAATCTAATTTTGAAACAATTGCCACTAGGAAAATCTTCCACCATGGAAATGTAGGCCACAAGTTTTAGTCATTTTGGTTATCATTCAGCATGAACTGAGACCTGATGTTTGGTGTTTAAAAAAGTGATTGTTGTGTTCTTATTCCTCAACATATCCAATAAAGGGCTTCTTAGGATGACAAATCATACTATTTTGTTACTTATCAGTCCCTACTGTTGAGGAGATAAATGTAGACACACGTGGGTGTATGTATCATAGATGCGTATACATACATAGTGCAAAATTTCCTTTGTAGCCAGGCAACAACAAAACACAACTTGCTGGAATTACTATTTATTAATGTTGTTTCTTTGAAACTCTTCTGTATGGATTTTACTCAGCACTTTTCAGATAATAAAAATAAAAACAGTCAACAGCTAATATGTTTAATGTGCTAGAAAATAGAGGAAGAACTTAGTGTTAGAATATGTATGCATTATATCCTCATAGCTAGTAATGATTTCTGGTTCAGCTCTTGACATGTCAGTAGTGAGCATTTGATTAAATATTATTTAAGGACTGAACTACCTGAAACAACAGTAATACACACTTCATTTCCTCACAAGTAATTGAAAGATTATCTCAGTCACATTAAATTTCAGATTAAACACATATATAATGCTCGACATGATGAGTCCATGTTTGGACTGTTCCTCTCAAGTTTATTGTTTTTGTCGTGCTATGTTTGGGTCTCAAGTGGGTAATGTGAGACCCTGTGACATTAGTCCAGGTTGCTCTTGACACTTGGAAAATAATGATGAAAAGGAGCTAAGAATTTCAATTCAATCAAAATCCTCAAAAAATCAATGGACTTGAATATGTGTCCAGGTGTGTGGAGGGGCGGTTTATGTGTGGGTGTCTGTGTGCACAGCATGGTGGGATTTGGGTAGGTACGTTTGTATTCACAGCTTCAAAATTGCTGAGGAAATGACAAAATCAAGATTTTGTTGGGGTGCCTGCGTGGCTCAGTGAGATAAGCCTCTGCCTTCGGCTCAGGTCATGTTCTCAGAGTTCTGGGATCGAGTCCCGCATCGGGGGTCTCTGCTCAGCGGGGAGCCTGCTTCCCCCCTCCCTGCCTGCTGCTCCGCCCACTTGGGATCTCTCTCTCTCTCTCTCTGTGTCAAACAAATGAATAAAATCTTTAAAAAAATAAAAAGAATTAAAAGAAAATATTTTGTTAGAGTGAGATTATGTTGACAAAGTTGGTACAGAACTCCTGGTGACCTTTTGTGATGTAAGGAAAATTATATCTTCCATTAGTGTACTTCCTAAGGCAATAAATAAGAAGAATGACCCTATCTTCTTATGATATCAGTCATACAGTAAGAGCAGCAAATGTCATCTGGACATATTTACCTCAAAGGAGGAGGTGAAGCATATTGATATTTCCAAGTGGGTTTTAATTGGGAACATCTCACATTAGCACTAATGAGAGCTGTTTAGTTAAGCCACTGCTCTCTTGCTCAAGGCATATTTCATCCTCAATACTAAAGCTTTGAAACTTTTTTCCCCTCTTACATGAAACTCTGGTAATTATGCTAAATGTTTAACTATAAATATGGCTTTCTATGAGTCCTCCCTGCTGTGTGTATGAATATCTAAAAAAAACTGAGGCTTTTCATTACTATGTACTTCCCTGGTCACCAAAGCCCCTTTCAGAGATAATCTTTCTTTCATCAATACAGAAAAGCCAAAACCCAAGAAGAAAATCTGAGTGAGTCCTTCTACTCCTCATCTGGACCTCAACCTGAATTCCTTTGATACTCAGAAGGTCTAGAAATTGCCATGTTTCTCAGTAGAGTGGCAATCTTTTCCATCTGCCCTTCTGGAAGACCACGCAAAGGCTACATTCAATGTTATGGAAACACTCTCTAGAATAAAATTCTGAAGGAAAATGAGAAGAATTGAAGACAAAAAACTACCTTCGGTTATTAGGATTAAGAATATGATTATTCTAGAAGAACCCAGAATATCAATAACCTTGAAGAGTAGCAACATTTCTCTTGTGAGTCAGGCACACGTGTAAGACACATCTTCTCATTCACCCCTCTTAGCAACTTGTCAGGAGGGATGGTTACCTCTGTCTTTAGATACAAAACTTGGTTCAAAAGCTAAGTGGCTGTAAGAATCAGAGGGAGAAAATGCTTTCCAGTGAGATAATAATAACACAGATGCCAAGGAGACAAGACTGTTTGGCCTTTGCCTTCAGATACAGAAAGAGTAATTTTTCAGGGACACGGCATTAGCCAAGATCCTCTTCCTCAGTGTCAGAGTAGACATGTGGTTATAAGGCAGTGTGAAAGATCTGGATTAGACTAAAAGGGTAGCTCATGACCGTGAACTTCTTTGCTATGTCTACCCACTTGCTTGCTTCCAAGAACCATTCAAAACTAAGCTGTGGTATCTTATGGGCCAAGCTTTCAGTGATTGGAGCACCCAACTGTGTATCTCTGACAGCATTCTGAGCTGAACAGAGCACAGGGGAAGCATTTGTCAGATCAGTAGGGTGAATGTTAAAGGCCATAACAGTGAGGGTCCTTAATGGGCTGGCAACAACAGAGGCCAGTATTGCCATCACATCTGTCCAAGACAGACAGGTGGAATTCAGCACCTCTCAAGTTTCTTCTGTTCCTATTGTGATTCCAAGTGATCTTGTACTTCCACCCCTAGTCAGGAACTCTTTGTCTCCTGGGGTTCAGTTCAGAAATGAGGCCTCACATGTAGCACATCCTCAGGTCTCACCAAAGGGATTGTAATTCTTTACAGAAGACCTCTAATTCTGAAAACCTCTTCTTTTTTAGAAACCCAGCTACAGCCTAAGGGTCCTTAACATAGGAAGTAACTTCAAGGCTCTTGGGGTGGTAGATAAAAAACAAACAAACAAACAAACAAACAAAAGCACCACCATGGAAGAGTAAACTTGAAAGTTTTGCTTCTGTTTCAGGAATACAACTACTTTTCATTGGAACACAAACCCTTCATCATGTCATTCTACACTTCTGTAGAAAAGGAACTTCTGGGTCTGTTTCTCTGTATTTACTTCACAATCTCCTATGCAGTTACTAGATTAAAAAAACATAATGAAGTCCAGTTTCTTTGAATGATTCAGCATCTTTACCCCTTTGTTAAAATTGAATGGTAAATAGTACCAGTTTTCCTTTTTCTTCTGCATTTTTTTAATTTAATTTAATTTTTTTCAGTGTTCCAAAATTGATTCTTTATGCACCACACCCAGTGCTCCATGCAGTATGTGCCCACCTTAATACTCACCACACCCCAACACCCCACCCTCTCCCCTCCAAAACCCTCAGTTTGTTTCTCAGAGTCCACAGTCTCTCATGGTTTTTCTCCCTCTCTGATTTCCCCCAGCACACTTCTCTCCATCTCCCAATGCCCTCCCTGTTATTCCTTATGCTCCACAAATAAGTGATGGTTTTTCTCTAGAACAAGTGATATGACCAGTTAGTAGAGTGCTATTTGGGGTTTTTTGTCAACATGGACAGAATTTCCTGTCCTGAGAAGTAAATCCTTATAGAATCAGATCTCCCTGAAGTCAAACAACTTGCCATATGATCTGTGGAAGCAAAAGGTGGTCAAATGTTGAGTAAAAGCTGAAGAGCTGAAGACTTCTCTTGGGGGCTTGCTTTACATCAGGAAGGCAGGAGTCAACACAACCCACATAGGAGGTAGCAGAGGGGAAAGAAAGACACTGAAATATAAATTTATGTTTTCATCCCTCATTCATCAGGGGCAAATTTTTCTTATCACACCATGAGGAATAAACGGGAAAGTGTTACACATAGTACATGTTTATGCTCATGTTCATTGATTTGTTCTATTTCAACCTCCCCTTCTGGTAGCAGATGAAAAATAAGTTAAAAAATAATATGGCCAAAATGTATTATATTATTAACATATTGATGAGATGGAAGAAATCCAACTGTGATTGCAAATCCTCCTTATTCTTACCATTTTTCAGAACATGAATTTGAGGAAAAAATCCAAGCTAACATTTCCTCATGACTAAGTTATGGGTAAAAGAATCCTGAGGTCTATCATTGCTAATTTAGAGAAAGTAGAAAACCGTCCTGATATTGCATAATATTTGGGACAGCACTAATATTAACTAAATATCATAAACCATTGTGTTCTTCCAACCAGAAATGAAAATCGATATGACATAGGCTATTTATCAATCTCATAGAAGTAACGAACTATAAAGAAATACAATTAGATATTTTCTTTTCCCCAATTCAATTCAATACACACTTTTGAAAGCCTGCATGAACAAAAGTAGTGCTAAATGGGATAGCTTCAATGATGAAAGGGTACACTCCAGCCTGGGAGGGCTTGGGATAGAAGCCAACATGCAAGCAAATAATTGCAGTGCAGTGAGATACCTGCAGGATTAAAGGTAACGACAAAGTCAGGTGTAGGGAAGAATTCTTGGTTGCTGATTCCCAAGGATGGTATTCTGACGTGAGATATATCACTAGGGTTTTGAAACACAAACAATTTCCTTAGTAGAGAAAAGAGGGAAGGCCATTCTAAGAAAAGTTAACATGAATGTGCAAAATACTTTCAGGCGTAGAAAACTACATATGCAAAGGCACTTATTATCATATCAGAAAATAGGGTTATCGCACCCCATCTTTCTGCCTTTGCATGTGGAGCTCACTTGGCCTGAAAATTGTTTTGTTTTGTTTTGTTTTTTACCATTCTTGGTTTTTAGGTGTTTGAACTCTGTATGTGCATTACTGGAAGACTTGGTTTTGTGTTCTAGTAAACAAACTCCGTAATGCCAGATGCTTTTTTTGTTGTATTCCTTAGGAACAAACCTACCACTATCATCAGGTTAACTATGAGCTCCCTGTGCTCCAGAAACAAGTACTGCACCACAAGAGTTCAAGTCCCCATGGACCACAGACCTGGGAGATCCATTTGTAGCTTTTTAGCCTGTGGCTGGAGAACTTAGAGTATACGTAATCTCCTCCTCAGGTGGAAGCTTAGTGCCTTTTTTGATGTCATGGGGGTCCTGGATTTTAAACTTCTGTGATAGTTGCAAGGAAGTTGAGCATTAAAATAATTAATTTGTTCACTCAAAAGGCAAAGGCTGTCATTGCTGTCTTCACAATTATCCAGTTTTGATGCCTTTTTACCACCAATAGCTCTGGCAGTCTTAGTTAATGTCAGCATCTTCTCTTATCCAGAATATTGCAATAGTCTTCCAGCTAATCTCCCTATCTACCCCCTTGCCCTCCTGCCCCCTACATTTCATACAATAACCAATTTTGCTAAAATACAAATTAGATTTCTCACCCTTTTGCTCAAAACTCTACAGCAGCTTCCATCCCCCTTACAGAAAAACACAGCATTGCAAACATTGCATGTGTTCAATACATACTCATTGAATGAATAAAATGACATAAATTCAGTGAGTGCCTATGAATCACAAGAAACTGAGCTTGATATAGGGGCACAAAGACAGTGACATTCTTTTCTCTCCAGAGGTTTTTATTTAGGGATGTGAATTCACAAATGAATGAATACAAAAATAATATTAACTTTTTCTGGTCAAAACCTAAATAAAAATAGTTTGGGTACAAACAATGATATGGCCAGTTCTCCCTGGTTGGTAACAGAAGGTGAAGGATTTGAGTCATAAAATAGTAGAAATTCCAGGATGTTAGGGTAGAAAGAGGCTTTCCACACAAGAGAACCACAGGAACAAATTGAGGTCTGAAATCATAGCCAAAGAACAGCAAGTGCTTCAATATGGCAAGACACAGGACGTAAGATGGAAGGGGGCAGGAGGGTTCAGAGGGTAAAAGTTAGGTTAGAAAGGATACATTCAAAGCCTTAAATGTCTGTATTTCATTGCTTGAGTTTACTGTCTATCTTCCAAGCAATGGGGAGTCACTAAGGTTTTTAAGATGGAGAAATTAGATTCAATTTATATATCCAGAAGCACTGGGAAGGGTCCATTAGAGAATTCAAAGTTGATTAATAGTAAGAACTGACTTTTATTGAATGCCTGTTATTTATTGGGCTCTGTGCTAGGTCCTTTACTTTTACTTCATTTCATTCTCAAATCAGCCTATGCAATTGGTACTGTTCTCATCTCCCTTTAGAAATGGAAAGCTAAGGCAGAGAGAAGTCAAGGCTAAAGTCATACCGTAGTAGTTACAGAACAGAAATAGAAATCCAGAGAATCAGACTTTAGAAAACAGAGGAGAAAATGTATTAAGGAGATAAAGTTCCAGAACATAGTCTATTATCAAATGAAAGGGGTAAAGGAATGAGGGATAGGAGCCTCACATGCTTGCTAGGCTTTTAGCTTGGATTACTCATGTATGGCTGTGTAGATCACTATGTATATGGTGGGACAAATTTAGAAGAAAAGATAATAAGACATTTTAAATTTATTGGTTTTTATATGCCTGTTGGAAATCTGGAAAGCATGTAGGCATACAAGAAAGAAGATGGACATACAGGTTTGGATCTCAGTAGGGCAGAACAAGCAGATTTGGAACAGGGGAGGTGAGGTCATAGGGTAAACAAGATCAAATATCAATAGAAGAGTGCTACTAGTTGAATTGTGTTCCCCTAAAAGATGTTGAATTCCTAACACCCTGTACCTGTGAATATAGTCTTATTTAAAAACATAAGGTCTTTGCGGATGATCAAGTTGGGGCGCCTGGGTGGCTCAGTGGGTTAAGCCGCTGCCTTCGGCTCAGGTCATGATCTCAGGGTCCTGGGATCGAGTCCCGCATTGGGCTCTCTGCTCAGCAGGGAGCCTGCTTCCTTCTCTCTCTCTCTCTCTGCCTGCCTCTCAGTGTACTTGTAATTTCTCTCTGTCAAATAAATAAATAAATAAATAAATAAAATCTAAAAACATAAGGTCTTTGCCGATGATCAAGTTAAGATGAGGTCATTAAGGTGGGTCCTAAATCAATATGTCTGTGTGTTTATGAAAAGAAGAAATTTGGACTCAGACACACAGACATGGAGAACACCATGCACAGATGAAAGCAGAGAGCAGAGTGATGCATCCACAATCAAAGGAATATCACAGAGTGCCAGCAAACTACCAGAAACTAAGGGAAAGTCATGTTACAGAGTCTCCTTCACAGCCTCAGAAGGAACCAAACCTTCCAACAGTTTGATCATGGATTTCTAGCCTCCAGAACTGGGAGACAATACATTTCTGATATGTAGGCTACCAGTTTGTCATACTTTGTTCTAGCAAAGTAATACAAACCGGGAGAGCATGGAAAGAGGGAGTGATTATTGATAGTGACTGAACAGATACTGTCAGTTCAAAAATGAGTTTCCAGTCAAAGAAGCAGAAAAGATATTCCAAGAAAAAAAGGTGCTTATGAAAATGTATGGAAGTCTAAGAAAGGATGTGCCAGCAGTTTGCTCTGGGGTGATCACAAGCTGCAGCAGTGGAGTGGTGAGAACACAGTGATCTGTTCATAAAAGTTCCTGTAAACAGCACTCTAAAAATTTCATCTTATAATTGACAGAGCGCAATCTGAGACCCAAGGGAATGATTAATCTGTTTTTGTTTTGTTTTGTTCTAAAATGCTCCTGTTCTGTAAATACAGTGGCAGTGGCAGCATAGTTTTTGAACCTACCAAAATGATCCCATTAAAATAGAACAAAATTGAAGGATCATGAACAATACCTGCAAATAAAACTCAGTGCTGAGATATCCCCTAATTACCAAGGAACAAATGAGGGACAGCTCTTAAGAGCCTTGTGATGTCTGTCGGCAACTATGCAGGAAGTGGCAGAGGGAAGGACTTGAGAATAGAAAAAAACTACAAATTCCCAACAGCCAATCACTGGAAAGTGCAGTGTGCCCTCTAGAAGAAGGACCTAGAAATGTGTTCTCAATGATCCAATGCAAGTGTGAGTCCACAGGGACTGTAATGAAATAACATCTGAAGCTTTTGGAGCAGTCTCATTACACACAGACTGAAGACCCTTCCAAAACAAGGCTCCACATTGAAGAGAATCTGCTGGGAATAGACTCCAACTTGAGCAGGACAAGGACAGCCATGAGAAATAAAGGAGAAGGTCCAACTTCAAAGAAAGGGGCAGGAGAACAGAGGCAGCTGATGTCAGAAAATTGACAAGTGATATTCTTTTTTGTCACTCATGAGAATAAAAGAGGAATGACCTCTGGAGCTATGACAAGAGCTACACCATCCTGGCCCCCTTACACCTCCTAAAACTATATAAAAACTAAACTAACTCATTTTTAAACTCAGCAATGAGAAAAAAATCAAAACTATTATAAGGAAAAGAGAATAGAAAAAATAATGATGAGGGCACCTGGATGGCTCAGCTTGTTGGACAACTGCCTTCAGCTCTGGTCATGATCCTGGAGTCCCGGGATCGAGTCCCAGATAGGGCTCCCTGTTTGGCAGGGAGTCTGCTTCTCCTGCTGACCTCTCTCCTCTCATGCTCTCTCTCTCTCTCTCTCAAATAAAATAAAATCTTAAAAAAAAAAAAATGACGATGTTCTTACAGATAATGAAACCATACCAAGAAAATACATAGAAAACAGATAAAAACCATAAACAAATTTTTCAAAATGAGTTGAAAGAAATTAGGAGAATTAAAAAGTTATGAAAGAATAGTATAAATTAGAATTAGAAAAAATTTAAAAGAAATGTATAGAAAAAAGTAAGATTTGACAAGAAAGATGATATAACCCAATATAGAATTCTAATTTTTTTAAAAGAAGCTCAGAAATGACAACTCTACTAGTAGGACTGTGATGACCCTCAAATACCATAGCTTGAAGATAAATAGAAAGTAGAAAGGAAGGGAACAAATTACATCAGTAAGCTATTTAAGATCAAAAGCATTCAGGGAAATTGATTAATACAGAAGATAAAGAAGGTGCAACTTAAAAGAATAGGAGTCCTCAAAGAAGAATACCAAAGTAATGGAACAACAACAACAACAATACTCAATACTATAAATAAAGAAGGCTTGAAACAACATATTGAAACTTGAAACTACATAATAAAGGGAAACTTGATGCAGAACAGCCCATATCAAGATATATCCTAAGAAAACCATAGGTCTTCAAAAAGAACCAAATATTCCTGAGACATCTAAACAAAAATTCAAGTTCTTTACAAGAGAAAGAATATTAGATTTTTATCAAACTTCCATGACAAAACTTCATGCTAGTAAGCAATGAAATAATAGATTTAATAGACTAAAATAAATAAATTGCAGATCTTCAATTTTATATGGAATATGCATGGATTTACAGCCATCCAACCTGACTCTCCAATGCAAAGATTTCCCCAGATATTCTGCTTTTTTCATCCTCTCATCTTGGTATCACAAAACCTTTACATCTGGTAGGTGAAGTTCTAGAAATGGGCACCAATTTTCATAAAAAATTGTGCGACTTCAGGGTCCTCTTAGTAGATGAAAACTTATCCCCATGCAAGTCAAGATTGGTAACCGCATGCTGTTATAAATATGCAAGAATTCTAAGAATATTGTTCCAATGCACCTTTTCTTAGTGGATCTACTAGAGAATAAGCTTCAGACCACCAAACATACTGCAGAGTCATTGACATAACAGCCAACAACAACAACAACAACAAAAGTGATATGAGTAGCTTTATTTCAAAGCAACCTTGAAAAAGAAACAGAAAGCTGAAAGCAACACAATTCTGGACTTCATGTTATATTACAAAGCTTTAGTAATCAAGACAGTATGATACTGTCATAAAAAGAGACACATAGATCAATGGAACACAATAAAAGAAAACCCACAGATAAACGCACAACTATATGGTCAAAACAGGGAAGACTATCCAATGGGAAAAAGACAGTTTCTTCAATAAATGGTGTTGGGAAAACTGGACAGCAACATTCAAAAGAATGAAACTGGACCATTTTCTTACACCATACACAAAAATAAATTCAAAGTGGATTAAAGTCTAAGTACGAGGGATGAAACAATAAAAATCCTAGAGGAGAACACAGGCAGTAATGTCTCTGACATCAACCATATCAACTTCTTTCTAGATATGTCTCCTGAGGCAAGGGAAACAAAAGCAAAAACAAACTATGGTGACTTCATCAAGATAAAAAGCTTTCACACAGTGAAGGAAACCATCAACAAAACTAAAAGGCAACCTATGGAATGGGAGAAGATATTTGCAAATGATATATCTGATTAAGGGTTAGTATCCAAAATATATAAAGAACTTAAAAAAGTCAGCACCCAAAAACCAAATAATCCAATTAAAAAATGGGTAGAGGGCATGAATAAACATTTTTCCAAAGAAGACAAAGAGATGCCCAAGAGACACATGAAACAATGCTCAACATCACTCATCATCAGGGAAATGAAAATCTAAACTATAAACTCACAGAAAATGGCTAAAATCTGCAAGAATCAACAGGTGTTGGCAAGGATGCAGAGAATGGGAAACTTCTTCCACTATTGTTGGGAATGCAAAACTGGTGCATTCCAGAGTGGTGCCGCCACTCTGGAAAACAGAATAGAGCTTCCGCCACTCTGGAAAACAGAATAGAGCTTCCGCCACTCTGGAAAACAGAATAGAGCTTCCGCCACTCTGGAAAACAGAATAGAGCTTCCCCAAAAAGTTAGAATAGAACTATCCTATGATCCAGCAATTGCACTACTAGGTATTTACCCAAGAATGCAAAACTACTAATTCAAAGGCATACATGTACATATTTATAGCACCATTATCTACACCAAAGTGTCCATCGACTGATGAATGGATAAAGGAGATGTGATAAGTGTGTATATATATATATATATATATATATATATATATATATCATTTGCACACACACACACACGAATATTACTCAGCCATAAAAAAGAATGAAATCTTGCCATTTGCAAAAATGCGGATGGAGCTAGAAAGTATTACATTAAGAAAAAAAGGTCAATCATGGAAAGAGAGAAACCACATGATTTCACTCATATGTGGAATTTAAGAAACAGAGCAAAGGAAAAAAAGAGAGGAACAAACCAAGAAACAGACTCTCAACTATAGAAAACAAACTCATGGTTACCATGGGGCAGGTGGGTGGGGAGATGGGCTAAATAGGTGATGGGGATTAAGGAGTGCCCTTGTTGTGATGAGCACTGGGTATTGTATGGAATTGTTGAATCACTGTGTTGTACACCTGAAACTAATATTATACTGTAGGTTTACTAACTGAAATTTACACAAAAACTTTGAAAAATTTTTAAAGGGTGGTAGACTCAGAATATCACCATTTCACAACCACTAATTAATGAATGGATCTAGGAAATGATCATTAGTGGATGATGACATCATATAGGAGAATATTAGGATCTCCTCAAGAAAGTACTCAACATCACCTAATAAAAAATGATCTAATTTGAATCGGGGGCAGCCTGGGTGGCTCAGTTGCTAAGCATCTGCCTTTGGCTCAGGTCATGATTCCAAGGTCCTGGGATCGACCCCTATATCAGCTCTCTGCTCATGGGGAAGCCTGTTTCTCCCTCTTCCACTCCCTCTGCTTCTGTTCCCTCTCTCTGTGTGTCTCTTGCTGTCAAATAAATAAATTAAATAAAAGAAAAAAACTTGAATCTGACCAACACTAACTGAAGAAAACAGAAAGGACGAATGTAACCATACCACATGTATGCAATCATCAAAACCAAGACAGTGAGAAATAGGTGGGAAATGGGAAAAAAAAATGAAAGAGGAATAATGGTGTGTAAAAGAGACTTAAGATACATATCAAATAATCATCACATATAGGTCTTGTTTGGAAAGTATTTCAAATAAACTCTAAAGAAAATAAGATAATCAGGAAAATATGAAAACTGGGTATTTTTTATAATATTAAATTATACTTATTTGTAATGTTATAATGGTATTGCATTTATGTTTGTCAATTATTTTAAATAAAATACTTTCAGATGGAATAACATGATGCTTAGGATTTGCTTCAAGATTATCTGGTGGGGGGGCACCTGGGTGGCTTAGGGGGTTAGGCCTCTGCCTTCAGCTTGGGTCATGATCTCAGGGTCCTGGGCTCAGACCCTGCATCAGGGTCTCTGCTCAGCAGGGAGCCTGCTTACATCTCTCTCTCTGCCTGCTGCACTGCCTACTTGTGATCTCTCTGTCAAATAAATAAAATAAAATCTTTAAAAACAAAGATTATCTGGTGGCAGTGAGTAAGTGAAGGTATAAATAAAAAATAATGTATGTATTGTGCATACATGTATCAATAATTAATTTGGTTGATGCATATAGTGAACTCAATACACTATTTTTTCTCTTTTTGTATATGTTTGAAATTTTTAATAATAAAACAGTTTTTAGAAGACATCAAGAGTGTTTAAAAGCACATGCACTCTAATACTTTAGACTTGCATTGTGCCCTAAGAGAAATCCATCTCCTGAGTACCACTGAGCACATAAAGAAACTGAACAGAAAGGGCGTGTGTAGATTGTTGAAGTGGCAAATCCCTTCTATACCTGAGTTTCTTTTTTTTTTTTTTAAGTTTTTATTTATTTATTTGACAGAGAGAGAGAGTGATCACAAGTAGGCAGAGAGGCAGGTAGAGAGAGGATGAAGCAGGCTCCCTGCCGAGCAGAGAGCCCGATGTGGGACTCGATCCCAGGACCCTGAGATCATGAGCTGAGCTGAAGGCAGAGGCTTAACCCACTGAGTCACCCAGGTGCGCCAATACCTGAGTTTCTGACACATTTCACCTCACTCTTGATATTTCAGGTCAGTGGATTGCCTTAAACGAAGCTGAAGATTGCAAGGACTTCTCAAAGCGCACATTTGAGAAAAAGGGTACTTGCTAAGCCGTTCTCTTTGGGTCTTACATGCATAAGCCGCTAAAGCAACTGTTTCTTGGGTGCTTGTGTATAGTGGCTTGCAGAAAAGAAAAGCGGCCTTGGTGTTTGAATTATAAATGATCACTCATTTCTTTCTTCTCCTCCATGTTTTCTTTCTAGATATTTCCACACCATCTACTTAGGCATTCGAAGTCGACAGAGTGGGGAGAATGACCGGTGGAGGTTTTACTGGAAAATGGTGTATGAGTATGCAGATGTGAGTATGCTGCACTTGCTAGCCACCTTTCTGGAAAGTGCGCCACAGCTGGTCCTGCAGCTCTGCATTATCGTACAGACTCATAGCTTACAGGCCCTCCAAGGTAAGGGCTTGCAATTTGGTTTCTGACTCTGGGGAGACTGGCTGTTTGTGTCGCAATCCAAAAACTGTGCTAATGCCCTTTATTGACCGAGACCATGGTGGTCCCTATTCTGTGTCTGCTCTTTGACATGAGAATTTGTGAATGATGAATATTTTCTTCTTCACGATTACTTGTGAAAGCTAATTTGCAGAGACAATTTTTTTTATTTTATTTTATTTTATTTTATTTTATTTTATTTTATTTTATTTTTTGCTTTCAAGCTGCTATCTGAGTAGGAAAAATATTTCGATGATTTTACGTTTGGTCAGAATGAAAATAGAGGCAACCGGGTTTTTCTGGCTTGTGTGATAGAGTACTTTCAAAAACCTTGAAAAAAAAAATCCTAGTTCTCTCTCTTTCTAATAATATTCGTACACATATTTGAATATGAGGGTAATCTCTATCATTTCCTTCTGACATTAAGAAACAGAGAGATATTAAAAGGAAATGGTAGATTACTACAATATTGGTTTTAAAATCATAGAAGAAAAAATGTCAATATTTAATAATACATTGTTTATGTACTACTAAGTTTTACATAACGAATATTTTCAGATTAATATTTTTGTGTTTCGCTGTCTTGTTTGATAACCTCATCAGTTAGACTGTCGCTTATCTGCCCAGATGTTTCCTTAGGCTCTGCTATTCAAATCTTTTCTAGCAGCAAGAAGATCAGACAGACCAGTGGGTGCAGAGGTGCATGAATGGGTGGATGGATAGCCATGTTCTAAATAAGCAGTTTCCTGGCAATTTGTCTATCCTATAACTAAATAGATTTTGTGAATCAGTTAACATATTATAACATGCTCATTTTGTTTGATCTCATTTAGAGCCTTGGCTGTGTCTTTCCCTATGTGCATGCATGTCGGTGTCCCATTCTGGGCCATGCTCTAACTTGAGATTTGATCTAGTTGGTCCAGGAATCTCTACAGTGTCCTTATAACATTTTATAGCAAATAGCACATTAGTTTAGACTGAGCACATTAATTAGAGAGGGGGGGGCATATTAGAGGAAAAGAAAAATGGAGCGTGTACTGGGAGCCAGGAACCCGTTTCTTTGTGAATGTCTGGCCAATCCTGGTTCTGCACTAGAATAGCTTTGGTCCAAGGAGTTTGAGAAAAGGGTCAAAGAGATCCATAGTGTGTGATTCACAAATGCTAGAAAGCAAAATGGAAGAAAGAGAAAGTGGTGTGTTAGCACAGAAACAGATGAGTAAAGCCTGGAGAAAACAAGATGTATAAATTAGCTGCAGACGACTGTCTTTAGTGGTGAAAGACCACAGGCTACAGAGGGAGGATCTGGCGTTGGTCACTCACTTCCTTGCTGTGAGACCTTGTGCAGGTCATTTAATGTCTCTGGGCCCCCACTTCTCAAATGTAAAGGTCACCATGGAAACTAGATGATCTCCAAGCTCCTTGGAGCTCTGTTCCATCTTTGCATCAGTGAATGCCCAGTAACCAGCATTACAGGGCCAGAGATATGTATTAGGAAATGGTCTGTAAATGAGGACACAAATTTGGAGGCAGCATCAAACTAAATCTCTATCAAAGAATCTGGTACTTATCTCCAGAACAACTTGGCCGCCTCTTAGCATAATTATGCAAGAGGAGGGGAACTTGGGTGCCTCAGTTGGTTAAGCGTCTGCTTATAGCTCAGGTCATGATCTCAGGGTCTTGAGATCAAGGCCTTCTCTGTTCAATGGGGAGTCGGCCTCTCCCTCTCCCCCTGATCCTTCTCCCCACTTGTGCTCTTTCTCTTTGTCTCAAATATATAAATAAAATCTTAAAAATAATAATAGTAATTACACAAAAGGAAAACCCAGGCACAAATGTGGAGAGTTGCAAGCTGCCTTCTTGTGACCCAAGATTACTCAGGGTACCTCCTGGTTTTCTAAAAGATTTAGAAAATCATAAGGAAGTTTTTATTCTAAAGATGGTGGACATAGAGCAAGAAAGGCGAGAGAGGGCCTAAGAAAATGAGATCACTTCGGTTGGAGAGTTTTATATAGCTTTATAGAAAAAGAAATAGAAATCAATCCTTACTTTTTCTCAGATTATTCATTCTAAGTCTAGGAATCAAAATTTCTATTTCACAGAGTTGTGGCTCTTCACTGACACCTGGTGTCCCCAGCTTATGTGTTGGGCTCACATTTGCATGAGGCTTCCTATGGGAGCCAGACCTCCTCCCTGTCCTTGGCCAAGGCAAGCCATGCTGTCAAAATTAGAAAGCTGTAGGGAAATGTGTTCTGTATCACTCCCAAGGTGGTCAAAAGACAGGCTGACTCAAAGTTCACTAGGACCAATGCAAGTCACTGAGTGCAGGATGAGGAATTAGTCTTCTGGGTGGGTCTTGGTGTTGCCATTTTTTAACAAGGGAAGTGGGCAGAAAGTTATGTCAAAAGACCAAGCAGTGGAAAATACATGACAACAAAAAACAACCACAAAACCTCCAACAAATGCAGATGAGCCCAGGAAACACTAAATCAGTTTGCATTTTGTGGAGAAACCTCTCTTCAGAGTGAGCTTCCAAATTCAACCTTCCACTGACAGGTGATCCCACTTAAAATGAACAAGCTTATAAATTAAATGTTGTGAATAAATTACAGGAACAGAGATGTTCCCTTCTAGGAGAAGAAAAATAAAAGTGATAGAAGTTAGTCTGACATATATTTTCATATACATTTATGGTAAAGATTCTTGGGATTGGGGCGCCTGCGTGGCTCAGTGGTTTAAAGCCTCTGCCTTCAGCTCAGATCATGATCCCGGGGTCCTGAGATCGAGCCCCACATCAGGCTCCCTTCTCAGCGGGGAGCCTGCTCCCCCCTCTCTCTCTGCCTGCCTCTCTGCCTACTTGTGATTTCTGTCAAATAAATATATAAAATCTTTAAAAAAAAAGATTCTTGGGATTTATATATTAAAAAAAAAACTTTCTCCAATAGATGCAAATAATCAATGGCATGAACCCTCTGAAGTATTTGCAAATAGCTCTGAATTAAAATCTGTAAAATATTCCTATTTAGCAGGTAAAGAGTGGTCCTAAGTCTGCCTGTAATTCTTGTATATGCCTCTCTAGAATTATTGGTTTTTAAGATTGAAACAATAATGCCTTTTTCTCCCAATTTCAACCATCTATTACTCTCTGAAGGACACTCTTTTAAAAACCAATAAGAAAATCAAAAAGATGTGACATTTTAAAATAGATGTTTAAAAATTGCATTTTCCTTATAAAGTTGGCATCACCTTAAAACTCTGTTAGCTACGAAAATCCTTTCTCAGCATTCCTTACTTATTGAATAATTAAGTCAGAGGTGCCTCATCGGATGAGGCTGACAGGCTCCATGGTGAACCATGCAAGTAAAGTGTCATGGTTTCTCAGCTGGCACTATCCCAGGAAGGACAATTTGGCTCCTGCCCTGAGACCAGAAATCAGAATAAGGCAGAAACTTGAAGAAGAACATCCAGTCTTTTCACTCCATGTTATTACCTTAGACACAACGGCTGCCCTTCATTGGATCTGGAGTTTTCCTGTGAAAATCTGTCTCTGAAGTTAAGAAACACTCAAGAGGGTCCAATTGTACATGCTTAGCTAAGGTGACAGATAGTGCAGAAGTTACCAGTATACACTTCATTATGATTTTGCAATCCAATTCTACATCCCTGCCAGAAGAAGAAGAGACATACAGAAAGAGAGAGGAAGAGGGAGAGAGAAATGCAGGAAGGAAGGAAAGAAAGAGGGATGGAGAGAGAGAGAGGGAGGGAGAAAGACTGGTTGGTAAACCAAGATGGGCAATGGTGCACCTGTTCATCTTAATTTGAGGACCATGTTTTTGGTGTTAAAGATGCTCAGATGTAGGAGCACCTGGGTGGCTCAGTGGGTTAAGCCTCTGCCTTCTGCTTGGGTGGAGATCCCAGGATCCTGGGATGGAGCACCACATCACATCAGGCTCTCTGCTCAACAGGGGGCCTATTTCCCCCACCCTCTGCCTGCTTCTCTGCCTACTTGTGATCTCTCTCTCTCTCTGTCAAATAAATAAATAAAAATCTTTCAAAAAAGAATATATATATCTTTTTAAAAAGATGTAAAGATGTGGTCCGAGGCCTGCCTGTCTTGTTTTCAAGCACCATCTCAAGCCCATCCTGGGCCTTGGATTATAACTAAATGGTACAGGGAAAGATAAGCAGTTGACTGCCTACCTTCTGTGGAAAGAAATCACCCTACCTGGCCTTTTGGATGTAAAGTAAACAAGCTGCACCTGGAGAGTCTCTAAGTCACTTTGAGTTTTGTGAGTGTGATTCTCTGAATACTTGGTTTGGGTTGTGTAGCCTCCCGAGGTGGTGGAGAAGATATTGATGCATGTACAAATAAGAGTCCACAGGCCATCCCAAGTGATATAGCATTGCTCAGAGCCTGGATCCATGCTCCATGGAGCAGCCCAGAGAATGCTGTGCACGATTATGGCACACCATGTATTTATCCTTTCCAGTGTGTGTGTTTATCTGTGTGTGTGTGTGTGTGTGTGTGTGTGTGTGTGTGTGTTTGTGTATAAGCCACAGCCCAGGCTGACACATGGCTCTGGCAGCCAGGTGTGCATGCCCACCAGTGAAACCATCATGAAGGAACACTGATATCTCATAAGGAAACATCTTGGTAAACCAGAAGGAATCAGGACTTTGTGAGATATAAGTTGGATGTCAATCTATGAACCCAAATGTTTCCACTTTTTTCAGCGGCCTTCAGTTCTTCATTTCCAATTTCCACATTTACTTGTCATTACTAGAAAATCTCATTTTACACTTGACATGTACTTAGCTGTGATGTGCAGAGTGAATGACAAACAAATGCCTTCCCCATAGGCCATGTGTCCAGGACAGCTTTGTTGAGCAAGAAAAACACCAACTCCTACTTCGATTCTGATTTTTCAGATCCCAAACCCCACATGCTGCCCCTTTTGCCAACAGTTTATCCTGAATATTTCATGAAAAGAAGAGAAAAAAGCAGGCTGGGAGAAGTTTTTTTAGTTATTCTTTTCCTGTCTCGCTTCCCATGAGACCCCTGGGAAAGTCATAAGTAAAGGGGCGGTCCTCAAACATCTGGTACTGTGCCCAGAAAACTCAGGGAACTAAGACGTCCCCAAAGTGAGAAAAACACCTCATTTGTCATGACCTGATGAGGACTTTCAAGACCTAAAACATGGGATGTGCAGTCACTCACCCTCAGGGTCAAACAGGTAGAGTCACACCCCAGTGGTTTACATGGTTCAGGTCAGAGAAGAAGGTTCAGGTCAGGATCAGGGCCTTCCTCCTCTGCCAGTTACCCGTCTCTGCATGTGCCTCTGCCAGATACCTGTCTCTGCATGTGCCTCTGCCAGATACCTGCCTCTGCATGGCTCCACCTCTGGGATTCTTCAAGGCAACAGTGCCAGCCTGTGAGTGGGACTGTGTCCCACATCCCTTTAGATCTGTCTACTTTGCAGTTGCTATTTTCTTTCATTAATTAACACATTTATCGAATGTCTATTATGTGAATGATGGTGTGTGAAGCTCTGCAAAATTTGTCCTAAAAAAAGTTCATGTTTTTATTAAAAGTTTATAATGTGACATTATAAACAACATCACAATACATATTTAGAAACACCTAATTTATCTGGGTGTATTCTAGAGTATTCCATTGTCTAGATGGGGTACTTTAAATGAGAGGAACCGTTAGAACATATCTAGCTTACCCTCCCCAATTGAGGGGTCACCGAGCCTCTGCTTGAGCCCATTGTTCATTATATGGTACTTGTGATTGAATCACAGACTCTGTTGGAAAAGGCCTTCCCAGGCATTTAGCCTGTCACTCTACCTGACATGTGTATCTCTGATCAGTTCTGCCTTCGCTCATTCCATTCAATGTCAGGGTTCACCATCTCTCCAGGAAGGAGACTCATCATCGTAAGTCTGATAAGCCAAAGCTCTCCTCTCCGAATAATACCCCATCTTCTCTGTAGAATGTTCTTCCTGAGGCCCTTAGTCCATTGAATATCCATGCCAAACAGGTTACTTTTAGTCCATGGGCACAATTGCCTTCTCTAGTTGAGTCAAACACTTCACAGGAATCATTTCGGACTTCTGAAGCTGTTCATTTTAACTGCCTTGTTCTTGTGACCTCTTAGTTTAATTAGCTAGCATATGAACTGATAAAATCAGAATGTGGAAAAAGGAACTGTTTCTACGAATTTGGTGCTGACAGTTTCAGGAACAGTGGATCAGACCAGAACAGGACAGTGATTTCCTAACCAGTCAGCATCAAAGTGTCAGGACCCCTCTCTTGTCACCTCTTGTCTTGTCCTCAGAATTAGTTTGTGGTCCCCAGAATTGGCTGTGGGTCGTGTGGGCTACACCCGGATCTCTGTAGCCACCAGTTTTCCTTTGTTCAAGGCTAGCTAATAGCTGTATGCACTTGCTTCCATCATCCTTGGATGACTCCATGGGGTTTAGTACTGTATCTCTGAATATGAGGTCTTTTTTTTTTTTCTTTTTGTGATGATATGTCAATTAGAGTGCCATCCCTCATCAGGAATGCAGAACATGTTAGATCTTCCTAAAGAAGAGATTTAAATCAGGAGATCCACTTCAATGGGTACTAGGATGCTGAAAGGACAAAAAGCAGATGTGATCAAACTAAGAGATTCCTAATTAAAGGGAGACGCTCTCCCCTACTCCCTAGGGCTAGGGGAATGAAGGAGGAAATGCTCAGATCTCTGGGGATGGCATAGCCTGGTGGGTGTGGGTGACAAAGGGGCAGGGCATAGGGGCTACTGAGACTGCCCTGGGGAACCCCCAGGATCAAGCAAGGCCCCCGGACATGGTGAGACTGTGTGGCTGCAAGCCAAAAGAAGCTGGGGACAGGAAGCAGGAGCTTTAGAGGCCAGTGAGAATAGGATGCTGATCTGAGGAGGAATCCAGAAAAAAGTCTTCTTTCCTCTCCTCCTACCTCCTAACATGCTGCCATTGCTACCTCTCAGCAGAACTTACTGGGAAACCAGCTGGTCAGGGTGTTGGGGAAACCTCCACAGGCCCAGGCCCATTTCTCAGGCAAGAGGTAACCCATTCCCCATGCTGCTTTGTTACTTATGCCTGCTTTTGGCTAAGAAATGTTAACCAAGGGGCGCCTGGGTGGCTCAGTGGGTTAAGCCGCTGCCTTTGGCTCAGGTCATGATCTCAGGGTCCTGGGATCGAGTCCCGCATCGGGCTCTCTGCTCAGCAGGGGCCTGCTTCCTTCCCTTCCCCTCTCTCTGCCTGCCTCTCTACCTACTGTGATCTCTCTCTGTCAAATAAATAAATAAAATCTTTAAAAAAAAAACAAAAAAAAAGAAATGTTAACCAAGCTTGTGAAAGCCAGAGAGACCACTGTATGGGAAAAATGCACAGACTTTAGATCATGGAGATTGTGTCATATGAAAGATATCCAAGCAGCCAGATTTGGCAATTGATATGTCTTCCTTCAGTGTATGACCCCTAGAGCTCAAGTGGCCACACAGCAGTGTCTAGCAGTCCTACCTGATTTCTCCTTGAAAATCACTGTCCTGCCCCCCAAACTCACTGCATCCTCATCTTCACAATGCTCTGCATCGTGCACTCTGAACTGCTGGCCTCACTTCTTATTTGAGTGAGAAAACAGAAGCAGTCAACCCAGCTGCTTTATTTTCCATTCTAACTATATCACTCTACCATTCTAACTATATCTATTTCTGTGCCTGTCTACCTGGGGTCCCTCTGTTTACAAGGATAAACTGTGCACAAGCCTATCTGTCCACCCCTCCTCTGTGCTAGATTCCATCCCTGCTCACCTACTCAAGCATCTAGTTGGTGAAATTAGCCTCTCTTCCTCTCCTGCATTATCAACTTTTCCTTTTACTGGATTGTCGCCAGCACCTATAACCAAGCATCCTATAATCACTTTCATCTTTATTAAAGACAAAAATTGCCCCTTATCACCTATTACCATCATAACTTCTTGCTTTCACAACCTCCTTGAAAGATTTGTCTGCCTTCTCTCCTCTTCCTCACTTCCTATTCTCTATATCTGTTTTTGTTTTATAATTTTTAAGACATTATTTTTGAAGTATACAACATATACCGGAAAGTACACAATCATCATAAGAAACCACTACCAAGAGAAAAACATGAGAAGAATCACAGAAGTTCTGTGCTTCACACATCCACACCAGCATCTCCTCCGTTCTCCCTCAGTGGGATCACTCTTCTGATAAATGGTTTTTCCAGTTTTTTGAGCTTTCTACAAATAGAATCATACATTATTGTGCATGGGTGTTCATCTGTGTGTTTCTGGTTTTTTTTTCATTCAGTATTATGTGTGTAGCTGTAACTCATTTTCATCATTCTAAAATAATCCATTGTAACAATAAATCTCCGTTTACTCATCCGATCTACTGTTGTTGATGGATGCCTGGTTTGTTCTCCATCTGGAGGTATTATGAATTTTGATACTGTGGATGGTTTTTATATGCCTTTACCCATACATACATATTTCTCTTAGGTTAAGACCTAAGAGTGAAACCACTGAGTCGTAGAGTACAGGCACACTGAACTTTAGTAGATGATGCCAAAGTATTTTCCAAAGTGGTCATACCAATTCATAGTCATTCCTAGAGTAATGTGTTTTTGTTGATTACTCCAAATCTTCTCCAAAATTAAGCCTCATTAGTCTTCTTAATTCTAGCCACGAGTAGGATCTCAATGTGTTTTTCATTTGCATTTTCTAATAATGATCAAGCTAAAAAATATCATTGATTCTTCTCTTCTTCTTCACACCTTTTACCCATCCATCAACAAGTTCTATCTGCTCCACCCTCAAAATACATCTCAAAGCTTATCACCATACACCAGCTCCACTGCACCCTCATCCAAGTTACAACCTAGCTAGACTTTTCTTTTTTTCTTTTTTTTTAATTTTTTCAATTTATTTATTTTCAGAAAAACAGTATTCATTATTTTTTCACCACACCCAGTGCTGCATGCTAGACTTTTCTAATGAACTGCTCTCCCTGCTTCATCTTTGCTTCCACATGGTCGATTTGCCATGCAGCAGTCATAGTGATCTTTGTATCTGTTTATCACGTTACTTCCTTCTTTAAAACTCTGATGAGTCTTTATTGCAATTAAAACAAGCTCAACATTTTTGTAATGAGTGTAAGACAAGGTGCCCTGGTTTGGTACCTCCACACCTCTCTACTCCTCCTCTACTCACTCAGTCCAGAAGCACTGACCCACTAATTCTTATACATGCCCTGTTGGCATTTGCTGTTCCCCTGCCTTCTTACTCTCTCAGGTCTTCACACTCACCCTCTTCACTCAGGACCACACTTAAGTATCACTACTAAAACTCACATCATCTTCCCCACCAATAGACTTTCTCTTTCCCTCCGTCTTTACTCTGTGTTATTTTTCATCATAGCCAATTGAAATTTAATTCACTCACATGAATTGTTGTTATTACTGTTCTCTGTCATCCCTACTGGAGGGCAAGCTGCATGAGAACAAGCAATGTAGCAATGAGACTGAAAAATAGAAAGCACTCAAAAAGTATTTAGCTGAAGAATTTAGTATGTAATTACCATGCTCAAGATCTACTTTATTTTTCACTGGTTTCTCAATGGGACTACGCAGTATATAGTGCTGGTTAAGTTTCCACGGAAAATCATAGTACTATTTTACATGAACGAGAGACATAATATAAGATGCCCTAAAATACTTGTATTTTTAAGACTTCTACAAATTTGGAAATTTTAAAATATTACCTTTTAATTCTCTATTGCATCTGTTATTAAAGATAGAATGAAAAGCACAAATACACACAAAGAAAATCAAGACTGTCTTCCTGACAGAAGTTATAAAAATCCTGCCACTGAGAAATAATTAGTGATTATATGTTTTTACTTATTCTTATGGACTTCTCTCACATTTTAGTATATATTTTATTAAAATAGAATTAAAAATGGATACTATTTTATAACTCCTTTTTGTGGCAACAGACCATGAACATATGTTCATAATTATGTGTATATAGTTTCTACTTCGATTCTAACAAGTTCATAATTTACTAACATGGATTATCTTTCTCTTTTCTATTAATTCCCTGTTTTTAAAATTATGACTTACCAAATTATATTAAGAACTAAATCTTTGCAGAAAGCCTTATTTGTTTCTTAAAGATAAATATGTAAAAGTGAAATTGCTGGATTTAAGGGCAGACAGAGTTTGAAGGCTTTTGGTATGTAATGTCAAAGCGGCAATTTTAAAGTACACTTCTTAAGAAGAATTCTGCAAGGTCTCAAGTTTCTGATTCATAAGCACAGGAAGTCAGTGAGGACAATGATCATGACAAGGACTGAGAAATAGGCAAATTTCTTGATATGTAGGAAAGATCTCTTAAAAGTGCCTGTTTGAATGTGAGGGGCTTAATTCCAAGAAGTGTCCTAATTTCTTCCCTTGTTACTTCATTGTATCCATCTTTCTAAACTTTATTAAATCTAGGCAGGAGCACTTCATTGTTGAAGCAAAACTTTAAGAACAGCTTCATCAAAGACTTTTGATGTGAACCAAAATTGTAAGAAAAGCAGACGCAAGTTCCTCAAAATATATGACAAAAATCTGACCAAAGAAAATTTGTTAAGAATTAAACCATACAAAAATTACAAAGCAGAGGCCTCTACACTGGACAGTTGTGATCTCTTTTGGCTTTATGAGCATACGGAATTTATGCAATAGCATTTGGTGCAACACCTGTTGGATATTTACAACAATAAATAAAAGGCAGCATGTCCTTCCTTCCAGGTGCTGACAAACACAGTAGAGGCTGCCAAGAACAACAGTAAGGTTAGCAATGATGCCCGCACTCAAAGGCTATTACACTTTCCTTCCTGGCAGCATGGACTACCACACTTGGCACATACTAGACAATCAATGGGCATTTGTTGGATAAAATGAAGAATGAATGCCTGCTCTGTGACAGAGCCCTGTGCTAGGTGTGATTGATATAAAAACAAATGGCACAGCCCCGGCTTTCAAAGAATCCAGCCAACTGGAAAAGAAAGACCAAAAAGCCATTTTAACTCTATTATACTCTACGTTCTGTTTGTGGCCATGTTAAGACCCTTTGGTGACACAGAATGATCTCTTATGGAGAATGATACAGAGGAAGCAGAATTTCCATGCTTACTGTCTGTGTTCAAAAGAGACATCAAAGAATATTGGAAGAATCGGGGAAATTTTCATGAAAAGAATGGCCTCTGAGCTGGGTCACAAACAATATCTAACATTGTTTTCATACTCTATTAAAAAAATAAAATTAAAATGTGAACAAAACCACAACGGGGAGGCTAATGGTTTTGTCTATACCTGTCTGTTCAGTAATGTTGGTGATACTAGTCCCCTCAAAGCAGTGGGATTGTTGGTGTTATTTATAGCACAGGATTAAGATTCATTTCTCATCCTTTCTAGTAGCAGGGTAAGTCCTTGCATATATGCTTTTAAAGAAATACAGCCTATTTTCCTCTATCTCTTACTTTTCAGCCTGAGTTTTTGCATTGTTCACTACTTGGGATTCTCAATAGATAAATCAATAAAATAGTAAACTTCCAGTCTGCTTAACTGATACAACAAGAAGTTGAGTTTTAAAGACTATCAAAAAAGTTTTAAAGACTATCCCTACTTTGTAGGGAGAGACGTAACAAAACTGACGTGACGTGTCGACCCTATTGCTCCACCCTATTGAAAAGTATTGGCAGAAAAAATGATGAGAATCATGGGGGTAATGATATTATCGATCTTTTTATTTCACATTCAATAGCCTCTGAGTCATGGTACCTCCCCAAGTTATACTTAGAAGAAAAGAGTTGCTTCATTTGCTTATCATTGATTCAAGTGCTTGAAATCAACTCTGTATGGTATATCAGCGCCCAGCACAGCTGTGAATAGTTTTCAATTTGAATCATTTTGAACATAATATGAAATAAGGGCCTGACTATTTTTAGGTTCTACTTAATTATCTCCAATAATCAAGCACAAATCTTGGTATTTTTCCACTCAGTCTTCCCTCTCTCTCCCTCTCTCCTTCCCCGTGAGACGTGAGTGAGTTTGTATGCATGTTCAGGCATAGTATCCCAAACGGGGATATGGATGGGGTCAACAGGTAATAATAATTGTGCATGTATGAGAAGATACCCAGAGAGATGCGCAAAGCGGTTGTTATAACCCTGTTAGAACAAAGAGGCATCCATAAATAAAAGGGTTCTGTGGTGAATAGTGTCCCCAAACCCTGGCTCCTTTGCCTTTCTCACAGCTTTGTTTTGCCAACCTTCAACCTCCCCCAAATTTCAGTAGTGTTTCAACACTTCACACCTTCAAGGACGCAGAAGTCCATGTTTATTTCCCATTTACCTGACCTTTAGCCCAAACCCAGAGCATGTATTTACTCTCACTGACTGTCAACATACTGTAATTATTTCTAAACACTAAAAATGACTACTGTGAATAGTCAAAATAGTCCCTGACTGAACAGGGAAAAGGCAAGGTCAACTTAATACAAAATTCACAAGTGCCTTACTATGGCATTTCCCCAAATGGTTTTTCTTTCTTCTTCTTTTCTAGGAAGCCACAGAAAGTTTGAAAATCAAGATTTCCTGACTCAATTCTGACAGGGTGGGTAGATGAGGGAAGCTCCCACAATGGCTTGAATAGTTTTCCTGATGAAACCTGTTCTTTGTGTACAAACTTCTGCTATTCCAAAGCATGCATTCCAATCTAGAAATGCATTTTGCATGTATTCAGCAGATTGGAATTTGACTCTTAAAGCATATCTTAGACATGAAAATTAATACTTTCTTGATGACTCAGCAGGATAAAGAATTATGATCATTTCCAGTTGAATGGTGCAAGGAAGGCTTTTTTTTTTTTTTTTTTTTAATGTCCCACTAGTGCATAGGACTGTGTATGTATGAGAGATCCAGAGCCCTGCATGCTGTCAGAGCCAGATGCAAGCAGGAGGAAAAAGAAGCAACTGATTCAATTGGTATGTAAACGGTCCTCCCTATAAAACTATGGGGAGACTTACTCCTTAAAGCTCACAATGAGCCACTGATTGCAGAAGGATAGGGCCCGCAGAGTGCTGCCTGCCTGAGGTTTGGTCAGCACTTTCATTGTGATCCTAAATTTCCAAGCTTTCCACTCAGCTGTAGGAAAAGTCTGAGAGCCTGGTAGATGAACAAGACTCCAAAACTCCAAAACTTTTTAACCATTCATAAGATTATCAATTGAAACACTTAGACAAGTCTATGGCACTCCAGTTCTCAGTATGGGGTTGGAACGTAGGAGTTTCCAGTGTGTAGGCTTCAGCAAAAGCCAGAACTTCCAGATTTTTGTGAGCTAAAACACTAAATTAAATTCAAACATAAAAAATGTAAAACATAGCTTCTATAATGTAAATAGGGCACAAATATTTTTGATCTAAGCTTTAAGAATAAACGACTGAGTCAATAAATGCACAGGCTGTAAATATCACAGATTTTAAAAAATCAACAGAAAAAAGTAAAGTAACTACAAAAACCATTTGAAGTAAATTGCACTTTTAAAATGATTTTATTATTATTTATTTGAGAGAGAGAGTGCATGATTGGGAGGAGGACCAGAGAGAGAGGGAGAGAATCTCAAGTAGATTCTATGCTAAGCCTGATGTGGGGCTTAATCTCATAAACCCAAAATCATGACCTGAGCTGAAATCAAGAGTCAGGCATTCAACTGACTGAGCTACCCAGATGCCCTTGAAATAAATTGCATTTTTGAAATGTTTTGTGAACATAGAAGGAGTCATTAATTTCAAATTCAAGAATTGTAAGAAATGTCATGAAAGATGGAGTATTGGATCTTAAAGAATAAGTGAAATGAGGGGCGCCTGGGTGGCTTAGTCAGTTAAGCATCAGAATCTTGATTTTCAGCACAGGTCGGGATCTCAAGGTTGTGAGACTGAGGAGTTCTGCACAGGGCTTGGAACATGCTTGAGATTCTCTCTCTCTCTTTCTCCCTCCTCCCCTAACCTCCACTATCTCTCTCCTTCTCTTAAAAAAAAAAAAAGTCAGAGAGAGAGAGAGAGAGAAATTATTGTGAATGCTTAGGAGATCTCCTGGGCCCTGAAGTGGAAACCAGAGCATGAGACATATGTATTATCACACTGCCAACCCCAGGAAACGGGAAGGGAATAACATAAGATCCTGAAGCTCAAGGAGCCTCAAAACCACTCTTTGTTACTAAGGTCCAGCAACAGATCTCTCAACAATAGGTTGCAGTGTCTTAATTAAGGCCTAAGGGAATCTTCATTAATTATTATATTCATTTACTCAATACACATTCATTGAGTGCCCATCCATGACAGACACTGATTTGGATACTAGGCAAATAATGATCACTAAAACCATTTACCCCTAAAGAGCTTCTAGGCTAGTAATGATGAGCAACATACAGACAACTAAGTGTAAATGTTGTCAAATGCACCATGATGAAAACAGACCCAGAGGACAGTGGAGACCCAAAGAAGGGAGTCACCATCTCTACCTGGAAAGGATGAGAAAGGTTTTATACATATTTCAACTTGAACTAAGCTGATAGTTTAAGGCAGTAAAAATAGAAGAGATTACCTGGGGAGAGATCAGTGGAGGAGGAAAAGGGTAAGAACAGGATCCTGGGGTTATCACCTATTAAGAGTCTAGAATGGAAGGACAGCCAGTAGAACAGAAGGACATAAGAGATGTGAGAAGATCAGAAGAGCACAGTGATATGTAGTTAAGGCAGCCATTTCAAAACAAATGTCCATGAGGGACCAGTCAAGATGAGAACTGAACTGCATAGAGTTAGATTTGACAACTGTGACATCACTGTGACATATCCCAGAATGTAGCAGTGCAAACCTTAGGAAAGAAGAACGTGAATTAGGGACACCTGGGTGGCTCAGTCAGTTAAGCATCTTCCTTCAGCTCAGGTCATGATTCCAGGCTTCTGGGATTGAGTCCCGCATCAGGATCCCTGCTGCGCAGGGAGTCTGCTTCTCCTTCACCCTCTACCCCTCCCCCCTCCCCATGCTTGCTCACTCTCTCTCTCTCTCACTCTAGCTCTGTCTCCCTCAAATAAATAATAAGTAAAATGTTGGGGGGGGGGGGAAAGAAGAAGAATGTGAATTAGAAGAAAAGAAATAGTGGTAGCAAGGGGAGGGATTTCTAGACTAGGAAGGGAAGAATAAAATGAATAAAAAGTGGCTAGGAGCACAAGTTTCAGGATAGAGACATAAACATAAGACTGTGTTGAAGAAACCACTAAAAAATAGACTTGAGAAGCAGAATCAAAATAAAATCTTCCTTGAATCCAGTTGTTGCTCTCCTACTCTGGTAGTTAAGAGAGTTTACTGTGAGTCGACAAAGGTGACACCACCAGTAACAGGAAAAGATGACCAGAATCCAGGATTCCAGGTTCTATCCCTTTGATAAAGGACCCCAACATGGAGAAATTTCATCATGGAATGGTATTTTATGTTTTCACTCACCTTATAGCCGTATGTGTGTTACTTAGCCACACTGAACATTAGCATCTCTGACCGGAAAAAAAATTAATGATCTAAATTGCAATGTTGTGTTAGGATCAAATAAACAACACAAAGAACCTCAACGTCCTGGCTGGTGCAGTGAAGGTGATTGGCTATCTACCTGTGCCATCCTCTTGTTTCCTTCTTTCCTACCTCAAATGGGAAAGGGGAAGAACACCCTCAGCCTGTTTCTAAATTTGCTATGAAATGAGGTTTCATAACTCACATTTTATTTCTCTTTTAAGTGGATGTAGACCAATTTGAACTCATTTTACCTCACCTTGAAGTAAAATATTGACTTGGTCTCCCCTTCCTCCCAACCCAGAGTTCCCTGCCTGGCCTTAGGTTACACATGCCCTCCAGAGCCCATGCTGATTGCATTTGTTGTGTTCTTGTCTCTTGAACTCACAGTTGTCCCAGAGGGGTTGAGACCTCAGAAATCTTCCAGCAAATGCCACTTAGGCTTTGATCTGTCCACTGACCTATATTTTTAGCACAAAGTACATTTAGCCTTGATTTTTTGAAAGAATACATATTTGGGGAGAAAATGTTGTGCAGTATCTTTAAAGTTTCCAAGTGCATGGTCTTCGCCCTATTAGACATTGAAAATAATCTGTTTCCCACAAGCTCATTAGCATTTATATGCTAAGTGTTAATCTGAACACTTTCAGATATTTTCTTCAGTCCTAGGAAAGTATTGGTTTCCTAAAGTTGGTGGCCCTATTTTCTTCATTTTTAAGTAGATTTTATTTTTTGGAGAAGTTTTATGTTCACAGCAAAAAATGAGAGGAAGGTATAGATTTCCCCTTATATCTGCAGTCCCCACAGATACATTAGGCTCCTCTGTTATCAATGTTCCCCACAAGAATGGTACATTTGTTACAAAGAATGAACTGACATTGTCACATCATTATCACTCTAAGTCCATAGTATACATTAGAGTTCACTCTTGCTATTATATATGTTGGTTTTGGACAAATGTATAAGGACATGTGTCTGTCTTGACAAACTCATACAGAGTATTTTCACTGCCCTAAAAATGTTATGTGCTCCCCATATTCATCCATTCCTCCTCTTAGCCCCTGGAAAATAATGATCTTTTTCCTGTCCCCATAGTTTTGTCTTTTCCATGTCATATAGTTGGAATCATACAGTGTGTACCCAGTGTGTATTCCATATAGTTGGAATCATACAGTGTGTACGGCTTCTTTCACTTAGTAATGTGTATTTAAGGTTTTTTGGTATATTTTCATGGCTTGATAGATTATTTCTTCTTGCACTGGGCAATATATTATTACCTAAATATACCATAGTTGTTTGTTTGTTTGCTTGTTTGTTTTATCGAGTCACCTACGGAAGGACATCTTGATTGCTTTCAAATTTTGGCAATTACAAATAAAGCTGTATAAACATTCCTATGCAGGTTTGTATGTGGACATACTTTTCAATTCCTTTAGGTAAATACCAAGGAGTGGAGTTGCTACATTATAGTTTAGTTTTATAAGAAACCACTAGACTGTCTTCCAGGTGGTTGTACCATTTTGCAATGAATGAGAGTTCCTGTTGCTCCACATCCTCACCAGCAGTCAATGTTGTCAACTAATAGCATGTAGTAGTATATTCTTGCTGTTTTAATTTACATTTTCCTGATGACATATGATGTGTAGCATCTTTTCATATGTTTATTGGCATCTGTACTTCTTCTTGGATGAGGTATTTGTTAAGGTCTTTGGCTCATTTTTCACTTGGGTTGCTGTATTTCTTATTGTTGAGTTTTAAGAGTCCTTTGTATATTATCCTTTTTCAGATCTGTCTTTTGGAATTATTTTCTTTCAATTTGTGGTTATTTTGATCACTTGATAATATTTTTGGCAGGTTCTCATTTTAATGAAGTCCAACTTATCCATTGTTTCTTTCATGGATCATGCCCTTGGTATTGCATCTCAAGAGTCATCACCAAAAATTTTCTCTTGTGTTATCTTCCAGGAGTTTTAAAGTTTCACATTTAATTTAAGTCTGCAATCCATTTTGAATTAATTTGTGTGAAGGTTATAAAGTCTGTATTTTCATCTATTATTTTGCATATGGATGTCTGGTAGTTCCAGGAAATTCTGTTGGAAAGGCTATCTTTTCTCTATTACCTTTGCTTCTTTGTCAAAGGTCAGTTGACTGTATTTATGTGGGTATATTTCTGGACTCTATTCTGTTCTCTTAATCTATTTGTCATGTCTTTACCAATACCATACACTGAATACTGTAGCTTTATACTAAGTATTGAAGTTGGGTAGTGTCATTCCTCCAACTTTGTTCTTCTCCTCCAGCATTGTTTTAGCTATTCTGAGTCTTTTGCTTGATATGTAAAGCTTAGAATGTTTATCAATTGTCACAAAATTAATTACTGGGATTTTGATTGGGATTATATTAAATTTATAGATCAAGTTGGGAAGAGCTGACATCTTGACAGTATTAAGTCTTCCCACCCATGAATAAGGAATATCTCTCCATTTTTTAAAAAATTCTTTGATTTTTTTCCATCAGCGTTTTGTAGTTTTTCTCAGATTTTGTACATGTTTTATTAGACTTTTACCTAAGTATTTCATTTTGGAGAATGTTAATATAAATGGTATGTGTTTTTAAATTCAAATTTCACTTATTCATTATTAACATTAACATGTTAACATTATTAACATGTAGGAAAACAATTGACTTTTGCATGTTAACCTGGTATCTTACTACCTTTCTATAATCTCTTAGTTCCAAGAGTAAGTATTTTTTGTGGATTCTTTCAGATTTTCTATAATCATTTCTTATGTGAACAAAGATAGTTTTATTTTTTTCTCTACCAATTTGTATGCTTTTTACTTCCTTTCTTGCCATATCTTCTTAATGTTAGAGGCAGCCCAGGTTCAGTGAAAAGCATTAGTCTAATAAGTGAATCATTACGAGTGATTATATTTCTTTCCATTTCTTCATTTCTCACCCTTCTCTTTCTTCTCTCTCTCCCTCCCCCACCCCAAAATATATACATGTGTACAAGCATGTGCATACACACACACACACACACACAGAAAGAGAAATACAAATGTACCTGCGATTACAGACACACACTGCTTGTCAAACTGTAACACAATATTTGAAAGTACCAATCCCTAATGGCAATGACACTTGTCCCCCGCAACCACCACCCAGAGAATGAAAGAGGAATGCATGCTGTCCACTCAAGGAGCATAATGATGAGAAAATTCAGTTTTAAAAGGCTGTTGTGAATCTTGACTCATGACCAAAAACTTTGAGCTGTGGCTCATTTATTTACCTCCGCGCATCTATTTCTTTATCAGAGGAGTGGGGAAAGTATGCCCTACCTCATAGGGCAGGCACCTGTGAGAATTTGTTGAGACAATGTGAAGGGCAAATGCCCTGTATCATACCTGGTATATGGCAGGTACTCAGGAAGTTTCCTCTTCCATGGGGAGTATTTAACTCTGATGTGTCAGTACATTCAACATGCAGCAGTCCATGTATAACCAAGGTATCAACCTTACCAGCTAGGCAGCACTTCAAATAACTCAGAGAATTAGTTAGGAATACATCTCTGTATTTTTCCCTCAAGGGAGGAAGGAAGGAAAGGGGGTGGGAAGGAAGGAAGAGAGAAAAACTCAATATGAAAATTCAGAAGTCAAAAGAGAATCACTAGAACTTCATGAGTTTATTGTACCTGCATGCCCTGGTGTTGCCTTAATTTTCTACTTACCTGATGCTTGCCAGGACATTTATGTGCTGCACCTGTACCTCAGGGATATGGGAGGCAAAACATATGAAACTGTAATCTGACATTATCAGACCCTAGAAAGGCACTTCTGGAAACACTAATTAGATTCTCTTCAGCCTTTTTTAATTTAGTGAGTTCTAGGAGAAGATCACACCTCTCCTAACACTTATAAAGAGAATTTGTGAGCGAGACTGAATACGAGTAATACCTATTTGATGCTCGAGGCAACATGTTGCCATGGTACCAATCAGATTTTGTCTTCATCTGGGAACAGGAATTAAAACTGACAATGTTTGAGTGTAACTGTTTCTGTTTGTCCCCATAAGCAGTGTTAGTGCTGGACAGAGAAGAGGTCTAGTTCTGTTTTTGCTGTTGTTGTTTTCCGGTTTTAAAACAATAGTACATTAAAATGAGTGATATGAAATAGTGCAATAAGTTTAAAGATAAAAGAATCCCCCAAAGGAGCTCATTATTCTCATACGCTTACATTATCAAAGGATGTGGAAATGCCAAAAAGGGAGTTCTTAATGGTCAAAAGCAGCGACGTCATCTCAGAGCCAAAGAGAGTGAATCAGTGACTAATGGGGTGCAAGTGCAAAATTGATCTGGAAGCCTAAGTGGCTATTTTTATGGCTTTAAAATTCTTATCTTATATTAGAGCTATAAAATATCCACTGTGCTTCGGGGAACATCTGTGCATTTGGCTCTCATAATAAAAGAAATATTGCAAATCAAGAGAGGTAGCCTGTTATGGAGAAAAACAGGAGAATGATTAACTTGAAATTCAGGAAGTGGATGCCCGTGGGAGTGAGGTGTAGGGGAAACGGGGGTTCATAGCCATTGATAATGTTCAATTTGTTAAGTTGAAAGGCATTTCATTTCACTTGGAATGCCACATAGACATTGCATATAGTCACAACAAAAATTTTCTTAGAGGTATAGAGAATAAAATATGGCAAGTCAATGGATGGTGGACAGTGATTTATTTTTGAGTCTTGACTCTACTACTGAGTTGCTAAATGATTTGCATATCACCAGGGCTGAGGCTCAGTTTTCTCATCTGTGAAATAAGGCATGCTAAATGGTCATTATACTCCTTTCCGGCTTGAATACTGTCCAACTCAGTTATTGTCACATGGAATACAATACTATTAATTTTGTTGGGGAATATTATTTCCATCATACAAAACCAAAAATATCCTACAGTTACCATTCAGTCATCCATGCCAGTTTAATTAGCAAAGTACAGTATTCTCTTATCCCAGGTGAGCCCCTATAATTAATCCTGCTAATTTTTGAGGAGAATTTTGGAGTTTTTTTACAAAGCAAGTTATTATGGAGTCAGTCACGAGGCTTACAATGTGGGAGTCAGAAGTCCTCTCTGACACTGACACTCTACACTTCTCTGTCACCTCACCTTGTCAGCTTCTCTGAACATAAGATAGCAATATATTGAACTCAAGAGCTATCTAATTATTTTATGGTCATCCAATGCTCTCAGGTGCTTCAGATTTTCCCCAAAATTACCAAAAATTACCTGTGCTTTTCTGGGTGGGGCTAATCACTGCCCCAATAGGGTTTCAAGGAAATGTTCTCTTTGTGTTTGCAGAATGAAGAGTGCAAACATCTGCTTTCCTCATTCTTTCTGCAAATATTTATAGGGTGCCTACTGTGGGCCAAGTTCTGTGCTGACTGCCGATTCCTACTTAATTTCAAAGCACAGATAGGAGATGTGATTATTACAAATGTGCCCCAGGGCACTGTAGCAAATTTTCCAGGCCCTGGTATTCACTCATATTCATTTGGATGTGTGTGTCAAATGAGAATAGATAGATCTGGGCTGCTGCCTTCCACTTCTGGTTTTGTTTCAGGCTCCAATGTCAACCAAGTCAGAATGTACTCTTGTTGGTCCTGAACAGACCCTTAGCCTCCATCCTGAGAACAGTGCTGCCCAAACATCCCGTGGTGGTTCCCAGGCAGAACCCTATGAGAGGCTATGGAAGAACCCATTACCTGGGTTCTAAGGTTGAATACCAACTTCTGAGAACTGGGGCAAATGTCTTAACCTCTTAGAGGCTCCATTTTTTCACTCTGAAATGGGGACTTATCATGAGCATTGTGAACAAGAAATATTGTCTCATACACATAAAGCACTGAGCACAAGGCCTGGCAACTTCATATTCACTCAAAAAAATCACATATGCTTCCTCTTACTGTTCTCACATAATTAAATATACAGTCATGCTTCAAAAAGAAAGCTTCTATCCTCAGGAGACTTGCCTGTTGCCTTCCTGCTCTGTTGGTTACAGTGAGAGCCTGGCTAAGGGAATTGGGTGGCATCCTGTTCTCTCAAATATATCCAGGCATCCTTGAGAAATAATCAAATTTAAGCACACACTTAAATTAAGGGGGCAGTGCTAGGTACCAAATGTGTTGTGACATCTTGGGAAGCAAAATCAGAAGACTGATGTCCTCAAGAGACTACCTGAAGGTGATTTGGCCACTTTTCTTACTTCAACCCCCTTCAATAAGAGTTTAGCATAAGACTGATTAAGAAAAGTTTGCACAATCTCTGTGATAACATGTAAAAGAGTACAAACCATTCCTATAATAAAATTATTAAGGAAAGACAAATTCATCCTAAATTTTGAAAGACAAAGGAAAGCCGCAGGAAATTAAATCTAACTGAGTGTGGGGCCTTCTTCCACTTAGGCAAACATCCACACGGTAACAGAAACATAATATTTTATGTGAAATTTCAGAGGCTGTATTTTTCTCATTTTATTCATTCCCAGCTATTTTTCATGTTGGCCATATATTCAAGGAACTACCCAGTGATTTCTTTTGGGTTATTAGGTGGGATTTAAACCCGTATGCACACAGAGAAATTGATCTTGGTCCACTAAGTCAGCAAAAGAAGAGCCCAGGTCTCTAACCACCTTCTATGTGCTATCAGGATTTCCTTCTCTTGATTTCATGATGCGTCTTTGGTATCATTAGCAGCTGCTCTGTGCTTAGTGCCAACTAGTTATTTACTCTGTAGGTCCTCCACAAACTACTATGGATGGAGATTAATAATACATCTGATGAAACTCTCAAACTGTACCATCTCTAAATCCAAGATATTCAACATAAGTAAAAATCATGCTTATTTCTCCCAGAAAATGTTTTAGGGATATTCTGCTCATCTTTTTTGGTGGCTCTTATATGAAGGTAGCAATTATCCTTTAAAATCATTTCATAATCTAAAACTAAATTAAATGCTGATGTATTGAACATCGAATGCATATAATACATATAGTTAAAAATGAAGCCAGATAAGAGAAACCAAATTTATTAGACACATTGATAAAAAGGTGATTATTTTCTTTTCAAGAGGAAAAAAATAAAATTACTCTGAATATGATATATTTCAGGTCTCCGCTTTCTTACTTGATTATTTATTGCTGATTCCAAATCGTTCTCCTTTGCATTTTCTTCTTAACTGAGAAATATTTCATTTTTGTTGCCAAGGTAAAAAAATAATTCATAATCAATAATAAAGTGTCTTAATTTCTAAATATGATTTCCTCATGGATATTTAATAGATTTCCAAATTAAGTAGATGTTCCAGTGATAAACATTTATAGGACACCTTCTCATCAAAACATTTCTACCTCTATCAGGTCGCTTTCTCTCTCCACAGTTAGAATCTGTATTCTTACTCCCATTTTCCAAGTGGGAAGCTGAGATCCAGAAGGTTAAACAGCAGGAAAAAAGAAAAAGTCAAGTCAGAGTCAAAAAGACACTTGTATCCTGTCTTCCAGTTACATTAAGACTTTATGATAAAACTCCTCAAAGATATTTAAATATTATGCAAATTCTAAAGACTACTATTAAAAGAAAGAGTTATTCTTTAAATTTTTGTAACATTATAATTGGAGATGCCTTTGCCCACTTTTCTCATCCTAAATGGTCAAGAACACCAATTATTATTTGCCTGCTGCTGAGGCTTGATATTTTACCAGAACTCAGAGTGTGCCATGTATCTAACTCTATTCCAACGGGAATGTGCCATAATGAATGGAAGTAGTCATTGACCTGGAACGAGATCACTTTGAACATGACACTATTACACAAAGTGGTAGCATTTATTTTCAGATAACCACTTTTTAAAAGCAGTTGTGAATATATTCCAAAGAATAAAAATGCCAGCTACTAGGTTTTGAGAAGCAGAATAAAATATGATACTGAGTTATTGAGGGGTGATCTATTTTGGCTGATATGGCTGAGGTGGTTTGTTTTAGAGTTTATAGCAATAAAGGTAATCAGGTGATTCTTAATGTTGCCAAGAGTACTGCAGAGAAGCCATTAAAGGAAGGAGAGAGAGAGGGCATTTGGAAGGTCAGAACTTTGATTCTGGAAGGTTTCAATTAGGTATTGATTCCATTGACACTTACAGCATCCTAAAAGTGGAAAATTCATTTATTAAAAAATTGTTTTGTTACAGAAGGTTGGCTGAGTGCCCAACTCATACCAAGCTTTATGAGCTTGTATTCTGGAGGGAAGTTTCATATATTACTACAGGATATTTTTTAGCATCTCTTTCTTTATCACAAGGGATTTCAGGCACAAAGTCTCATTAATTAGCAAAAAATATTCCAGTGGAGAGTCCGAGTGGTGGGAAAAGAGATGTGTGGATACACACACCACAGACCAGGGCATGGGTGGGGTGAGGAAATGAAAGTGCATGAAAGTGCCAAAGCTCCAAACCAAACAGATGCTCACCCAGCCTTTGTCCTACCTCATCAAACTCTCACCTACAGAAGAGTCTGTTCATGTACTTGAAGTCTCAGGCACTTTATTGAGACTCAGTGCACACAGCAAAGAGCCAGGGGAACTGTTTAAGTGCCTGAAGAGAGAAGAAAGAGAGTAAGCCACTTAAACAAAGCAAAGGGAACCATTGAGACACTCTCAACTTAGGCTTTAAAAGAATAGAAATTTGGGGTTTGGTTTTTTTTAATTTTCTGGTCCTACTAATTTATATTTTAGGTGATTTGATGACTTGGCATTTGCTAAATGACAAGTATTAAATAGTTAAGATTTCTAAAGTGATTCTTATCTTTCTAATAATTAGAACACTGTTCTAATTGTTAATGTATTAATTTCCTTTAATTCTCCCAATAGCCTTCAAAATTCTAACATTATCACAATTTTACACCTGAGTGTGAGAAGACTGAGTAGGCACTTTCTTATCCCAGTGTTACTTGAAAGGAAAACTAACCCATCTAAGGTCTCAGGAAGGAAAAAGGGCAGAACCAAGATTCAAATTTAGGCTATCTGGCTGCAGAGTCAGCCAATAGACGAGTCTACTACACCACCAGCCATATTTACCCATAAATTGTCTCATGTTGTCTTGCATTTTAGTAAATAATTAGTGAGGAGGGAACTCAAGCAAGAATTCTGAGCTCTAATTCACAAGTCTCCCTTACAAGTTGTCTTCGGTATTAGTGCATCATTCCTGGACCTGCAGAATGTGACTGCAGCAAGTGTAAATCTGGAGGGGAGGGATTTTCGAAAGGAAGAAATAGCACATGTCAAAGATGGGGCACAAGGGCATATTTCAGGAATAGCAAATTGTTTTATGTGCCCAATGGTGACAGATGGGTTGATGATTAAGAATTGCGGGCAAAGTTCAGAGAAGCAGGTTGGAGTCAAGTCTTCCTTGAAGGCAGGAAAAGGCACAAACAGAACCATTCCAGGAAAACACTTCACTTTTCTGGAGGTAAAGTGAGTGTACATTGGGAAAAATTTGTAAGACATCAAGTGTGTTAGGTATTTCATATTTTTTGTTGTTATTGTTGGCTTTGTTCAACTTGTCAGATCATGGTTAGAGTGAAGACGGCGGCAAGGGCAGAGCAATAAAGTTCTAGTAATAGTAGCCTTGTAACTTACCATTGGAACTGCTGACGTATTTTTACCAAGGGAGAAAATAATAACCCAAAGACAGGATGAGAAGTGGCAATTCCCTGTGAAGACTCAGTATTTTTTGTTTTCTTTGGGTAACTGAACCACTGGTTAGAATGAGCAAAAGAGTTAAATTTATCCTGTCTGAATGAGAAGATCCCTGAAAACAATGAGATGGGACAACACCTCTATGACATTTACCTACAAATTAATAAACAGAGAGTTAGGCATAATGACAATAAAGACAGGCTGTCAAGAACACCTGTGGAAGCCAATAGTATAGAGTAACGTGCCCCCAGAAACATCTATCAGTCCACACAGGGCATGTTTATAAGGTAATAAGTCTGATTCTCTAGCAAGTACACCAACATATAAATTTCAAATGATTTTTGTTACCTCCAAAACAGATTACATGGGTGAGCTTAGTGAGTTATTGTCATAACTAAAAGGACACCAAGGACCCCTCTTTAAGAATTGCCATCATGACTGGTGACAATTCTTTTGAGTATCTTTAATACAACTAATAACATATTGTTTTTCTTTGAGACTGACTGTGATTCGGAGAATATGTAAAAAAAATGACAGAATTAAGTCTGACAAAAAAGGATGCTTCAAATTTGCAATATTCTCTAGGGTCAACAAAAATTGTAGTTGCAAAGAAAGAGATGGGCATTATTGACTAAAGGCTATTCTGTCGGAAGCTCTGCTTGCTGGCTGGCCAAGTCTTTCTGCATTTCCAGTTGTATCCTACTTGAGAGACACAGTCTACCTGAAGACCAGCTAATAAGCTTCAGTATTCCAGCCTATTCGCTTGATTTTCATAAGGACTCAACTCTGATATCTTTCCATTTTAGTCCTTCCCTTTAAGAGTTTGTTCAGATCCTATATCCTTATTGTGAAGCCATCCTTGACCATGAGTAGAACACACATCCACTGGCATATACCTTATTTCCCCCTTCTTCACTAAGCTCTATATTTCTTGGAGTCAAGACTTGTGTTTTGGTTGTCTTTGTATCTCTGTAGCTTCTATAGAGTACCCAGCACATGATGAGTACTCAATGAACATTTGCTGAAGAAGTGGATGAAATAAGCCAATTCCAGAGAATGTTAAGCAAAGTTGCATCATAGAAGAGAGGAGATAGAAGGGTGCTCTCAGAAAATTATTTTGACAAATAAATAATTCTAGCATTCATGTGTATATTTTGTGATATATTTGTTTTAAAAATGGACTCATCTTTAGTCTCAACTTTTTTGAGAGTACATAACATCATTCATGAGCATATTGTGCTTAACCCATTGGAGCCAAGAGGAGACACACTTTATTGTACCAACAATAAGAATCCCAAAAGAAATAGTAGTGAATGTATTTTATGCCTTCAACTTCTCTGGGCTGCCTTTATTTTTTTTCTATCAGTTGCTTGGAAATTCCATATGTACCATATTCAAAAATTCTTTTAGTCATTTTGTTCAAACCCTATTTATAAAGATTCTGAAAACAGAACCACTACTGTCTGAAATAGAATATACTTATGCTTAATGAAATGTCAAGACATCAAAATGCTTATCCTTTTTATAGGACTAAGGAGGAGCAAATAATCACCAACATGAGCTGAAACATTCCTGATGACAAATTGAGTAACTTTCAAATCCTTAGGGACCCCCAACAAAGATCAGGGAATATATTGCCTCACCACTCCTTGAGAGTCTGTAGGGCCTCCCCTGAGCCTGTCCCAGAAAGCTCCATGCCAGATGTGACCTTCATACAGGATGCAGGAAGCCTGACTGTCCCTGCAAAGGGAGTTCTGGCCCTGATCTTTCATGGTGGCTGCTTGTCTCCTGAAGCCAATTAGCACACCTCACAAAGCACTGATTAAAGTCTTTTTCAAAAAATCCCATTTAATGGTCTGGATATAGCTGAACCAAAAAGGCACTCATTCAAATAATGGCCAAGCAGACTGACATCTTTGCAATGTGTTCACTCTTTTCTAATTGCTAATTCTATAAGAAGTTTCTTGTGTTGCTGAAGTCCTATCCATGCCTGACAAAAATGAAAGTGAAGGTGACGCCACTCCTGTTGTCTCTATAGCAACTTGGTTTTAATATATCAAGGAGGTATATAATAGCAAAGAAGAGATAAGTATGCAACTGGATAAATGGGAAAAGCTCTGGATCCCCATATTTCACAAACTCGTACTAAGGTACGAGTACAAGCCATTGGAATTAATGCACCTCATTTTGAATCAATAGGGTTCTTAATTCTAACACATTTGGTTTTCAATTTTTTCCTAGGAAGAAACTTCATTATAACATGTATTATACATCCTAGTTCCTCCCTTCTTAAAAATTCAGATCTAACATATACCTCATAGCAAATATCTTATTGCCATCACAATATACTGTATAAAATACCATCTGAGGTCAGAGACTTCGAATTTTGGTCTTAATTTGGCAATTCAGGATGGCTTTAGTAGGGTTTTCTTGGTCTCTTTCTCTGATCTCCCCCATTAGGCTTCTGGCTGGTCTGGTATCAGGACTGGCTGTTAGCCTCCACTTATTATTAATGGAGTGCTCTATTGTTTTTGACCACACCCTGTGGCATAGATTGCCCCATATCTGATCCTATTCAGTTGTACTCTGTTTCTAGGGACAGGGCACTGCCAAAACAAGAGGGGGTCTTCTCAGCTGTCTATTTCCTTGGTTCTCTATGTTCAACTTCTAGTTGATCTACTATTTCACTCTTGCTATATGTACAATGGCTCCCCTTCTTAATTGCTCACCACCAAGATATCTACTGTTTTTGACAATGACCCTTTGGCAGGAACTTCCCCATGCTTTGTTCCTGATAAAAGCAGTCCCTTTTATTCAGACACACTGGAGTATTCTTCAAGCCTGCCCCTCCTTCTAAGGAAGAACCATGTTGCCTCTATACCAAAGCTGGGACTGGCATCAGCAGCCCACTTCTCTCAGAAAAACACCCTGGCAGTATTACTGGGTCTCTGGGTAGGGGTGGTACCTTGTCTTCTCAACTTGTCCAGGCCAGCATGGATCTTCTGGCTTATGAGTGAGCCTGGGGAAGAGACCAGAGCCTAGCATTCTCATTCTCTGTCTGGATTAGAACTTTGTCTCTAATCAGTTGGGGAAGGGAGCCCTGTCCTCTTGGCTATAACCACATGGATACAAAACTATAAGCTGGGGTGAGGAGGAATGCCACTAACATACCCCTTCTGTGGCAAAACTGTATATCTAAACTGCAAGGAAGAAAGAGAGGGAGCCCTCTCTACTTAGCCATACCATCCAGAATAGAGCTTCTGCCACACTGAGCTGGAGTTAGGTAGGAGTGAACATGAGTAGCTCATAGTTTGAATAACATAGTTCTTTGCTATTCTTACAGAAATGTAGTAGATTTTCTTAAATAGGTGCTTTTCTATTTGGTACAGTCCCTCCAAACAATTTTCAGAGACTTAAGAGGTTTTCTTGTTTGCTTTGCCTTATTTAATAATTTTCAGCAGGTAAAAGATGTTTTCACTAGAGATAGGATCTATCCAGCTCCAAAGCCTGTCATCTAGGAGGTCAATATCTCCTTACTTCTAAATTTTTATAATCATTGCAATCTAAACATTTATCCATTTTACTGTCAGATCGGAAGAGTATCACTTAACCAGGATGTTGCTTCATAAATTCTAATAATGTGTTCTGGGATCCAAATAAGATAACTTCCTTTAGGCCAAGACACAACTTTTTTTCTTACTGGCACACTCTCAAAAGCCTTCTTCTGAAATAAGAGAAAAAAGAAAAGTTCGTGACTCTTAAATTTTCCATATTGACAGGGTTCCTTAGCTATGTCCGCCTCACAAGATGATGAGAAAGGATAATGGGTTCTACAAATCCCATGTTAAGATCCATCAGCCTAAGACTGTACTCATGCATTTAATAGCAATCTATTAATTTCCACTGAGGATCTCACCTCTAAGATCTCTGTTACGAGTTGATTTGTGACACCCAAAAATATTTGGTTGAAGTTCTAACCACCCACCTGTATCTCGGACAATGAAGTTGGTTGAAAAACGGAATTGTTGCAAATGTAATCAGTTCAGATGAGGTCAGTAGGATGGGCCCCATCTATTAGGATGGGACTTATCTACTTTTTACAAAGAGGAAACTTGGACCAGACACACACAGGAAGACCATCACGTGAAGGTTGAAATTCCCCTGTCACGAGCAAAGAAACTACCAGAAACTAGGAGAGGGGGCTGGAACAGAACCTTCCCTGGTAGCTCAGAGGAAACATGGTCTTGGAAACATCTTAATTTCCAATTTGTAACTTCCAAAACCAGGAAACAATAATTTTTGTTTAAGCTACTCAGTTTATGGTACTTTGTTGCGGCAGCCCTGGCAAACTAATACTACCATCTTCATACCAATGGAAAATGATTTCTTGCATTAGTGTGCCATTCCAAGTCACCTGTAAGCCACCAGAGTTTATGTGTTTAGAAGACCCTAGATTATTATAAAATTGATTCATTAAAATAAAGAGCAATATAAGAAGACTACCCCAAGAAGATGACTAAAGGATACTGTCTGTTTCATAGAATCCATAGCAAAATGCATAGGAAGTAGTGCATTTTAATATGAAATTTCAAGGGAAGATGAAATAAGTCAACTGGCAGGTAATAAAGAAGTCACATGGATACACCACGCATGTAAGAAAAATAAAGTCAGAGCTAGATTTCATCTCCTGGAAAGTCTACTCCAGGGTTTCACAACTGTTCACTCATTTAACAAATATTTACTGAGTGCCTCTCCTTTGCCTGGCTCTTCTAGTCCCGATGCTTATGAAATATCTGTGGAAATAAAGTGAGGTTGTAAGCCTATTTTTAAGTCCCTGGCAACCCACTCTCATCTCTGCTTGGTTATTATTTCCAGTCACTTGGAAATGTGTCCTCAGGTTCCTGATGCATGCAAGAGCCCATACATTTAGTATTTCTCTTTCCCTTTGTCTGACACAAGGCTCACAGTCAAAGTCCCTGCCAAGGGCTGGTTTCTATGTTCTAATTGTTATGTGCGAGTCGTACAAGGCCTCTGAAGTGACCTTTGATCCCAGGGAAGAAACGCTAAGGGAAAGAACCAAATTTTGACAAATGGAAACTGGCCTGTGGTAATCTCAATTTCCAGTAAAGTTGCCTGTGGGTCAAGAGATAAATTTAACAACTCATTTGTGAGCATGTGGAGGCTTCTGACAAAGGTATATTTAAAAACAAAAAGAAAATCTCTTTCTTCCTCTGGTTAGCTTCTTGGCCTTCCATTTCTAGTGATGTTTTTGTGAGTCACACCAAAAACTGAAGGCGTTAGGTTAATGATATCATTAGTCAGTTTCAATCTAAAGTTTATGATTAGTCATCTAAAGCCTTGATTAAAAAAAAATACAGTTTTAATATCGAAAAGAAATTAGTCTTTTCTCTCAATCATTTGCTCTCCCATTAGAGGTTTCTGGCAAGGATTCTTTACAAAGGAACTGCTGCATTTTTGTTCCTCAACATATGTTACATTTCACAGAAAATGATTTTTTTCTTCTAACGCAGAGACCCTGATGTTGTAAATACCTGTAAAATGGAGTCTTTGGAATTTTCTCCTTCCATTAGAATCCATATTTGAATCAGTTTAGACTGTGGGGATGGGGACTAGAATCCTGTTTCTCTCAAGCTCAAAGCTGAGCACCTGGGTTTAGTGTTTGAGTCACTTTCTTCATGTATTGATTTGCAAAATGTTGTTTTGTTTTCTCCCTGCTGCTGTTCTGCATATGCCAAATTTTGGCCCTAAGCCATCTGGAGCTGCTGGCTACTTCCCCAGGGCATTTTGGTGACCTTGACAATGAGTTTCCTCCTTCTGGCATTGTCAGGTACACTGAGAGATTTAATTATCTGAGGGAGCACCCCCAATATAATTAAAGGGAAAAGGAACTTGGAATTCACTCTCATCTTTTTCTTCTCCTGTACCAAGTTTTTAAACCTAAAAATAAATTGGAGCTTTCAAATTGGCAGTTTACATGGTAAGTTTGATTAGGTGCTTTTTTCTACGCCCCCATCAAAAAACAGAAGTTGACCACAGTCTTTGTTGGCATATGAACATGAAAAAATGGTTTACTCCCTTACAATAAGAGAGTGCACACTGAGGTAGCATTTCTTTCCTAGAACATTGACAAAATTCCAAATGTTTGATGACATTCTTTGTTGGGAGGCTTGGAGAAACAAGAGCCCTCAGGCGTTGATGGTAGGTGAACAATTCTATAGAGTGGATCTTAACAACATCCAACAAATTTGTCCTTGCATTTTTTTTCCTTGACCCAAAAACCCCATTTCCTAGAATCTACCCTGAAGACACCTCCCAAATACGAAACAATGTTTAGGAAATTTATTCATTATACATTTACTTATAGTAACAAATATTAGAATCAGCCCAATGTCTGTCAGTAAAGGACTGGTTGAATATATTAGGATATAGCTACACAATGGAGCATAATTCAGCTTTAAAAATAAAAAAGGAAAAATTAAACTATGTTCTAGGTGGAGCAATATCCAGGATATATTGTTAGAAACTATAAAATTTTAAACATATGTGTGATTTGTACATATACCTTGTAATAGAGATTTGACTTTGAAAATAATATAGCATAAAATAACATAAAACTACCTAAAAAATAGAAATAAATATATGAATGAATCTATCCATAGACCAAGTTAATAACAAGTACAAAGAAAAGATTTATTTCAAATGTCTTTAAAATGTTAGTTTGGCTACACTTACTGGAACATAGTCTATGGAAAAGTAGAACTGCATAGAAATCTGAAACATTAACAGTCAAATTTGTAGTTGTCCTATTATTACCAGTCCTTTTGAAACAATCCTATAGAGGGTGCAGAATGATGAAAACATAATTACATTAATGCTGTCAAGAAACAAAACTATCAAGTGTAAGAGAAAAGAGTTATAAATATAAAATAAAAGAAGACAAGTAAAAAGCATGTTACTTGACATCACTATGAGCTCATGACTTTCTAAAAAAAAACAGAAGAAATGAAAACTCAAGTGCAGTTAACATACCAAAGCCCTGACTGTCAAGTCTAAATATCATTTCTTACTGAAGAGAATGCCTTGGAGAGATGACCTATTCCAGTCTGGGGTGGAAATATCCAAGATGAGCATGGAGTTTCCTGTTGTCCAGGATAGAAGGCAAAAAAGTTATCAAGGAATTTCAGGTCATATTAAATGGAAACCAAAGCCAACATGAAGGGACTTCCATTGACAAAAGATAAAACAATTTTAATTAAAATAATAATGAATAAAATTGAAATGCATATATATATATATATATATATATATATATATATATATATAATGTTTGAATTGATAGTCACAAATAAAAGAGGAGAAGCCCAAAGGAGAGAAAAACCATTTTAAATACCAGGAAAAAAATTAGGACACCAACTTCTTACTCCAAAAGTTGGCAATAAAAAATAAGGAACTAAGTGTTTATCTTATCTTTCCTATAAGAATTGCATTTTAGGGTAGTTATGTGGCCCCAACTAATAAAGGGAAGTTTTTGCTCGAAAAGAATCTCAGTTAATAAATCTGGAAAGAATGATAGAATTAGAAAAATCATCATTTTGAGGGACAACTGGGCAGCTCAGTCAGTTAGGCATCTGCCTTCAGCTCAGGTCATGTCCATGAGCCTACCTGAGTAATTCCTTTCTGCCCAAGCAATTTAGTCACTGCCTGGAACAGTTTCTGTCCTGCATACAGATTAATACATTGCTGGCACAGTGAAGATTAAAACAAAGTAGGTTGTCTTAGTCCCCTTGGGCTGCTGTGACCAAATACCACAGAGTGGGTGGTTTATAGACAACAGAAATTTATCTCTCACAGTTCTAGAGGATGGAAGTTCAAGATCAAGGCACTGGCATGGTCACATTCTCTGGTGAGGATCTCCTTCCTGATTCATAGCCAGCACCTTCTGGCGGTGTCCTCACATAATAGAAGAGCCTAGGGAGCTTCTGGAGCCTTTATTATTAGGCACTAATCCCATTCATGAGGGCTGCACCCTCATGACCTAAGTACCTCCCAAAGACCCTACCTTAAGCTAATACCACCACATAAAGCATTAGTATTTCAACATATGAATTTAACAGGAACACAAATATTTACAACATAACACAGATCCTGACCATGAGGAATTTATTTTAAGTTTTGTTTACTTATTTTTAGAGAGAGAGAAAGAGCTTGTGCGCATGCACGTTCGTGCATGTGCATGAGTTGGGAAAGGGCAGAGGGAGAGGAAGAGAGAGAATCTCTAGCAGACTCCCTGCTTATAGCCAGAGTCCAGTGTGGGCTAGATCTCATGACCCTGACATCATGACCTGAGCCAAAACAGAGAGTTGGACACTCAACAGACTGAGCCACCCAGGAGCCACTGACTATGAGGAATTTTAACTGGTAACATACAACAAATGTAAGAAATGGACATTTTTAAAATGTCCTTTTCTTGATTTGGTAGCCAAGGTTATGAGACTAGGCTTCTTTTCTAAAGCTCAAGAGAATCCCATTCTCAGCACAGTTCCAAGCAAGGAAAACCAACCTATCTTTTACATGCACTATTCATTTTAACTAGCTTCCTCTTCATTCAGTCTCCCTTGAATATGGACTGCATATTGTAAATACAAGAATGAAGACAGGGTTCATGCCAGCAAGATGTTTCCTGCCTCATAAAGTCTTTGGACATCTGTACGTGTAACTATTGGAGGTGTTTACTATTTGAAGAAAACTGATACCAGAAAAGGACACATTCAAATAGCGCTTATAAATAAGGACCAAAACTTTCTAGAAGAGATGAAGATCTAAAATTTTAAGTCTTCATCTTACAAAATAAAACCAAACACCATGAAAATAAATGTTTCATTGTATTTTAATAACACATAGTTTACATTTGCACCATGCACCAATTCACAGAACAAAGTTACACATGATGCTGGAGGGTGTGGGCATAATTCTTCCAAACAAATTATATAACAGCATGACCTAATACCTTTTATTTCCTCTTTGACTTTCAGGGATCTTAAAGAGAGTTAGAAAAACATATAGTTTCTACCAGCTTTCCCTTAAACATCTCCTAATCAGTTCTCTTCAAATCATTCTCTCTAGAAACACCTATCGTGTCATTAATTATCATTTTTGATTTTCTGTTCCTCAATTACCTAATCTTCATTTGCTGACACACGTTTATCTTGCCGGTGATTCAGAATTCCCTAACATTCCGCTTCATCACCCTTCATCATGAAACTTCCTAGATTTTCACCTTCACTTCATAATCACTTTGCCATCCAAAAATCAGCAAGACTGACCAAGAGATTCCAGCAAAAGAGACACTAGGATTAACCAGGGAGGCATGATTAAGGGGAGCTAATTGTATAATTGGTCGATTTACTAATAATATTTTACTGCCGTATGAAGTGGTATTGTTATGATGTATGAGAAATCCATAGCGGGATACCATGAGATCAGAGGATTTCTGCCAGGGTGCAATCATTCAAGAGGTCAGGAAAGCAGGAAAGACTCCATCTTCTAGAATGAGCACACCTAGAAGGTCAGAACAGTAGTTTGGAATTCATTTGGTAGCCAGTGGGAATCCAGGGCAGGTTTTGGAGAGAAGAGTGGCCTGGACCTCAGTGCTCCAGGATAGTTACTTCTTGCTGAAGAAGCAGGAGATGAGATTAATTAATAAATTATTTATTTATTTATTTGACAGAGAGAGAGAGAGATGACAAGTAGGCAGAGAAGCAGGAGCAGAGGTGGGGGGAGGGAAGCAGCCTCCTTGCTGAGCAAAGAGCCCAATGCGGGGCTCCATCCCAGGACCCTGAGACCATGACCCGAGCCTAAGGCAGAGCCTTAACCCACTGAGCCACCCAGGTGCCTTGTCAGGACAGTTTTTAAACAGTATATTCAGATCCATCGTTCCTCTCTTAGGTCTCAGTAGAAAGCATGCAGCATTTTAAGAGTATGATTTAAGGGGCAGTGGAGAAAGCTGGCCTTCACAAAATATTTTCCTCCTGACCATGATAGAGTGCTGACGAATTTTATATTACTCAATTCTTATAGCACTCAAGGCCTCTTTTGAAATGCATGTGCTGTTTGGCTGGAGAAAATCTACAGCAGCAAATCTATACCTCATTTTCACTAGTTTATCACTTGGGCAAGACAGATACCCTGCAGAAATTTTGTTGGGATAAAGGGCAGGGGGAAGGTCTCTTGCAAGGGATGAAATCAATGTTGCAGAAAATTCGGGGCAATTGGGGGTCAGTCTGAGAGCCTCAGCTGGTGGAAGGAGCCCCAGGGGGGAGAGAACAAGAACAGCACAGGAGATGAACCCAGAGAAAGGTTTCACCTGCTTTACAGTCATCTATAAAGCCAGCATCTGCCTCTGGTCCATCTTCACTCCTCATTCCTGGATATTGACTTCAGGGTGGCAGCCAAAAGCAAAACTGAACCTGTTTTGTTAATTTCCTTAACAAGGGCTATATCCTGAAAGCACATGTGTGTGTTTACATCCCCATTCCAGCCATGGCTTTTTGGAATAAATTAATGAAGTTTAACTGTACTTCAGTAAGTAAACTTATGCTTTAAAAAATTGATGTGTATTTACTTTGGATTTTTCAGCTGTTACAGCGAGCTGAGTTGTACTGGTGTCATTTGTAAGTAGAGCATCAAACTATTAAGAAATCTCTTTGAATATATTTTCCACCATCAGAATTACTATCTTTACCTTTTATTTTCAGTAGGGAGTAATATGTGTATCTCTAGCCCCGAAACAGTATGAGATAAGGAAATGTAGGGAAATTTTCAAATTCTGTCTTTTTTCATGGCATTTCCCCATCATTTCTCTATGATTGGTTCACCTAATTTCTGTGTCTGTACATACAAAGTGAGAAACAAGGTGGTATTCTAGATAAATCAGAACAAAAGTAACTTTGTGCCTCAACTATTCTCTTTATTCCAATGGAAACATTTTTAAGAGGTGAATTGTGTGGACATTCACTTAAACTCTATGCCAGACCCTACATGTCTGTAAATAACGCGAGAGCACTGAAACTTGCTCTCACCACAGTAATTCTTGGCTCTACTGGGTCATCTCTGTGGGAAAGTTTTCAGGAAACAGTGCAAGGAAAGCCAGACCCCTTCACATGGCTGTGTTTAGAAGGCTGTCAGCTCTAATCTCTGAGCAGTACGTGAGGCTAAAATAAGCATCTCTGTCTGTGGGGGGTTAGCTTGGGTTGGAAACCTGTGACCTGAAGGTAAGAGGTGGCTGATGGAAGGGGCGGGGAGAACATGATCAATACTGTGGTTAGCGGGCTGTGGCTTTGCCATTGTCAGGGCTATGCCATTAATGAAACAGTACTTTCTTCTCATCTCTGGAGACTCCTCCCTGACATTCCACCCCACCACACACATGCGTGTACACATAGACACACACACACACACACACACACACACACACCCTTCTTAAGCCCAGGAGTGATGCTGGCCCTCCCTCATCGGCACACTGGGCCAGCCACCCCACACCAGAGCTGCTGCAGAAAGGAAGGTGACAGTGACTTCCACTGGCCACCACAGCCTTCTCCTTGCCCCCACCTGGCCAGATTAGGGAGCAAATGAAAGCTGGTTGGTGGTGGGAAGCTCCCTTTTTAGAGATTATTTAGATTGGGTCCAGCACTATCTTTCCACGGATGTTGTTTTAAGTCTTTGTAAATTTCCATATCAGTCCAAAATGGCATGCTGTGTAAAAATGCACCAGAAAACATTTTTCTTTGTTGTTTGGATTAAACAAATTAAAGCAAGTCAGCATCATGATGAAAGAACATAGTCGAAATGGTGGAGGATGGAGTGTAATCTTTGCTTAGGTCTGAGTAGTCTCTACGGCTGTAGGCAAATCACCACTCTGGGCTTCGTCATTCAAATGAAGACACTGGAAAAAAAATCCAGCATCATATTCATAACCATCAAGAGGAGATAAGAAACTAAAAATGAGGGGAAAGATAGGGGAGTAAGGAAATAGGACTTGTTGGCAACCTGAAGATATTTATATTTAAATTTTCAAATCCAAGTAAAAATATGTTGGCAAATTCATTGCAAGGGCAGCCAGGGCAACCCTTTCACGAGAGGGTCTGAAAACTTCTTGTTGCCTTCAAATCTGAAAAAAATAATGTTTTGGTGTATTTGAGGCTTAATAGAAACAGTAACAGTTTTTCAATAAAAGTTCATGCACCTGTTAAGTTTCTCAATAAATTCAAAAGTTTATTATGCATTATGGCAATACTATAGTACACAAAAGCACAGTATTTGCCATTCCTTTTTTAAATTTTAATTTTTTTAAATTAGCATATAATATATTATTTGTTTCAGGGGTGTAGGTCTGTGATTCATCAGTCTTATACAATTCACAGCGCTCATCATAGCCCATGCCCTCCCCAACGTCCATCACCCAGCCACCTCATCCCTCCCACCCGCACCCATCCAGTAACCCTCAGTCTGTTCCCTGAGATTAAGAGTCTCTTATGTTTTGTGTACCTTGTTTTGTCTTGTTTCATCTTTAAATCCCTTCCCTTATGATCCTCTGTCTTGTTTCTCAGATTCCTCATATCAGTGAGATCATTCCTGTTCCTTTTTCTATGACCAACACAAGTTTTCTAGAATTGGTGAGTTATTGGTTTGTTGTCTTGGTTTATCCCAAGGAAAGAGATTTATTCAGAGTGGAATTGGAGTCTGCCTTGGGACCTTGACTTTATGGTAGTGAACTTGGACTTTGCACAACATGTGTCCTGAGGGGATTCTCTGCCAAAGCCACTTCAGACTCACAAGGCCTAACATTTTCTACACCCATTATTGTCCAAATGTATGGAAGTTGGATGTCTGACATGGAAGGAGGCAGAAAGAACCAAAGGGGAAAAGATACAATTTAGTCTAAAGTACAAGTAACATTTATAGCCACTTTTTCTGGAACAAGTGAGTAGCTAAGCAATAGGTTTACGAGTTAAATTCTTCCCAATGACATCTCTGATGTTACAGGTTCACTCTGTGAAAGAATAGACCCTGTAGTCTTGATTTTTACCTGATTTTATTAAACCTCTTTTGTTACTTCTGTCATTTAAAACGCATGTTCTTATTCCCACCTTCACCCTTAAAAGGTGTAGCAATGCACTTGAGGCCTTGAGATCTTAGAATAAGGGCACAGATAGGAATCTAAATATGTAATCTCAGTTGTCCTTGAAAAGGAAACTGTTCATACCATTGTCTAACATGGGTGCTTTTGCCTGCCAATCTACTGGGAAAGAGGGAGCTTGACTAGCTGACAGCTACAGGTCCATCAGAGGGATGGTAACTTCTTCCTGGGCAGAGGGCTGGGTAAGCAGAGTGGACAAGAGAACAGAAGAGAGAGGGAGAAGACTACGGAGTCAGGGGAGGCTGTAAGGATATAGAGCACAAAACTGTCAAGACAAGAGCAGCCCAACACACACATAGGGCTCTGGAAGGGAGACATCAAAGAGCTTTGGTGTCTCCAGTTTGCTCCTACCCTGTTGGGTTTTCCCACTGTCCCACACCTGCCAAGCATACACTAGTCTCATAAAAACTCACACTCAGAGACAGTGAAGAATTCATCTGTACCTTTGTCCTTAGCATAGTTCAGATAGGTTGGAAGTCTCTAACACCTATAAACACTGAAAGGGAGTGAAGAGGAAATAAATTTCAGAGAATATAGCCAACCCATGGGTCAGCTTTCCAAATTACAGGTTTCAGGTCCTGAAGAAACGAACAGGAGTAGCAAAGAACTTTTCTAGACTTAAATTCTCTATCCCTTGACGGACTGCCTCAAATTTCCATTCCATTCCTTAAATTCAGCCACTGACATCTTGCTTCCCGTCCCATAGAAGTGACCGGCCTGATGTCATTTCTTTTTAAGAAATAGTAAGAAAAAAAGAAAAAAGGAAAAGAAAAAGAAAAAGGGAAGGAAAGAAAGTGAGAGAGAAAAGAAAAGGAAAAGAAATCCAGTTCAGACCTAGATTTCCAAAATTTCCCCAATTCCAATTTCTGATGCCCTATTCATAACTGAGTTTCAACTTGATACACCTCCAAAATCATTCACTTCTCCCTAATCCCAGTCATCAGCCTCTGGAATCTCCTGTGAGTACACCCAGATAAGACCTCACCCATAGGCTCATGCAAGTATGCTCTTAAAACCTCTTCTAAATCAAGGTCACAATATGAAAATATATAATATTATTATGTAATTATCCTTAAATTTGGATAATCTAAAAGCCATCATAGGGTCTTGTAATGATTCCTCTCCAACATGATCATTCTGTTGCAACCAGTCTGAGGTAGATCCTAAGAAGGCAGGTGATCACTAAACCACTGTTGGAGAAATGTCACCTTAATAATACAGAGACCATGAGGCACACACAGTGTCTGTGGGGTCATTTTCTCTTTGAGGTCATGGGAAAAGGCCAGAGGAAGCAGCCCTGCTGGATGGTCCTGGGGATCAGAGCAGGGTTGAAGCAGAGGAACAAGAGTAACACAAATGAGAATTCACAACCCAGTCAGACTCTTCCCCACGCTTCCAAATCCATGGTCTATCCAAATCTGGAGAATTTTCCATTGCACTAGTGAAGCAAAAGATCCAGAATTCTGCAAGATGGATGAACAATGGCTTCCTGAATGACATAGAACTTGGATATATTTGCATATTGCTTTCTAAACCTAGAGTAAAAGTGCTTTGCATTTCCCATTCAATGTTGTGTTCCCAAGCTTGCCTGCCTATGTGCGAAACTATTTCATGAGGGTCTTGAGAGACATTCTCTCCAAGATGACTGGTGAAGGCCTGAGTACCATGTGGAATCTCCCAGAGAAAGACTTTGAAAACACAGTCTTTTTTTTTTTTTTAAGATTTTATTTATTTATTGGGGCGGGGGGGGAGCGAGCACAGGCAGACAGAATGGCAGGCAGAGGCAGAGGGAGAAGCAGTCTCCCCGCCGAGCAAGGAGCCTATGTGGGACTCGATCCCAGCACGCTGGGATCATGACCTGAGCCGAAGGCAGCTGCTTAACCAACTGAGCCACGCAGGCGTCCCTTGAAAACACAGTCTTAAAGGCAGACAGTGGGGGACACAGTGGGTGATGCAGTAACCCAGCCTCACATACTGAGCTCCCAACCCGCAGGCTCACAGCTGCTGTGCCTTTCCATGCAGGTAGGCACTTGATTAGATCGGTGCCTGGTATCTGTCCCAGGAAAGCACAAGCAGCTGAGGGCCAACAGCCGACTGTAGAGACAATGGGAAGCATCATGGATGCCCCAACTCCTCACCTATTGTAGGTGTCCATTAGATGCTTTGTGCTCCACTTGCTCCACCTGCAACAAAGAGACTTTACCAGCTGAGCTGGCATTTATCGCGGCTGTCCTGAGGGTGGCTCCCTTTGAGAGTGAAATGGTCCATCTCCTACCATCTGGTATCCCAAAGCACAGAGTGAGCAGGAGGCATTTTAATTATCATGCATCTTCAAGAGAGGACAAGATAAAGAAGAAAGGAGAAGGAGCCCACATGAGTATTCAAACCGAATCCTTAAAGTTCACCAAAAGCAGTTTCCTCCTTGCTCCAGGCTGAGGACCAAGTGGCAAACACTGTCAGTCACCTCCCCAGCCAGAGGCTAAGGGACCTGGGGGATGGCTGTGGACACAGCTCTGGCTGCAAACTCACACAGAGTTCCCCACTCCTGGAGTGCCTGCTGGCTATTGCTGCTACCACACTGTACCTCAACAAATCTGCAGGGTCTCCCTCACTCCAAAGAGAAGTAAACAGAAGCATAAAGAAGGTAGGAAACTTGCCAAAGTTCTGGACGCTTAGGGACAAATTCATATGTAAGCCCAGGTCTTTTTGACTGTAAACCCCATGTATTTCCAAGTAGAGCAGCAGTTTGTAGCTTTTTGTTATTGGGACCACTTTACACTCTGTAAGATAACTGAGGACCCCCAAAAGGTCTTTGTTTGTTGGTTATATGTATATATACACATACACATATTTGTGTATATGTATATGTATAATAAATACACATATTTAGAAATTAAAATTGAGAACAATTGTAAATGTGCATTTATTGATTAATAATGAAAATAAACATAAACAACAATAAAATTAACATTACATGTTAACAAAAGTAGTCCATTTTATGAAACATGACATTAGTATTCAAAACAACAACAACAAAAAACTAATGGGGATGATATTGTTTCACATGTTTGCAAATCTCTTAGATGTCTAGCTAATAGATTCTTACATCCTCTTCTGTATTCAATCTGTTGTGGTATCATCACGTAGCCTCTAGAAAACTCCACTGGATAACTCATGAGAAGAGTGAAAAATGTGTTAGTATTATTTTGAAAACAATTTTTAACCTCAAAGACCTCCTGGAAGGGCATCAATGCCCCGAGGGGTCTCCAGACCACACTTTAGAAATCATTGCACTCCAGCATGCCCTTCTGCATTGAACTGGAGGCTGGGTCTACCCTATGAAGGACCCCTGGCTGTGTTACTCTGGAACACCCATCACCAAAGCAAGCCTATCACTTAGATCATGAACAATTGTGCATACAGGTCTTAGAAACCTTGCCTTAAATATCTCAAAGCTAAGGCTTCCTCTAGGGATGAGACAATTTCTCATTTGCTGTTGTGGACCCAAGAGAGTAACATGGTATTCATGGTATTCTAAGAAGGCTGTGTTTCTTAGAAAGTGGGGGCCCACACCATGAGAGGCCATACACAGGTCCACCCATACCAGATTGACCTAGCCATAAGACCCAACCTCCAAATAACAATTTCTGCCCTTTGCATTCAAAATGATGAGAGGCATTTACTACAAAGTGTCGCTTTTACTTTTCACTGTGAAAATACGAACCTTCATATGTCATGAGGTGAGACAGCGGGCACCACCTGCCTTTTCCCTTCAGTGGAATGATGCAGAGTCAGGAAGCATTCAGGATAATGATCATCAAATTGAAGCCTCAAATGAAGGAAGTAGACAGGGCCCAGAGTCAGGTTAACAAGCTGGAGCCAGATGAATGGAGATGAGGACAGAGCAGGCAAATTCAGCAGAAGAGAAGGGAGGCCAGCCCCACCAGTCAGACTCAGGTGGCACAGTCAAGGTCAGGAAAACAGACACCTGCCTGCTCAGCCCAATGTCAGGAGCATCACAAATCAGAATCAGAAAGCGTAAGGATGTGCTCGGGTTTGGCTTCCATCCTAAAGCGCTATGTTGACATCAAGAGGCTTCTCAGATATTAAGGTGCTGATTTGCCAGTTATGGCACCTGAGGCCATGGAGTGCCCTCACAGAATATATTGAACATCATTTTATAATAGGATACTTTTTCTTTATATTCAACTTTTCAGTGGTAAATTTTATTCACGTTTTAAAAACAAGATTTCATATCAGCTTTGAGCATTTCAAGATTTCTATGGGCATTTTTTTTGAAGTACAGTTTCCATTAACTTTACAAATTTTACCTTTAAGATCCAAAATTATCTTTTATCTATTACTAGGGCTTTTAATAATTGTCTTAACTTTTTGACATTTTCTGACTTTATAGCTAGGCTGCTTATGAAAGAACAATTTATAATTTAAATAAGATAAGTAAATTAGAGATGACTTGTTCAAACAATGAACAACTGCCAGCGAGGGACAAATAAAAAATAAATAGGCTTACTTTAGAAAAACGTCATCCTGTCACAGACATTAGCCCTTTCGAAGTCAGCTGTCACTTTGTGGCCAGCAGTTAAACAATTAAAAAGTTGAGTTCCCACTGGTCTCACCACCATGTATGACTCCGGCAAGCTTGTACTGAGGGTCCAACCTTGGAGGTCAAGTCGCATTTTGAGACAATTAACATTACCTGTCTTCTAAGGGCTCACAACAGACTCTATACCAGGGTTTCCACCTAGCCTCGCCCCTACCAAATTTTTTCTTTCTTTCTTTTCCTGCCTCTCTCCCTTGCTTATCCACAAAACATATCATAAGAACAATTATATCATTAGGAACTCTGGCTTTGTTCCCACCGGTGAAAAGCTTTATGGTGTTCACTACAGATGCCTGGCAAATACCCCATCTCAGAAGTTAGAGACTGCCCATGCCCACATGGCTGCACCACTTCCCCCTGGATGCCAACACCAGCCTATATTACCCACTCTTCTGGGGCCCCTTGATGCCCTTGACCTAGCCTGCTGAAGACTTAAAGAAAGAAAAGAGCAGAGAGTAGTCACTAGAGTCGTTTCTGAAAGACAGTGTACATGAATGTGTGTGGGTACTTGATTACTTTAAACTCTGTTTTATAGTATCCTGATATTATTTCAAAATATTAACATTTTCTAATGGTAGCTATTAACTTTAGGATGGTTAAATAAGATGTATAGAAATATAGATAGATGATAGAGATAGATGATGATAGATAGTTAGGTGATAGGTAGACAGAGGTACATATTTAGAGCACAATCACTTTGTTCCATGATTAGAGATGGGAGGAATTAAGCTAGAGTCCTACTTAGCAACCATGATGAACAGCAAACCTTGTTGTCTTGTGTCTTATGTAGAGTCGTTCCCCCAGGAGCTTCCTGTCTGAAGAGAGATTAACTAAACATACATTTATTTCCATGTTCACTACAGAGATGCCACTGTGTCCATTTATTTTCCTAATCTTGTTTTTATTTTAATTTTTGCGATCAGTATACAACAAGCTACACATTTCATTGGCCTGAACTGCCTCAGTCCAAGCCCAGCTCATTTCTCAACAGTAAGACTTTGGCCAAAGCTCTTAATATATAGGGCTCTTGGTTTCTGCCTGTCTTGCTGGCTGCACTATAGATGAAAGGGAAAAAAGTAGAAATCTAGTGGGAGAAGGAATGGCAATAACTCTTGCAAGGCATTCACCTGCTCATCATGGCAGAGGATAAACTGTGTTTGGATCCACTTCACTCAAGGGCTATATTAATGCCTTCTTGCCTTCCCGCCTTACAAAGCGACAAGCACAGATTACATCTTTGACGCGTGTTGTGCTGAGGCTTTATGCAATTTGACATCTTCGCAAAATCTGTCTCTCCACAACGAAAAAAATGTCTGTTACAATTTGTGCAAGAATTTGATGCCTTAATACACTGGGTGATTTAGCTGTTTCTTTTAGAGTGTTTCTCTGCTTTGTGAGAAGGAAGAGCTATTTGCCTGAAATATCAGTGATATTCTGGTTTTCCTGACACTCTCTGGACCATGGGAGAAACTCCTGATCTTCTTTTGAAGTCAAGCTATCACTGTTGTAATGGTCCTATCCTACGTGTGTAGTTGTGAATTAGTCCTGACAGCCTGCCGAGGAAAGCCCAGAGAGGGGCCAGAGGAAGGACAAGGGAATCTAATCACAGGAGGCAGTAAAGCCACTGCCTGCACTGGGATGTCCCCCCTGAAAAAGATGAAATTACCATTATGATGGCAACTATCATCAAGAAAGCACTGCTAGCTGGCTCTGCTGTTTGCTTCCTGAAACTTCCAATAACCTGTCACTTTTCTTATGGTAAGGAGAGCTGAAAGATGCTAGCATGTCATCACCTCCTTGCTTCCAAGATTCTATCAGTTATGTAGCAACAAGTTAAGAGGGAAAGGCTTTATGACTCATGACTTATACAGGATTTGACTCTCAGAAGGACTCAACAGGCTCTGATGAGCTAGTGAGGAATCCACAGGAGGTGCCGATGGCCCACACAGTCTTCATGCTCTTCTGTTCCCAAATCCTTCCATTTTGGATAATGGTTATTACAAGATATCTGGACAAGCAAGTAGGTTCAGAGGCACAATCTTAGTCCAAGAACAGTATGACTTCCTGAAAATGGAGTTGTTTTACAATAATAATGGCACTGCTGCCACTTACGTGATGTGTCCTTCTGCCTCCACAGAAGGAAAGCATGTACAGTGGATAGAGACCTTTGCTGCTTTGTGGCAAGTGTCTTTCTAAATGAGCCCTTCCATTTGTATCCAGGACTGACCAGCATCTGGACCGCACAGAGGTGAATGCCATCACAGCCATGTGGTTCTGAACTGTCATTAAAACGCATGTGGATTTTATGGTTTTAACCAATTTGCAATTGATCAGCTGTGCCTCGATTCAGCAATGAGATATTGCCTCTTTCCCTCCCCAGCCTCTGGGTGTAGGACATCTGGTTAGGGTCATGGCTTTTGGAAGGGATTTACTAGATAGTAATAAGACTCATAGAACTCATTTAGCTAGTACTGTAACGCAGACAATCAAATTCTTCCCTGATTGTATCTTTTCTTCCAGCCTCTGGATTTGGTACTGACAATAATGATTAAAAAAAAAAAAAAAGAAAAGAAAAGAAAAACAGTCACTACCACATCTGAGGACTACCTGTATAGACACAGTACCCAAGGCTGCACATGCATCCCTCAGTCCTTGCAGAGCCTCTCTGAGACAGTGCTGCTACCATCTCATTATGCAGAAGAGACCAAAACCCATGATGTCAATATATGTACACACATACATGTGTACACACATATATGTGTACATATACACATGTGTGTATATATACATATATATGTATGTATATCTATCTATACATATACATATATATATATACATATACATATATAAAACCTCCAACTCAGAGAGGGATGTCAGAACTAGATCTTACCTACTTTCTGTTCTCCTGCTATGGAACTTCTGTTAACGTGTGTGCCAAAAAGCATTTAATCCCTAATCCCAGCCCTGTCTTTCATGAGCGTTGTGCTTTGGGGCAAATTATTTAATGCTTCTGAAGCTAATTTGCCCCAGCTATAAAATGGGGACCACAATACCTACCCAGTGATGGAAGGGTGAAATGGGAAGTATAGAGTATAATATGGTATCTGATTCATATAAATCACTCAATGTCTATGGAGGGAATAAATTGAGAGAATGAATGAATGAGCCTCTGATTACTAATTCCTTTTCCTCTTTCAGAGAGTCAGTAAATAGAGAGGGCAGGGATGAAGACATGGAATCATTGTGACAAAAATATTCAATAAGGACTTTATTAGAAATAAACAAATAGCTTAGAGTAGTTCATAGTCAAAAAAGGATTCACATCCTTTTTTGTACTTGCCCATGTTCAAAATCCTGGAGCCAGAAAACCAGAAAGATGACAAAACGCAGTTATCCTTCTCTTGGCGTCTCTGGCCTGGAAACACTCTCATCACCACTGATCAAGGGTTCCAAGGAGGTCCAGGGGTGTCTGAAACACAAGTAGAGAGACTTCAAGCTGTAGGGAGCCTGAGAGGCATGGGTCACTTTTGACACCCACCCTACATGGACAACAGTCAGAAAAGACCACAAGTGGTCAGTCTCAAGTGAACAGGACTTGGACTTTTAAAAGGTGTTTAGGTCCTGGTGAGGGGCAGAAGAAGTCTCCAGGGAAAACAGAAAAGTGTCAGGATTCCAGCTGAGCTTTTGATACTCATTCCCGTAAACCATCACCCTGTGGAAGGAGCAAAAGGAACTCCAGGCATCTGATTATAGGGTTACAATGGTCATTAAAATGATTTTCAAGTCCCACTTGAGAATTAGTGACTTAGAAGAGCTTCAGAGTCACCTATAGCCCCATTGTCATCAACTGTCAGCCTTAGGGTCATGGACCTCATCTCATATCCATGGGTGGGCTGATCAGAGAAGCAGCATCAGAGCATGGGCACACAGTGGACCTTCAGGACAAATGCACCTGAGCTCAAATGCTCCATCTCTTACTCACTTCCTGTGTCACTGGGGAAGGTTCAGAGTCCTTATTAAACTTAGTTTCCCTTTTTTGCTTAAATGAGTTTTAAAATATCCTCTTCCAGGGCTCTTGTCAGGACTAAGCAGGATAACATACAGAGTGCCAGGCACCAGTCGGTGCTCAAGAAGCTAGTAAGAAGTTCCTAAGGAGATCAAGAACCACACAGGCTTCTTCTTCTTGTGAAATATTTTAGTCAAGAGGTCTCATTTGATTTTGTTCTGTATGGGATTTTTTTGCTTTTATTGTTGCCTTTACACTTTCACAAAAGAGCATCATTTTGCCCATTCTTTCCTGAAAGATGAAAATAGACCAAGAAAATGCTTTGGTAGGAACTTGGAAATAGGGCTAACGGATTCCATTTCCGAATATGTTTATTCACTGTCCATGGGTAGCTAACCCCAAGACATGGTACCAACATTCAAGAACAGCCCCACTACTTGCCCAGATTAGTGGCTTAGTAAGTGAAGCCATGGATGAGCACTTCAGTAGCAAACCAAGATAAAGCTCAATCGATATGGCTGCTCCCATACATATCCACAAATGTAGTCCTCAGCCCTGTTGTAAACTCCCTGTTACATTATTGAGAAAGCAGGTAATTAGTAGAAAAAAGATGAGAGGTAAAAAAACAGCTTTCAGTTCAGATAAAATGCTTTTCGAGGGGCCACAAGCTTTTTTTTTTTTTTTTAAATCTCATTTAATCTTCGTAGAACTCTGGGAAATTAACATCATCATCCTGATTTTTCATCCAATGAAAATGATGTCCAAAGAAGTGGAGGGGTTTGCCCAAATTTACACTGCTGGCAAATGACAGACCCAAGTCACACAGGAAATGAAAGAGAAAGATGATCTAATGAAAAAAACAAATAACTATCTCAGAAGTTAGTGGTCATGGCTTTGCTATGTACTAGTTCTATGTAATGTCTCAGAACATGGCCAAGGGGACTGCAGCAGGATGGAGAAGATGAGGTATGGGGGCAGGACCCCAAGGACATCTCCTCCCAGTGAGAGAAACAAACAGTCACAACAGAGCAGAAGTCCAGGGAGTCAGGCAGAAGTGCTGCCAGAGGATGTGGACACAAGGGTCCTGAGAGAGCCCTGAGGTCTCCTGACGGGTTGGTAAAGTTTGGCTGCTGAGAAACAAGCAGTCCAAACTCCCAGTTTATAGAAAGGGGACAGGACCTCAGGTATCGGCCAGAACCCAAAGATAGAGCTGGTGTAAAAGATGGGGGGAAAAGCAGGTTCTTTTTTCCAGGAGGGACTATACATAGGACCCAGATGGAAACTGAGGCACCAAAACTGGCCCTGCTGCTCTCAGGAAGAGGCCCAAACTATACATCATGGAGGACCTGGCAGCCAGCATGAGTGACCTGCCTACTAGAATTTGTTCAAAGTTCTCTGGCCCAAGTCAAGTTTCCCCACTGGGTGTGGAACTGAGCCTGCAGGGGAGGCAGAAAGATGCTTCAGCTATGAAAGCTGCGGGTTTTTACAGATGACGCCCAAAAATTCTCTGACCACAGGACTTTGGGTAAGTCATTTATCCAGAGTAAACTTCAGTCAGTAAAAAAGAGTGGAGCATGGTTTCCAAAGTTCCTTCTAGGTTTTGGTTGTTGTTTTTTTTTTTTTTTTTTTTTTAAAGATTGTATTTATTTATTTGACAGAGAGAGAGAGCACAAGTAGACAGAGTAGTAGGCGGAGAGAGAGAGGGAGAAGCAGTCTTCCCACTGAGTAGAGAGCCCAATGTTGGGCTTGATCTCAGGATCATGACTGAGGCACCCAGGTGCCCCAGGTCCTTCCAGTTTTAAGTCTCCAGGTCTGTAATATCAGGAATCAACAAGAATAGATACTGAAACATAATTTGTCTGGAGAAGTCAATGGAACATAAAACAAAAGTTCGGGTTGTTTTGAGCTGGTGTAACCTACAATATTTATTTCAGGAAAACCTTTACCTTTGATGTGCTCAGCTACAAACAGGGACTCAAGGGATGAGTCCTTTATGCATGCTAAAGTGAATGAAACTGAGCAAAATAGCCAAACACTTGGAAAATATACAAAATATAAATAGTGGAAATAATGAAAATTTAGAGATCCTAAGATCTCTTTAAAAGGAAAAAAAAAAAATCCTGAAGGAGCCAAAGAAATAACTTCCTTCAGTCCCACTGCCAAAGAGAACAGAGGGTAAGGAAATTCTGATTGCTGAGAAGTGGAGAAAGCACAGCTGCCGAAGAAACCAAAACTTAAATACTTTTGCTGCAGTAGCTTTTCTGCCTTTACTCTTTTTAATTGACTGCTCCCAGCTACATTGAAATGCATCTTCATCTGTTTGAAATAAATTGTCTTGAGCAGTCTGACTGGGAGATGATGGAGAATTGCCTTATTTCGGGTTGCCATGCTAGTTGACTCCTCTCTATCATTTGCCTCTAAATAAAATAATGAAGCCTTTTGAAATGGAAATAGAGCTCTCTTTCTTGAAGGTCTCTCCTCTCCTGTCTTGACGCAGCCTCCTTCTAGGAACATCTTTCAGGTCTACTCTGCAGCCCACTGGGGAAAATTCTGCTCCACTACTTTCCTTGCTTCTCTGCCCATGGTAGGGATTTTGCCAAGCATCTCTACACTAATAATTCCAGCCCCGATCTTTCCCTGGGCTCCGAGCACCTACTTTGGGTATTTGCACACAGGTGAGCTGTAGAACTCCCATGTATGCACAAGAATCTAGGCTGCCCCAAAACACCTCCCACCACCTCTCCTTCCTGGGTCTCCCTGTCTTAGCCAATGTTCCTCCAGCTTCTGCCAGGTTGGTAATTGGGGCTCTTCCTGTGCATGTGTAAGCTGTTACCAGTCTTCCAGTTCCGTGACTCTCTCTCTCCTCGTGTTCATTTCCACCTGTCCCTGCTCTACTTTAGCCTCTCCCGCCTCTCCCCAGGACCCTGATAGGCTTTCTTGCCTGATCTCTAACTTGAATCCACCTACTAACACCTAAAATGCAGCATAGCTCATGGTACTCTTCTATAAAACTTAAAGTCGGGACCTACCGTCTGCAGGATTAAAATCCACATGATTGCTTTGGATTCAAACCCATTCATTCCCTTGTTCCAAATTGTATTCTAGTTGTTCTTCTACCCTAGGCCTCCACAGAGCATACATATTTCAGGCACACAGTGCACTCCCATTCTTAAGACACAACACACCCCTCCAGGTCTTTGTGTCTTAATCCATCCTCTACTCATGCCTCAGCCAGCAACACCCTGAGTCAAAACCAACATTTTCTCCCTTGTGCTTCAGCATTGCATTGCCTTTATCACTATCTAGCAATTATTTAATTTTATCTCACACTGAATATTAGCTATTTGCATCCCCAATGAGCCTAGACTTTTCTTTAGTGTCATTCTCAAGGAGGTTGCAAGTATCTTGAATCCTGGGTGGTAGTTAAGAAGCCAGGCCCTGGAGAATGACCACTAGATATGGACTATTGGACCAGTGTCCTAAGCACTTTGACATCACTTTCCTAATGTGTAAGATGAGGATCATAACTGATCCTACTTCATCAGATTCTTGGGAGGACTGAATGTCACAATATATGTAAAGTGCTTAGCACAGAGCTTGGAATAATACATGTTCCATAAATGTGTGCTTTGGGCTTTTTATTATTATTCCTCCATTTTGTACCCAGAGCAGTAGAAAAGCATTCAGTAAGTTATCAGAATTGGAATTCTTCCACAGGAAAAAAAATTGTTCTATCTGGGGACTCAGACAATTTCAGAGTGTTGTGGGGTTAGAATGTCTCGACTAGCTCTTGGTCAGTGGACCACTTGCCCATCTAACCCTCTGTGCTAGATGGAAGAGCAAGCTAGAAAATGAAGACCCAAGCCCCTTGGCTCAACCTCCTGAAATAGGTCAGCATTCTCCTCCGTTTTCCTGACAGTCAGTGTCTTTCTTCAAGCCAAGTGAAATGGAATTTGATAGAGGATACTGCCACTCCTTCACCAGTGTCATGAAATGACCCAGGTGCAGTAATAGTCAATCACAGTGGGTGCCCAAGTCCCCCAGTCCCAGAACTGCCTGATGACTCTCAGGCTGCACTCAACCGTGAAGTACAGTGACAAGACATGTAATCAGCTCATGGACAGGAAAAGAGCTTCCCTGAAAAGCCTATTTCCCCAGAAGATACCCATCTTAGGAGATTCATATTGAGTCTACGAAAAACCAGGTAGAGAGGCTCCTCAGGAAACATTTTTAAAGCAGTTGAACAATCAATCTCACAGGGCTCTAGACTGTAGGAAGCTCTCAGATCTGTGGCTGGCAGGCAGAAAGGTGCAGCAGGGAAGTTCATGGGAGTTTTGCATAAATCTCTTGACCAGTCACTGAGAAGTAGAAAAGAAACAGAAGCAGGTGCCAGGTGGTTCGTGGACAGGGTTCTGAACCAGCTGTCTAGCAAACTCTGGTATTCATTGATCAACCATGAAAATGAGAAATCACCTCTCAGTGAATTTGAGATGGTCGGGGGGGACAACATGATTTCCAAAGTCTTTTTCATGGCCAAAGTTATCTTTCTATACCCTAAGATCCCAGTACCTAGTTCCCTACTAAGTAAAGGCAGAAACAATGACCTTTCTTATTTTAAAAAATGCAAAATCCATGAAGTTCTAATGGCAGAACCAAGGCTAATACCCAGGGCTCTGATTTCTGGTCCATTTGTTTGTTTGCAACATTTGTACCAGATGCGCTTTGGTCACCCAGTACATCTTGTCCCCTTCCTTTAGACACAAGGGACCATGTAACACAGATGAAATTGAAACATGTTAAGCTCTCAAAAACGTCATTTGAAGAAAGATATTTGAAACAATTTGAAACAAAGAGTCATTGAGTTCCTTGTCCCTAGTCAGCCTGATTTGAATGGAAGAATCTTGGTTCAGGAAGAAACAACTGTGTTAAGTATGTGAGAAGACTCCAGAACACCTCTGTTGCCACCATGCACAAACAGCTCCTAAAGAAACCGGCAAAGCTGGCTAAACCAATGACTTCCTGCCATTTCTGATGCACAGCAGAAGGAGGAATCATTTGTCTTTTAAGGTGGCCTAGGAGACAGAGAAGAAATTTCTGGAACTGTTCAATGGACTTTGATGAGAAATTAATTAAAGCCACCAGCCAAACTCTCCTCATGTTTGAGTTAGATAACAAAGTCATTGACAGTGATGGTTTAAGCAGAAGGGCAGAAATCAGAAGATGAAACCAGATTTATCCTAGACCATTTTATTGGCATTTCCAGCTCCTTTAGGTAGTGATATTTAGTCCAAGATCATTCATACACACACACACACACACACACACACACACACACACATATGCATATTATATATGGAATATGTATATATAATCATATATATATACATACATATATATATATGACATTGTTTTATTCATTTTATTCTTCTCTTTATGTGAGAAGAAATGGAGATAAAGAAGTCAGTTGCCATATTGATCCTGTGACAATGACAGGTCTTTACCTACTTCTGACAATCTTCATTTAATTAAATTCTCTTTTCCTATTACTTCCTTTTTGATGACCACAAAAGAGCATCCCTTAAATGTCCTGCTCTGTTAAAGTCCTTCAAAACTCTGTCTGATTTCTATCAATTTGCATAATAACCAGAGTGGAATATTTAGTAACACAAGTGACATCAATGTGTCTCAGACTCATATTTTCCACTTCTCCAAGTCAGTCTCAATGACCCTCTTCTACTCCCTGTACCAGTTATGTTTCATATTAAAATATAATAATACCATTGTAGGAGGAGAATATAAGAGCAAATTTTTAAGTGAAATTATTGCTTTACCACTTATATAGTAACAGTCCTGCACATTGCTGATGAAGACAAGTTCATTTTCTATGTACCCTCAAATGATGACTCATTTTTACATAAACTGTCTTTTTTTTTTTAAGATTTTATTTATTTGACAGACAGAGATCACAAGGAGGCAGAAAGGCAGGCAGAGAGAGAGAAGGAAGCAGGCTCCTTGCTGAGCAGAGAGCCCGATACGGGGCTTAGATCCCAGGACCCCGGGATCATGACCTGAGCCAAAGGCAGAGGCTTTAACCCACTGAGCCACCCAAGTGCCCCTACATAAACTGTCTTTTTGATAGTAGAAATAGAGATTATGCTGTGATTTATGGTTCCATGTTATAAATTCCCTACACCATAAAGAAATAATGAAGTCACATCATTTACTCAAAGTTTAATTACATCTTCTATAGTAGAAAGAGAAATCACAGCAGAGATGATGCTTGAAAGTCAGTTATTAATATGCTAAGATGCAAGAAGAATCAAGGAAGTTATTAGCAGGTCAAATAGCCTTGTCTAACATCAAGTTACCCAGCTTCATCTTGGCTACTAAAGGCAAGATTTATTCACATATTTATTAATCAGCATTTGCTATGCATGACGTTCATTTCTAAGACCTAGAAGAATTAAAAAGCCAATAGCAATAAGTTTCTCTTCCCTGGAAGTTTATAGACAAGCTAGAGAAATCACATACATCTCTGATGTAGGTTAGAAAGTGGTGAACGCCACGAGGCAATGCGTTAGTATTTTATTACAAAGGACAAGGGACAGAAAATGCAACAGGAGTGTAGTAGAGGGAAAACTTTTGTTTCTTCATATGTAAGTTACCTACTGCCGTTCAATGTTATCCCAAAATTTAGAGTCTTAACATGATAAATATTTATCTCCTAGTTACTGTTGCACAGCAACATGGGTATGACTGAGTTAAGTTCCTCTCTCATGAACTGAAAGTCAAGCGGTCAGCGGTGGCTTACAGCCTCATCTGGAGTTTCAACTGTGCTGTCCTGGGGATGGGTGTATGTACTTCCAGGCTCACTCAAGTGATTGTTGGCCAGCCTCGGCTCCTTGCTCTGTGGGCCTCTCTGTAGAGCTGCCACATGATGGAACAGCTGGCTTTCTCCATGGCAACTTGTCTAAGATGGAGCACCCGGGAGGGAAGTCACAGTTCTTTGTAACCTAATCACAGATGTGCTGTACTCTATTCACTAATTCCAGCCCACATTCACGGATAGAGCGGATGAAGACCAGGAAGCGGCAATCACTGGAGACCAGTTTAAAAGCTACTGACCACAAACACACTATCTTTCCCATTTATTGGTTTATTATTTTAAAGATTTTTTCTTTATTTGAGAGAGAATGAGCAGGAGGGAGGTCCAGAAAGAGCAGGAGAAACAGACTGCCCACTGAGCAGTCTGAGGGACTCCATCCCAGGGTCCTGGGATTATGACCTGAGCCGAGGGCAGACACTGACTGACTGAGCCACCCAGGCGCCCTATCTTTCCTATTCAAATGCTAGTACAGGACAAGATTTACTGTGCTGTGTCTGAAGATGTCCATTCAATTTTCCAAATGCATCTTAAATCAAAAGCCTAATAAGAATGCTGGGAAGGAGAGAAACGTGTGTTTCTCCTTCTGCCTTCTGTATCTTATTAAAGAACCATAATGTTTATTTTTTGAGCCATCTCAAACAACTTACATGTTAGAAAATAAGGCAGTGTTTAAGTGCGTCCAGGACAAGAGACCTAGGTGTCTAGCTTTACACATCTCCTCTCCTCGTGTCTTGTTCAGAATGTTTAGATCTGTCAAAACAGGCAGAGCTCATCTTGCATAGCTAACAGTCTGTGATCATGCAGAAGAAAAAACCAAAATCTTAAAGACAACTTAGCAAAGAAATGCCAGACAATATGTACTGTCTACTCAAACTCATGATTTTATCCCTGATTATTCAGGTCAGGAATAAAGGAAAAGCTTTACCCTTCCGAATTTCTGACTGTCCTGTTAATTTTCTGTGAGGCAAAGAGGGCTGGGGAACCGTACTGGAACAGGGGAGGGAGGGCCAGCACTAGACAAGGTGGGAGGGGCCTGGAAAAAAGAATTTATTAATTAGTTAGAAAAACCACACTTGTAAAAAGCCATGAGTACCTTAGAAGAAAAGTACCTAATAGCTGAGTTTCCATCACATACTACTGGGGATAAAAATCAACCCGTTAGGCCTTACCTTGTATTTAGTAAGCATTTATTAAGTTCCTATTATGAATCCATGGCAGAGGAAGGGAAAAAAATGAACATATGTCAACAGTATTTGCTACAAGAAACCAGTATCCTCTTTCATAGTTGGGAACCATTATAGGTGCTTTCGAATAAAGGCTTCTATCACCAAAGAATTCCTGGTCCACAGCTTGTACATTACCTAAGTTCCATATAATGAAAACCTCATTAGAAAATTACTTTAAGGACAGAATGATTATGCAGTGAAAACTCATAGATTATTGAAGAGGACCTAATTTGATTGTGGCCCTGCAAGTTCAAAGCTGGGGCCTTGGACCTAAGGCTTACATTCATAGTTATGAGAGTAAAATGATCTAAGTAAATCATATCCTCTAGCACAGTACTCAGCACAGAGTAACTATATAGTTATTCTTCTTTTTAAATATTTTATTTATTCATTTGAGAGAGAATGTATGAGAGAGAGAGAAAGCACAAGCAGGGGAGGGGCAGAGGCAGGGGGAGAAGCAGACCCCACCACACAGTGGTGAGCCTGACGCGGGTGGGGCTTGATCTCACAAAACGGAGATCCTGACCTGAGCCAAAGTCAGACGCTTAACCAGCTGAACCACCCAGGTGCCCCTATAGTTATTCTTATTAATAATAATCACACTGATAAAGTCATTATAACTGATGGCTTAGATTAACTGGAACCAGGGCTAAAGCAATAGAAACAGAGTAACATTGTCTTTAGGAGCAAGCAGAGCACTAAGCTGTATGAGGTTATTATGTTTCCGCTCCTGCCATAATTCTTAAATTTGTAATTAAAGACTCAGTCTGGAACCCTGCAAGTTAAATGAATATGTAGAAGTGGGGGAGCTCTCTGGAGGAATGCGCTGAAAGTGATTAAAGGGCTGGAAAACCGGGTCAATCAGAAAAACCAGTATGAAATGAAGCTAGAGAGCGTGGGAAAGAAAAGCTGGTGGAGGAGTCTAATTTAGGATACATAACAGCTGCTTTGTTATTCATTTCATTGAGATTGTATTATAGAAGAAACTTCTGGATTAACACAGATGTTATAGAATCCTCTGCAAAGTTATTTTGGTTGTAGGTTTGAGTTACATGCCCACGTCTTACTTTGCTAATTTCTTAACAGGGATGAACCGTAGCTTCCAGGTCTTGTATGTGGATGATAGTGACAGCAGAAGGCTCTGGGATCTGACTGGAAATTATTTGGCTGAGATTGATTTTGTTGATAGAAAGTTGGTCAGCATTAATAGGCTGAAAGCGATCTAGGATAGATTGAACTGGCAGCAGAAAGGGCCTGGTTTATTGCAGAAAACCAGCATGGCTGGGGGATCATGTGCAAGGGGGTGACAGGAGCGGGGTACTGTCAGGGGCCAGGGGCCAGACTGTATCAGGCAACTCACTTCCACAATTGCTTTTAGCCAGATGCTTTCCATGCCATTGTTTTTAACCAGAAATGTATTTTACCTGTTAGAGCAGGGATTCTCAACCGTGTCTGCACCCTAGAATCACCTCGGGATGTTTTCAGTTAAAGGTTTAAAATATCCTGTTGCCCAGACCACACCCTAGACCAACTAGTTGACAGTCCCTGGGGGTAGGACCCAAGCATCAGAGGTTTGCAGTCTCCCCAGGTGACTGAGTGAGCAGCCAAGGCTGAGAACCACTCCTGTAGTGGAAGTGGATGAGACAGAAGAAAACGCCCACAAAGTTACCTGCATTCAGTAGGCACTCAATAAACTCTACTTTCCTTTTTTCCCCTACATATAGCTTTCAGGAATCAAAAGAGCTTCCCTAGTGAGCATCTTGAGAATGAACTAGATGATGCTTTGCAGTCCATTGTGCATGGGTTTACGAAAAATGTTTCTCTTTTATTTTCTTTTATTTTCTTCATGGGCTTTCTAAATGGCCAAACAATTCATAAACTGGTTAGCTCATTTCTCAGATTAGTCCATTCAAAAAGATACATTCAAATCGGATGTTCTCTGGTACAATATAAATAAAAACAACTGCTTATAGTTGCCTATTTTTTTTTGTTGTTGTTTGCTTTGAGATTTTAGATAGAAAGCAGATCCAAACATAGGATAGAGGCCTGAGGGAAAATCAATTAATTGCAAAGTGGTCATCACACTAACAGACTATTAGCAAGAAAGCAACAACTATAGGGAATTAAGGTTTTGTCAACATGCATGAATCAGAGAGGAAAACAGACATATCTTGATTTGGTTTCAAAACATGTTTTTCATTTTTAATTTCTTGTTTTTAATTTCTGCCCAGGGGCATCACAGTTATCTATTAACCACATAATATATTTTCAATATTCAACATCTTTTAGGAGCAAAGTATAGATGTAAGTCTAATGCAGAGCTAGACCTATTATGATCTAGCTGAGAAAATAATCATTATGGTTATTTGCAAAACAGAGGCTGAGGCGAGCTGGGTGGGATCAGCTGCACTAAAAGGAAAGACATAATTCGGATTTGGGGTGTCCACCTAAGATGTTTTAAGGTGTGCATCCTGAAAACAGACTGATGTTCGGGTGCAGAAAGTTTATTGGAACACACCCCTGGGAACAACACAGAGGAGTAGGGGGCCAGGACTAGGCTGAGGGGGCAGCTGAATCGTAATATAGTTGCCACAGAGGCCAGAGCCAATGCCAGGGAGCCTTTCAGGGGACCCTCATTAAGACAAGGGGATGAGACCCCTATCCCCACAGTGAGTAGCTATTGGACCAGATCTGGGCTGCCTCATGGAGGAGGCATAACCTTGGCAAGGCAGTGCCCTCAGAAGTGCCCAGAGAGGAATTCAGCTAAAGCCATTAGTAGCAGTGGCCATTTGACATGAGCTCCTGATAATTCTCTCACACCTGTTAATTTCCAGACTTCCAGAACTTAGTGAATGGCAAATTCATTCTTCCAGTTGTTTAAGCTAAAAGCCTTGCCACTATCCTCAACTCTGTCTTTGTCTCAACCACATCTGTTCCATCGGCAACTCCTGTTGCCATTCACTTTAAGATAGATCCAAAATTCAGCTGCATCTCTGTCCCTCTGCTGCCATCATTCTGATCTGACACCTTGGTCCAATTCTTACAACAACCCAAGAAACTGGTCCACCTCGGCACTGTTCTGCCCTCATATCGTTAGTCTGTTTTCAACACAGCACCCAAACTGGTCAGGCTGAATGGAAACCCAAATCACTTCACTCCTCTGCTCAAGATTTTCTATTATCTTCTACGTCTTCTCAGGCCCTCCTTGATGCACACCAAAGTGTGCACACTCCAACCTTAGCCAGGGGTATCTTTGGCACTAGCCACTCCCACCCTCACTACCCCCAACTTCTCCAGGGCCGGCTGTTCCTTCTCCCTGGATGAAACTTCCCAACACCTATAGCCAGCTTCCCCACTTTCTCAAGGTTTTATACTGAAATCATCTTCTCAAAAAGGCTTTCTTGCCATATTTCCTTCTGAGACTTCACCTCTCCAGCCCTTATCTTCCTTTCTGCTCAGTATCATTTATTACCATCAAACCTTACACATTTTTTTCCTTTTTGATGTGTTCATTGACTGTCTTTACCTATAGCATATAAACTTCCTTAGGACAGGCAGGGGTTTTTTCTCTTGTTGTTTACTGAACATCTCAAGCCCCTGGAACCGTGCCTGGCATTGGGTTCAAGTTTAACTAACCAGGACAGAAATCAACAAGAAGACATTGAATTGCAAAACTCAGAGAGCATGTCATTGGAGTTCTGATCCATTGGACTTATTTTCTAAAACTGACCATTCTAGACTCCATGATTCAATATGCACCACCAGTTCTAACAATCTTCATTATAGTGCTTTGGTCCCATCACTGCTGGGTATTCAAATATTTCTGATGCATGATGGAACTGAGAAAACTCCCTGGGGGTTCTAAAGGGAAAGGTAGATGCTTAAGTAGATAATGAATCAATAAAATGGTCTCCTGAGACCTAGTTAGTGTCTACTACTTAACAAATTAATAATGGATCGATTTGTTCTTCAGTCTTGCCCAGCTTCTCATTCTTTCAACGGCTGACCATTCTTTTCATCATGCAAAACCCCAAGGAAGTTTTCTGGTTTTGGTTTGGTTTGATTATTGTTTTTTACTCAGGATACATAAGAGAATTAGATGGTAGAATGAAGACAATTTTAGAAATAGTCTTCTCTCAAAAAACAAAAAAAAAAAGAAAGAAATGGTCTTCTCTCATTTTTATCAGCTTCTTCCAATTGCCTTCTCTTAAATCCAGCTCCTATAATAACATAATAACACAAAGTCCTTTAGAAGTTCCATGAAAGTCTTGTTATTTGATTTCTGAAATAAGAATCACTCCATTAATTTTAATAAAAAGCCTTGGTATTTTCAGTGAAGAACTACCACAAATATAGAAAGCCCATTTTGCTTTGTTTTGTTTTGCTGTGGTTTGGCTTTGCTTTAGATTTGCTGTTGCTTTTGCTTTTCAGATTAAATTTTTCTCTCTAAGAATGCAAAAAGAACAATAAATGGAACCAACTTCTGTCAATTTTAAAAGACTGTACATAAAAGGAAGCCATGCTATCTTTCCAGTCTAGAGCAAGAAAAGTCCATAAGCATGTTTATAAGTATTTTTTTTACTATTGTTTAGATTGTTTGTTAAACCATATTTTTCTTTTACATTTGATTATTTTTTTACAGTGTGGAAGTTACCACTCATTCCTTGTGATTCAGTTATTAAATCTGATTAATAAAGATGAAAAATACAAAGTACCTCTAAGTAATAAGAAATGTTTAGCAAACTTTACATTATCTTGGCTTTATAAAATACTTCTCCCAGCTCCAAAACAAAACAAAACAAACAAACAAACAAACAAAAAAAACTAGCAGGTAAGTTGGTTAAACTTTTAATTCAAACTCTTTAACACAATTTAATTCAAAGTTTTGCTTTATTTCCTTCTTTTAGTAATAATAATAACTCTTCAATTTAATGATGTGCTTTGAAGTTTATAAGGTGATTTTCCATAAATTATTTTGTCTGATTCTCACAATAACTTCATTTTGAGGTTAGGTAACCAAACCTCTGGTAACTTAAACAATTTGCTCAAGATTGCAAAGCAATTAATGGTAGAGCTACAGGAAAGATAAAGACTTCCTGTAGCTCTAGAACTTAAATTTTTGAAATTTAAATTCAGGGCTCTTCTTACCTTAACTTACAGCCCACTTATTGGAGACAGGTCAAGGAAGGAAGGAAGGAAGGTAGGAAGAAACTAGACCCAACCAGTGGGCATCGTTGAAGGCCTAGATATATTTAGTGATTCTGATCACCTCTCATTGGAGCCCTAATGCAGTAACAGCAAAAAACAGCACCCTCAAAAAGGAACAGCCAGACCATTTCCACACAAATCTCTCTCCCTCTCTCTCAGGGTCTAGTCAACCGGCAACAAGTCTGTTTGCAACAATACTCATTGAAAATTAAGAAATGGTAGTTATTTAATGAACTTAGGCTGAAAGAATAGAAGCTGAATAATCTGAGCTAATCACCTGGGTTTTAGGCCAGGCACTTGACTACCCACATAGGCTACCTTGCAAATTTTCCTCTCCAGCTACTGCAGGAGCCATATTCAGTCTTAACTGACATCTGTGTATAGTGAGAAAATACCATCTTCCATTACACTATTGAAATTTACCTGGGTCTCCAGAAGGGAGAAAGAGACCCTAGGGAAGCAGTTGCAGGTGGTCAATGGCAGGGCCCAGAACAAAAAGAACTTGGTTCCAGCCCCTCCTCTGTTCTTTGCTAATTTAGTGAGCTTCGGTGAGCCTTTTTGCCTTTCTGCACTTGTGCCAGGAAAGATGCTATATTGATACATGTATTAATGTCCCATGAGCCTTAAGGCATAAAATAAAATAATAAACATGGAACCATTTATGAACTCTAAGTTCTGCACATATTCAAGATAAAAAATTAATGCCTCCATGAATTCAGACCACATTAAATGCAAGTACATAAAATCAAGCCTTTTTCAACTCAAATAAAATTAGCATAACTCATAGAATTGCTAGACTTCAATAAATATTAATCACCTACAACGTGAAGAACCCCATGGTAAAAGATCTAAAAGATGCAAAGTTTAGGAATACAGAGCCTTCACCCCTAATATATACACATACATCACTGATAGGGCATAATTTTACAAGTGTAATGCAAAAGACAGACGCATTGTACCATGTACGTGGGGATGGTACTGGGGATTAGGGGAAGGAGGAATCACAATTATGAGTGAGGAAGTGGGGAAGGACTTCACAGTCAATGGAGTGCATTTGAGCTGGTCCATGAAGTTACCATGTTAGTGTGTCCAGGCAGGGCATGTACATGGGGAACTGAAGGATGTTGTGAGCAAACAATGAGGAAGCAGGAAAGCAGTCCAAAAAGCCATCTGTGGTGACTCCCAAGGAGCAGGCTAGCACAAGAGCAGCTAAGAAGGTAGACTGGAATCACGTAGAAGGTTCTGAGTGTCAGGCTGAATGGTTTCCTACTGACATCTCAGGCTGTGGGGACCCTGTGAGAAATTGCAAGCATGGGAGTGACCGTATTGGAGTTGTATCTCAGGAAATGTAATTTTGCAGCCAAGTGTAAAAGGGGTTGAAGTGCGGGATGAAAGTTTGAGGTAAGAAATCAGTAAAGACGACATTACACTAGCTCAGTAAGAAGAAACAAGATGTGAAAGTGAGAAGTGACAATGGGAGGCAGAGGACGGATAGGAGATGATTGCCTGTCTCTGTAATGCTGATGTCACTACCAATGTCTTTGAGATCTATGAAATTGACAGGCAATATGCTCAGTTTTAAATGGCACTAAGTCCAAGACAATACTCCAAAGCAATATGTACTTTAGTAATGTAATCTCTTAAGTAAACAATGCATGCCTTGAAAATTATCTTAAAACCAAATCTTGACACATAATTAAAAATGGTGACCAGCTGAGCTGAAAGTCACTTTATTTGACTTTGTAATGAAAGGCTCATCTTGGAGCTTTCATCATCTTTCCTTATCTGGCTTACTCTGTTATTCAATTTTAGGTGTCAGTGTTCACATCATTTCCTTTGGGAAGTCATTGTTTATCCTCAAATTAAGTGAAGTGGTCCTTTTATGAACTGTACAAGGAACCAGAACCTTTCCTATGTCTTGCTTAATAACTTAACTTCTTCATTGGACTATCAACTACACAAAGGCTGGGGATTTGTCCATTTTGTTCTCATAACCCAGAGCCTGGCTGAACACCTGGCACATAGGAAATGTTTAATTAATATTCCCTGAAGTAATAAATGCTTCATAGTTCATGACAGACTCTTTGAAATGCATAATTCTTGTCAGGACCAATCAAACGCACAGGTTCTGTCTTATAAGGTCAGCTATACCCCCTGGCCATAGAGGGTCAGGACCAATTGGCTATGGATTGGTTCACCTGAAGGACAAGAACTGTCAGTTTGTGGTAAGGGGAGCAAATCTTTCCCCCGTCAATTCCATTGTCGAAAGTAACCCCCAATTCCTATAGGATCCAAGTACACATCTGTGCCCTCCCAGGAGCTCAGCACAAGGGATCTTATTTCTATTAACATATGAAACTGACCGGCCATTAATTTGATTTTGCACCTGCTTGGGATCATTTCAGGGCATTTCCTTGTACTCCAGGAATCAATTTCTTTACAAGTACAACTTTTGAAAAAGCAGAATTGCCTCTCAAATAGCTACTCATACTTTCATGAACAGAAGTCGTATTTCCACTCTTTATAGGATATAACGCTTGCTTATACATTATAAAATCACTTACTTTAGACACATGGGTGGGGTGCCAAGCCAAACATCATAAGCATTATTATAGCTGACCTCTGTCATCGTTAACATGTGCAGAACATGGGCTTAACACTTCAGATATTATCTCTTTAATCTCATATTAATTCTATTAGTTAATATTATCATTATACACATTTCACAGGAAAGAAAACAGAAGCACTGAGAATTCAAAAACCTTCCCAGGGTCTGTTAATAATAGTTGCAGAACCAAATAAGTGGCAGAGCTAAATATGAACCCATCCAATACCAGCAGCCAGGCACATGCCTTGATCTTTTACCAAAACCACCCAGATGTGTTTCCACCACATGTCAATATCACAAATAGAATAACCACAGAGGGCAGAAATCGTATATGTAGTTCATTTTTCAAGAGTTTTGACTCTCTTATTCACCACTAATTCCCTTGAACTTGGCACATATTGGGCACAACATAAGTACTTATTGATGGAGTGCGGTCCCTGTGAATAGAACATCACAACTTTCTGACCCTCAACATTATTCTCAGTCATTCCAACTCAAGTTACGCATAGCAGAGAGCACAAAGCTGTAGACCACAGACATTTTTATTTCCCCCCTTGATTGCTGCATAGTTGTACATTTTGATTAGCTGTCAAGATTGAAAAAGTGGACTATTTTATATAAAAATCTGGATTTCTTGATTCCCATGAAAAACTGGAAGATCTTGCAAATTTCACCTGTATTCTGTAATGAAGACAACTGAGGTGAGTTGTGGTCGCCCTCTTTCAATAGGCACACAATCCAGTTTGCCTTAATCCCCACCACATCTTATTATCTTTAAATCAGCATGCATGCCCTCAATAGCTACAGCTAAGCTAAGTAGCTTTACTGATTATGTTACTTGCCTGACCCTTGGAGGCATACAGTAAGCTTAGATCTAGGGTAACTGAGATCCCAGCCTAGAGTTAGGTCATCCATAATTTCAAGAAGTCACAAGAAAACCATCGGGGCCGATTCTGGAATTTGTGTTCTCACCTGCAGGTTGATCTCTCACCCTTGGGGAAATTAGTCTTCCTGTCATCTGTGTCTACTCCATTGCTCCCTTCTTTCTGTTCATGCCCTCTTAGCCTCTCTTGCTATCTTAATTGTAATGACCACCCTAAGGCTGGTGATTATCAAATGGAAATGTCCAGTCCTGACCCTTCTCCTGAGCTTCGGGCGATCGTATACTATTTTCTTTAATATCTCCACCTGCATGTAGACCCCTTCAGCTCAGAATGTCCAAGCCTGAAAGTACATCCTGCTCTGTAATCTCCTCCCCTCTGGTGCTTATGTTGGTGGCATCCTCTTAGATGCTCAGAGCAGAAATCTGGGTATCTCATTACATTCCCCCTCATCTCATCACATGCAAATGCTAAGACCTGAGACTACATCACTTAAATATTTCTCAGGCCCATTGTCCCTTCTCCCCTTTGCTCTGCTGCTTCCTTGTTTGATCTTTACAGCTTCCATCTGATCCTCTGTAACAGTCTCTCTGATGTCCAGTGCTCCTCCAAAGCCACCCCACAGAAACTTCAGAGTGATCAAGCTAAAAATTGAATGTAACTGAGTAACTCCAACTGCCTAAAACCCATCAATGAGGTTTTTTTCCCCTTATTCTAGCAAAGAGACCATTAGTGTTCAGCACCTCCACCCCAACCCACCCCCCCCCATCTCCAGACTGAATCCCCACCACATTTTTCTTCCATTTTGGTTCATCAGCAACAGCAAATGGCTTCGAGTTCCCTGAGTAAATACAAAATTAATGACTGGAGTGATCTCTGGGGTGATATAAACACAAATAGGTAGATATTTCATAGACATTTGTTCACAAACATAACAATGGAAGTCTACTGTTCAGTCAAAAAGAACTGGATCTTTCAAAGTTAGATATGGATAATCACAGAGTTTATCTTGCTTCACTAATGCTAATTCAATTCTTTTTCTTCCCTCCATTTTTGCCTGGCTAATTCTTATTCTGTATTTAACACTGCTCAGGTAACTGCTTCTGGACACCTTTCCTGAGACTTGTAACCTTTCCCACCCTGTCACTCACACATATGTATGTGCACATGCACGCATACACATACAAGCTGAGTCTGACCTTCTTAATGTATGCTCCCTTTAGGGTCTGTCCATACACTCACCATGGAACTTAATATATCATACTTTAATTACTTTGTTCATTTATGTCTCCCTTCCTAAACGTGTACTTGCTTAAAGAGAAAGACTACGTATTATTTTTCTTCGATTCTCCAGAACCAAGCACAGACTAGCTCAAAACTACTAAATGAATGAATGAATGAATGAATGAACAAATAATGAAAAGTTAAATGTGGATCAGACACTAAAACAGAGTTTGGTATTTAGGCTAAATTGAGCTGGAAGCAACTCAAATGACCAGTTTAAAATCAGATGATGTTTTTACCTCCCTAATTGTTTTAAACCAATGCAAACAGCACTGAAAAGTTAAGCACCTGGGCACCTTTTCTTTTTTTCAAATGTATCAGTATTTGTAGACAAAGGAAGAATATCCCTTTATCACAGAGATAAATTGATCTTTTAATATTGACTGACTTTCTGTAAATTCATAGATGATGTAATCACATTTGTGGAATAATGACTTCCTACCACTGCCTACAGTTGCCATTCACAGCAAATTATTTACCAGAATTTCCAGGTAGTAAAAGCAAATTAGGTCAGTGCTACATATAGCATATGGTAATTGTTAGTAACAGTCTCTTAGATTATTACTGTAATACTCCATTTTGCATCTATAATAAACATATATTTTGATAATAGCAGCATTATTGAATTTGAGATTCAGCAATGATCTCAAAACAGTTATAAGCAATGCTCCAGTGTATATAGAGCAGACATCCAATAACTGGAAAAGATGTATTAAAAGGAAAAATATATTAGATGATTATTACCAAAGTGGTTGAAAATTTTTAAAAAAGGTTTAACTCTCTAAATTATCCATGGTTGGATACAAAAGAAAATTAGATCAAAGTTGATGTCTTTATGGTATTACTTGGAATCAGGTTTTAACTATAAGTTAAAATTGTGGTTACCTGCAGGTTTGTGACACAAGGGAGAAAAAATTATCTTTCTCTCTATAAAATTAGCATGATAGAAAGGTCCTTTTATCATACACGCTCTGTATAATGAGCTTTGTGGAACTGTCTATATTTAATTTTAGAACTAGCTATCCCCAGCTAAATAATAGGTTCTCAAACAAATGCTGTTGAACAAATGTCTTATCTCCAAAAGTCTCTACCTACTCAATAACTATACATCCCAGAAATGCCATTTGTTTATTCTTTCAACAAATGTTTATTAATTCCTCGGTATGTGTTCCAGGTTCATAATTGTGAAAGAGAAGCATGATCCTGTTTCTTGCATCTTGGAGTCATTTTCCCGATTTTGCAGATGGGCTACTTGAGACACAAATACTCAGATTCTTATAGTGGGACTGCTATAGGCATTCTCTAAGTGTCGGTTATCATCTGTGGGAACTGAATTCTATTGAGACAAATAGAATGTTGTGTAATTTTTTTTAGCCTATGGGAGCTAGATGTGGTTTAGATAATTTACTGTGTCTTCAATATATTTTCAGGAGTTCTACTTCTGGGAAATGGAATATATATATATATATATATATATATATATATATCCCTATTCTTACTAAATACAACTAAACATCCTAGACATTATATATAAAACAAAAATAAAAATATTCCGAATGGTAGAGAGAATAAGCCAGACTCAATAGACAACTCAGTATCCAATGAACAACATAGCAGTGAATTCCCTGAGTTTTCTTTTTGCTTCATACTTCCCAGGTTTGAAATTTAATCCTAGCAATTTAGAATGCCAATAGGCACAGAAAGAAAGAAAGAAAGACCCCAAAAAAGAAGACCATGTGAGTGGTATCCTAGCAGGACAGAAAGACTTTAGATAATAACTGCTCTAGTCCAGCCAAATACCACACACACACACACACACACACACACACACACGCACGCACACACACACACACCCCTGTCATCCCACTCCTACCCTTCCAGCATAACTGAGTAGTGAGTCTAGCTGTTCCCACTAGTTAGGCTGTAAAAAGTTGCCCAAAACCCCATTAAAGTGGTGTTAGAGAAGGTGAGTAGAGAAGCTGGACTTCCACCCCCACCAGACAGTAATCACTTCCCTCCACTCAACCCCTCCCCATGTCAATAGAGACCTGGAATTCTACCTCCACCCAGCGGTAGTGAAACAGTCCTCCTTCCTCAGTGTAAGTCTGACAAAGCATGTGCAGGACTTCTATACTGAGAGTTACAAACATCCAGGAAAGAAAGCGAAGAAGATCTAACTAATAGAGAGATTTACTATGTTCATCAGTGTTAACACTCAACATTGTAAAACTGAGAGTTGTTTTCAAATTGATATATGGGTTTAATGCAGTTCTTATTAAAGTCTTAACAAGATTGTTTCTACATACAAACAAAATTTATTCTAAAATTTATATGGAAAAGCAAAAAAAACTAGAAAATCTCAAACAATTTTTGAAAATTAAGAACAAAGTGGGAGGAATTAGTCAATGAAATTCTAAGATGTATAATATTCTTCAGTAATTCAGACTGTGCAGTATTGGTGGAAGGACAGGTGCCTGGATCAATGGAATGCAGAATACGCACACAAATATGACCAATTAATTTTTGACAAAGATGTAAAAGAAATTCAATAGACTAAAAACAGCTTTTTCAACCAATGGTGCTGGAGCAACTCAGCATCCATAGGGGAAAAAAACATTCAACCTAAGTTTCAAACTTTATACAAAAATTAACTCAAAATGGATCATGGACTTAAATATATAATGCAAATCTACAAATCCATTAGAAAATGGTACAGATAAAGGAAAATCTTGAGAGCTAGAGCTAGACAGAGAATTCTTAGCCTAACATCAAGGTGAATTTATAGAAAGAAAAATTGATGAATTGGACTTCATAAAAATTAAAAACTTCTGCTCTGTGGAAGACCTTGTTAAGGGAATAAAAAGGCAAGCTACAGACTGGGAGAAGATATTTGGAAACCGCATATCTGACAAGAAATAGTATTTAGAAAACAAACTCAACAGTTAAAAAAAAAAAATCAGACCAACTTAGATATAGGTAAAAGGCACAAAGAGTGATTTACCAAAGACATACCCAACATCATTAGCTTTTGGGAAAATATAAATGAAAACCACAATGAGATATTACTACATGCCTATTACAATGGCTAAAATAAACAATAGTGATGACACCAAATGCTGGTAAGAATAATGAGGAACTGGATCCCACATACATTGCTGGCGGGAATTAAAATGGTACAGTCACCCTAGAAAACAGGTTGGCACCTTCTTAAAATAATAATTATATAAATCTCAAATGGCTGAGCAATTGCAGCCCTAGGCATTTACCCTGGAGAAAGCAGTACGCAGAAAGAGCTAGAGTCCACATAAAGAGCTGTATACAAATGTTCATAACTGCTTTATCCACCATAACTCAAAAACCGGAAACCACACAATTTTTTTCCAATAGGTGAATGGCTAAACAAACATATGATTCAATTTATGTAGCATCCTTGAAATAACAAGATCTTACAAATGAAGACTAGATTATTAGTGGCCCAGGGTTAAGGAGAGGGTAGAGACAAAGAGAAGAGGGTATAGCTGGAAAAGATCAATGTGAGGGAACCTGGTGTTCTGCTATCTTGATTGCATCAATGTCAATATCTTGAGTGCATCAATGTCTATATCTTGGTTGTGATTTTGTACTACAGTTTTATAAGGTGTTATCTTTGGAGGAATTGAGTAAAGGGTATATAGAATCTCTGCATTATTTCTTTAAAAACTTTAACTGAAGTGCAGTTGACATATGATATATTAATTTCAGGTGTGGAACATAGTGATTCAACAATTACATACACTACACAGTGCTCACCGTGATAAATGAAGTCACCATCTGTCACCATACAAACTCATTACAACATTATTGACTATATTTCCTATGCCATACTTTTCATCACTATGACTTATTTTGTAGCTGGAAATCTGTACCTCCTAATCCCCCTTTCCTATTTCACCCATCCCCTCACCCTCTTCCCTCTGGAAACCACTAGTTTGTTCTCTGTATTTGTGAGTCTATTTATTTTTTTTTATAATTTTTTTATTTTTTATTAACATATATTTTTATCCCCAGGGTTACAGGTCTGTGAATCACCAGGTTTACACACTTCACAGCACTCACCAAAGCACATACCCTCCCCAATGTCCATAATCCCACCCCCTCCCAAACCCCCTCCCCCCAGCAACCCTCAGTTTGTTTTGTGAGATTAAGAGTCACTTATGGTTTGTCTCCCTCCCAATCCCATCTTGTTTCATTGATTCTTCTCCTTGTGAGTCTATTTCTGGTTGGTTGTTTTCTTTTTGAGATTCCAAATATAAGTGAAATCATATATTTGTCTTTCTTTGCCTCACTAATTTCACTTTGCATTATACGCCCTAAGTCCACCCATGTTGTCATGAATGGCAAGATTTCGTTCCTTTTTATGACTGAGCAATATTCCAGTGTGTGTGTTCACCACATCTTTATCTGTTCACCTTCAATTTATACTTCCAGATCTTGGCTATTGGAAGTAAAACTACAACAACCACAGGGACGAATACATTATTTTGAATTAGTGTTTTTGTTTTCTAGCTGCATGTGAATCTACAGTCATCTCAAAATGAAAAGTTTAATTTAAAAAATAAATAAGTGTTCATGAAGGTGTTCAATTAAGTAGTAAGTCAAATGTAGTGGGAGTGACTAGACCTTGATTAAGTGGAGAAATAATTAGGGCTGCTTTAGTCTTCTCCCTGAGATAAAGCAAAATGCTATTAGAAGAGAAAAGGGGGGCGCCTGGGTGACTCAGTGGGTTAAGCCCCTGCCTTCAGCTCAGGTCATGATCTCAGGATCCTGGGATAGAGCCCTGCGTCGGGCTCTCTGCTCAGCGGGGAGGGTGCTTCCTCCTCTCTCTCCCACTGCCTGCCTCTCTGCCTACTTGTGATCTGTCTGTCAAATAAATAAATAAAATCTTCAAAAAAAAAAAAAGAAAGAAAAGAAGAGAGAAGGAACATCTAAGTGAGGCACTTTGCTTATTTAGAGAGAAACATTATTAAGTCACTTTAATTGACAGTATTTCTTTAATACCCCAAACCCCATTAGACTGTGTAACTCGATGTATAGATTGAATACAAATTCAAGTTAAGTCAAAGGAATTCAGGATCAAAGTTCAAAATTCTCTTAAATGGTAGTATTCAATAATATTAGTAACTACAAGTAAAGATCAGTTACTTTGGCTGCTGAGATTCAATGAAAGCAGGTTCCTTTTTAACCTTAGAATTCCTCCCATTATTCCTATTATTTTGAGCATTAGGTGTGCATGCCTGTCTATGCTGTCAAAGTGAATGCTTTGTTAGCATTCATCACTAATGTTTGATAGATTGGGTGTGCAACTCAACCCTATGAACTTTTTTGAGTACTATCATCACACAGAGTAATCTGAAATTGTACATTACAATTCCTGGTATAACACTTTTGCATTCAGTTTTCTTCTTCTTCATATACTTTCTTCTATATTTTTCCTTAAATGAATTCTTGGAGAAGTTCACAAAATACTCAGGAAAAACTCACTATTGTCTCAGAAGATGCATTTCTTGGAGTTGCTTAAATGAACCATTTGGTATCTGATTCTTTCTTCATGGATCTTTATGATGGTTAATCCAACACACCCCAATGATGTTACAGATTATAACATTTGGCTCTTCCTATATTTCAAAATGCTACCTGTCTTTAGTTGTGAAGACTAAATTTCATCCAGGAGGAAGTTCATCACAATCTAAACATTGATTTGAGTGTGTAGTGGGTTGAGGGGCAGGAGGAGGATTATTTATCTTTGAAAAATACAATGTTTAAGAGCATGAGCTCTGGAGCCCAACCACATGAGTTGGGATCCTAGCTTCATCATTTATTTGCTGGGTGACTTCGGACAACTATTTTAACTCCTCTGTGCCATATCTGTAATATGAGGTCACCTATAGTACCTTTCTCCTAGGGATTTTGTGAAGATTAAATATTTGTAAAGCTCTTGAAACAGCACCTGGAACAGAGTAAGCACTGTGTAAGTGAATATTTTTCACCTCTGAGCTATGGTAAACTCTTTAGTATTGTATAATCCTGGTAACCAGTCTGGCTTTGTCTCCAGTTAGAAAGAGGCATATACTGTTAGGGGGCCAGGAGTAGACAAGGAGGGGCAGCATGGGGAAGATTCATTGGTGTTAGCAGTAACCTTTATTGTGATATTTACCCCAAAGACACAGACGTAGTGAAAAGAAGGGCCATATGTACCCCAATGTTCATAGCAGCAATGTCCACAATAGCCAAACTGTGGAAAAAGCTGAGATCTCCTTCAACAAACAAATGGTTAAAGAAGATGTGGTCCCTATATACAATGGAATATTACTCAGCCATCAGAAAGAATCAATACCCAACTTTGCATCAGCATGGACAGGACTGGAGGAGATTATGCTGTCTGAAATAAGTCAAGCAGAGAGAATCAATTATTGTATGGTTTCACTTACTTGTGGAACTTAAGGAATAGCGTGGAGGATATTAGGAGAATGAAGGGAAAAGTGAAGGGGGGGAATCAGACGAGAAGATGATGAGAGACTGTGGACTCCAAGAAACAAACTGAGGGTTTTCGAGGGGAGGGGAGTGGGGGGATGGGTGAGCCTGGTGGGGTATTAAGGAGGCCACGTATTGTATGGAGCACTGAGGGTTATACATAAACAATGATCTTGGACACTACCTCAAAAACTAATGATGTACTGTAGGGTGACTAACAGAACATAATAATAATAAAAAAACCTTTATTTTAATAGGTAGTGATGGGTAGTTCAACACATATACATGTTCTATGTTGTTTTGTGGCTATGAGAACATTGGGAGAAATATGAAGTTCTCAGAAAATTCCATTTATCAGAGAAATTGTGTTATTTACATCTCCTTTATTCCCCTTTCTTCCAAAAAGCCTTCTTATCTAACACCCTACCTTGACCTTATTTCCATCAACTTTTCCATAACAAAAAAAATCTCCTTTTCTCCTTGACTTTACCTCCCCACTGAAATCAGAGAAGTGCAAAGAAAAGGAAGATCATGAAACTCATGTTTCAATATGGGTCTTTCTGGGCTTCTCCAAAGCCCCTTTTCAACAAAGTAACAAATAGATTTAAATAACTATTGACTGCTTGCCCACCCCATGTAATCTTCAGGAAGACAAACTGCCTCTTGACGAAGCATTGCTTTTTTCATTTATTTAAAATATTTTAAAATTTACATTTGGAAAACAAATTTATTTTTGTAACTATATATGGTACTATTCTTACAGCAGCAGGTTTTTGTTTCCAACCCAGGAATTATTTTTTCCATTCAAAATATTGAGACAAAACTGTAGTGCAGAGGAACAGAGCTAAATATTTATAAATGTAATTGCTTTATAATTTCTTAAACATTAGTTAACAAACAAGCTTTGCCTTGGAATTCTAACACATCAGAGAGGGAGTTTTTGTTTTCATTAATGGCATACAGTAATAGTGAATCTGTACAGAATTCACTAATGGTGGCATTTTACAGTTATCTGCCTATGAAATCCAGGAGTTCCCTTTACTTCAAGTGTTACTGAACAATGGTTAATAAGGAACAGACAATCAAAAATCATTAACTCAAGCTTTATTTACCTTTTTTTAATGCTCTTATTTTTAAGACCCACAATTTAAGTGAGACATATGGTCTTACAGGTCTACCGATGATCATTTAAAATCAAAGAGAAGTTTGAGTTTCTATGCCTCCGGATCTCCCCTCCCAGAGATAGAGGCATTGTCCTCTCTCCAATGGGAGCATCATTCCTTGAGTGAATGAAATCCTTTGGTTAAACAGACATAATTAAAAGGACTGAGGAGGAGAAAAGGGAGCTAATTATCTACTGTAGAGTAGACAATAAAGATTGGTAACCGAAGAGTGGAAGGAAGGGATAAAAAACGAGAGTCCAGTTGGTTAAATAAGTAGCGATTACTAGAAAAAAACCTAATTCAAGATTGTGTGTTTTCCTCTTTATTTTAAGTAGTTTACTTAAAAAATTAAAAAAAATAGTTTACTTACTTTAAAATGCATATATATGTGTTATATATATATATATCTCATGTGAAATATGATCAATTTATAGATATGCTAAATAAATTTAACAGTGAACTACAGTATAAAACTAGAGTATAATTTCTGTTCTCTAAAACTTGTAACATGACATAAATTTGCTAAGAAGGGAGCGTTGTTAGCTAAACTTTTGTAAATTTGAATCATCCTACCAATGAAAAATAATTAAATGCATCTTTGAAAGTATCTCATGAAACAACTTAATGTAAATTCAAAAACCTTCCTTTTGGCTATTTCTGCTTGATACTAAACTGTTGTCTGTAAATATATATATAATATATATTGCATATAATATGACATTTATATATGACATTGCATATATATATGCAAATGTCATTCAAACTGTTCAGATATTAGTTAATTGGATAAAATCCAATCACAGTATACAAGCTAGGTTGAAAATGCAATTTCATCTTGGGATTGGTGATATGAAGACAAAAGCTCATTAACATGCACAGAATAAATAGTCCTAAGATTTTGGTTTTATCATTATTATTCATCATACAGTGTTTGCAAACAGTTTCGTGTGAATGTGTTGGACTTACGTGTATAAATCTGTTCATGGTAATGGGATTTCCACCCACTTAGTGTGGTGAAGATTAACCCCATTGTGTTTCTACTTAACTACTTTTTCATTTGTTGAGTGGAAGGACAGTTTGATTCAAAAATTATTTGCACAGTTCTACTGTGCCTGTTTATTTAAGCCCAGTGCTGTCCTTGCCTGGCTTTCAAGATTATGTGGGGGAGGGAGGGCGGGGGAGCGGGGATATATATTTCCTGCTCTCCTTTTCCTGGCAATTTAAGTGAATTTAAGTGGGGTTCATCCTGCAACCAATCATACACTCCTAATCTTACAACAATCAGTAAGAGTTCACTATACATAACACCTTAAGCTTTCAAGCACTTCTAAGTCAAAGGTATATTCATGCTTTCAAAAACAGAGCCACTCACACACACACAATGGTATCAGAAGCCTTAGCTGGTCAAAGCACAACCCCATCAGTCTTCCAGAGTATGCACCAATCCCAGCCTGAGTGTCACTTGCTCAGGGCTTTCAGAAGATGCATGCATTGTATCTTGGCTAAAACACTCAGTCTGCTTATGGGGATAATATAACAGTTTGATGACACAGGAAGGAGGATTAGTTTGAATTTTTGACATATTAATACCCCTTGTGCCCTAGATACAGAAGGGGTCTCCTTCCTTAAAATGGAGTACAATAAAGGAAAGCATTCCCGAGGAGAAGACACTTTTAAGTTTTGGACACTTCTTGGATCCCGAGGGTGGAGCACAGAGCAGGGCACTGCATATGACTGTGGTCAAAGGAAAGGGACTTCCAGACAGATTTGCTCATTTCCTCATTTTGCCTATAGTTATACCTAACAGACATCCTACCTTTTTAATCCACTTAAAATATATCCTTAGAGATAAGTTGCTTATAGCTGAAACCTTCCAGCTGATCCTCAAAAGGCTACTAGTATTCTGTGGGAAAATGTAATGTGAAATTTTCTGCATGTTGAGTTGCCCAAATCAAGCTGCCCTATTACAAATCACGTTTCAGCACAGCATATTTTTCACAAATGCTACATGTTTATCAAGGACACCATTTTCCTACACAGTCATAGCTGTAATCTCTGTGTTGATCTTTAATGTACAAGCTGTTATACAGATTGGGTTTTGAAATGAACTATGTAATATATTCACTCACAAGTATTTTTCTTATTAAGACAAATTAGCAGGTTCCTGATTTTCCCAGAATGCATAGGTGCTTTACTTTATGGCACTGCTATTTTTAATAACGATATTTAGCCAACTAAAATTTAACCCTTGAGAGTCCTTCATTGCTGCAGTCAATTAAGAAACGAGTGTGTCACGGATGTGACAGCTCTGCTAAGAATAGTCCGCAGATGTGCTTTTAAGTAAAGAGGGATTTAAAAATAAATGTATTTGACAAGTTGCTGATCAGAAGCCTATATTTACCACAACCAAATTAGAATGGTGTTGCACAGACGTTTAAGTTTATCCTGAAACATTCCTGAGGTGTGTTCAGATTTGACCTCAAAAGTCTTTTCTCATTACTTTAGAAAGACATTTTGGCTTCTTTGGGCCACAGTTTTCTCTTAAACTCAAAGACTTTTTTCACATGATCTTTCGACCTCTAAACTCCCACACTGACAATTTATTGCCCAGTACATGTCATCAGAAATGGCCTGGTCCTTAACATTGTTTATATTCCTATCAATGCGTAGGACATAAAGGAAACATGTTTTTTTCCTAAAAGCCAAAAAGGTAACTTTGTATAACTATAAAATAAAATTTTTTTCAAATATGATTAAGCAATAAATTGTGGCACTTTTAAAGTAGCATATATTATAATGGACCAAATACAGCTGCTTTAGAACCCAGCAGTGATTCCAGATGGCTTGATTCCATGTTTCCATGACATAGGTTCAGAGGTGACCAACCTGCTGATTACTAATCTTGTCTGAGTCCCTATTTCTCCCTTAGCAAAGTAAAGGTGTCTGCGAAGTAAAGGTGTTGGGCTTGATTAACATCATGGACTGTCCAAGCTTGAAGAGCTGATTGATTCCAACACCTTGGAAGGTCAGCTGAGCCCAGGGTCTGTGCTCTCCAAGTGGACTGTCAACCACATACATCTGTGCTCAGCCTTTTAAATTATTTCCATTGTTATTTCTGTCATATCTAGTTTTCTAAACAAAGAAAATAAATCTGTGGTACACAGGTTATGAAATTTGTTATTTCTGTTTAGAATTCAACACAGAGATTGAAGAATGTGTGTTTTTCATAGCTTAAAAAAAAAAAGGTGGTGTTTGTAAAGGAAGTTTAGTCATGCCTAAAGAAATTGATATCAGGATTCTAATACCCAACCTAAATCAGAAGATTTTAGCAAGCAGCTTATCCAATTTTCTATATTGAGGAGGGAAGTTTCTAGCCCAAATCATATTTAGAAGGTTGCATGTGATTTTTTTTTTTACATGTTCTGTGTTCAGTAACAATATAGACAGTACAGTGGTCTAGAGATTCTGATCTAATCTCAAGGGTTTCTAACATGACTCCAAATCTTCCTTTATTGTAATCAGGTTACCAGTTACTTACATGGTCAACATTAGAAACTTTTTGTAAAGAAATCCCACTAGTCCCCCCAAGGAGGACTAGGAGATAAGGAGATAAGGAGAGGAACAAACACTTGTTGACTGACTACTGTGCAATATGGACAAGGCTACTTACTATACATACATTTTTTTAAAAAATTTATTGGAAGACAATATTTTATACTATCAAACATATGGGCTCTGAAATCAACTGTCCAACTGTCCAAATCAACTGTCAAATCCATCTATACTATTCAATAACAATAAAATGTTGGCATGTTTGTTAATCTGTATAAACTTCAATTTCCTCGTCTATAAAATGGGAGTTTTATTTTATTTATTTTTTTAAAGATTTTATTTATTTATTTGACAGAGAGAGAAAGATCACAAGTAGGCAGAGAGGCAGGCAGAGAGAGAGGTGGAAGTGGGCTCCCTGCTGAGCAGAAATCCTGATGCAGGGCTAGATCCCAGGACCCTGAGATCATGACCCGAGCTTAAGGCAGAGGCTTACCCCACTAAGCCATCCAGGTGCCCCAAAATGAGAGTTTTAAATGACATCTGCTTCTTGAAATAGTTGGGAGGATTAAATAAGATAATGCTGTGTAGCGATAAAACCGAGACCTGGAATATAGAAAATACCCAGGTAAATTTTGCAAATAATAGGTGTATGTGTATCAAAAATTAATGACTAAAAATTGTTTTGTATGTGGTTTATAGATAGGCCTGATAGGCAATTTTGATGTGTGAATGAACCACAAGAATGAGAAACTTTTAAAGGAAATCTCAACAGGAATGAGAAATGTCTTAAGGAAATGTTAAGTGAGTTATGAAGAGCAAACACGCAGAAATGTGAAGAACCTTGGGACCTCCCTTCAACTAGGAAGGGGCAGGAAAAAATGAATGGATTAAAACTGAAAAGGTCCTGGATGTAATCATAGCAGAAGGTGTGATGTCTGGAGCAGCTGAAGAGAAAGAGATTGATCCAGAATGACTCAGTGCTGGGACACTGGGGGCACATTACCAGATGAAAAAGTTAACTTGGGTCTGAACTTAATTCAAGGGGGAACACCTAAAGCAATGCACCAAAATAGCTTTGCATGTTCAGTGAGCAGTGACTCAGAACAGCCTTCTTCCTGGCCTGAAGGTGAATAAAATATAGAAATAGGAAGCAACATAAAGAGAGAGAGAGAGAGAGAGAAGCTTATAAAAGAAGATGCCAAGAAACGAACCTGTCCAAATCAATCTAAAGAAGGGATCGGTGGTCTTCCATGCCAGGCAATAGGACCTATTATACAAATAAAGAAAACCCTTTGGTATAAAAACTCATAAAATGTTGGATGAAATACATTTTAAATACTGAGGCATAGCTGAGTTGACAGGAACATAAGAACAAGAGAGCCTACAAACAAGAAGAAAGTATGAACCAAAGCAGTGACTATGAAATCAGTTTTTATTCTGAGAGCATCTGCTTATCCCTAGTGACAAAGAACCTGAATTTTAATGAGTCCAAGTCGTGAAAAGGCCAAATCAGAAATCTCCAATTGAAGCCAGAATCCCAAATGTGGGAAAAGCAGAGCAGAAAGAGAGTAGGAAATGGGGGGGGGGGAGGGGCAGGGTGGAATCTTGCATAGGGAAGCTTGTTTGGCTTAGTCCAGATTCTAAGCAGAGCAGCAAAAATGACTATCATGTCTCCTATAAGAACTTTGAACAACCTGCTCAATCTGACATGGACATGTGTCTTAAATTTACATTACCTGAGGGACCTGAAAATCCTCAAGCTAAAAATTTAATTGCAAGTGCTATAGGTTGATATGTGGGGGCAAGCATTTGTCAGAAGGAAAACACAAATGCACTTTAAATCCATGCCTCAAATAATGCCCACATATAAAATCCGAGGGAACATGAGATCCCTCCCAGCCAAAATTCTGTAAACACACAAGAAAATAAGCCACCATGAGTGAGAGTCAGAAGATTTCAGGAACAGATCTGCTAAGTCAGTAGATACTGGAATTACCAGAGTCAAAATATAAAATAAGGATTTTTAATATTTTCAAAATATGAAAGCATTGTGCATAAAAAAGAGACAATCAGGTAAAGCAGGACTAAGCAGAATGCTGGAAACCCTGAAAAATTAAAATTAAAATTTCAGTGGATGGGTTAAACAGCAGATTATACCCAAAGAAGTAGTTGACAGTAAAGTAGAAGAGAAATCTGAAGAAATGCAGCACAAGAAGACAAAAACATAGAAAATATTTTTTAAATATTAAAATGTATTGAAGTTGGAGTAAAAAGGGGCTACTTTACATTTAATTGTAGTTTCAGAAGACTAAACTAAAGAAAACTAAGGATAATACTTGAAGAGATAATGCCTGAGAATATTCCAGAATTGATCAAATATGTCTATCTTTATATTCAAGAAGCCTAAAAATTAGTCTTTTTTTCTTTATTTTTTTTTTATCTCCACACTGTTCTCCAAAGTGACTGCACCAACTTGCATTCCCACCAACAGTGTAAGAGGGTTTCCCTTTCTCCACATCCTCTCCAACACACGTTGTTTCCTGTCTTGCTAATTTTGGCCATTCTAACTGATATAAGATGGTATCTCAATGTGGTTTTGATTTAAATTTCCCTGATGGCTAGTGATGATGAACATTTTTTAATGTGTCTGTTAGCCATTTGTATGTCTTCATTGGAGAAGTGTCTGTTCTTGTCTTCTGCCCATTTTTTGACATAATTATCTGTTTTGTGTGTGTTGAGTTTGAGGAGTTCTTTATAGACCCTGGATATCAGCCCTTTGTCAGTTGTGAATATCTTCTCCCATTCCGTGGGTTACCTTATAGTTTTGTTGACTGTTTCCTTTGGTGTGCAGAAAGTTTTGATCTTGATGAAGACCCCAAAATTCATTTTCTCTTTTGTTTCCTTTGCCTTTGGAGACATATCTTGAAAGAAGTTGCTGTGGCTGATGTCAAACCTGATAATTAGCCTTAAGCAGAATAAACATAGACACTATTAGAAACAACCTACTGAAGCTCCAAGACACCAAAGAAACAAAGATAAATAGTGGAATATAAGGAGCTATATGGTGGGAGGAAGGAGAACAAAGATTATTTACAAAGAAATCAGTTTTAAGACACTTGGGTTCTCAAGAACAGAAATGGAAGTCAGACAATGTTAGAATAGTATCATCAAAGTGTAGAGAGCAAAAAAGCTGTCAACATAGAAGTGTTTATCTAGTGAAAATATAGTTCAGTACAAGGGTTAAATAAAGATGCTTTTATACAAAGAAAAGAGAAATTTTAATATCAACAGACCTCCACTAAAAGAATTCATAAAATAGATAGAATTTCAAGTAGAACAAGAATAACTCCAGAAAAAAAAAAAGTAAGATGTGCCAAGGAATAATGAGAGGGAGTGGAAAAAGAGGTCACTGCATAGGTAAATATAAGCAAACAGTGTTGGTATTAAATATTAAGAAATAATGTCTAGGGACGCCTGGGTGGCTCAGTTGGTTAAGCAGCTGCCTTCGGCTCAGGTCATGATCCCAGCGTCCTGGGATCGAGTCCCACATCGGGCTCCTTGCTCCATGGGGAGTCTGCTTCTCCCTCTGACTCTGCCTTCCACTCTGTCTGCCTGTGCTCGCTCTTGCTCTCCCTCTGAAAAATAAATAAATAAAATCTTTAAAAAAAAAATTAAAAAAAAAAGAAAGAAATAATGTCTAATTTGGAGGATTTCAGATTTTGAGACAGAACTAAAATCATGGGAAAATAATAGCATATATATCTGGATAGGGCGATCAGAAATTGTGGTATGGAAGTTATTTGAAAGGAAGGCAAAGATTGTGATTTAAACTTAAGGTTTAAATAAGATTTATGTGTGTTGAAATTTAAGAGGCAACCTCTGATAAGAATATAAAAAGTATATAACATCCAAATTAGTACTAGTAAGAAAAACAGAATGAAGGAGGAGATATTAATCATTCAGAATGATGACAAGAAAAGCAGAAAGAGTCAAAGTGTAGGGCAAGTATAAAGCATAAATTACATTGTAGAGATAAATATAAATATATTGAAAATAACAGTGGTGGTGGTAGGTGGACTATATAATCACCAGTTAAAACACAAGAATTTTCAGACTTTTTCTACAAAAACAATACTCCTAAAATTTAAGGTCTCAAAAAAGTTAAAGAGTAAAAACACAATAAGTATATACATACATATAGCTGGTGTAATTATCCAGTTACTGGGGGCGGGGGGGGGATAGAAGCTTTAAAGTAAAACACAAGCAATAGAAGGTAATTGCACTTAAAAGTAAACAAATCACCAGGAATACATAATATTTTTAAATTAATGGACATCCAATAATATAACAACAAAATATAAAAGGTAAAGATTTTCAGATATATAAAAAGAAATTGACAAACCCATCATCAAAGCAGACTTCAACACAGCTCTCAGTAAATAATAGAGGAAGTAGACAACTATGAGGAAATACATAGAGTATTTGAAAAACAAAATTTTTAAGCTTGGGTTGATAAAAGACATATATGAAACATTGCACTCAGCTCAAGGTTACATACCCTTTAGAATATGCCTGGATCACTTACGAAAACTGACCAAATTCTAGACCATAAATCAGGTTTCAATATATTTTAGAGTTGGTTTTATAAGGATTACAATTCTCTGACTACAAAACGGTATAAATCAGTAAAAAACATAACGTAATAAGTATTTATCAGCTTAAAGGTACCAGTTTGGGGGCGCCTAGGTGGCTCAGTGGGTTAAAGCCTCTGCCTTTGGCTCAGGTCATGATCTCAGGGTCCTGGGATTGAGCCCTGCATTGGGAATCTCCGCTCAGCGGGGAGCCTGCTTTCCCCTCTTTCTCTCTCTCTCTGCCTGCCTCTCTGCCTGCCTCTCTGCCTACTTGTGATCTCAGTCAGTCAAATAAATAAATAAAATCTTTAAATAAAAAAAATAAATAAAGATATCAGTCTGTAAAAACAAAATCAAAAACAAAAACAACCATGAGTGAAAGTGTAAACCACAATGGAAATTGAAAAATAATTTGAGTGTATATTATTGTATATTATTACTTGTGAGATATAGCTAAAACAATGTTTAGAAATACTAGGGGTGTCTGTATGGCTCAGTTGGTTAAGCATCTGCCTTTGGCTCTGGTCATGATCTCAGGGGTCCTGGGATGGAGCCCCACGTTGGGCTCTCTGATCAGCAGTGAGTCTGCTTCTCCCTTTCCCTCTGTGATGTCTCTCACTCTCTCAGTCAAATAAATAAATAAAATCTTTTAAAAAATAGAAAGAAATACTAAATTTTAGAAAAGTGTATTAGAAAAAGAAGGCTCAAAATTAATGAGTTAACCCTCCAAATTAGGAAGTTAAAAAAAAAAAAGAATAATCCCAAGGAAATTATAAAAAATGAGATTATAAATGTAAGAACAGAAATAATAGGGAATATCAAGAAAAAATTATTTCTTTGAAAAAAATAATTGATAGATATCTATCAATTTTGGTCAAAATGAAGGAAACACAAAATTTTTAAAGGAATAAAAAGGTTTATTAATATATTTGCTGAAGAAAAGGATATTCTGAATTACTATGCCTAAAAACTTGAAAACTTGGTTGAAATGAACAAAGTTCTAAAAATATAAATTACTGATTCAACAATGAATACACACCATTTTCTCCACACTAGGATAGCTAAAACCAAAAGACAGACAATAACAAGTGTTGATAAGATGTAGATAAATTGAAACCCTCATATACTGATGATGGGAATGTAAAATGATGCAGTCACTTTGGAAAGCAGTTTTACTATTCTTCAAAAATTCAAAAAAGAGGCATCTCATGACACAACAATTCCTAGGTATATATCCAAAACAATTGAAAACACACAAAAACTTGTACATTAACATTCATAGCAACATTTTTCATAATAGACAAAAGATGAGGGAATGTAAGTGTCCATGGATTTATAAATTAAAAAATCAACTATAGAATACTTTTACAACAGAATATTTTTCAGCCTTAGAAAAGAATAAAGTACTGTTACACATCTGATGACATAGATGAACCTGGAAAACACCATGCTAAATAAAAGCAACCATACACAAAATGTTACAGATTATATGATTCCATTCATATGGAATGTCCAAAGGAGACAGAAAGTGGTTGTCATGGGCTGAAGAGAGGAGAATAGGGAGTAACTGCTAGCTAATAGGAATTGATTTCTTTGGGAAGTGATGAGAATCTTCTGGAGTTTGATGGTGGGATGATTGCACAAGACTGAACTGCACACTTTAGAAAGAAAAATTTTATGACATGTGAATTATATCTCAATAAATAGGCTTGAAAGTTTGAATGTTCCTATAACCACTAAAGATATTAATTGGTAAAGTCAAATTTTTTTACAAAGTTAACAGCAGCCTCATTTGGTTTTATAGGTGAATTCTATGTCTTTAACAAACTCCTTAAAGGTGAAAAAGTGCTATGCAACTCATTTTATCATACTGGTATAATGATGATCTATAAAACAGCAAAGAGGTTATGTGAAAGAAAAATTATAGGAGTTTCTTTTTTTTTTTGAACATAGACACAGAAATCATAAACAAGTATTAGAAAACTGAATCTAGCAATGTATAAGATAACTTTCGAGGTTCAAAGACCAATATCAAGTTAATATCAAGTTAGAAAATACATATTATAATATATCACATTAACAGATTAATGAAGGACAACAGAAGCAGAAAAACTGTTGATAAAATTCAAGAATTACTGGTGATGAAAAGAATAAATTTCCACAGCAGGGATCATGTTCGGTGGTTGAATGTTATTTTTCATTCCATAACAAGATACATAGGATAAGAAAAAAAAAACACTGTGTATTTGCAGATTTATGATTATTTACATCTAATAAAAACACAAAAAATAAATGAACAAATTATTCATTATTCATAGTCCAATAAAATTGATAAATATGAAAGCAATGTGCAAAATTTAATTTTATTTCCCTCTAGCAACAATCATTAGAAAATGAAGTTCTCACAGAGAGATGATATATCCAAGGTAGCAAAAAAAATTATAACTAGAAACAGAGTAAAAGTATGTAATAATTAAGAATATGACTTCAGAAACACTGGAAGACTTAATATAGAAAAACCCATATAGAAAGATTTGATGTTGTTGAGATGTTATCCCCATACAATATATAGATATAATGTAATTTAGGGATTAAATATACAAAGAAAAAATTAAAGTGGACTCATGCCTTGTAACATAAAATAAGAGCAATTCCAGATGAATGAAGAAATAAAATATGAAAGGCAAAATTTAGAAGAAATATAGGATGAAATCATTATGCTCTAAAAGTATGGATGAATATCTCTTACAGATACAGAAAATGAAAACCGTAAAGAAAATAATGCACAAATTCAACTACATTGAAAGGAGTGATTTTTTTCCATGAAAAGGCCTCAGAAAAAGAATAAGACAAGTAGAGAAGTGGTATGTGTTTGCAAGATATATAATTGACAAAGGATTTGTAACCCAAATATATAAAGAACTTCTACAAATCAATTTTTAAAATGAGCCATTTGTTCATTTCACAGAACATAAAATACAAATTACTAATAAACTTTGCCAAAGATCTCCAAATATTGTAGAATTCATGGAAATACACAGTAAAACCATACTCAGCACATTAACAAAAATTCAAAAGTTTCACAGTATCAATAGTTGGTGATTATGTGGAGTTATGGGAACTCTCATACACTGCAAATGGGAATGTACATCATACTACCACCTTGGAAAACAAAAGCTTTGACATCCCTATTAAAGCTTAAGATACATGCAGTCCAAAGACTCAGAAATTCCACTACTATACATTTACACTAGAGAAATTATTGCACACATACCAGGAGATAAGTATAAGATTATTCATCTGTATATTATATATATGTATAATTCATCTATATACTGTAGTAGCATCTATAATTATGATGAAGCAACACAAATGTCCATTTATTTTAAAGAGGAAAAATAAATGTTGTTAAATAAATATATCATGAAATCCTATATATTGCCACAAAAATGAATGAACCATCACTATATTGACATGGATAATGTTTAAAAATGTAATATTGAGTGGAGAGAACCAAATCACAGATACAGGCACTATACTCTGATTATTTTACATACATTTAATTTAATATAAAGTGACAATGTGGCTATCTCTGCCCCCATTAATATGAGATTTTTACTAAACTAAAAGAAGGCTTACTAAATATTTTTTCCCCTTAAAGACAAAGACCTGGAAATCATGGATTCAAATTTCTGTCCTGAAATTACCTCTTCCAGGGTAGATTTTTGGACCATAAATAGAGTGATCACATGCTGGCTAAGGAGGAAGATTTGAATAGGACACCTTCCCACTTAGCCTGATAATTAAGCAAATCAGAAGAAATGGTCTCTCCCTCTCCCAACACACCAAAAACCTTTGACGAATAACAAAAGCAATTTTAAAGGTAGCTGTTCAAACTCATTCTATGAGGCCAGCATTACTTTGATCCCCAAACCAGACAAAGACCCCACTAAAAAGGAGAATTACAGGCCAACATCTCTAATGAACATGAATGCAAAAATAAAAAAAGCAGTAACTTAAAAAATAAAAGTGATTCACCATCAAACAAATACCTATTCAGTGACAACCAAGCCCTTTGCCAACCAAGCCCTTTGGAAGAAGATTCCACTTCCTTCTCGATTTCTTTAACTATCTAGGGAAAAGACCACCTATTTGGATCAATCAACACCTACAAAATGGAAGGCAGAGAACTTCTAGAAAGCAGGCCCTTATAGAAAAGTATACTTCAGGGGTGCCTGGGTGGTTCAGTGGATTAAGCCTCTGCCTTTGGCTCAGGTCACGATCTCAGGGTCCTGGGACCGAGACCCACATCGGCCTCTCTGCTCGGTGGGGAGCCTGCCTCCCCCTCTCTTTCTCTCCCTGCCTCTGCCTACTTGTGATCTCTCTCTGTGTCAGATAAATAATTAAAATCTTTTTTTTTTAAGTTTACTTCATTCCCCATTTACATTTTTATTGCCAAAATCTTCAGTCCCTTTTTTGTGAAAAATTCGATAGGAAAAAATCTAATTTCTATTAACTTTGGGGAAGACAGTCTTTCACCCAGTTTTTTAAAAATGATGTTATCCTATCTGGTTGAAAAAGTATAGCAAGGGTTGAAATGGGGGAATAAAGTCCCTAACAATAAAATGCACAGATGGCGACCTATGTGGACCATCTCTCTGGACAGGATCTGTCTGATCAGCCAGTTATGAGACAGTCGAAGCTAAACTTGGGAATGTGCTAATAGTTGAAAGACCGTAGAGAAAAGAAAAATATTAAAACCACTTTATGTGGCAAGAGTGGAAAAAAGATATGACTTGAATCAGATATATAGTGAAAGCCAAATCCATGCATCATTCCAAGATTGAAATCATGGAAGACAGATAATGTACTCTTACTCCCAGTACTCTTGTTATGGGCTTAGAGGGAAGGAAGTGAAAATAGCAAATGAAGACTAGTTTTCTTTTTTTTAATTTTTTTTTTAAAGATTTTATTTATTTACTTGACAGAGAGAGAGATCACAAGTAGGCAGAGAGGCAGGCAGAGAGAGAGAGAGGAAGGGAAGCAGGCTCCCTGCTGAGCAGAGAGCCCGATGCGGGACTCAATCCCAGGACCCTGAGATCATGACCTGAGCTGAAGGCAGAGGCTTAACCCACTGAGCCACCCAGGCGCCCATGAAGACTAGTTTTCTAAGAAGGTTAGCCAAGAAAGAAAGGAAAAAATAAGACTCCACTGGACAAGTTTTGTTTTGGGGTTTTTTTTTTTTACAGTATTTTCTTTACCACTATGTTAGTATCCTTATCTACCATTATTATTACTCTTTCATTGAGAATTTTTGTTGAGTGCCATTCATGGCACCTGTCCTCTACTACCTAAAAGACAACCTCATAGGTATCCCTTCACAGGAAAGAAACTGCTTGTCATCAGCAGTCATTTTGCAGCTGGCAGTAAAATTCAGGCAAGATTTTTTTCTTAAGATTTATTCTAACCTGTAGACCTTAAAGGGACAGTCAATAAGGTCCTTACATTTCCATGTGTGTTTTCTTTTTAGCAAAAGAATTGGAAGTTCAAGATTTGGAAATTGAAGACTTCCTTAATTCCATTTTGATGTGTGGTTTATTAAACTATCCATTCTGAAGGAGAGTACATTAACCCCTCATGGTGAATGGCTCCTGTCTGTCAGATACTCTTGGTAGGATATCGGTCAGCAAGTGAACACCAAACTGCACTCTCACTCCTGATATTGAGTCAGCCTTGGGTACAAAGCTCCCTGGCAAGCAAGATGCCTGTCAATTTTGCTAAAAAGAACAGTAAAAGTAGGAACAGCCAAGATTGCACAATTTTGCAGTTCCTGTCTTTTTTTCAGTGTATTTTTAGCCTGGCAGACATCAGTTTTCTTTTCTATGCTTCATACATTTCTATTCATAAGCCTAGCATTACCAGATGATTTATTAAGCTTCATCTTATTCATATAAAATAGTCACTGCTCTAGAAAAGAGTGACTCAATAAAATGTTCATCTTCCCATACACCTGGACTTCCAGCCAGAAAACAAGATGTAGTCTGTACAATGAACAGTCAATGAAATGAAAACCATTTTATGCAAAATAAAACTTAGTCTTGAAAATGTAAATATTTCTTTTATAAGTCACTGATTGAAGGGATCATAGCATATGATCATAGCATAGAATGAATCCAGGCAAATCCATGCTACTAAAATTTGATTAATTAAACCAAAATCTATTCATCAATGTAATGTCTAGCTTATAAGTAAGATTTTAATCAGTGAATAGATGGTGGTTCAGAGAACAAGCTTCAGGTAGGGTTTGCTAACTAGTACATATTATTTGTTTTTCTTGTATTAAGATTCTATTCTTTAATATGATAGTAATTCCTGGTTTTCTGGTTTCTTGCCCACCATTTACCTTACTACTACATAGACCTTCCACATAGCCTGCACAACACTAATCAACTGAAATGCAATGTGGCCAACCTAGTTTGCTGAAACTTTGCTTCATGTATTAAGGATAAGGTTTGAGACCAAACGTGCATGCTATATCTTGCTCATAACATTACAAAAAAAACTGTGGTGAGCCATCCATGTATACAGATCAGGAAATCAGAGAGTAACAATATAAGGATATGTAACTCTCTGTGGATCTGTGATCAAGGACTTTATAGAACTGAAACAGTGCTATACATTTGGCTCATCTAGTAACCCTAATATCCAACTTCATATCAGTAATAACTTCAACTTCCAGACATGGTAGTGTTAAGAACTCAGCAAATCCTCTCAGGAAAAAAAAAAAGTATAAAACTGAAAAATTATGAAAACAACATTTTATGACTCTGCAATGAACTAAAGTCACACACAAGTTGATATTTATTTATTCTTGAAAATTTTGTAGAGCTCCAGGTTAATGCAGTGGAAGTCTTCACAGAGACTGCTTTCATCCCTCCTTTTAGTTCAGACAGGGAGAACAACAGTTTTACCAGCCTGAGGTTGGACATAGAAACCATCAGCTTTGGTGCCAGATTCAGATGGAAGTAGGTGGGTTAAAAATCTCATAATTTTGTCCACTAAACTGGCAAACTCACTTGGAAACAAAAGAGGAAACTTGTAGCTTTTGCAGGCTAAATTTACAATCCTAGTTGGGACAGGCGACAAACCAAAGAGAAATTAAACAGGAAAATGTTGAATATGAGAGATCCATGTAAGGATTACACATTCCTGGCCTACTGGGAACCAATGCATATCTCGTAGTGACTTGAAAGGTCCTGGTAGGAAGTTAAAGCTAAGGCAGAGCTGAGAATGATAAAATTCTAAATGGGCTTTCTGACCCACAGAAAGATTGATCATCAGAGGGGAAAGTCTTACCAGCTCAAAGTGTTTGAAAAAAACTCCACCCAAATCTTTTCTTTTTTCCAGTTTTACTATGAAATGATTGGCATATATTGCTATATAAGTTTAAGGGGCATGGCATGATGGCTTGATTTACATATATTATGAAATGATTAACACAATAGGTTCAGCTAATATCCATCATCTCAAAAAGATCAATATAAAGAAGAAATGGGGAAAAAAGAAAAAAAATACTTATGATAACTTTTAGGATCTACTCTCCAGCAACTTTTTATTTATTTATTTGACAGACAGAGATCACAAGTAGGCAGAGAGAGAGAGAGGGAAGCAGGCTCCCTGCTGAGCAGAGAGCCCGATGTGATGCGGGGCTCAATCCCAGGACCTTGGGATCATGACCTGAGCCAAAGGCAGAGGCTTTAACCCACTGAGCCACCCAGGTGCCCCTCCAGCAACTTTCTTATATATCACACAGCAGTGTTAGCTGTAGTCATCATGTTGTATGGTACACCTATATTACTCATTTATCCTGTAACAGGAAATTTGTACCTTTTGACCTCTTCCTCCAATTACCTCTGGCTATCACATGTCTGATCTCCTTTCCCATGAGCTGGGGATGGGAGGAGGGTTGTTTATTTGTTAGAATAGTTGTGTAAGTGAGATCATACAATATTTGTCTTTCTCTGTCTGACTTATTTCACTTAGGATAATGCCCTGAAGTTCCATTCATGGTGTCCCAAAATGGTAGAATTTGGTCTTTTTTATGGCCAAATGATGTTCGTGTGTGTGTATGTGTGTGTGTGTGTGTGTGTGTGTGTAAAATATGTATATCTCAATTTCTTTATCCATTCATCCATTGGTGGGCCTTAGGTTATTTCCATGTCTTGGTTATGGTAAATAATGCTGCGATGAATATGAAGATGCAGATATATTTTTGAGTTTGTGTTTTTGTTTCTTTTGGATATATTCCCAGAAATGGAATTGCTAAATCATATAACAGTTCTATTTTTAACTTTTTTGAGGATCCTGCATACTGTTTTCCATAGCAATTTACAACTGATCAAGAGTGCACAAAGTTTTCCTTTTTCCCATATCTACATCAGCATTTGTTGTTTCTTGTCTTTTTGGTAATGGCCATTTGAATTGACATGAAGCGGTATCTTGAATTGTTTTAATTTGCATTTCGCTATTGACTAGTGAGCATCTCTTTATATATCTGTTGGCCTTTTGAATATTTTTGTGGAAAAATGTTTATTCAGGTCCCTTTCCCATTTTTTAATTGGGTTATTTGACTTTTTTTTCTATTGAGTTGACAAGTTTCTTATATATTTTGAATATTAAACTCTTATCAGATATATAGTTTGCAAATATCTATTCCCACTCTGTAGATTGTGTTTTCGCTTTGCTAGTGGTTTCTTTTGCTGTGCAGAAGCATTTTTGTTTAATGTAGTCCCACTTGCTTATTTTTTTTAAACAGGTGTTTTTGTTTGTTTGTTTGTTTAAATATTTTATTTATTTGACAGAGAGAGATCACAAGTAGGCAGAGAGAGAGAGAGAGAGGAGGAAGCAGGCTCTCTGCAGAGCAGAGAGCCCGATGCGGGACTCGATCCCAGAACCCTGAGATCATGACCTGAGCTGAAGGCAGAGGCTCAACCCACTCAGCCACCCAGACACCCCCCACTTGCTTATTTTTATCTGGTTACTTGTGCTTTAGATGTCATATCCAAAAAAATCATTATCAAGACCCATGTCAAGTGGTCTTATTTGTGTTTTCTTCTCATAGTTTCATGGTTTCATGTCATACATTTAAGTCTTTAATCTATTTCAAGTTAATTTTTGTGAGTGGTATAGGATAGGAGTCTGGTTTCATTCTTTTAAATATTCATATTAAATCATCCACCACCATTTATTTAAAGATTATCATTTCTCCATTGAGCATTCCTGGCTCCATTATCAATTATCAGCTGGCTTTATATGCTTGAGTTTATTTCTCTCCACTTAAATCTTAAATAACTGACCATTATGCCATGCAGACACAGGGTCAATCTCAGTAGCTGCATGTCATGGGAAATAAATATTATAAGTTTAAGTTCATGGACATTACTTCAAAGACAACAACAAAATCCTCGGGAAAGTTAATCAGAATTCAGAATTGCTACAATATACTACCTAAAATTCTAATTTTTAGGCAATCAGGAAAGTGTGGCTGCTACTGGGGGAAAAAATGTAGTCAATAGAAACTGACTCTAAGTAGCTCCAATTGATTTAGACTTTAAGACAGCTATTGTAAGTATCTCTAAAGAATTATTTTAAAAATCTGTGTTCAAAGAATTAAAGAAGAAAAAGTATGACAATGACTCAACAAATAGGAACTCTCAGTAGAGAAACACAAAGTATGAAAAAGAACCAAATGGAAATTCTAGAATCTAGTATAATAATCAATATGAAAAATTTACTTGTTATGTTCAATAGCAGGTTTGAGAGGAGAAAGAAACAGTGAATTGGAAGATAGAACTATAGAAATTATCTCAGTCTAATAAAAACAAAATATTTTTTTAAAAAGTAGGACCATAGGGGCGCCTGGGTGGCTCAGTGAGTTAACCCTCTGCCTTCAGCTCAGGTCATGATCCCAGGGTCCTGGGATCAAGCCTCGCATCGGGCTCTCTGCTCAGCAGGGAGCCTGCTTCCTCCTCTCTCTCTGCCTGCCTCTCTGCCTACTTGTGATCTCTGTCTGTCAAATAAATAAATAAAATCTTAAAAAAAAAAAAGGTATTAAAAAAAAAAACGTAGGACCATAGAGATATGTGAGACAATGTTAAACATCCCAACATATATGAAATGAGAGTGCCATGAGAAGGAAAGGAAAAAAACACACATGTGGAGATATTCTCACTAAAATCTTCCCAAATTTGGTGAAAAATAATCTACAAATCTTGGAAGCTCCATATATTCCAAGTAAAATGAACAAGAGAATTTATACCTAGACACACCATACTCAAGCCTCTGAAACACAAAGATAATTTTTTTATTTTTTCAGTGTTCCAAGATTCTTTTTTTTTAATTTTAGTATGTTATTTATTTATTGAGAGAGAGAATGTGTGCACTTATTTCACGTGCACAAGCTGGAGGAGGAGCAGAGGGATAGGAAGAAAGCGATCTCAAGTAGACTGTGCTGAGAGCATAGTGCAGGGCTCAATCTCACTACCCTGATACCATGACCTGAGCCAAAATTCAGAGTCAGAGGCTTAAATAACAGAGGCACCAAGGCGCCCCAAAGAGAAAATCTTAAAAGCAGCAAGAGAAAAAAGTGACTATATAGAGTGAAATAATATGATTGATGATTGACTTACTAGCCCAGAAGGCAATAAGATGACATGTTGATTTAAAGAAACAAACAAAAATAAATAACAAAAATAAAAATCCATCAACCAAGAATTCTGAATCCAGAAAAACTATTTATCAAAAAATGAAGGCAAAATAAGCTTGTTCCCAGGTAAACAGAAACTGAGAGAATCCATTACCAGCAGACCTAACCTACAAGTAGTACTAAAGGAGCCTTCCAGGCCCAATAAAATGTTTAAGCAGAAACTAATATCCATAAGGAGAAATGAAAAACAGTAGAAATGACAGATATGTAGGTAAATTCAAAAACTCTTTTCTTAATTTCCTTTCAAAACAAACTTTAAAATACTTGTAAAACTTTATTTTTGAGTATGTAATATATGAATAAAATATATATGTGTGCATATATATAAATGAAATATATGTGTGTATACATATATATATCTGTAAATAACACAAAAGACAAGGAGACAAATGGAGCTATATATTGTTAGCAAAGTTACTATACTTAACTGGAATTAAGTCAGCATTAACCTGAGGTAAACCACAATTAGTTAAATATGTATATTCATTCCTTAGAGTAACTCATAAGAAAGTAATTCAAAAAATATTCAAAAAGTTAACAAAGGAATTAATATGATACACTAAAAAATATTTAACACAAAAAAGGTAGCATAGAAGGGACAGAGGAATAAAAAGTGTACAAGACAAAAACAGATACCAAAATGGTATCTGTATCTAGGAGATTCCTTCAATGAAAATCAAAACACAGCATGTCAAAATTTATGTGGTATATCTAAATCATTGTCTAGAGGGAAATCTGCAGCTTTACATATTTTCTATTAGAAAAAAATATCTAACTTCAGTAATTAAAGCTTCTACTTTCAGAAGGTAGAGAAATAAAATGGAATCAAAAATAAATTAAGCAGAAAGGATAATAAAGATCAGAGGATAAAGCAATGTAATATAAAGCAATAATACAACAGGAAAAAAAATCAATTAATCCAGATGGTTCTTTGAAATACCAACAAAACATTTAAGCCAAGACTGATAAAGAAAAAAGAAGACAGAAATTACCAAAATCAGGAATAAAGGTATAGATCATACCAGAGATTATAAGGAAAGATTATCAACAACTTTATGCCAAAAAAATTAGATTAAATGGCAAAATTCCTTAAAAGGCACAATTTAACCCATCTCTGTCATGAAGAAATAGAAAATCTGAACAGATCCATATCAAATATATTAGTTTTCTATTGCTTTGTAATAAATTACTACAAAATTAGCATCTCAAAATGATCTCCATTTTTTATCTGAGTTCCATAGGCCAGGAGTCCAGATACAGTTAGCCAGGTTCCCTGCTCAGAATCTCAAGGCTGTAGTCAACATGGCAGTAGGGCTGGTTTTCATCTGGAGGCTTGACTAGGAAAAGATGACATCCAAGCTCATTAAAGTTGTTGGCAGAATTCATTTCCTTACTACACTGTGACTGATGGCTCATCTCTTGCTGGAAGTCAGCTAGAAGTAACACCAAGAGGAAGCATGAAGTCCCATGCCATGTTGTCCTCACGCACAGCCTCTCGCAACTCACAACATGGCAACTAATTCTTTAACGTAACAACAGAATCTCTCCTCAGTAAGGACCCTCTTCCTATTTTAAGGGCTTTCTCCTGATTATTTCATGTTTACCCTTTCAAAACCATAAACCAACTGATTTGAGACTTTAATTATGCCTCTAAAACCCCCTTCATCCTTGCTCTTGTTATAACATAATCAAGCCACAGGAATAACATCCCATCAGATTCATACACTTCCCTTCACTCAAGGGCAAAGCATGTATATCATTAAGCAAAAATCTTGGGAGCATTTTCTAATTCTTCCTACTACCTCAAATAAAGAAATTGAGTTAGTATTATAAAGTTTTCCCACAAATAAAAAGATAGATTCTCTCTGTCCTAACAGATTCTCTGGTGATGTTTGAGAAAGAAATAATCCCAATGTTACACTCACGTTCGTTCTTTCAAAAAATTTTAGGCAAGAGGAAACACTCAGAATTCATTTTTATCAACCAGTATTGTTCTAATATTAAAAACAGACAAAAGTATCACAAGAAAGTTATAGAATATGTGACATGAACATAGACACAAACTCCTTAACAAAATATAAGCAAAATTTTGGAGAATGATTAAATGAGGATTGTTTTAGGAAAAAAGACTGACCACATTATCACTTCAATTTATGCATAAAAAGTCTTTAATATCCACTAGTCAATCCAAATAAAACTTCTGTACATAGGTTAATGATTTTGTACCTGCATTGATTTTCTGGTTTTGACAATGCACAGGGGTTCTGTAAAACATTGGAATTGGAGGAAATTTGATGTAGGGTAAGTGAGAACTCTGCACTGTTTTTGGAACTACTGTGATTCTTAATCTTTCCCAAAAGAGGATGTTAGTTTTTAAAAATTCAGCAACCATTAACAATAAAAACTGTTAAGTAACTAGGAATAGAAGGAATTTCCTCAATCTGAAAAGTGCATGTATTTAAAAAAAATAGCTGACTTCATACTTAATGGTGAAAAATTGAATATTTTTATGTAAGAACAGGAACAAGACAAAGTTTGTCTACTCTATGATGTCCACTTCTATTCAACATTGTACTTGCCTGTACAATAAACCAAAAAAATAAAGGTTTCACACTTATTTGGAACATAAGGAATAGAGCATAGGACCAGAGGGGAAGGGAGAGAAAACCAAATGGGAAGAAATCAGAGAAGGAGACAAACAATGACAGAATCTGGACTCTGGGAAACAAACTGAGGGTTACAGAAGGGAAGGGTGCTGTAAAATGGGGTGACTGGGTGATGGGTATTACGGAGAGCACATGTTGGGTTGAGAACTGAGTGTTGTATGCAAGTAATGAGTCATTGAACACTACAACAAAAACTTGTGTTGTACTATATGTTGGCTAACTGAACATAATGAAAATTTTAAAAAAAGAAAAAAGAAAAAGAAAGGTACACAGATTGGAAAGAAAAATTAAAATTTATTCATAGATGACACAATCTGTACATAGACAGTCCTTAGAAATCTACCAAAAAATTTATTTAAACTGGTAAGTGAATTTAGCAAGATCACAGGATGCAAGATCCATGTATAAAAGTCAATTGAGGGGCACCTGGGTGGCTCAGTGGGTTAAGCCACTGCCTTCGGCTCAGGTCATAATCTCAGGGTCCTGGAATCAAGTCCCGCATCGGGCTCTCTGCTCAGCGGGGATCCTGCTTCCCTCTCTCTCTCTCTGCCTGCCTCTCCGACTACTTGTGATTTCTCTCTGTCAAATAAATAAAATAAAATCTTTAAAAAAAAATAAGGTCAATTGAATGGGAAATCTCTGTAACTTCCACTCAGATCTTCTTGTAAACCTAAAACTGCTCTAAAAAAATAAAGTTGATTTTTTAAAAACATCAATTAGATACTAGATGTTTTAAAAACATCAACTAGAGGGCGCCTGGGTGGCTCAGTGGGTTGAGCCGCTGCCTTCGGCTCAGGTCATGATCTCAGGGTCCTGGGATCGAGTCCCGCGTCGGGCTCTCTGCTCGGCGGGGAGCCTGTTTCCTCCTCCTCTCTCTCTCTGCCTGCCTTTCTACCTACTTGTGATCTCTCTCTGTCAAATAAATAAATAAAATCTTTAAAAAAAAAAAATCAACTAGATACTAGTGGCCAAAAATCTCAAAGTATTAAGAAAACAATTCCATTTATAATTGAATTGAAAAATAAAATATTTATGATTAAATTTAACAAAAGGAAGGGCAAGATATATGCACTGGAAACTACAAAACATTGCTGAGAGAAAGTTAAAGATCTAAACGAAAAAAGACATACCACATTATTGGCTTAGAAGACATTATTGTTAGTACAGCAGTTGTCCCCTAGATTCTAGGTATAGCTTCATCTCCATTCCTATCAAAATTCCAGCAGGCATTTTTCAGAGATATTGACAAGTTGGTCCTAAAATTTATATGGAAATGCAAAGATTTAGAAGGGTCAAAGCAATTTTTAATAAATACAAATTTGTTGAATGTGCATTAACTTATTTCAAAACTAATCACAAAACTAATTATAAATCTATACTAATCTAGAAAGTATAGCAATAATTGGAGTAAGGACAAACAGACACCAATGGAACAAAGTAGAGTCTAGAAATAAACTCTCATCCTTATGGTCAACAGGGTTTTGACAAAGAAGCCAAGACAATCCAATGGGAAAAGGAGAATTATTTCAGCAAACAATGCTAAAACAGTTGGATGTTTATGAGGGAAAAAATAAACACAGATCCTTGGTTCACATTAGACACAAAAGCTAATTCAAAATAGAACACAGACCTAAATATAAGAGCTGAAACTATAAAACTTCTAGAAGAAAACATAGGAGAAAATCTATCTGATGTTGGTTTAGGCAAAAATGTATTCAATGTGTGTCACATCAAAAACCTTATCCATAAAAGAAAACATTGGAACATGGTTCTTATAAAAAAATTTAAAATTTTTGCTCTTCAGAAACAACTTTAGGAAAATGAAAAGAGAAGCATAGGCTAGAAAGTATTTTAAAATTGCGTATCTGTTAAAGAACTTGTATCTGGAATATATAAACAACTTAAAACTTAGTGAGACAATCCAATTTTCATTTAAGTGGACAAATGATTTGAACAGACATTTTATCAAAAAAGGTATATGAATTGCCAATGGGCATGTGAAAAGATCCTCAACATCCTTAATAGTGAGGGGAATGCAAATTAAAACCACAAACCTGGGCGCCTGGGTGGCTCAGTGGGTTAAGCCGCTGCCTTCGGCTCAGGTCATGATCTCAGGTCCTGGGATCGAGTCCCACATAGGGCTCTCTGCTCGGCAGGGAGCCTGCTTCCTCCTCTCTCTCTGCCTGCCTCTCTGCCTACTTGTGATCTCTCTCTGTCAAATAAATAAAATAAAATAAAATAAAAAAAACCACAAACCAGTAGAATGGCTGCAAAATAAAAGACCAGAAGTTGCAGGTGTTGGCATGAATGTGAAGAAACTCAGAAACATAATATGGTGCTAGTGGTGATGTACAATGGTAGAGTCACTTTGAAAAATAGTTCGGTGGTTTCTTGAAAAGTTGAATATATATTTAACATATAACCTAACAATTCCATTCCCAGATATCTTCTCAAGCGAAATGGAAATATATGTCCACACAGACTTTTCTACTAATGTTCATAGTAGCATCCTTTATAATAGCTAAACACCAAAAAAACAAAAAGCAAGTATCTATCAAATAATGAATACATAGACAAGATAAAGCATATTGATACTAGAATACTATTTAACAATACAAAAGGAATAACTACTAAGAGATATGGATGAACCTCATAAATACTGTAAGCAGAAGAAGCCATACACAAAGACTCTATGTAGTTCAAATTACATGAAAATTCTAAAGACAAAACCATAGAAACAGAGAGCTGATCAGTGGTTGCCTGAGGCTGGCAGTGAGAGTGAGGACTGTTGCCAACAGGCATAAGAGAGTATTTTGGGGTGATAGAGTCTTCTTATATTGGATTATGGTGACGATTACACTCAAAGTTATTGAATCATGCACTTAAAATGAATGGATATTAATGGTACTAAATTATACATTAATAAGGCTGTTTGTGAAACCAATAGATATCTGTCAAGGAAAATGAAAATGGAAGGGGCACCTGGGTGGCTTAGTTGTTAAGCATCTGCCTTTGGCTTTGGTCATGATCCCAGGATCCTAGGACTGAGCCCCACAACGGGGCTCAGTTTCCCTGTTCAGTAGGAAACTTGTTCCTCTCCCACTCCCCCTGCTTGTGTTCCCTCTCTTGCTGTAACTCTCGCAGTCAAAAATAATTAATTAATTAATTAATCTATCTTTTAAAAAAAGAAAATGAAAATGGAAGATAAATTTCTTGACCCACTCTCTAACTACTCACTTAATCAGTTACCACCTTGGTTTATATTCCTCCAAATAATCATGATATACTAGAATGTGTTTAATTGGTCCACTATTATTGGACTCTTAGTTTATTTCAAGTCTTCCACCAATAAATAATGCTAACATAAACATTCCTTATACACATATTTTTGCTTGAGTGCTAATTTATTACCTCAGGATAAATTCCCAAGGTTAGACTTAGTTACTCAAAGTATGTGTTACTTTTCTAATGCTGTGGAATAAATTACCATGAAATCCGCAGCTTCAAATAATGCACTTATTACCTCACAGATTCTGTGGGTCAGGGGTCTGGCAGTGCTTAGCTGGATTTTCTTCTTGGTGCCTCACCAGGCTGCATTCAAGGTGTCAGCCAAAACTACAATCTAATGTGAGGCTCAGGGTTCTTTCCAAGCTCAATGCTATTGGCAGAATTCAGTTCCTTGTGGTTGAAGGTCTATTTCTCAGCACCGAGACAACCTACAGTTCTTTGCCATGTAGCCAAGTTTATAGCAACATAGTTTGCCTCTTCAAGTGCAACAGAAGAGCACCTCTGATGCTTCTTGTCACTCACTCCAGACTCTTTTTAAAAGACTCACCTGATTAGGTCAGGCCCATTGAGGATAATCTCTCATTTGGTTAACTCAAAGTCAAGTGATTAGTAACCTTCATTATATCTGCAAAATTTCTTCACTTTGGTAATATGCTGTAATCTAATCACACGAGTGCTGTCCCATTATACTCACAGTCCCATCCTCACTCAAAGAGAGGGAACTGTACAAATATATAGAACAGAAAGCAGGAAAACTAGAGGCTCTTAGAAGTCTACCCTTCATAAAAATTTGTGTATTTGTTAAGATTATGGTTCAAATTGCCAAATTTTCTGAAGAACATTTATATCACCACCAATTGAACTCTAGTTTCCCCGGGGCTGGTTATTATCATTATTTTTTTATCTTTGCCAAAGACAGGCAAATATTGCTGGATTGGGACCACTGGATTGGAAATGAGAGAATAACTCTTACGTTTTTTCATTAGTATGAAGATTATTATCATTTGGGGTGCTTGGGTGGCTCAGTCAGTTAAATGTCCAACTCTTCATTTTGGCTCAGGTCATGATCTCTGGGTCATGAGATAAAGCCCCATGTTGGGCTCTGCATTGAGCATGCAGTCTATTTAAGATTATCTCTCCCTTCCTCTTCCTCTGCCCCTCCCAACCCTGCCCATACTCTCTCTTTCTAAAACAAAAAAATAAACAAAGTAAAGATTATTATGATCTTAGGCAATTTTTATTTTTCCTTCTAAAAGATCTATCCATTTATTTGCTTTCCTCTAGAGGTAACTCTCTTTTTTTTCCCCCTGTCCCAATTATTTATTTATTTATTCATTTTTTTTTCTTTTTTTTTTTAATTTCAATTTTAATTTTTTTAAAGATTTTTTTTATTTTTTATAAACATATATTTTTATCCCCAGGGGTACAGGTCTGTGAATCACCAGGTTTACACACTTCACAGCACTTACCAAAGCACATACCCTCCCCAATGTCCATAATCCCACCCCCTTCTCCTAAACCCCCTCCCCCCAGCAACCCTCAGTTTGTTTTGTGAGATTAAGAGTCACTTATGGTTTGTCTCCCTCCCAATCCCATCTTGTTTCATTGATTCTTCTCCTACCCATACAGTGTAACATTAGTTTTAGGAGTAGAATTCGTTATTTATCACTTAAATACAACACCCAGTGCTCATCACAAGTGCCCTTTTTAATACCATCACTCATTTAATCCATCCCCCAACCACTTCCCTCCATCAACTCTCAGTTTGTTCTGTATAGTTAACAGTCTTTTATGATGTGCTTCTTTTTTCCCCATCTTCATCTGTTTTGATTCTTAAATTCCACATATGAATGAAATCATATGGCATTTGTCTTTCTCCGATTGACTTATTTCACTTAGCATAATACTCTCTAACTCCATCCACATTATTGCAAATGGCAAGATTTCATTCTTTTTGATGGCTGAGTAATATTCCATTGTACATATATTTGCATATATATAGATAGATAATTTTCTGATATTTGTTGCTTTGAAATCTCATTTTTTTTAATTTATTTTTTATTTATTTTCAGCATAACAGTATTCATTATTTTTGCACCACACCCAGTGCTCCATGCAATCCTTGCCCTCTATAATACCCACCACCTGATACCCCAACCTCCCACCCCCTGCCCCTTCAAAACCCTCAGATTGTTTTTCAGAGTCCATAGTCTTTCATGGTTCACCTCCCCTTCTAATTTCCCCCAATTCCCTTCTCCTCTCTAACTCCCCATGTCCTCCATGCTATTTGTTATGCTCCACAAATAAGTGAAACCATATGATAATTGACTCTCTCTGCTTGACTTTTTTCACTCAGCATAATCTCTTCCAGTCCCGTCCATGTTGCTACAAAAGTTGGGTATTCATCCTTTCTAATGGAGGCATAATACTCCATAGTGTATATGCACATCTTCCTTATCCATTCGTCTGTTGAAGGGCATCTTGGTTCTTTCCACAGTTTGGAGATTGTGACCATTGCTGCTGTAAACATTGGGGTACAGATGGCCCTTCTTTTCACAACATCTGTATCTTTGGGGTAAATACCCAGGAGTGCAATTGCAGGGTCATAAGGAAGTTCTATTTTTAATTTCTTGAGGAATCTCCACACTGTTCTCCAAAGAGGCTGCACCAACTTGCATTCCCACCAACAGTGTAAGAGGGTTCCCCTTTCTCCACATCCCCTCCAACACATGTTGTTTCCTGTTTTGCTAATTTTGGCCATTCTAACTGGTGTAAGGTGATATCTCAATGTGGTTTTAATTTGAATCTCCCTGAGGGCTAATGAAACTACTAGAACTCATACAGCAATTCAGCAATGTGGCAGGATACAAAGTCAATGTACAGAAATCAGTGACATTCTTATACACTAACAATGAAAATAAAGAAAGGGAAATTAGAGAATTGATTCCATTTACTATAGCACCAGGAACCATAAGATACCTGGGAATAAACCTAACCAAAGAGGTAAAGGATCTGTATTCAAGGAACTACAGAACACTCATGAAAGAAATTGAAGAAGACACAAAAAGATGGAAGACCATTCCATGCTCTTGGATCAGAAGAATAAACATTGTTAAAATGTCCATACTGCCTAGAGCAATCTATACTTTTAATGCCATTCCGATCAAAATTCCACCGGTATTTTTCAAAGAGCTGGAGCAAATAATCCTAAAATTTGTATGGAATCAGAAGAGACCCCAAATCGCTAAGAAATGTTGAAAAGCAAAAATAAAACAGGGGGCATCACGCTACCTGATTTCAAGCTTTATTACAAAGCTGTGATCACCAAGACAACATGGTACTGGCATAAAAACAGACACATAGACCAGTGGAACAGAGTAGAGAGCCCAGATATGGACCCTCAACACTATGGGCAAATAATCTTCGACAAAACGGGAAAAAATATACAGTGGAAAAAAGACAGTCTCTTCAATAAATGGTGCTGGGAAAACTGGACAGCTATATGTAGAAGAATGAAACTCGACCATTCTCTTACACCGTACACAAAGATAAACTCAAAATGGATAAAAGACCTCAACGTGAGACGGAATCCATCAGAATCCTAGAGGAGAACATAGGCAGAAATCTCTTAGATATCAGCCACAGCAACTTCTTTCAAGATATGTCTCCAAAGGCAAAGTAAACAAAAGCCAAATGAACTTTTGGGACTTCATCAAAATCAAAAGCTTCTGCACAGCAAAGGAAACAGTCAAAAAAACAAAGAGGCAACCCACAGAATGAAAGAAGATATTTGCAAATGACAGTACAGACAAAAGTTTGATATCCAAGATCTATAAAGAACTCCTCAAACTCAACACACACAAAACAGACAATCATATCAAAAAATGGGCAGAAGATATGAAATCTTATTTTTTAATATTAAGAATATTAATGGTCCATATAGCAAGTATTTTTCTCTTGAAACATTTTCATTTTAAATTGGTTATAGTGCCTTGCACCATGGGGGAAAAATTAACTATCAAAATCAGACCTACTTTTATAGTTTCTTTTCTTTGTTTAATGCTAAGCCATGTTTTTCTGAGCATTTTATTTCTCAAGAAGAAGTCACATGGGATTTCCAGTTTCTGTCTCAGATGACAGGGATTCTAGACTAGGTGAATATATACGAAGATGAAGTTTCTGATAATGTAGCACCCATTGGTCTTCTAATTGTTATGTAAACCAATTCTTAACCTAAGTTGTTCAGCCAGAAAGATGAATGCATCATTCCTTCTAAAGGATTGGCCAGGGAAATCAGTACATTGGTCTATTATTTGTTCAGGACACCAGGGTTGAGTTCCATGTTTTTTTTTCGTTGTTGTTGTTTTTGTTTTTTTATTTCTTGTCCTTAGGCGATCAAATCACAGCTTAGAGTAAGAGTATTTAAAAACAAACAAGGATATGAGCTCAGCTTTCTTCTAAAACATTTAATATTGGTCTTGAGTTTTATCCCTATCTCTAAGCACGAATTCTGTATTATACTTAATATCTCCATTTCAATCTCAGACCTAAAACTATTCTTATTTTTTAAAAATATAAAACATTTTGGATAACCAAGAGAGCATGGCTTTCAGGCAAGATCACTTCTCCTGGCTGCATGAAAACAATAATGATGAAATATTTGTTTGGCAGAAACACAATCATTGTATGATTTATCTTTTAAAAAACTCGCCTCAAGTCCCTCCTTCTTATAGATGAGTAAATCATAATGGAAGGATATAAGTTCCATAAGCCTTCCTTATAGTCTCAGGAATTACATTTCCTCATCTATTAAATACAAAAGTTAAACTGGCAGATCTCTGAGGTCCTGCTCAAATAAAACATTTAGATTCTACTTGACACTTGACTCAAGGTTTTCTACTTTTATTCTTTCTTTGGCCCTTTCAAACTCCCAGTCCTAAGTGTGCCTTCAGGTTCTTCCCCTTTTAATTTTCAGATTTCTATTACACATTCCTATAAAATGCCTTATCATCATTTCAAAGTCAATATATCCAAAAACAAACACTTGCTGTCCCCCTCAAACTTCTGGGTTTCCCTATTCCTGGGATTTCTTCCACTCTCCTTGCAGGCATGAAATAAGGGTCATGTTTCATCATCTTTCACTCTCTCCACAGTCAGTCAGAACCCAAAGCCAGAATATTTGTCCACAGCAATGTTTGTCTCCTTAACCTTTGTACAACTTTTCTCAACATATTAAGTCAGGCTCCTAGAATGTCATTCCAGAACTCAATGTTGAAATGAGAAACTCAATGTTTCTCACTTTTGATATGATTACTACAAAAACACTGTAGCCACATTGACTTTCCCAACATTCTCTTTTGTCTGATGAATTAAGAACAAACTACAGAGCCTCGCAATGAAGCCCCCTCTGCAACCTGTAGAGCCTTGCTTTCCAGACTTTCCTTTCTGTTTCTTCACACCCCAGCTGATGCCCAATGTTTTAGCCATCCAGAATATTTGCTATTTCTTGAATACATTTTGTATTTTGTTATTTCCTTGCCTTTTTAGTTCGATTCTGAATTCTTATTTTCAGTGTTTAAACTTCCTGCAAATTTGGGATATTCACTTTACCTAAAACAAGAAAAAAATAAAAGTATTAACTTTAAATATTCATTTCCATTCAAAAACAATCATTTATTTTCCTTGGGGCCAAAAAAATGTTACAAATCAGTGAGATACAATAGAATTTTAAAATAAAAGCAGACACTGAGGGTTGAGTTCTCAAGAGTACGCTCCAAACTTCCCTTCCCACACTGGTAAAGATCAAAGGAGGGGGCATGTTATTGAAGTCATGTAGCTACTGGAGAACAAATCTTGATCCAAAATTTAAACAGTTTTCGATAGTTCAAGGAACTATCAAAAACCTTTTTTCTATCGGACCAGGCCCCTCATTCTCTCAACAAAGAGGTATTTAGTGCCAGCAGTGTATCACATGCTGGTCCTGGGAACACATGAATGGAAAACAGCCCTGCTTTCTAGGAACACAATCTAGGAGGAGGAGATGTATGTGGACAGGTAAATGTAATAAAAAGTGATCGGTTCCATGATGGAAATTGTGCATTGTTCCGCCTAAAAGGAGGAGGTAATCAGCTCCACTTGTTATGACAGGGGAAAGCAGAAGGATTTTATAGATAAGGTAACCCCTTGAGCTCAAAATTTAAAAAATGTGTTTACCAGGGTAGACCAGCAAGGAACCAAAACAACTTGAAGGTACAAAAACATGAATTAGTTGAAAGTTAAGGTACAAGAGACATATCAAAATTAAAATTGGAAAGCAAGGCAAGCTCCAAAGTGTGAAGGGACCTATGTGCCTTGCAACAGGGTTTGGAACAATAATTGTTATCATTATTACATTACTATTATTATAATTACTAGAGTCTAGTCACTGATCACTTGCTATGATCACTGTAATAAGTTACTTACATTGACAAAGAAACTGAGAATCAAAGATGAATTCACATGCTGAAAGCAATGTGGATATTAAGTATTAGAGCCAAGCTTTGATCAGGTCCACCTGATTTCAAAGTTGAACATGAATTACACTATAATCCATCTTTAGTCTGTGGACCATATGAAATCATTAAAATATTTTAAACAAAGAAATATGAATGGATTCTTGTCTTGGAATAGAGTTACACCATTTGATATAGTAGCCACTAGTCACATTGAAAATCAAATAATAATAATTAAAAAGTCAGTCCCTCAGTTAGAGTTGTTACCTTTCAATTACTCGGTAGCTTCATGCGACTATAGGCTACTTCAGTGGACAGCACAGAATGAATGTTTCTATTATCACAGTAACTTCTCTTGCATAGCACTAGTACAGAGGATGCACTGGAGTCTTGAAAGATGGGGAAAGGAGCATAGAGAGGCCATTACCTAGGACAAGTGAGAGAGTATTAGAGAAAAAAATAAGGCTGTAATAGCAGAGGCTTAAACCAGTGATTTCCAGAGTGTAATTTGCCCTTTACTACATGCTCATCCAGCAGCATCAAGTCATCCACCATCTCTGAAGTGTGAAGACCACTGATTTAGAGAAAGGGACAGATTTATAAAATATGGTGCAGAAATACAAGCAACTTTGGCCAGCTGTCAGGTAGACAGGGGAAGAATGAATCTAGGATAACTCCAGGTGGGTTGGTGAGTATAGAAAGAGAAACATATTCAAGGGCAAGATAATGAGTTTGAGTTTGAGTTCCCGAGAAACACTCAAGTATTGTGATCCTATTAGAAGTGTCAGTCTAGAAATGGAGAAAATTCTGGAATGGAGAAAATTCTGGAATGGAGACACGGATTTAGAGTTGTCAGAATTCAGGGGGGTAGATTAGCCAGGAATGGATTGCATGGGTAGCTCCCAATTCTTTTCTCTACACAAATGATATTTCTATAGGTGTCTATATATGCTGAGGGGTATGTCTAGATTTAGAAGCAATTCTCTACATCCTGGTTCTTTTTTTCTCCTATTCAGGGAGGCATCTCAAATGCAAATTTGGCCAGACAGATGTGAATGTATTCTAGTCTTAAATGGAACTAATTAACCTACATTGTGGTTCTGTTATTTGTTCATACAACTTGTCAAACAGGATGAATACAGTATGAACCGTGTGTAGTGTGAAGAGGGTAGCCGGAAGGGCTGACATCCAGCTCTCTGATCCCAGAGAGTGGGCGGCAACAAAGGAATAGGCCAGAGGGGAGGACAGTGGTCTGAAAGGTAACAGGATCCTGTCCTGCCTGTCAGAGAACTGCCCAAGTAACGTGATGAACACTCATGTTCTAGGGAGACCAGTAAGATGAGACCACGGACTTGACTTCTAGGCAATCATTGTTAAAGGCTTCAGTCATTTCGGTAGAGCAGCTGCCAATGATTCAGCGGACAACTAAGAAGATCAAAGGGGTCCAAGACAAAAACAGGAGGTGAAAAAGTGCAGGAAGCAAATGTAGATTTCTGCTTTGCCCTGTTCTGTGGTTATAAAAGAGTCACTTTACATTCTCAATACCTTACAGAGATGTTAGTGAAACAACTCATCTAATTTTCACACTTTCTCTCCCAAGGCCCTGGCATAAATGTGACATGAAAGGGCCAGAATACTGGACATAAAATCTTCCACCTGTTCATATTGATCCTAGACAATGACTCAGTTCACCTTAATCCTCCCTTCAGCGAGGACGAGTTCTTTTCTAGTGTTCTTCTCATCCTTCTTAGTCTTGCTTGGCCTGCCCCACATATTCTAAAAACATAGGATCCTGAATCTTCAGAGTAAATATAGCTTAAACTTCAAAGCTGGGACCTTCTGTACAAAAATACCATTTGTCTGTTCCTCACAACTGACCTGGTCTAAATTAGTCCTCACAGCCATCTTGGGAAGTAGGAAGGAAAATATTAATATGCTTATTTTTGCAGATGAACACTGAGGTTCTGTGACTATTTCCCCCCTAAATAAATCACAAAGAAACAATCCCCTTTCACTTTATGAGTGTATTTATTCCTCATTTTTCCATGAAGGATTCCAGGTAGGGGTGTCAGGAAAAAAATTGAGTGAGAGTAGAACATCAAGACAAGATGATAAAAGAACACAGATACTCAGTTGTTAAGTCTCTACATAATTGGCATAGCTGATCTTTAAATTTAGCTCTAAGATTTTGGCAAACAAACAAAAAGGCAGACACTGTCAAATATCCAGCTCCTATTTTCATAAAGGAGTTAAGTGTGCCAGTTTCTCAGAGGAACCGAAATATCTCCTTGCCTCAGTTCTGAAAGAGACTTTCAGACCTACATCCACACATAGAGAGCATTTCTAGAAACAAAGGCAGTGAAACATTCATATGGCGACTTCTAATGTTTCCCTTTAGTAAAACTTCATTTAAATCTTTAAGTTAAAAACTGACTTATCAACACAAGCACACGTACTAATTTACTGATCATTGATGGAGAGTTACCACAAAGATACAAAACCTTACATTGTAGGCTGGATTTCAATTTTCAGACTTGTGGCTAAATGCTATGCACCAGTTAGCATGTATTCATAAAAGAGTCTCTCTCCTCATTAGAGCTAAAAATCAGGTGGCCCTGCTAAGTTACTACACACTTGTATATACCCATACACACACATTCTCTCCCATTTAATAAGAAGAGTTCTTTTCAGAAGAAGAAACTAAAGCATTCTTGAGTTCTTAAGAATGCTAATTGCTTAAGTGAACTGTCATCTATTATTCCAAGATGTTCCTGGAATAACTATACATTGAAATGACTAGAATACAGGCAATTTTTTTAGCATTTAAGTTATAATTAGAGCAGATGCTGAATAACCATCTCCCCTGACTCTCGGGCACTAATGATCACTAACATTTTTAATTAATCACAAATCCCTCCTGGATGCTAATAAGATGATACCAAAATGGCCCCTTCCCTCTCGAGAGGTGCCAAAAGAGCCATGTATCTAATGCTGTATCTGTACGTATCATTAGGTAATCTATACATGGCTATCCACTCACTACATTATCATAGAGCTCCAGGCCCTACTTGTTCTTCTCAAACTGAAGATGCGTATGCAGAAAACCAGTCTGTTAAAATGCATTTAACGAACAACTGCTGGCCTCAGAGCTCTGAGCAAGGCAGTGGTCCAGAATAATAAAGAAAGAAACCATTCTCTCTGTCTTCCAGCAGTTTGAAATCTGGTCGGGGAGACTCAAAGTACACATGAGTTATCCAACTAAAAAAACAATAACTTAAGAACCTATAAATACATGCAAAATAATATAGTACATATTCAATGATACAAAATAGCACACAGTAACAAAGCGAAAGGTAAGGATGATGAGCACTGATACAGGAAGACTAATGTAGTGGCCTTCATCCCCACCAGCTGATGCAAAGGTAATGTAAAATTGCACCCAGAAGCAATATTCAGAAGAATACTGGCCATGCTATATCTCATGGTCCCGGGGTGTAGGAAGTGAGCCAATTATGGTATGTGCAGAGAAATTCCATGCCTGAAAATATAGATTGTCTTGTTTCACATCAGTAATGCATATATTTTAATGAGCTCTGGGTTGTCTTGCAGTGATTTAAAAAAAAGAAAAGAAAAGAAAAGCAGATTCCAGGATCAGTTTTGGATATTCTAACTCTGTGGTTAGACATTCTACTCTGGAGTAGAGCCTGGCAAACTGTATTTTCACATGTCGCCCATGACAGTGTGAGTTCAAGGGCTGCAGTGCAAAGGTGCTCACCTAAGACCAGCCCATGTTTGGACATGGGGATGTCAGTAACAGACTCAGTGTGTTCCTGGCCACTATTATGAGCTATACACAGAGCGGGGGAGGGGGAATTCTAGAATGATCCCACCAAATGTCAAAGTGCCACTAAGAGCAAGAAACTGATAGCATTTTAACTGATAAAATGTCATGTTAGAAATTACAAACACATGTACAAACCTACGTAGAAAAGTATTGTTCTAGGATTCATTTACTAACCAATAGATTTGACTAGAAGATTATATGTTGGGTTTTGTAAAAAATCATTTAATTAAATTCTTTGACCTTAGAAAGGAGTACAATCTAAATTCAAACCGTTACAATAAAATTGAATTATTTGTGTTACATTTGCTACCTGGTAATTTTCATTGAATGCATTTTGGGTTTCTGAAAAAATAATTGTGTATTCTTCATTATTTAACAGGCCTCAATTAGATGTATTTGTTCCCTCAGATTAAATGCTATAATAATATTCTATGAAACCTCATGGATGCTGTTATTAATTATGTATTTTTAAAAAACCTTTGCAGATATGAGATCTTCTTACCCCAGGCATTTTTCAAATGAATCCTTATTAGCTCTGTTCAAAAGAAACTCAAAGAACATGAGGAATTTACTCAAATTCTCAGAGCAAATGAATATGAGTGGAAATTGACTGGAGTTGTTCATTCAGATGGTGGTAGAAATTCATCACATATTCTCAAGGCATGGTATTCTATATTGTTTGGGAGCGAATTGGGTACATAGTTAGGAACCCAAACTCTGGACACTAATATAAAAACTTTTTAGGGTATCTCTTTTTCCCCCAGAATAACCACTCTTTATTATATTTCCATAATTTCAACCTACAATTATTTCCTAAACTAAGCAATAAAATAAACTTAAAATGACTTTGCAACCATTGTTTGGGAAGCTAAAAAAAATGAACAAAATAATACCTGATCATCAAAGAATTCTAAATATAAGCAAAAACACAAATCAAGGAAGGCCCGATGTAATACTGAGTGAGAGAGTGGTGTGGTACATTAAGTTGGGCTGGAGATAGGGTTTCTGTTACAAGCAGCAATGGGAAGTGGAACTGTGTCATTGATAGAGGAGTATTTAGAAGCCAAGTCAACACTCCCTGCCCCCCCGCCCTCCACGCTTGCATGGTCAGTGGAGGCCAAATGGAAACACCTGGAAGGGAAACAGTACACTTCAAAAATGGGCCAAAGATGAAGACTCATGGGAAATTTTTAAAAATTCATTAACTGAATTTCTGAACAAGGGGCAGACTTCCAGAGCAAGTCTGAAATCCCCAATAGGAGGAGAGTACTGGCATCATGAGGGATGTGGTGAGGCTCTTGGGAAGAGAAGCAGTCTGGGTGCATCTGGAGACAGCACCTGAGTAACTGGAAAATGAAACAGACTAGTTGGCATCCACAAGGTAGAAAATCTAAGTCCATGTTCTTAGGGAAATGGGACAATGTGGGGAAAAAACCCCAAAAAACCTCTAGGAAGGTGTGTCAGGGGTGATTATTGCAGGGGAGGGTAGGAGATAAAATTATTGAGAGAAATGAGACATACTGAAATTGAATATGCAATTCAGGAATTGTGGCTCCAAAGAGAATGGAAATAGCATATGTATTGACAAAACAGAAAAATCAAGCTGAGAGATTTTGGTTTGTTTGTTTGTTTGTTTGTTTGTTTGTTTTAATTAAAGGTGTTTTTTTAAAACACGCAAATGGGAGAGACCTGACAAGTGTGTTGGCAGAAGGAAAAACATCTGGAAGGAAAAAAATTGAAGGTGGTTGTGAGAGAGAGGATGCAATCAAAAACATGACAAAACAGCGTATGTGGGAAGGAATACGTGAACTTTACACTCAAGGATCCATATCCCAAAAGGGTGGAAGAAAGGCAAGATACAGGGAGATCACTTGCCGAAGGGAGGATGGAAAACCAAGGTCTCCCTGGATCCCTTTACTCACTGCTTGTGGACTGGGGCCTGAGGAGAGGGAAGCTCAGGACATTGGTCTTCTAAGTGGGATCCCAGGAACCTAGGTAGCTCAGGGTGTGGAATGGATTTCCGGGTCCTCTTCTTCCTTGTTACAGGCTGCAGGTAGCCCTGAGGGTGGAACCATCTTGCAGTCTCTCTTTCCCCACCCCCGACTCTCCCCTCCTCCACTTTCTCAAAAACAGACAAATCTCTCATCCATCCCAGACATTGGGTGTAAATATCTCAGGTTCACCACACACAAAAAAACTCAATAGCTCCTTTCATTAAGTAATCAGATTCTCGTTCCTTTCCAATAAAATGTTTGTTTAATACATATTTTTCAAACTGCTATGTATTTATGATGCTTTGAGCAACTCTATACTTAAAATAATTTTCACACTAACTGAATACAAAAGAAATGTTTTAACACATAAATCCTGTAGTCACAGTAAATAAAAATAAATTAATTAAATAAATTAACTCTATATGCATTTTGTTGTGGAGAAATCTGACAGAGTGATGACATTGAGCATAAAACTAACTGAGATAAAATGTGGGGGAAGCAGAACAGAATATGAGCTCAAGAAATAAAAGGAATAATATAAAATCTCTGTCTATTAAAAAAAAAAAAAAAAAACCTTTGTGTGTTTTTCAAATGGATAATGCCAGGTGTCAAATTACCATAGTGTTTCTATTACACTGGATTAATTTAAAGGAATGATGCAACACTTGTATTTTAAAGTGTTGATATTAAAATAAACCAGAAAGTGCATACTTGTTAACTATTTAAATCTTTGCTGAAAACGTGTGTATGTCCATTTTTAAATGTACAAGGATGTACGTAGATTTCCAAATTATTTTAGGATGTACTCCAGTTTAGAAGATCTTTGTGGTCTTCTGGGGAAATGAAAAGACATGAACTGATGGAAACTGATGAGCAGGAATGTGTGCCCCGTTGAAGTTAACATGAATATGTCGTCAATCAGTTTGGCCAAGTCCCAGCATTTTCTTTGGCAACGATCTGTGGCCCAGGAGCAGAAATGAAAACAGCAAGGACAGAAAATTCAACATGGCAGAATACTTAGTGAGGCCTCGAGTACTAACAAAGAGAGTTAAAATAACTGACCGTGGTATCTACATTAGACAGAAAAGTAAATGAGACCAAAAGCAGGTTACTGAATAGTGTAAATTGATAGCTTTATATACCAAGCCTGCATCAGAGTTGTAGAAAGGGAAGGGCTGAGGGCCATGCCAGTTCTTAGCTTTTGCAAGCAGAGCAAGTATTGTAACAAGAAGCCATTGCTTTGTGGTTGTTTTAAGGAGGTAGCGATTTTCATGCCGAGAAGGTGAAGGAATCATAAGGCTAAATAAAGGCATTAACAAAAGGCCACCACGGACGTCAAAATAGATTCAAATGGCTAGAGATGCTGTCAGAAAACAAGGTAAAGAGGAAGAACATAAGCTGGTGTGAAGAGGTGGGCTATTATTGAACAGGATGTCATAGCAGCAAAGTTAGGGAAAAGATACTGTAATTGGACAGTACAGACTTTCAGAACCAAAGAAAGAGCTTCATGTTCCAGAAGTGACACGGGGGCTTGTATAGAAGATGCAAAACTCTCACACTCTACGTCAGCTGTACAGAAATGGAACTTTAGTCTCCAGATCTTAACTGGCTCGAGAGCACGGATTTGCATTGAGGGAAACAGAAAAAGGAAACACATCTTTACCCCACTTTGTCCCTGTAACTCCGGTCCTGCTGTTTTAAGAGCTGCCTTATTTGGGATAAATATTAATTCAGATTCAGAATTCTCCCAGGGGGTGATGGAAATTTCTAGGGTTAATACCTAACATTGTCCAGGTGTCACTGAAGAGGCATCTGTTTGAGTGGTTCATCAGAGGGCCTTCTCTGTTTCATCTTGAAGAATTTGCTCTTAATTGATCTGGCCTAGAGCCTGAGTTTAGGCACACTCCCATCCAGAGGTCAAAGAACTGATGATACAAACAGGTCTCACCACCATGTGGTTGTGTGTGCTTCACTGTGGCTAGTCCAGGAGATGGTCTCTTTCCTTAGATTTAAACAGAAGGCAAAGCACTAAACCCTTGTGGATATTCTGGGGGTCTTTCGTCACCTATGCTGCCCTGTCACATGCTGCATTTTTCCTCTTTGTGGTTTAAAATCTATGATCAGTTCAGCAGGTTTTGGCTCAGGATCATCCTAGGCAAAGCTCCTTGGGAATCCAAATTAAACCATTTCTCTCACTTACCATCTCAGAATGGAAAATCAGATTTCCCAAAACCTATCTGGGAACCCAAAGCCAAAAATCTCTTACTGTAAAGCCTAACTTCTCCCCAGAGAACAGTGCATATAGAAAGCCTTTTCTTCCCAAATGGCAGAGAGCAGAAAACTTGTCCTGGAATGCCATGGAAACAGGAGCCTTTTCCTGTCTCTGAATACTACATTGCTAGTTTTGAAGAGGAGGCCTCCAAAGGAGACAGTGACGGGGACTACTGTGTCTTTGTGTGGCTAAGCTGCCATCCAGGCATATCAATGCTGGGGAAGAAGGCAAGGAGACAATAAAACCCTAATGAACAGACCAAGCCTTGTCTCCTAAGCTGGACGTCCAAGGGAGGCCTGTCTACACGGACATCCAAAAGGGACTCAACTCCCACGAGTACTGAATTGAACTCAACTTTCTTTCAAAACTATGTCTTTGGTACCAAATGTATGACTTAGGAAAGAAATAATTGATAAGGTGAACTTCATTAACATTACAAACTTCTGCTCTGCAAAAGCAGTGTCAAGAGAATGAAAAACGAAGCCACGGACAGGGAGAAAATATTTACAAAAGATGCACCCAATAATGGACTATTATCTAAAATACACCAAGAACTCTTAAAACTCAATAATAAGAAAACAAACAGCTTGATTAAAAAATAAGCAAAAAACATTAACAGACACCTCTCCAAGGAAGAAGACCAACATCCAGAACACTGACAATACCAAATGCTGTGGCATTAGGAATTCTCTCATTCATTGCTAATGGGAATGCAAAATGGTACTGCCACTTCTAAAGACAGTTTGGCAATTTCTTGCAAAACTCAACAGTCTTACCATTCAAGCCAGCAATCATACTCCTTGATATTTATCCAAATAAACTGAAAACTTATGTTCACACAAAAACCTGCACACAAATGTTTACCGCAAATTTATTCAAAATTACCAAGGCATTGGAAGCAACCAAGATGTTTTTTAGTAGCTGAATGGATAAACAAACTGTGGTACAGCAGACAATGGTTTATTATTCCATGCTAAAAAGAAATTAGCTACTTAAATGGGGAAAGACGTGGAGGAACATTAAATGCATATTATTAAGTGAAAAAAGCTAGTTGGAAAAGGCTACACACTATATGATTCCAATTCTGTGACATTCAGAAAAAGTCAAAATTATGGAGACAGTAAAAAGATCAGTGGTTGCCAGAGTTGGGGGGAGGGAGAGCTGAACAGGCAGAGCACAGAGGCAATGCAACTATTGTGTCTGATACTATAGTGATGGCTACACATCATTACACATTTGTCCAAACTCAGAGAGTATGCAACACCAAGAGTGAACCCTAGTGTAAACTGTGGGCTTTAGGTGATAATTGTCCGTGTAGGTCCATGGATTGTAACTAATGTACTGCTTTGGTGTGCGACATCGATGGGGGAGGAGGTAGCACATTTGTGGGGACAGCGGGAATCTTACCTTTCTCTCAATTTTTCTGTGAACCTAAAACTCCTCTAAAAAATAAAGTTTATTAATTGTTTTTAAAAGTCTGTCTACTTCAATTATTACCCATCTCAGTGAATGTACCATTGTCTAATCAGCTTCCCAAGTCAAACATGTAAGCAATATATTTGATTCCTCTCTCTCTCCTAACTGCAAATTAATGACCAGGGGCACCAGTTCATTCTCAGTATCTCTGGAATCTGTCACTGTCTCTCCATCCTTCTCGTCCTGTATGCCATAAATCAGCATTTATTCTGATTTGTACTCATTCACTCACTTGGATTGCTGAACCATCTCCTTAAATGTTCTTCTTCCTCTTTAATCCATACTCCACAGTAAGTCTTTCCAAAACATGAACTCAGTCATAGCACAGGCCTACTCAAAGCCCTTTAAGGGCTCACCATTAATCTCAAGGTAAAGCTAAAACAGCAATGATGTACTACACTCTACGTCACTGTGCCCACACTCCCCGGGCCTCAGGATTCTCTCCTGTCATCTATGTTCTGTCTATACTGAACCTTTCAGGTCCTTAACACTCCTGTTTCCAGGTTTCCCCACAAGCCATTCCCTTCTGCTGGTACATTCTCCCAGCCAGGACTCTCCTCCTCACCTGTCTGCCCATTTATATCTTTGGGGTATCAACTTTGCCATGTTTCTTTCCAAGAAGGCTTTCTCCCACAGAGGCAATTAACCCTTGCCCTCATCACCAGCTTGCCCCCGAGGTCCTCCCCACTGGCTGGCAACCCTAAAGCATGAGAGTTGCCATCAGTCCTGTGCGCTGTTAGCACCTTACACACTGTCTTACACAAAGCAGAAGTCCAATACTTGTTAAATAAATGAATCAATCAACCAATGGAGGGAAGGACCTAAAGAAGGTAATGAAGAGAGACCTCCCCATCCTGGGGCGGTGAGGAGAGGAGGTGAAGAGAAGGTTCGGTACCAAACTGGATGTGGAGGAAAGAACTGTGAAAAGGCTGTTTTGAGTAAGAAATTGAACAGGGACACTTGCAAATGATGAGTACTTGTCTAGTTCATTAAACACAAATGATAATGCCCACACAAGGATTAGCATAAGCAAACAAATAGTTTACTTAGCATTAAGAAAATCGGTTCAGAGGGATTGCCAGACAGAGTCGAAAGGGTATTCAAGAGGAGAGAAAGGGCAAGTCTTGGAGTCCTCCGAGCCGAGGGGGAAACCTTGGGAAAACTCTCCCAAGGCTCTCCCTGACTCTGTGCAGTACTGGATATATCCTTCCAGGCAGGCAGGGCACACGGATGCTTCTAGCCAGTAAAACAATCTGAACCAAGCTGAGAAACTTTCATGAACAACAGAATTATGCACCCATTTAACCTATGGAAGATTGCCTTTGTAGGGTGAAACAAGACAGCCAGTGAATTTATAATTTATTAGTTAAAGCTGTAAAAAACATTCCTTTTCCCGTTAGTTACAGACCTGACTGCTGTATTCCCTGCCCTTTTCTCCAACTACATAACCAGACAGTGCCTGGGGCACAGGGCAGGGGCTGGCTGCTGCTGTGGTCCCAGAAGCTGAGCAGAAGGAAGCTCCAGGATAGGAAAACAAACCACTGTCCTGGTCTGGAACAGAACCCATTCCACCTTCCAGCAGTCAAGCTGAGAAAACAGGTCAGAGCTTGTAAGAAGCTGCAAAGACGAAAGAGGGAAATGGCCTATTTTCTAATAGTACTCAAACCCATCTGGCTGGAGAGATCTGTGCCAAGCTGGCCTGAACAGAGAGAAGAAGCATTTCAGGTGACCATCAGACCACTATGTCACACCTCATTTCTCTAAAACAAGTGACATCACTCTCCCTAAACCCAACCCTGCCAGCTCAGAATCTCAGGCCCTTTCCTTTGATTATCCACTCTTTTTCAATAATCCTGCCTCTGGAAGGTGGAACAGAAGTTACTAACCTGAGGTCACAATGCAGGAATATAATCCTATCACGTGGTTTGTCACATGTAAGTAAAGAACATTTAAAAGGTCATGTGAGACAATGAGTTGCTTCTGCACACCTATGAGACTAGCCAACATCCAGAAGTCTGACAATACCAAATGCTGGCCAAGATGCAGCCAGCAGGGGTAGAGAGGGGTGTGGAATTCACGTCCATTGCTGAAGAAATGCAAAGTAGTCCACCTGCTTTGAACAAGGGTTTGGAGGTTGATGACAAAGTAAAACCTAGTCTTATCAAATGAGCCAGCCATCAAACCGCCAGGTACATACCCAAATAGACTGAAAACTTACGTCTACACAAAAACCTGCACACAAATGTTTATAGTGGCTTTATTCATAATTGCCAAAACTCAGAAGCAACCAAGATGTCCTTCAGTAGGTGAGTGGATAAACTGTGGTACATCCAGACAACGGAATATTATTTAGTGCTAAAAAGAAATGAACTATCAAGCAACGAAAAAACGTGGAGGAACCTTAAATGCTTATTTTTTTTTTTTTTTTTTATTTGACAGAGAGAAATCACAAGTAGATGGAGAGGCAGGCAGAGAGAGAGAGAGAGGGAAGCAGGCTCCCTGCCGAGCAGAGAGCCCGATGCGGGACTCGATCCCAGGACTCTGAGATCACGACCTGAGCCGAAGGCAGCGGCTTAACCCACTGAGCCACCCAGGCGCCCCTTAAATGCTTATTAATAAGTGGAAGAAGGCAATCTGAAAATCCTGCATACTGTATAATTCCAACCATATGACATATGGAAAAGGCAAAATTGTGGACAAAGTGAAAAGACCAGTGGCTGTCATGGGCGGGGGCAGGAATAAATAACAAAGCACAGGCTTTTTAGAGCAATGCAAGCATTCTGATACTATAATGGTGGACACATGTCATTACACATCTGTCACAACTCACAGAATGTACAACACTGCTGGTGAACCATGTTGTAAATTACATTGTAAATGATGTGCTTTTAATTAGTAATAATGTATCAATACTGAATCATCAGTTGTAACAAATTTCCATACCACTCCAAATAACAAGGGAAACTTGAAGTGGGAGATGCTTAAAGAAACTCCCTGTATTTTCCAATCAATTTTTCTATTAACTTAAAACTGCTCAAAAATATCAAATCCACTACATTTTTAAAAAATATAAAGTAACAGACTGATGAGTGACACACCTGTAGCCCTGAAACAAATAATACATTATATGTTAATTAAAAAAATTTTATTTTTTATATTTTAATTTTGTATTTTAGTCTTATATATGGCATATATATATATATATATATAAAGTAACAGTGTCACCCTCTAAAAATGTTCTTACTGACTTTTCCACATAGAAGGTTTCAGTACTTATTATCAGTTAAGTATATTTATAATGAAAACATGGAGAGGGGCACCTGGGTGGTTTAGTCAGTTAAGAGTTCAATTCTTGATTTTGGCTCAGGTCACGATCCCAGGGTTGTGAGATAAAGCCCCACACTGGACTCTGCACTCAGCATGGAGCCTGTTTAAGATTCTGTCCCCCTCCCTCTGCCTTTCCCCCCACATACACTCTCTCTGTAAAACCAAACCAAGCCAAACAAAACAAAACTATGGAAATACTTTTACAATAAGAAACCATGGAGAGTTCTGCTTAAAAATAAAACCAGAAGTTTAGCTGATCATAGAGCTGCCCAAGATGCATACTACATTTCTCAGTATCTATTGCTTTCAGTAGGTATAGTAATCTTTAAGCTTTAGCCAGTAAGGTATAATTAGAGGTGGTGGATGCCCTTAAAGGGAAGGGGAATGTTATTGTCTTTCCTTTTCCTAGTCTTTTCTGTTGATAGTATCACATTCTAGATAGCTGAGGTAAAACAGCCATCTTGAACTCTAACGTGGAAGGATGATAGGAAATCACAGCAGAAGCAGCTTTGGTGTTTAATGCTCCTGGGGGTGCCATGCTGGCCAGGGATTGCCCACATTCATTTGAGTAAGCAATAGATTATTGAGCCACTGTTTCTTTTATTTTGCCATTTGCAGGAAACTTTATCTTAAGACTTTGTGAGGTTAAAAAAATCCCTTTGACTCTTAGTTTGCTTAGAGTTTTGTTTTAAACAGGACTGAGTAATGAGCATTACAGAATGCTTTTTCTGCACTGATTGAGATGACCATAATTCTGTCTCCTTAACAAGGTTCTTTCCACCTCACCTACATTTATTTATCTTGTGATTTGTTTCTAACCAGGAGAAGAAGATTCATTTTACTCTCCTAAAAATAGATTAGAATGATATGTTTTCTGCCTAATTATGCATATTTTGAAATCTTCCAATGGTGCTTGCATTTACCCCCCCCCAAGTCTTTGTGCTATTGTCATCAACACTTATTTCCACCTGTGTTCTCAACCTCACAATATATATTGTAATCATTTTTGTCTAAACAGTTGGTTATTTTTAAATAAATTTAAAACGAGAAGCATTTTGTATTTACTTAAATGTTTACCATTTCTAGCACTTGTCACTGCTTTGTGCAGATCCAAGTTTTTCATCTGATATTGTTTCCCTACACTCTAACTTCATTTCACATTTCTTATAGTGCCAGTCTACTGCTGACAAATTCTCTGCTTGTATTTATTTGAAATGTCATTATTTTGGCTACATTTTGGAAAGAAATTTCCTCTAGATAGAGAATTCTAATTTGTCAATTGCTTTTTTCTTTTCGTTTAGCACTTTAGAGATGGCATTCCATTTTCTTCTAGCTTGTGTTGTTTCCAGGGCTAGCACTCATCCCTACCTCTGTTCCTATCCATATAATATTCCTTTTGTTTCTGACAGTTTTTACAATTTCTTCCTTTATCGCAGCTTTTTAGCAATTTGACTGTGAAGTGCTTTGGTGAATGTTTATGGGGTGGGTGTGTGTGTGTGTGTGTGTGTGTGTGTGTTCTTCCAGTAGATGGTTTCTATTGCTATGTATTCAAGGTCACTAATTTTTATCTTCTCAAGGCCTAATATTGTGTTAACCTTATTGCTGTACTTCTTTATTTCCGATGTTATATATTTCATCTTTAAAGTTTCATGTGGGTGTTTTATATGTCTTCCATTTTTCCTTCAGCTTGCTCATGTTTTCTTTTATTCTTAAGCCAATTTATAATGGCATTTTTAAAGCTAGCACCTGTTAGTTCCAACATCTTTGTCATTTTGGGTTCTGTTTCTATTGACTGGTTTCTATCCTTGTTATGGGTCACGTTCTTCTGTACCTTTACATGACCAGTGATTTTTTCCCCCAAATATTTTATTTATTTATTTATTTGACAGAGATCACAAGCAGGCAGAGAGAGAGAGAGGAGGAAGCAGGCTTCCCGCTGAGCCGAGAGCCCAATGTGGAGCTTGATCCCAGGACCCTGGGATCATGACCCAAGCTGAAGACAGAGACTTTAACCCACTGAGCCACCCAGGTGCCCCACATGGCAAGGGATTTTTTATTGGATGCAGGATATTGTTGTGACTCTGAACTTTGTTATCTTCTTTGAAGAATGTTGAACTTTGACCTGGCAGGCAATTAATTTACCTATGGATGAGAATGATACTTTCAGGGCTTGTTTTTAAGCACTGTTCGACCAAGTCTGGAGAATGCATTATTCTGGGGCTGGTAGAGCGTTATTTTTATAAGGGTCCATTCTGGTATCTTTTCTGTATGTTCAAAGCATTTATTCAGGTCTTTTATTTCTGACTGGTCAGAATTTACAGGCTCCTAGCCCCATATAACCTCTGGGAATAATTCAGCTTCCAATTCCCCTGTGGTCTATTTTTGTCTGGTTCATGCACATGTGGCTTAGTATTCAGCAAAAAACTCGAGGGAATGCCTACGCAGATTTCTGGAACTCTTTCTCTACATCATTCTCTTTTCTCCAGTATTCTTCCTCCACAAATTCCAGCCATGTCAGCTTTCCTGAATGCTAATACATCTTTCAGAGCAGCACTATACTTGAGTTCCCCTTCCCATGCCTTGGTTTTAAAAAGTGCCTCCAGGCAAAAAGCCAGAGCAATTGTTGGTCTTGTCTTATTTCTTTCTTTTCTAGCTAGGCTATAGACCTGTGTTACCTGTTGTCCAGTACCTGAAACACCTGTCTAATATATTTTGTCTAGGTTTTTAGTCATTTATGGCAAGAAGGAAAATCCAATTCTGAGTAGTCTGTCAAATTTTGGAAACATACTTAAGGTGTAAGACTGTCTTTCTACAAAGTCATTTTTCTTAAAAATTGTAAGTACACTAAACAGTAAGTCTGATAAAACAAAAGATCAATGAAACTAAGATGTGGTTCTTTGAAAAGATAAACAAAACTGACACACTTTTAGCTAGGCTCACCAAGAAAAAAAGAGAGGGAGCTCAAATAAATAAAATCAGAAATGAAAGAGAAGTTACAACTGGTACCTCAGAAATACAAAGAATAGTAAGAGGCTACTATGAACAATTATACATCAACAAATTGGACAACCTAGAAGAAAGGAATATGTTCCCAGAAACATACAATCTTCCAAGACTGAATCATGAAGACATAGAAAATTTGAATAGACTGATTGCTAGTAAAGAGATTGAATCAGTAATCAAAAACCTCCCAACAAAAATTCAGGACCAGATGGCTTCAGTGTTGAATTCTACCAAACATATAAAGAAGATTTAATACCTATCTTTCTCAAACTCTTCCAAATAACTGAAGAAGACAAAGCTCTTCCAAACTCATCTTATGAGGCCAGCTTTACCATGATAGCAAAACCAGACAAGAACACCACACACATGCACACAAACACACACAGGCACACACACACTACAGCCAGTATCTTTGATGAACGTAAATGCAAAAACTCTCAGTAAATATAGCAAAATGATTTCAATAAGACTTTACAAAGAAATACACCACAATCAAGTAGGATTTATTCCAGAGATGCAAGGGATTGTTCAATATCCACAAACCAATCAACATTATACCCAACATTAACAAAAATAAAAAATAAAAATCATGTGATCATCCCAATAGATGTAGAAAAAGCATTTGACAAAATTTACTATCACTTTATTTTATTAAAACTCAGTGAAGTGGGTATGGAAGAAATGTACCTCAACATAATAAATGCCAAGCCCCAGCTAACATCATGATCAATAGTAAAAAGCTGAAAGCTTTTCCTCTAAGATCAGGAACAACACAAGCATGCCCACTCTTGCCATTTTTACTCAACATAGTACTGGAAGTCCTAGCCAGAACAGTTAGGCAAGAAGAAGAAATAAAAACGAATCCAAATTGCAAAGGAAGAAATAAAACTGTCACTATCAGCAGATGACATGATTTTATATATAGAAAACCCTGAAGATTTCACCAAAAAGACTGTTTTAACTAATAAATTCAGTATAGCCATAGGGTACAAAATCAACATACAAAAATCTCTTGAATTTCTATATACTAAAAACAAACTATCTCAAAGAGGAATAAAGAAAACAATCCCATTTATAGTTGCAGCAAAAGAATAAAACCCAGGAATAAATTTAACCAAAAAGGTGGGACACCTGTACACTGAAAAAAAAAAAATACACACACACACACACACAGAAAAATACAACTCAGCCATAAAAAAGAATGATCTTGTTATTTGTAAAACACAGATGATATTACACTAAGTGAAATAAGTCAAATAGTGAAAAATAAATACCTCATGCTTTCACTTACATGTGTAATCTTAAAAACAAAACAAAAATAAATAAAACTTGTGGATACAAAGAACAGAATGATTGTTGCTGGTGAAAGAGGGGTTTGGGAGGTCAGGGGGAGACTTCCAACATGAGATCAATGAGACATGGGGTCTGGTGGGCCTTATGGTCACTGTAGCCAATAGTATTGTAAGTGCATATTTGGAGGTTGCTGGGAAAGTAGATCTTGAACATTCTCATCACAAGAAAAAAATAATAATCTGTTTTTGTAACTTTTTATGGTGGTAGATAGTGACTAGACATACTGTGGTGATCATATCACAGTGTACACAACTGCGTAATAATTGCATTATACACCTGGAACTAATGTGATTTTTGAAAAAAATTCAAACCCTCTGTTACCACTGAATCTGAAACCAATTAACAGTTAATGATAGTTGTAATAATCGTAACAAGAATAACAACAGCTAATATTTATCAAGTTCAAACCGAAGTATGCCTGAAATATTAATGCCACCATTTTACTTCACTTAGCCATTGTTATACTTATTCCTGTTTGAAAGATTCTCACCTGTTAAGGAAGACAATGGCCATTCCATTGAGTTGAACAGACCTTAAACACAACACTATTCTTGTTTGCAGGGCTGATGAGACTGACTGAGTCTTATTTATAATTTCAATGTGAATGAACCACAACTTAAAAGTGTCACTTAGCCCACAACCCTAGATTCATAACAGACACATGACTTGAGTATTCGGTCTATTCCCAGAAGTCCACAGCTCCAGTGAAGGTGAATCAATTAATCAGATCCTGCATTTTTTTTGTTCCTAAGATATAAATCTTTATATAGATATATCAGATATATAGGTACAGATATATAGATATATGAGCCAGCCAGAGACCTGGGTTCAAATTCGGATCTATATAGATATACATATCTTTATGTCTTTAAAAAAAAGTCTTTAAATTCTATGGAATTCAGCCTCAAGACTTACAACTGATATATTGATATTCAACTGGATTGTGGATATTTCACGTGGCTTTGTCAAAACCGCAGCTCTCATGTCTGAAATTCTGTTGACATAGGGCCTCACAGATTTACAAACACTTCCCTTGCACAACCTGAAAGAGTGGTGCTACAGACAGCGTAGATGAGATCCTCAGTAGAAAGGCAATGGTGAATATGCCAGCCACAGCTCTTTGAGACTGGCCAAGGCACTCCCTCTCCACACTGAGATTATGAGAAGGCACGAGAAGATAAAATAGGGCAAATGGAGATGATATTGGTTCATTTGGGGACATACAAACCACCATAGGTGTCTCAAACAGAAAGTTATTTAAATTAGGAAATTAAGAGACCAAGTCTGGGGGCTGAAAACAAAAAATGAGAAAGTTGGTGGTTTTCAGAGATCAGAAACTCCAGAAAGTCATAGCATCCTAGAAGGATGTAATAATCCCCTGAGCCCACACTCCTCTGCCCTAACACAGCATGTGGGCTCAGAAGACTTAGGTTTTTGCTAGCTATTGCCTCTGCAGGAGTTCATGCTCATGGTCAGGTGCTACAGAACTGCTGGCAACTTGCGCTAGTCTGCAGCCAACTGTCACTGCCAGAAATGGGATAGTTTCTATTTTCCTTCTACATTTAATTAGTTATGACTACCTCCTACTGCCTCTCCTGGGCACCAGCTAAGCGGGGAGTCTGAAAAATGAAGTTTTCAAGTTTCCATCCACAGTGGTTTAGAAGAGAGTATAAAAAGCAAGTATGGGGTTTCGTCAACAGACAATACTTACCACAGTTTTTTGGCCCCCTACTCCACCTTCTCATCCATAAACTAACAATGGCAATAATAACCTCATCATAGGGTTACTGCAAGAATTAAAGAATCTACAGTTTTTAAGCTCTTGGAAAAGTGTCTGGCACATAGGAAGTTCACACTAAATCATTGCAGTTTTTATATTTATTAATAAACAATAGAATGAAAAGCCAACTTATGTCTAGACTGATCTTGCAAAAGCAAACTGTAAAGTTGATTTTGCCCTTTATCCAAGAATGCCACCCACCCACACAGTTCTCATTTTTCCATTCAGGGAAGGATAAAGCAAAGATTGTATTGATTTCCCACTCACCATGATATTAATTACTTACGGTCCCCAAACACTGTGAAAGTTAATAACCTTTGTATCCATCTATTCACTGTAAAGCAAGTTCTTTATCAAATGCATGAGTTTTCACACCTCAAAATCACCCTATGAGAAATATTTAAGAAAAATTGCCACAGGCTTAACATTGAGGTCAAATTAACATGAGAATATGAATTCAAAAACGTTTGTTTACAAATTAATTCAGTTTTTCAATCAGTGCTCTCCTGCTGGCTGTCTGGAAGCTTGGCCAGCAGTAGGAAGCTTTGATAATGTGTTCTTTAAGGAACCCAGGGCAGCAGTAGGCATTTGATATGCACTAAGTAATAGTAATGAGGGCAATAGGATTTGGTATACTGAGTGGATGGAGCTGTTCGGGTTAAGGAGAAATCTTTTAAGCTCTAATGTTTGATGGATAAAGATTAAGACTCTGGAAACCTTTCCATATCCACCAGAATCACTCTCGTATTCAGCATCTCAGCCAGTTCCTGGACCAAGGAATGATAATATAAGTCATCTCTTTAAACTAAACAAGCAGCCAAAAGAAGGAAGGAAGGAAGGGGGGGGGGAGGGAAAGAAGGGGAGAGAGAAAGAAAGAGAGGGAAAAAAAAGAAGAGAAAATTTTATTGTGTTTTTTAGAAAAGTATCAGTCTTTGAGCCAGCCAGAGACCTTGGTTCAAATTCTGATTCTGTCTCTTCCAAAGAGTGGGATCTTAAGACAGTCAGCCTTCTGAGCTACAGATTATTCATCTTAAAATTAGGGGCATTGATAATAATGTTTCCAGGTTGCAGAGTACTTCTTACACAAGCAATGCACAGTTTTATTATCAAACCAACCTATTATAGGTAACGCTATCATTTATCCTCCTTACAAACTAAAGCAGAAAGCTAGACTCTAAAAGCAATCTTTATGGTTTTTGAATGTAATTTTTATTAGCATATCTATGTGTCATACATACCTCAACCAAAATTATAATCCCAAGATAAAACAGCTTTTCATATAATAAGGTTTATTTAGTAGATCTGAATAGTTGTGGATGGGGGGAAATTAAGGCAAATATTCATGCCAGTCACCCACTCTGTTCTTCCTTCCAAGGTGATCTCCATCTCAAAATGAAACCTGTAAGTGCTTGCCCATAAATTTCCCCAAACCTGTAGCTAAAATTTAAGTAGATGCTTTCATTCTATATGCACCAGATAAGGAGACCAATTTATGAATGCATTTCCTTCATGAAAGTGTCTCTCTTATCTTCAATGATCAGTGAAAAATATGTTTAAGTTCTAAAATCAAGATTCTGAGTAGTTTTTCTTAGATGTCCATTTTTCAAATTGCTATTTCCCTATTACTTTAGTACTTAACCTGAACACTGAAAGTCAAAAGAGAAACTGACTATAAAGTTGTATGTACTAATCAAAATATAATTATGAAAAAGTCACTGATAATCCTACAAAACTGCTAAAGGGGGAATTTTATTATTTTAATATGTTTTTAAATAGACCACAGCAATAAATATGAGCTTTTTTTTTAACTTTTTGTTTGTGGTTTTTAATGTGCTATAGCTTTGGGGGAAAATAGTGTTTACTGAATGTTTATTATAGGTCAATTCTAAACTTTTGCTTTATTGACTTTTTACTCTCAAAACAATCCAACATAGTAGGTCCCGTTATTATCTTTATTTCATCCCAGTAGGGATGAAGATCCCACCTCAGAAAACACACACTCTATTCCTCTAGTTGTTCAGGCCAAAAACCTTGGCATCATCCTTGATTTTTCTCTTCACTCCCCCAACACGTCCAATCCATTAGCAAACTGCAAATTTGAAATCTTTACATTTCATGGCTTTCTCTTCCCAACCAGTCTGAATTATTCCAAGGACTCCCTCTTAAATTGGCCTCCCCGCTTCCTTCTTTATCCCCCAAAGTCTAGTGACCACAACAGCCAAAGGGATCTTTTGTTGTTGTTGTTGTTCAATTAGCCACTGCATGGTCATCATGAGTTTTTGATGTAGTGTTCAATGCTTCATTAGTTACGTATAATACCCAGTGTTTGTCACAAGATGTGCCCTCCTCAATAACCACTACCCTGTTGCCCCTTCCCCTACCCACCCCCCTTCTGAGACCCTCAGTTCTTTTCCTGGGGTCCATAATCTCTCATGGTTCATTTTTCCATCTGATTTCTCCCCTTTCAGATTTCCCTCCCTTCCCCTGTGGTTCTCTGTGCTATTGCTTATATTTTGCATAGGAGTGAAACCATATGATAATTGTCTTTCTCTGTTTAACTTACTTCACTTAGCATAATCCCTCCAGTTCCTTCCATGTGAATCCAAATTGTGGGTATTCATCCTTTCTGAGGGCTGAATAATATTCCATTGTATGTACCACATCTTTATATGTACCACATTATATGTACCATTATATGTACCACATCTTCTTTATTCATTCATCTGTTGATGGGCATCTGAGCTCTTTCCATAGTTCGGTATTGTGGATATTGCTGCCATGAACATTAGGGTGCAGGTGCCCCTTCTTTTCACTACATCCAGATCTTTTAAAGTACAAGCCCCATTGAGATCCCCCTGCCCTGCAGAGAGAATCCCCAACTCCCGCGCTGGCCCGCAAGCATCTGCAGGGTTCCTCTTCACTGTCCCCCCTTGTTACACCCCCCAGGGTCTGCTGCTCTGGGCACCACCAGTGCAGGGCCCCCTGCTTGGGGGGTTAACGCACTGAGTCACTGTCTGTTAGTGTAACAACTTCATCTCTGGCTGTGTGTTAGCTAAGCGAAGACCCGTAGAGCTGATCCAGTTCTCCAAGGAGCTTCCACTCAGCCCCCAGCCCCTGGGGGCCCGCCTGCACCGCACGCGATGGTCCAGCCAGGTTGGCGCCTGTGGAAGACCACGCTTCAGCCTTGCCCTCCGCACCCTGATCTTCAGGCGCCCCCTGCCCACCCCTCTGGCATCGCACAGGTTCTGATCCCAGTCAGCTGGCAGGAACGGAGACTTCAGCCTCCGGGGCCTCCACTGTCTGCAGTGCTGGGTGTCCGAGGCCGCTGGGAGGGCAAAATTAACGCTTCTGTCACACCCTCCTTCCCAGGACCCCACCTTCCTACTGCTCTGGTTTCTGCCCTCCTGGCCTCCTTTGCCTTCCCCTAACATGCACTCTGGCCCTATTTAAGGACTTTGCAGTGACAGCTTACTCCGTATGCGACAGTCACTCCCCAGACCTGTATGGGCTCATCTCCCCTTCGCTAAGGGCTATGTCAAATGTCATCCTATAGGGGCTTCACACTCATCTCAGAGATCTAGTGCTCCCCACCCATCAATCTCTGGCCCCCTTGCCCAATGTAATTTTCCTCAGAATACCGTCACCCTCATGGGTCTTTGTTTACTGCTTCCTCCCTCCAAAAATTGCACTTTAGGATAGCAAGGACAATTTGGGTTTTGCTCACTTCTACATCCCTAGCTTTGGATACTTGCAAGTAGGAGTTCTGGAACATTTGCTGAATAGCCAAATTCCCATTTTGTAGATGAGGGAATCGAGACTCAGAGATGGCAAGTGACTTCTTTAATGTCATAGCACCAGGACTCAAATCAAGACAGTGTGACTTGAAGGCCCTGCTTTGACCAAACGCTGGATTATTCAAGTGTCTTTCTAGGTGGCAAAACTTGGAATGAAGACAGGCAATAAATATGGCATCCACAAATTTTTCTGCTGTTATTTGAATCAAACATAAAGCAAAATGCCATCTTGTTTAGATGAGAAAATGTAACAAATATCTTTAGAATCCAGGAATATTGACCGACTTGTAGATAATACTCTTATGGTGACTATAGGCACCAAAGTTAAATGTTAAATGAGAAAAATATCAAACCATAGTCTATACTTTAATGTACGAAAAAACACTTTGGAAATACTACTACATTACTTGAAATCAAGGGGTCATTATCATTATTTAAAATGCCTAGAGTATAGTGGTCCATTAAAGAAATGGGTTATTAACATGTTCCTTAAATTAAAGCAACTTTCTCTCAAGGTCATTCTTCCTGCCATTTGAAAATCATTTCCCACCTACCATGTGACACATTGGTTAGTCCTTGCAACCTTGGGAAACAAGTTCTCAGCTCCAGAGGACTTCATCTTTGGAAAAAGAATGGTAAAATGTCATTTCTCATATTGTTTTTTGTGAATTTACAAGTTAAGAACTTGAAAAGTATGCAAGCAATGTGGTCTGTTAGTAAGCTGAGAGACCTAGTATGAGCCAGCCCCCCAGGGCCCATCAGGTCCAGGAGCTGAAACTTTCAAAGATGGTTGGGGGAATTCAAAGCAACTGATTGCATCAGCTTGACAGGGAAAGCCATCATGCACTAATAACAGTAATTTGGTCTCTATTTATTTATTTATGCAGTAGTTGACTTAATGTCCACTACTGCTCCATCTTTAGCCCACAGTTCTCCCTTCTCATTTTGTTTTTGTTTTGTTTGGGCTACAGCTGGAATTCAGGATGGAGTCCAGAGACTTTCCTGCAGTTTGTGATTTTATCAATCACTAGCTATGCCTTCCTTGTTTTGATATGAAATAGAACATGTGTGTCTCTTGAAAGTAAGGGAAGAAAACTAATAGCTGGTGTCAAAAACTTGATAACATTCATTTTCTTCTTTCATTTAGTCCTTCCTTCTTCTCTAGAGTTTGAGAGAAAAGGTGAGAGAAAACACCATTACTGCCCAAAATGTGTCCCCTGGATGCTCTGTGCTACAGGGAGGAAGGGCAGATAGATATAGGAGCAAATTGGTCAAAAGTTTTGCAAAAAGTAAATTGGGCCAAAAGACTTAAAGAAATGAGAAAAATGGAGATGAAAATGAAAAAAAAGGAAAAAAGAAATAATAAGCTGGTAACTCTTGAGTTCTCTCTCTCTCTCTCTTTTTAACTAGTTTTAATTTTTCTCAGATTTCTGCAAGCCTAAAACATTATCTTCCCCAGTACTGAAAGCCATATTCTATCCCCAAAGGTCCAATGACCTATTTTTATTCTTTCTGATATTGTCATCAAATTGAGGTGAATGCCATTTTGATGTTTATTTTTCCCAAGTTGACAAAATTCAATCATTATTCTCTACACATTTATTAAGCAGCATGTTGGTCCCCTAACTGAAACACAAGGATGGCCAGTCCTTGTCTCTAGGATCTTGTAGTTGGGCTCACTACAGGAGACCGTTATGCAAAATCCCAAAACCACTCTCCATGTGGTCTCCTACCACTAATCTATGAGAATTACATGGCACCAACACCATTTCCTTTTACAGGAAAGATGCAAAAAGAAGAAGGAGGCAAAGAGAAGAAGGAAACCAACATTTGCTGGACCCTTTGATGCCTGATAGACACGTGTTATGTGTTTTTGTGTTTACAATCTCATCCATTCTTTCCAAAATGCTACTAAATTAATGCTGTCGATGCTGTTTTGCAAATAAGAAAACTGAAGTTCCCCATGCCATAGAAGTGATGAGGGCAGAGCTAGATTTCATTTCTAAGTCTAAGCTAAAGTCCAAAATCCAATCTCATGCCATTCTACCACACGTTCCAGCAAGTAACTCAGAGGAGCTAGTCACCCAACAGATCTGTGCTGGCAAGCTGATAGTAACATAAGAGATGCAAGGTGGAGTTCCATAGGTCTCCAACCCATATAACTTTGGGGCCCCAGCAGGTAATGAGCTACATGAAACAGACAAGACATAACACAGTATGGAATTCTGGAGTTATGGCTGGTTGGATGATCCTGTCAATATAAAGCAACAAAATCAAATGTATTTTTAAAAAACAGTGTAGAAATCTAAATGTATTTGGAGCCAAAATCATACCCAGTATTAATGTGCAACTTCTACTTTAACTATTAGGAGCAGCACCCGATGGTTTTTATTGTGGTAAAACAGACAAATCATAAACTTTACCATCTTAGCCACTTTTAAGTGTGCAGTCCAATGCCACTAAGCTCATTCACATTGCTGTGCAACCATCACCACCATCCACCCCCAAATGTTTTCATCATCCCATTAAACACTAACTCTCCATTCCCCCCTCCTCTAGCCCCTGGAAACCACGCTTCTGCTCTCTGTTTCTAAGACTTTAATGAACCTAGGTACCTAATAAAAATGGAATCATACAGTATTTGTCCTTCTGTGACTGGCTTTTTCTCAACATAACATCCTCAGGGTTCATCCATGTTGTAGCATGAGTCAGAAATTCCTTCTTTTTTAAAATTGAATAATATAGCATTGTATAGATACACCACATTTGCTATCCATTCAACCATCAATGGACACTGGCTTTGTTCCTACCTTTTGACTCTTATCGGTAATACTACAATGAGCACTGGTGTACAGACAAATGTCTGTTCAAGACCCTGCTTTCAGTTCTTTTAAGTATACACATAGAAGTGTAGTTGGACCATATGGCAGGCAATTCTATGTTTAATATATTGAAGGATTGTTCTACTGTTTTCCATACCATCTGCATCATTGAACATTTCCAACAACAGGGCACAAGTGCTCCTATTTCTCCATGTTCCTGCTAACATTTGTTATTTTCTGTTCATTGGATTGTTGTTGTTGTTGTTTTTCTGGTAAAATTTATTCTAATGGATGTGAAGTGGTATCTCACTGTGGTTTCGACTTTTCTTTTTCTAATCAGTGATGTTCAGCTACTTTTCATGTGCTCATTGGCTATCTGTACATCTTTACAGAAATTAGGGAAATGTCTGTTCAAGTTCTTTGCCCATTTTAAGTGGATTTTGAGGGGATTTTTTGTTATTGAGTTGTAGATGTTCTTAATACATTCTGGGTATTGATCTTTTATCAGACTGCAAATATTTTCTCTTCTGTGGATTGCCTTTTCACTCTGTTGATGTTCTCCTTTGAGGTATGAAAGTTTTAAATTTTGATCAAGCCTAATTTTTATCTTGCCTTCTCTTTTTTTTGCTTGCATTTTTGGTGTCATATCTAAGAAACCATCCCTAAATCCAATGTCATAAAGATTATCTCCTATGTTTTCTTCTAAGAATTCTACATTTTTAAACATTTTTATGAGTTTTATTTTTTAATCTCTTCCATTTAGGACTTTAATTCATTTTAGATAATTTCTGTACATGATGTAAGATAAGGTCCAATTTCATTATTTTGCTAATGGATATCCAGTTTCCCCGAGCACTATTTGTTGAAAAGACTGTCTTTTCATCATGGAATGGTATAGGCATCCTTGTTAAAAATCATTTGATCGGGGGTGCCTGGGTGGCTCAGTGGGTTAAGCCTCTGCCTTTGGCTCAGGTCGTGATCTCAGGGTCCTGGGATCAAGCCCGTGGGCTCTCTGCTCAGCAGGGAGCCTGCTTCCCCTTCTCTCTCTGCCTGCCTCTCTGCCTACTTGTGATCTCTGTCTGTCAAATAAATAAATGAAGTCTTTAAAAACAATTAAAAAATCATTTGATCTCATATTTGAAAGTTTAATTCCAGGCTCTTTTTTCTCTCCGTCTGTCTTTATGTCAGTACCACACTTTTGATTACTATAGCTTTGTAGTAACTTTTCAGAGTGGGAAGTGTGAGTCCTCTAACTTTACAGTTTTTGAAGACTGTTTAAGCTTTTCAGGGCCCTTTCAGAATTTTAGGATGGATTTTTCCATTTCTGCAAAAACATCTCTGGGATCATGATAGGATTGCAATGAATCCATAGATTAAGAGAGTATTGCCACCTTAACAATATTAAGTCCTCAATACAAGAACACAAGATGTGTTTCCATTTATTTGTTTCTTTAATTTCTTTCAGCAACACTTTGTAGTTTTCAATGTATAAGTCTTTTGCCTTCTTGGTTGGTTTATTCCTAAGTAATTTATTCTTTCTCACACTATTATAAGTAGAACTGTTACCTTAATGTCATTTTCAGATTGGCCACTATTAGAAAAGTCTCTGATTTCTGCTTGTTAATTTTGTACCTTACAACATTGCTGAACTGGTTTCCTAATTCCAACAATGTGTGTGTGTGTGTGTATAAATATCAGAGATGATTTTTACTTCTTCCTTTCCAACTTGGTTGTTTTTTGTTTCTTTTCCTTGCTTAATAATTCTATCTGGAACATCTAATCCTATCTTGAACAGAAGTTGTGAGAGTGGGCATCCTTGTCTTGTTCTTCATCTTAGAATAAAAGTTTCCAGTCTTTCACCAGTCAGTATGATGTTAGCTGTGGGCTTTTTGTTATGTGGCCTTTATTAGGGTGAGATGGTTTCCTTCTATTCCTAGTTTGTTGAAATTATTTTTTATCATGAAAGTGTGTTGAATTTCATTAAATGTTTTTCTGAATCAATTGAGATGATCATGTGGGGTTTTTTCTTCCTTTGTTCTGTTACTGTGATGTATTACATTGATTGATTTTCATATATTAAATCATCCTTGCATTCCAGCAATAAATACCATTTGGTCATGGTGCATAATCCTTTTAATATGCTGCTGAATTCAGCTTGTTAGTATTTTGTTGAAGATTTTTACATCAATATTCATCAAGGATATCAGCCTGTAGTTTTCTTGTCGGGTTTTTGTCTGGCTTTGGTAGCAGAGTAATGCTGCCCTCATAGAATGAAGTAGAAAGTGTTTTCTTCAAGTTTTTGGAAGCTTTCAAGGACTGGTGTTATTTTTTCTTTAAATGTTTGGTAGAATTAAACAATGAAACCATCTAGTACAGGGCTTCTTTTTTGTCAGGTTTTTGATCACTATCTAATCTTCTTGCTAGTTATATAGGTCTGTTCAGACTCTCTATTCCTTCATAATTCAGTGTTAGCAGGTTGTGTGCTGCTAGGGATCTGTCTGTTTCATCTGGGTTATCCACTTTGTTGGCATACAATTGTTCACAGTAGTCTCTTAACAATCCTTTTTATTTCCATAAAATCAGCTAAAGGGCTGCCAATTTTGTAGGCCTCTGCTATAATTTTTTATTATTTTTTGCTACATGTGGGTTTAGTTTGTTCTTTTTCTAGTCCCTTAAGGTGTAAAATCAGATTTTTCCATTTATAATTTTCTTTTTTTTTTTTTAAGTAAGAATTTGTAGCTATAAATTTCCCTCTTTGCACTGGTTTACTGTCTTCCATGATTTTTGGTATGTTGCATTTTTGTTTTCATTTTCTCTGAAGATACTTTCTAATTTCCTTGTGATTTCTTCTTTGACACATAGGTTATTTAAGAGTGTATTTTTAAATTTCCATGTCTTTGTGAATTTTCCAAGTTTCCCTCTATTATTGCTTTCTACCTTAATTCCATTATAAGCAGAAAAGATACTTTGCATAATTTTAATCTTTATAAATTGTTTGAGACTTGTTTAGTGGCCTGATATATGGTCTATACCAGAAAATGGTCCATGTGCCTTTGGCAAAAATAGATATTCAGATATTATTGGGTGGAATACACTGTATATGTATGTTAGGTCCAATTGGCACATATTGTTCCAAGTCCTCTGTTTCCTTGCTGGTCTTCTTATTGTTTGTATGTAATATTTTTAAAAATGTTAAGAAGTTAAGGAAAACACCAAAATACTTTAAATAATCTGTTCCAAATCAGGACATGTCCACTACCTGTTAAATAATCTTCCTATATAAAAATATGTATATTTGAATGTTTGAAGCAACTTTTTCCAGGGCTGTGATAATGGTTATATTGTATATTCCTTACCCAATTATGGATTTGTGGATTGACTTTTGCTTTCAGCAGACCAGTAGCCACCATTCCATAGACCTGGCCCAATGGAAGGGCAGAAGAGAATTCTCTCAGTGCACAATCTGTATTCTGATAGAGGTTTTGGGCTTTCCTCACTCCCATGAAGGCAAAAAATACAGGTACAACTCAACTGATGATTTCTATCAGCATCCTTAAAAAGTTTAAGCAATTGGATAAAGCAGGAAAAAAAAAAACCTCCTGAGTCGGTTTGAGATCTTTACCACTTGGAGACCAAATAGATGTGGCTGAAGGGCTGACAATAGAAATCACACACCAGCCCCATGTGCCCCATTAAGACCTCTGTAAGAGGAACAACTGGATGCCAGGCATGCACAACAGGCTTGTCTTCCAATGCCTTGCCCAGTCACCACCTGTCAGTGGCAATGTCGTTGAGTCTTCCGCTTTTTTTCTCTCTTCTTTTCTTTTCTTTTCTTTTCTTTTCTTTTTTTTTTTTTTTTTTTTTTTAGTGCCTTATCAAGAACCTTGACAAAGCCCTAGGAAAGCCAACTCCCCATCTTTCCCCTTGCACAGAACACTGATTTTATTCAAAATCTCATCATGTTTGCAAAGCAGAGATCATTTTATGTGCACACTAGTCCATTATCTATCCACTGATTGCCATCCTCTTTCCTTACTAACAGTCAATAAAAGCTGGTCTCGTGCAGCTTTTTGTGTTTTTTTTTTTCATCTTTATATTTTTATTTTTTATTTTTTTATAAACACATAATGTATTTTTATCCCCAGGGGTACAGGTCTGTGAATCGCCAGGTTTACACACTTCACAACACTCACCATAGCACATACTTTCCCCAATGTCCATAACCCCACCCCCTCCCAACCCTCCTCCACCCAACACCCTCAGTTTGTTTTGTGAAATTAAGAGTCACTTATGGTGTGTCTCCCTCCCGATCCCATCATGTTTCATTGATTCTTCTCCTACCCCCAACCCCCCAAGTTGCATTTCCACTTCCTCATATCAGGGAGATCATATGATAGTTGTCTTTCTCCAATTGACTTATTTCACTAAGCCTGATACCCTTTAGTTCCATCCATGTCGTTGCAAATGGCAAGATTTCATTTCTTTTGATGGCTGCATAGTATTCCATTGTATGTATATGCCACATCTTCTTTATCCATTCATCTGTTGATGGACATCTAGGTTCTTTCCATAGTTTGGCTATTGGAGACATTGCTGCTATAAACATTCAGGTGCACGTGCCCCTTTGGATCACTATGTTTGTATCTTTAGGGTAAATATCCAGTAGTGCAATTGCTGGGTTATAGGGTAGTTCTATTTTCAACTTTTTGAGGAACCTCCATGCTGTTTTCCAGAGTGGTTGCACCAGCTTGCATTCCCACCAACAGTGTAGGAGGGTTTCCCTTTCTCTGCATCCTCACCAGCATCTGTCATTTCCTGACTTGTTAATTTTAGCCATTCTGACTGGTGTGAGGTGGTATCTCATTGTGGTTTTGATTTGTATTTCCCTGATGCCAAGTGATAAGGAGCACTTTTTCATGTGTCTGTGGGCCATCTGGATGTCTTCTTTGCAGAAATGTCTGTTCATGTCTTCTGCCCATTTCTTGATTGGATTATTTGTTCTTTGGGTGTTGAGTTTGCTAAGTTCTTTATAGATTTTGGACACTAGCCCTTTATCTGATATGTCATTGGCAAATATCTTCTCCCATCCTGTCACTTGTCTTTTGGTTTTGTTAACTGTTTCCTTTGCTGTGCAAAAGCTTTTGATCTTGATGAAATCCCAATAGTTCATTTTGCCCTTGCTTCCCTTGCCTTTGGCGATGTACCTAGAAAGATGTTGCTGTGGCTGAGGTTGAAGAGGTTTCTGCCTGTGTTATCCTCAAGGATTTTGATGGATTCCTTTCTCACATTGAGGTCCTTCACCCATTTTGAGTATATTTTCGTGTGTGGTGTAAGGAAAGGGTCCAATTTCATTTTTCTGCATGTGGCCGTCCAATTTTCCCAACACCATTTATTGAAGAGGCTGTCTTTTTTCCATTGGACATTCTTTCCTGCTTTGTCAAAGATTAGTTGACCATAGAGTTGAGGGTCTATTTCTGGACTCTCTATTCTGTTCCATTGATCTATGTGTCTGTTTTTGTGCCAGCACCATGCTGTCTTGATGATGACAGCTTTGTAGTAGAGCTTAAAGTCCAGAATTGTGATGCCACCAACTTTGGCTTTCTTGGTCAATATTCCTTTGGCTATTCAAGGTCTCTTCTGGTTCCATATAAATTTTAGGATTATTTGTTCCATTTCTTTGAAAAAAATGGGTGGGATTTTGATAGGGATTGCATTAAACATGTAGATTGCTTTAGATAGCACAGACATTTTCACAATATTTGTTCTTCCAATCCAGGAGCATGGAACATCTTTCCATTTCTTTATGTCTTCCTCAATTTCTTTCATGAGTACTTTATAGTTTTCTGAGTATAGATTCTTCGCCTCTTTGGCTAGATTTATTCCTAGGTACCTTATAGTTTTGGGTGTAATTGTAAATGAAATTGACTCCTTAATTTCTCTTTCTTCTGTCTTGTTGTTGATGTAGAGAAATGCAACTGATGTCCATGCATTGATTTTATATCCTGACACTTTACTAAATTCCTGTACAAGTTCTAGCAGTTTTGGAGTGGAGTCTTTTGGGTTTTCTACATATAGTATCATATCATCTGCAAAGAGTGATAGTTTGACTTCTTCTTTGCTGATTTGGATGCCTTTAATTTCTTTTTGTTGTCTGATTGCTGAGGCTAGGACCTCTAGTACTATGTTGAATATCAGTGGTGATAATAGACATCCCTGCCATGTTCCTGACCTTAGTGGGAAAACTTTCAGTTTTTCTCCATTGAGAATGATATTTTCGGTGGGTTTTTCATAGATGGCTTTGATAATATTGAGGTATGTGCCCTCTATCTCTACACTTTGAAGAGTTTTGATCAGGAAGGAATGCTGTGCTTTGTCAAATGCTTTTTCAGCATCTATTGAGAGTACCGTATGGTTCTTGTTCTTTCTTTTATTAATGTATTGTATCACACTGATTGATTTGTGGATGTTGAACCAACCTTGCAGCCCTGGAATAAATCCCACTTGGTCGTGGTGAATAATCCTTTTAATGTACTGTTGAATCCTATTGACTAGTATTTTGGTGAGAATTTTCACATCTGTAATTAAGGATATTGGTCTGTAATTCTCTTTTTTGATGGGATCCTTGTCTGGTTTTGGGATCAAGGTGATGCTGGCCTCATAAAATGAGTTTGGAAGTTTTCCTTCCATTTCTATTTTTTGGAACAGTTTCAGGAGAATACTAATTAGTTCTTCTTTAAATGTTTGGTAGAATTCCCCTGGGAAGCTGCCTGGCCCTGAGCTTTTGTTTATTTGGAGATTTTTATTGTCCGTTTCAATCTCCTTACTGGTTATGGGTCTGTTCAGGTTTTCTATTTCTTCCTGGTTCAGTTGTGGTGATTTATATGTCTCTAGGAACACATCCATTTCTTTCAGATTGTCAAATTTGTTTGCATAGAGTTGCTCATAGTATGTTCTTATAATTGTTTGTATTTCTTTGGTGTTAGTTGTGATCTCTCCTCTTTTATTCATGATTTTATTTATTTGGGTCCTTTCTCCTTTCTTTTTGATAAGTCTGGCCGATTGATAAGCCAATCTTATTAATTCTTCCAAAGAACCAGCTTCTAGCTTCATTGATTTGTTCTATTTTTTTTTATTTTGGTTTCTATTTCATTGATTTCTGCTCTGATCTTCATAATTTCTCTTCTCCTGCTGGGTTTAGGCTTTCTTTCTTGTTCTTTCTCCAGCTCCTTTAGGAGTAGGGCTAGGTTGTGTATTGAGACCTTTCTTGTTTCTTGAGAAAGGCTTGTACCACTGCATATTTTCCTCTCAGGACTGCCTTTGCTGTGTCCCACAGATTTTGAATAGTTGTGTTTTCATTATAATTTGTTTCCATGAATTTTTTCAATTCTTCTTTAATTTCCTGGTTGACCCATTCATTCTTTTTTTTTTTTTTAAAGATTTTATTTATTTATTTGACAGAGATCACAAGTAAGCAGAGAGGCAGGCAGAGAGAGAGAGAGGAGGAGGAAGCAGGCTCCCTGCAGAGCAGAGAGCCCGACACAGGGCTTGATCCCAGGACCCTGCGATCATGATCCGAGCCAAAGGCAGAGGCTTTAACCCACTGAGCCACCCAGGCACCCCTGATCCATTCATTCTTTAGAAGGATGCTGTTTAGTCTCCATGTATTTGGGTTCTTTCCAAATTTCCTCTTGTGATTGAGCTCTAGCTTCAGAGCATTGTGGTCTGAAAATATGCAGGGAATGATCCCAATCTTTTGGTACAGGTTGAGACCTGATTTATGACCCAGGATGTGATCTATTCTGGAGAATGTTCCATGTGCACTAGAGAAGAATATGTATTTTGTTGCTTTGGGATGAAATGTTCTGAATAAATCTGTGTTGTCCATCTGGTCCAGTGTGTCATTTAAGGCCTTTATTTCCTTGTTGATCTTTTGCTTGGATGATCTGTCCATTTCAGTGAGGAGAGTATTAAGGTCCCCTACTATTATTGTATTATTGTCAACGTGTTTCTTTGATTTTGTTATTAATTGGTTTGTATAGTTGGCTGCTCCCACTTTAGGGACATAGATATTTAAAATTGTTAGATCTTCTTGTTGGACAGACCCTTTGAGTTGATATAGTGTCCTTCCTTATCTCTTATTATAGTCTTTGGCTTAAAATCTATTGATCTGATATAAGGATTGCCACCCCAGCTTTCTTCTGATGTCCATTAGCATTGTAAATTGTTTTTCACCCCCTCACTTTAAATCTGGAGGTGTCTTCGGGCTTAAAATGAGTTTCTTGGAGGCAACATGTTGATGGATTTTGGTTTTTTTATCCATTTTGATACCCTGTGTCTTTCAATTGGGGCATTTATCTCATTAACATTCAGGGTAACTATTGAGAGATATGAATTTAGTGCCATTGTATTGCCTGTAAGGTGACTGTTACTGTTTATTGTCTCTATTCCTTTCTGATCTACTACTTTTAGGCTCTCTCTTTGCTTAGCGGACCCCTTTCAGTATTTTCTGTAGAGCTGGTTTGGTGTTTGCAAATTCTTTCAGTTTTTGTTTGTCCTGGAAGCTTTCAATCTCTTCTTCTATTTTCAATGATAGCCTAGCTGGATATAGTATTCTTGGCTGCATGTTTTTCTCATTTAGTGCTCTGAATATATCATGCCAGTTCTTTTTGGCCTGCCAGGTCTCTGTGGATAAGTCCGCTGCCAATCTAATATTTTTACCATTGTAAGTTACAGACTTCTTTTCCAGGGTTGCTTTCAGGATTTTCTCTTTGTCGCTAAGACTTGTAAATTTTTCTATTAGGTGCAAGGTGTGGACCTATTCTAGTTGATTTTGAGGGGGGTTCTCTGCACCTCCTGGATTTTGATGCTTGTTCCCTTTGCCATATTAGGGAAATTCTCTCCAGTAATTCTCTCAAATATACCTTCTGCTCCCCTCTCTCTTTCTTCTTCTTCTGGAATCCAAATTATTCTAATGTTGTTTTGTCTTATGATGTAACTTATCTCTCAAATTCTCCCCTCATGGTCCAGTAGCTATTTGTCCCTCTTTCATTCAGGTTCTTTATTTTCTGTCATTTGGTCTTCTATATCACTAATTCTTTCTTCTGCCTCATTTATCCTAGCAGTAAGAGCCTCCATTTTTTATTGCACCTCATTAATAACTTTTTTGATTTCAACTTGGTTAGATTTTAGTTCTTTTATTTCTCCAGAAAGGGCTTTTATCTCTCCAGAGAGGGTTTCTCTAATATCTTCCATGCCTTTTCCCAGCCCGGCTAGAACCTTGAGAATCGTCATTCTGAACTCTAGATCTGACATATTACCAATGTCTGCAGTGATTAGGTCCCTAGCCTTCAGTAGTGCCTCTTGTTCTTTTTTTTGTGGTGAGTTTTTCCTCCTTGTCATTTTGTCCAGATAAGAGTATATGAAGGAGCAAATAAAATACTGAAAAGGTGGCAATGACCCCAGGAAAATGCACTTTAACCAAATCAAAAGAGACCCCAAATCATGGGAGGGAGAAAGAGGATACAAAGAAGTTCAGAAAAAAAAATTTAAAAAAGAAAACAAATAAAGAAAAAATATAAGAAAGAAAAAATATATGTATATATATATTAGATAAACTAGTTTTAAAAAGCTAAAAAAAAGAAAAGGGTAAAAGTTAAAATAAATTAGCAGAAGAAAAAGAATTAAATTAACTGCAAGACTAAAGAATCATGGGGAGAAAGCCATGAGTTCTATGCTTTGCTTTCTCATCCACTGGAATTCTGCTGCTCTCCTTGGTAGGTGAACTTTGTCTTGGCTGGATTTCTTATTGATCTTCTTGGGGAGGGGCCTGTTGTAGTGATTCTCAAGCATCTTTGCCCAAGGTGGAATAGGACTGCACTTACCAGGGTCCGCACTAAGTAATCTGCTCAGGTTTGCTTCCGGGAGCTTTTGTCCCCTGAACGATTTCTGTAGAGTTCCAGAGGATGGGAATGAAAATGGCAGCTTCCCAGTTTCCAGCCCAGAGGGGCCCAGAGCTCAGGGCCCCACTCCTCAGTGGACCCTCAGAGAAAAGATCCCAATCACTCCCGGCTCCCTGGCCTCTGGCCACTCTCCAAGCTCACCCACCCAGCTGCAATCAGTTCAAGGTAACCCTGAGCTGAGAGCTCACTCCTCGGCTATGTCTGTGTAGCCGGCTTCCCCGCTCTAATACTTGCAAGCTCTGCCACACTCAGACACCTCTGATCCTTTGTGACTCCGCAGGACCTGGGGCCACACTGGCCCTGCATGGGCTTCACCCTGGTTTAGCCTCTGGAGCTATGTCCCTCAGTGGAGCAGACTTTTTAAAGTCCTGATTTTGTGCTCCATTGCTCCACCGTTTGCCGGGAGTCGGCCCCTGCCCCCGCAGTCTATCTTGCCATTGTTTTGGATTCACTTCTCCACTGGTCCTACCTTTCCGAAAGTGGTGGATTTTCTGTTTCTATAATTGCTGTTCTTCTTCTCTTCGATCTCCCATTGGATTTGTAGGTATTTGCAATGGTTTGATAAGCTATCTAGCTGATCTCCTGCTACCTGATGTAGTCTCAGTCTGCTACTTCTCCGCCATTTTGACTCCTCCCCTCGTGCACAGTTTAATGCACTTTAGGTCCATCCTGTCCTATGTGTCATTCCTGAAAGGAAAAGCACATGCAGAACAGACCTACTGTGTATCCGAGCTGGCTTAGATTTTTGGAACTTTATAATGGAAACAATAGTCTGTGAGCCCAGCCAGGATTGAACACATGAAAACTACAGAGACTATGATTGTTCACTCCTTACACAGTATTTTACCAGGACAAGTATGACCTGTTTTTATCCAACAATGAAAATAATTTAACCCATATTTTTTTCTTTTTTAATTAGCATCTTGGAAGCTTAGACATAAATTTCCATGCTCTGATAGAATAATAATATTTCTCTATTGTTGTGGTATACCTGTTTTATTATCATTATTCTCTGTTAATAACTTACTTAGATATGTTTATTTTACAAATACTTGCTTCAAGTCCTTTTTGGATATCAGTAGCCCCAAAGTGTACAGTTCCTGTTTTGTACTAATCAAAAAATCCTGAGACATCTATAACCCCAGAGTTTTTGATGAGAACTCAGACTTATATTTCTCTTCATACAATTAAAATCGCCCCTATCTGTGTTTTAGAAAGCTTAAACTAATTTATTCTGGTCAACTTTGGAAGATTTAGAGATAGTTTTGAATCTGGAGTTGGTCATTTCCATTTAAAAGTCTCTGTCTTGGGAAATTACTGTTCTTCTACTGCTTGCTAGCATACAAAATCCTAATTGAAAAACTTTTACACCTAGTGGTGGCATGCATTTAATTTACTTCTGTCCTATTAAGAACATGTCTGGGTCAGGGAAGGAACGCACATTGGAATCTTGATAATTTGTGTTTTTATAGAGTCCGTCCCTGCAGGCTACCTCAGCCCCAGGACACTAATAAATAGTCCCAGATCCAGGTCATTTGTATCTCTTTATTATAGCCAACAACAACATCCAAGCAATACCTCAATTTAGAACATCTCCAAATTCAGTTCAGTTGAATTCAGTGCAATTTATCAAGTAATTATCAAGTGCACTAGGCATCTTCTGAGTCTCTGGGAATATAACTATGAATAAAATTCAATCTCTACTTCCACAAATTCCACAAAAAAAGAAAGGCTAATAATTGAAAATTAAAATAAAGGTGTGGGGGCACCTGGGGGGCTCAGTTGTTAAGCATCTGCCTTCTGCTCAGGTCATGATCCCAGGGTCCTAGTATGGAGCCCCTTCACATCAGGCTCCTTGCTCAGCAGGAAGCCTGCTTCCTTCTCTCCCGTTCCCCTTGCTTGTGTTCCCTCTTGCTGTGTCTCTCTCTATTAAATAAATAAAAACATTTTTAAAAATAAAATAAAGGTATACATGAGGTGGTAAGTAAGGGAACAAGAAGAGGAGCTTCTGGCCACCAGTGGAGAGGCGGTAGGATAACGTCCCAAAGAGGATGGCTCAGACATCACAGAGTAGTCAGGAAAACATGATACACATTTAAAAAAAAAAAAGTTTCAAAAGAGAGGGGGATTAGTGGTCCAGGCACTAGCTGGGAACTTTCCTAGCCCAGTAAATGTCTATGGAATTGAACAAGAGAAAATGAAGGAATTTAAAAAGAAGCACATGACAACTACTGACTAGCAGGTGATCATTATTGACTTAACTGAGTCTCTAAATGGTTTCCACTTTCAGCTGCAGACTGGTTTAAACTGGGGATTAGTGTATCGACCTGATTTTGAAGAAATTCTGCATAAAAGCAACCCTCCATTTTTTTTCAATGAAAGGAGGCAATAGAAAAAATTTTGAAAGCCACCTTCAATATATAAGTTTTTGGGGGTGGAGATGAAATATTCCAATGTCTGTTCATGCCACTTGACTCCATTTAGTCACAGACTATCAAACCATCCACAGACTAAGAAATGTTAGTCACCATTTTTTCATCATCTAGGACAGCTTCAGGAGCACTGCTTCCCCCCTCTTCCCACGTTGATGAAGATCCTGCCTATTGCAGGGACAGGACTCGGGCGCTTTCAGGACACCCCATGTCACATGACCCAGGTTCTCACCTGCTACTATCAATCTTTGTAACCACTTACTACATTGCTTTAAAAAGCTGACTTTAGGAGCTATAAGAGAGGGAAAACATCTTTTTTTTCCTACCTTTCTGAATTTTTTTAGATGGAAAGATTAACAAGGGGAAATGTGCATATGTATTTAATAAAAGTTTTACATGATACACGAATCTCTCTGAGGAAATGGAAAACCAAAGAAGAAATAAAACTGCATATTTGTACTCTAGGTTTATGGCAATGGGAAAGTCATGGGGAAATGGGAAAGGGAGCCAGGAGGGAGGAGTTAGGGGTCTTTAGTAAACTGAGGGAAACTTAGCAAGACCTGTTCATTCAGGTTCCTCTCGAGTCCCCCCGTCTTCAGAAATAAGGAGGTTCATTTCCTCCAGGTAGAGGGAGGACACCTCTCACCAAAGAGTTTTATGACTAGCTTCAGGGAAAGGTCAGAAAATCCCTTCTGTATCTGCTGTTTCAACAATTCTTTCATCTTGAAACAAACAATATGTCCAGGTGTCACATTTTGGGGTTGTGTGTCCTAAACCTGAAAGGAGAACTCATACTTCCAGGAATAATTCTTAAATTGAATTAAATTTCTTTACCTCCCTTTTCTTCTTCTTCTTCTTTTTTTTCCCCCTTTTTACTGATTCTGTGAGTCAGTTTCCATAATCCAGCAGTAATGTAGGTAATTTCAAGTAAATGTGTCTTCCTAAATGAAATTTTGAGGTTCAGACATGCAGGAACCAACAAAGCACCTCAGACTCTGACCGATCAGCTAGAGGCAACTCCCTGTATTCTCAGGAGGGACTATTGTGAGGAACCTTGCCATCATCACATAAGGTACAAATAAAACTAGTTTGTCTGAGCTCTTGAAGGGTTTACTTATTTCTAAAGTAAGATTATACTAGAAAAGATGTTTCCATTGGTCTCAGCACCCCTGCACAGAGGAGCTGGAAGCCAGTTATCACTCACAAGTTTTTGAGGACACTCAAAGTACCAGGCATTTTGTCGTCTAAGACACTTAGCGGAGAAGGATCCTTGAAAGGTCTGACAGTCTATCCTTTTGGGAAGGGAAGCCTCTTTCATACCCACAGATGTATTAAAATGTTCACAATATCTCTCAGTAATCTTTACAGGTTACAAAGCCTTTCCAAAGCCACTGTCCCTACTGCTAGCCACAGGCCTGGGATTTGGGAGTTGAACCTATCTACAGAAGCACCCACACACCACAGGCAGAATGGCACCATCCTCTTTGTCTTATAGATGAGGGGTAGGGATGAGGGCTTTGCGGGGAAGGGGGGCAGGTCCCCTGGCCATAACAGATGTAGTAGGAAGGTAATGCTCGGGTGATGGGGAGCGACCAGGCAGCCTTCCCAGCCAGGAAGCCAGGAACGGGGGCCCTTGGTGCATGAATCCTTCGGGGGAGGGGGGCTGGAAGAGGGGACACAGAGACCCAAGCAAGAGAGAGGAAGGGTCTGAGTGGGTGAGGCAGGAAATGACGAAGACCTGGAAGGGACTGAAAAGGGCGGGTTCTGGACGAGTTTGCTTCTTCATTTATCCTGTGAGGCAAGAGGAAGCCTTGAAGGATTTTCAGCAGGAAAGATGATCAGATGTACACTGTAGCCAATTCACTTCATCCACAAAGTGAATAAAGCCACTGGAGTGGAGAACTGGAGACCAGGCCAGGTGGGAGGCTGTGCCCAGTGAGGAGGGGCAGGTGGGGATGCAGAGGAGTGTCCCCAAAACCTGCTGGGGCTCCTGGAAATAGAGCAGCCAGCTACCCCCTTCTCCTGGGCAGACTTCCTCATCTTATTAGATGCTCTCAAAGCCCTTCTCTGAGACACTCATCTTTCTTGTCCCAAAGATATAAGCGTCTCACAGAGGGGTGTGCCAACTGATAGCCCCTTCCCCTAAGAGAAGAGGAGAAAGGACACAGGTCCCAGGGCATGAGGAGGGACTAAGGGAGGGGGAGCTGAGAAGGCTGAACCCAGGCTCCCTGGCTTTGTGCCATTTGTGAACCCTTAGGGTTCCTCCCAGGGTGAGCTTCCTCTGAGCCAGTCCAACCATAAGAACAGATAATGCTACAAATCCGTGGCCTCAGGGTATTGAGTCATTCTTTGTAAATCACCTAGAAAAGCATTTCGGGACTTGAAAGCACAATTTATTGCTGCATTATTAAATGGTCCCAGCAGCAAGCCATTGTCTTTTTTATTGACAAAATAAAAATGAGGCAACCCAAAGGGCAAAGACACTGGAAAATAGGGCAGAAGCCACCCTTAACCCCCACCCTTAACCCCCACCCCCTCCACCTCCCACATGGCCTCTTCCTGCTCTGCTCCCACCCTGCCAGCCAAGGAAACAATCAGAGGTTGGAGAGAATTAGAGAAAGCTACATCCAATAAAAAAATAAAATTTTTAAAAAGGCAAGGTGTTTTTAAAGTATATCCATTTGTGCTGAAATTGAGGCATGAAACCAAAAAAATAAGTGATCAAAAGCAGATAAATGTGTTATGCCCCAATAATGGGTCCATGATTAAAGGAGCAAGACCGATACAAAGCAAAGGTCAAGCAAAGCTTTATCTCGTGCCAAGCATCAAGAATCTAACTGAACGTTCGGGGACGCACCTCTTACAAGAGAGGGTGACCGTTCTCTGTTTCACAGACTAGCTTTTAAGGGCAAAGGCTATGTGGTTGGGCCTGGCCACGCACAGGTGGCCATGAGATTATAACACACACAGGAAATTCCACAGTGATGCTAGGTGACCAGTTGAGTTACAATTTACCCTAGTAGACATTTGACCCAGCCTATCCCCTTGGTTGGGATTGGCGTCCAAAAGGCTCCCAAAGGGTGGGGCCCATACTCCCTGGTAACTAGGGAGACAGTATGCATCCCCCCACTGATCAGATGTCTCCACCTGGCCTGCCCAACCCCTGTATTTGAGCTTTGTTACCTGAGGCGGGTTTCCGGGACTTGTCTCCAAGTAAATCCCCTGGGGGAAGGGGAGCAGGGACAGTTTAACTGTAATGAAAGCCTCTTGCTAAATAAGTCCTTACAAAATGAAGTGTATGTTGCACTTCCCAAGGACCTCAACATGCTTTGGGGGCAACCATCTCCTCTCCTTCCCTGTCTTACTCCAGCTGGCTGCCTCTGCCCTGTCTCCACTACCTCCTCTCCAGTCTTAGGAAGGACCCAGCTGGTACCCAGATCTGCTAGGGTTCCAGAGGGCCTGTGCACTACCCTTTTTGGAGAACCCTCTTTTCATGTATCCAATTCAGACAAATCCTGTGCGCCAACAGTGTCCCAGTGACCTGGGCTTTCCCAAGAGCATGACAGCAAAATCTGTCCCTGCCTCCTACTTTTCTGCAAACCCTGAAACCATTTCTTCTGTGCCCCCTCCTTCCTTGTAACCAAGTGGCCTCTGCTTTATTGCCCTTTAATCCAAATAAAATGAAGTACATATTTCAGTTAGGTAAATAATACTAATTATTTTTTCTTCCTCTTTTGAAATGATTTTTAGAAATTGTATCTTGTTAAAAAATTATTTATTATCTATAAAGAGGAGGAAAAATGTTTCCTTATCCTACAGATTTTACTTCTAATCCTGTTCTTTCTCTGTCCTGTTATTCTGTTAAAGCCAACCTCCTCTGGTAAAACTTCCTCTGAATTCAGGTATAGAAGAGCTCCTGGGCACAATGAGACAGGAGATGAGCAGAAGGGAGCAAAATCTGGAGAAAAGCTAGGATTCAGAATGGCTTATTTTTTTATATAGCACTTTTTCTGCTCACAAAATGCTGGGATAGACACTATTTCATTGATCCTTGCTAAAGCCTATGAAGAATAAGTAAAATCAAGTGACTTGCCCAGAGTCCCACGGCTGGCTGTTATAGCAGCCCCCATCCACACTGCTGCCTTCCTCAGATATGTGGCAAAGCCTCCCACACCTGCCTGAGCTTTCCCCCCAGTCTAGTTCACCTTGCCCCTCAGGGATAGTACACACCCTGCCATATAGGTGCCTTTGCCTCCAGGGTACAAAATTTTTTTTTTTTTTTTTTTTTTTGCAGTCCGGGTACAAATCCTTATGTCTGGTACACTGTGTCCACGGTCCTCCTACAGACTCCCCACAAAGCCCCTCACCACACCTGGAAGCTTTAGCATTTGCCTGCCCCTTCCTGGGCTGCTTCCCCTGCAGGACAGAACCTCTAGGCAAAGACGGTTTCTTCTATCTTCTCCACACTCTGCTCACCAAGTCATAATCATGGGCTTGTGACTCTGTGTCTGTCTCCCACACTGATTTGCATTTCCTCTAGGGACTGCATTGGTGTCCTCCGTGTCTGGCACCCATCTTCTGGGTCCCTTCCAAGTCCTCTGAGCAAGAATAACTATATATGTGGGGGACTAGACAGTAGTCCCCATTAGAGTTAACACTTGGTTATAAACCCCAGGAATTCAGATCGCCCTTCTCCCACAGAGGCCCTGAATCCCGGACCCCCCTAAGTAGGCTGGTAACTGTAAATACCAGGGACGCTCGCAGGTGATGTGAGCCATCAACTTCGCACACATGGCAGACCACAAAGGTGCTTTGGGAACATAAGGGAAGAGAAACAACTAAAAGATCCTGTTTTAGATGCTTCTGCTGGTGTGACTGACTGTCCAGGCCACATGCTGGAGCTGGCCTTTCCAGACCAGCCCAAACTGCCCTCGGGCCATGTGCCCTTTCATTTGCAAATGCTACCTGCTTTCCTTGAAAGGACAGAGGAAACATTTGAGGTGTGGCATTTGTGCTTCTCATCACATCACTCCAGGTGCAAAATCGTGTTCATGACCCAACTTCACCCTGTGCATTCAATACACTGAGACCAAGAAGTTTCCTACAATTCTGTCTGTTCATTTGGTTGGTAGCTCACCCTGTAACCACCTAAAAAAGCGTTCCCAACGTTACTGGGTCTCATAATTGGCCCAGAATATTTCAAATGAGTTTAAGGAAAGGGCTTTAAAGTCTGAAAAATGTAGGCGTAAATCTTAACTCTGCTACTTTTTAAAAATGTGCCCATGGGTTAGTGGAGTACCCAGAGATGAAGGCCCATGGGCCAAAGTCAGCCCACTGCCTAGTTTTTCATACGTTTAAGAATTGTCTATGGCTGCTTTTCTGCTACACTGACAAAGCTGAATGATTGTGACAGAGACCCTTGTGGCCCACAAAGCCCAGCATATTGACAGTCTAGCTTTTCACTGGAAAAGTTTGCCATCTGCCCGATAAGATCATTTCACCCCTCTCAGTTTCCCCATCTGTAAAATGGGCAAAATCACATACATCAAAGAAGTGATACTGAGAGAAATAAATAAGATAATAACTGTGACAAAAGTCACATAGCAATGATTGATACATGCTGGGATTTTTTTAAATTATTATTTTAGTTTTGCTGTTGTCCAGCCAGGTCCCTCTTTGATGGGTAGGAGATGTCTGTCTCTACCCCTGTTTCCCTCTCTATTTCTCTTCATTTTGCCCCATTTCACCTCCTACCCTCCAAAGGAGAAAAATTTAAAGAAAAAAAAATAGTGTGGTGATTAAAACATTTTTAAAGGGATAGAAAATAAACCTAAAGAAAAATGCAATCCTGTTGAATTTTATCAGGTTACTTATTTTATGTCTTTTGAGTAGTAATTTCTATCATTATTTTATTTTCAGTATAACTTTAACCATGCAACTTGCAATATTGTACAGAGAATGGTGACTTCTTGCCTTCTCTTATTTACAGAACTTTTTTTCCTAGATAAAGCATGAGATGTTTTCAAAGTACCCCACATAAAATGTTTGTCTTTTGGGGAAATATTAGTAAAAATTTAAAAATAACAGAATTTTAAATTATCAAGTGGATGGAGCTATGTGAAATCATCGGATTTTTTTCTGATCAGAAAGAAATAACTTCCTACATTTGTTAAGGCACTTTGTTTCTCTTAACAACTTTCTTCAACTACTTTCATATTAAAACACTCTTTTAAATTTCAGTTCAGTGTTTCCCTTATCAACACCTTAGCAGCTTTACAATTTGCCTTGCAAAGAAGTTGAAATCCTCAGAATGGATTACAAGAAGTATGCATATCCCTACCAAAACTAAACATATTAAGCATTTAAATATTTTTAATCAGAACTATTACAAGGTTTAAGACAGAGATAAATGGTTTCAATGTAAGACTTGGAACATCCAAGACCCAGTGGAGTTTGTATTACTGCCTTCACTGTACTCAGCAAAGATCAGAGCACAGAGGGCTTTCCACTTTTTTCAATTATCACATTCTTCCGACCATGTGAATTCAACATGAGTCCAGCCAAGTGGATTTACTGCTTTTATATCTATAACTAAGGCAAATTATAAGCATGCTAAAGAAATAGGAAACCACTCTGGGTGTGGATCTTCACTTTGTGACCTCCTACTCTTAGATCATATAATCAACTGAAATTGGGAAACGATTTTCCTCAGGTGAAAATGCAGGGAAACCAGGAGCGCTGTTTTAGTCCAGAAAATGGAAAGGAAAGAAAAGCGTTATTTTCCTCCTAGTGCTCATGTTTCTGATCCTTTTTGTAAAAAAAATCCAAAATGGGATCCTTTAGCCTGGGAACAAATACGGTCATTGTGAGCCTGATGGAGCAGATATGGTAGGAACCCTGTGGGAGCCCGCTGCCTGAAGAGGTGGCACTGTTCCAGGGTCGTGTCCATTTCTCCATGCTGTCATCCGTGAGAGATTTGAGAGCTCACGTCACTCGTTCATACCTCACATCCTTGTTGCAGATAGCCATACCCGTCTTCATAGTGGACAGAGTTTAGAATCTGTGAGTCCCACTGCCTGCCCTCCTTGGGCAAGTTATTTAACACTTTGCATCTCTGTTTCCCTGAGTGCAAAACAGCACTTGCCTCAAAGTGTTATCGTGAACTTCAGATGCAACAAAGGATGTAGATACCCAGCACATCCCAGTGCACAAAGCAAGGGCCCAAAAAATGCTTGCTCTTCCTTTATTTGTTGATGATTATGAGCCTCACATGTGCTAAGGAAACCATAATGGTTTTTGACTTCAGGAAATCAATATTATATGGCCATCTAAAATTCAATGTCTCCTTTGTTTGGTTAGGGACTGAACTTCTAGGAGAAAAAGTTGTGTTAGTGATGGTAAAATAGTACATGGTATGAATTGTTAAATGATCATCTCACCTGCTTAGCTGAGAAGGGTGGTGTTTGTAAGTCATCCGTTGCCAAATTACTGGTGAGGAACTACCTTAAATTTCCATCAAAAATGTTGAAATTGACAAGATGAAAAAATGGGATGAAAGGAAGGGAAATCAAGATGTGTGAAATCAAGAGAATAGGCAAATACATAATATGAGAGCCCCTACTGGATGACAAATGCACTAATTTCAGAAACTGATACACAAAAGAGAGACAGATGTCAGGGACAATGGTCAGCCATCGGACACAGATCCAGCCCTTTTGGGTAGACATGTCCGTCATTGACCACACGAAGATATAACGACGGCAGGTATGCTGGGGTGCAGCACGAAGAACAAATGGAAGATGACAGGATTTGGGTGACAAGTAACAGGATTTGAGTTGGAGGCTAGGAAAGATTTTCTTAAGGAGTGATGCAGGAAGAAGTAGCTTTCAAGAAGGCACCCAGCATTTCCTGTCTCTAGGAAGAAAATGCAATCTTTTTAAAATTATTATTATTATTTAGATTTTATTTATTTGCAAAAGAGAGACAGAGATAGCAAGGGGCAGCCCAAGTGGGGAATAGAGGGAGAAACAGGCTCCCCCCTAAACAAGGAGCCTGAAGCAAAGCTCGATCCCAGGACCCTGGGATCATGACCTGAGCTGAAGGCAGACGCTTAACTGACTGAGCCACCCAGGCACCTGAAAATGCAGTCTTTTTTACCATGTAAAGAATGGAGACAAGGCAGTTTATCTGAAGCATGGAGAGGGGACAGGATGAGACAGGGAGGTCGGGTGGTCTTGAGAGCTACTGGGCGACGCTTTCCAAAATGTGCTGGTAAAACATCAGGGATCAGCCAGTTAGTTTCTAGCTCAGTCCTTCTGCCTTCTGGCCTTCTGTCTTAGTCAATACAGGGAAAGGGACGTTCAGGAAAGGGAGGACGCAGGAAGATTCACATTCAAGAAGGAGCGGATTCAAGGGGACGTCCAGAAGCGTCCCCTGCTGGCCAAATTCATCTTCCCTGGTGATGGTTACTGATTCTCCAGAGACGGTACCTCTATTGTATTATTCCCTCTGTTTTTGTAGATACTTGAAATTTTGCATAATAATGAATGTTTTAAGTTAAAAATAAAAGAGCCCCTTCTTACCAGTGGCAATTTGGTTCTAAGCATATATCAGTGGTCAGGTGTTTCCCTGAGACCCGAAACTTGGGCTGGCCTTTTGCAGGGGAAGGGTTGCAATTGCCCTCCATCAGGAGGAGAAAAGAGACAGGCTCATTCTGTTTGTTGAAGAATCAGAGTTAGAGTACTTGGTTCAATTCCCCGAACCTCCTACATCTGGAGAATTGGGCTATAAATCCTATGAAGCATTCTCTGGGGATTTCCAAGAATTGTTTACACCCAGACCACAAACAACACGACAGGAGTACAGACTTTATTTCTCAGTGTTTTGGCATTTGCAGCTCAGATTGAAATTGCAAAAAGGCAGAGGAGAGCAATGAAGAATTGTGCACATTTTTTGAATAGCTCATTCTCTCTGTGGTTCCAGCTTTATATTTGGAATACTCTCTCTCCCTATTTCTTCCTCTCTCTTGCTCTCTCCCTTCCTTTCTACCTTTCCTTCTGCCTTGCTTTCTCTCTCTCAAAGTGCCAATTGCCAATTCCTTTTTTTTTTTTTTTAGATTTTATTTATTTATTTCACAGAGAGAGATCATGAGAAGGCCAAGAGGCAGGCAGAGAGAGAGAGGGAAAAGCAGGCTCCCCACTGAGCAGAGAGCCTGATGTGGGGCTCAGTCCCAGGACCCTGGGATCATGACCTGAGCAGAAGGTAGAGGCTTAACCCACTGAGCCACCCAGGCCGCCCCTCGAAGTGCCAATTCTTAACATGATATACCAGACACCATACCAGGCACTAGGGGACAGGAAGGTAAATGAAGCAGAGTACTCATCTTTACCTGAATGTCCACTCTAGCAAGCAACACCATAATTAAATTAAATTTAAGTTAAATAATTAACATTAACATGATATAGATTAAAGCACAAAATCAAACATAATTTTAGACCAGGATATGTGCCCTGAAAGAAGAGTATGGCATACCTTATATGAAAACATGGTTTGGGGGCGCCTGGGTGACTCAGTGGGTTAAAGCCTCTGCCTTTGGCTCAGGTCATGATCCCAGGGTCCTGGGATCAAGCCCCGCGTTGGGCTCTCTGCTCAGCCTTCTTCCCTTCCTCTCTCTCTGCCTGCTTCTCTGCCTACTTGTGATCTTCGTCTGTCAAATAAATAAATAAAATCTTTAAAAAAAAAAAACATGGTTTGTAGAGAGAATGAATTTACACTCAGGAGGCAGAATTAGCCTCTCCTAGTCTAGAGGTCCCCAAATCAAAACAGTTTCTTGCATGATAATATTTTCAAAGTTCTTATATCCCATATCAGCCCCCTTTCTTTCCATTCCTTCAGAAAGGAAATGTTTAAATTGAGATGGTGAGGTTTTACCCACAACCTCCTCCCATATCCCCCATCAACCATACTCTAAGCTGTTATTTTGTCCTAAACAAAATGTGAAAAAAATTTTACAGCTGTCATTAAGATTGCACTCAGGGGACCCCTGGGTGGCTCAGTCAGTTAAGCCTCTGCCTTCTGCTTAGGTCATGACCTAGGATCCTGGGATCCGGTCCCATATAGGGCTTCTCAGCAGGGAACCCGCTTCTCCGTCTGCCTGCTGCTCCCCCTGCTTGTGCTCTCTTTCTCTCTGACACATAAATACATAAAATCTTTAAAAAAAAAAAAAACTACATTTAGATCCAACTTAGAGCAAAATTATAAGAAAACGAGTCACTTATTATTAAAAAAAAAAAGTTAACAGTGATGAAACCTTTCAATGGGAACTCCTTGAAGGCAAATCTGGATTTGGATCAAAGCCATGGGATTCAGAGTAAGGGCTGGAGACAAGCAGGTAGAACAGACCATGGACATTGAAATAGAGTAACTTCCTTTTTCATTCTGAATTTATTTGAGTTTTAGGAACAGTTGGAAGGTTACATTTGGGCAACATCAAACCTTAGTTCATTAATACAACTACTGTTTAAAAAATAATTCTACCCCATGTCATGTTCCCCCAAGAAAGGGGGGAAAAAGTGAAGAAGAACAAAGCAGAAGCAAAGCAGGGGAGAAGGACAGACTGACTGACAGGAGAAGAAAGAGAAGGAGGAAGAGGACATAAAAGAGACATGGAAACACCAGGAGGGGAAAAGACATATATAAGAAGTAAGGAGAAAAGAGGGAAAAAAGTAAAAACTTTGTTGTTCACTTAGACCACACGATATTGATTTCCATCAGTTTCCCTTGAAATGCTAATTAGCTGACTAGCTAGTATTAGACTCAAAATCCTCATTCTGAAAAAAAATCTTTATTCAAAATGGAAAAATACCTCAGTCTTCCTCTGAGGAACTAGTCTCTGAATTAGTAAGCAATGTCTATAACAGTTCTTGGAAGCTAGAAGTAGTCCCCACGCCATTTAGAGGTTTTTAAAGAAAACTCTTGGATCATATTTCCAAAGGTATTACATCCCTTACCAAACCGTATCCAAATATATAGATATTCAGCTCAAAATGATAGAATAAACTGTCACCCTGACTTTATGGTCATTGAATTATCTTATTCAAAGTCAGATCAATTTTTTGGGCTGCCATGCGAAAACAAAAACAAACACCTGGGGTCAGCTGAACTCAATTCAGTGGCAGGGGTTTATTGGAAGGAACAACTTCTCCTCTATCCTCTTGGTTCTGTGTCTGAGGGCCTGCAAATTAAATCGACAAACAGATTAGCAAGACAAAATACAGATTTAATTACATATATAATGCAAGACAAAATACAGACTTAATTACATATATAATCACGTGTGTAATCATGTGTATAAATATGTAAATTATGTATGTAATTATGTATATACACACAGGAGTTTTCAGGGAAATGTGACCCCAAGGAGGTCATTAGATTTTGGAGTTTATCTTTGGGGATGTAGTGGGGTAGAGGACACTTCTGGGAGAACAAATGACTTCTTGAAAGCAGTGGAGAAAGGGCATTTATGGAAAAACAAAAGACTTTTGGAATGTAAAGCACTTAAGAAAGTAGATGGGAGATATAATAGTTTCGTGATAGTCTATTTGGGTTTGGTGCCAACTTCTCCTTTCCAAGAAGATTCAAGTTGCTCCTGGGGAGGAGAGCATTTATGACAGTCGAATTCTTTTAAGATGCTCTGATTTTAGGCAGATAAGAGATTCCAGGAACTCAAATGCCTTCGGCTCAAAATAATTTTTACTCCGCAGTGGTTTATTCTGGACCCCTTCATATGCAACGCAACCGAATGGCACATATTGTGAACACTTGGATTTGGATGGATTTACAATCTGGTTATTTGTCAGTCTGTCAAGCTGCCTACCGAATCATCTTCTTAGAACTGTGGCAGCCTACCCAAAAATTCATGTTCTCTCACATTCTGAGAAGGGTATTACACTAACAATAGGGGCATAGAGGAAGAAGAATTGTCTTCTTTCCACAAGAAAGCCAGCACTGTCATCTACAGCCAGAGTTTTTTGAGGCATCGGATCAAGGGTACACGAAGCACTCAGACTGTAGGCCTGTAGGTTCTCAGGGAGATAATTAGACACACAGTTCTGGGGTCGGAGAAGTCTGGTGCAGGGATGGTTTCACTGAGTGCTGAGGTGGATGAAATGGGTGGAGATGCAGGAGAGCAGGGAATCTCCCAGGGAGAGGCCTCGAGGGGATGAGCCCCGGAGCAACATCCCCACCAATGCCAGTAGCTCAAGGATGAGCAGATAAAGGAGAAACAAGAAACAAATAGAAGGAAAAACGGGAAAACAACAAGTCTGAAATAAAGGATAAGAGATTCAGTCAAGCGAAGGACAATTGTTGGGGTAAAAGGAGTTTGTAATCCCCAGGGAGGTAGCTCCTGCGGAGGAAAAGCTGGTATACAGACACAGGAGAATAACTGACTGGGTCTTTTCTCCAGGAAGCAGAGGGTTAGCTTTGAAGTAGAAAGAAAATTTTCATCAGAAACAAGCTTTGGGAAGAAAAGAGGGAAAATCATGTAACCCTTCTAAGGGAGACTTGATTTATTTTCTATAAAATGAGATCGTTGCACTAGATAAGCTTTGAGATCTTATCTATTTTAACATTTTAATAAATAATAGAATCTCACTGAGTCCTCCATAGCTGTTTTGAGAGTTTGATTTTAGAATGAAGTTTTGTAACTCATATGCTATTCATTATTTTGAAGCAAAATACTGAGGGACACATCCTATATTTCTTGGAACTGCTGAGAGAACCCTTATTATTTTGATATCTTAAGGGTGTGTGGGGGGGAATTGTTCAGTGTCACTTGTGTAATATTCCAGCTTGGGATATGTAACCTGAATATCTAACCATGAGGAAACAAGCAAATCCAAAACAAAGAACACTCTTTTTTTTTTTTTTTTTTGGTACAGTACTCACCCCAAAAATGCCAATGTCAAAAAGGCAGAGAAAAAAAGTTGGTGGAAATATTCCTGATTAAAGAGAACTAAGCTGATAAGACAACTAAATGCAATATCTGATTCCAGACTCAATTCTCTACCACAGGAAAAAATACTATAATGGACACTGTTAAAGTCAATTGATGAAACTGGAATATTGATAGTGGATACAGAAGATAAGAAAAAAGTATTATATCAATGTTAAATTGACTACAGTTGATAAATTTACTGTAGCTATCTAAAAGAATACCTCTTCCTAATAAATAGACACTGATATATTTTAAGGTAAAGGGCCATCGTCTTAGCCCTTTTAAGCTGCTATAACAAATATTATAGGCTGTGTAGTTTATAAATAGCATAAATATATTGCTCACAGTTCTGGAAGCTGGAAGTCTAAGATCAGGGTACTGGCAGGGTCTGGTGAGAGCTCTTTCCTGGGTTAAAGACTTGTCATTGTAATCTTAGGTGGCAGAAGGGGCATCAGGAGCTCTAAGGGGCCTCTTTTATAAAGCAGTAATCCCATTCATAATTTAAGAAGGCCCCTTCTATTAATACCATCTTCCTTAAGGGTTAGGATTTCAACATATGAATGGAAGGGGACAGAAACATTCAGGCCATAGTTGTCATGATGTATGCAATTTACTCTCAAATGGTTGAGAGAGAAAAAGGCGGGGGTGGGCAGTCATAAAGCAAAGGAGGCCAAGTGATAATCTGGACAAAGAGTACATAGGTGTTCAATGTACTTCTTAAAATTCTTCCAATTCTTATGCTAAGTTTGAAATTATTTTCAAATAAAAAGTTAAAATATACATTGTTAGCTAAAGTGGTGCTTAGAGTTCATGTGCTAGCCCCAGAAGTTCCAGAGAATTCTACTTTAACAATAATGCAGTGCCTTACTGAGGGACTCTTTCTTGAAGCAACTAAGCTGATATAAGTTGTGTAAGCAAGCAAAAAATTAAGCATTTTGTGGTAATGTGATTTTGTAATAAAGAATAACTCTAAGATTGTCCACATTTTCTGGTCAGGCATATGTTTGTCTTATAAAAATTAATTGCCAAACAGAAGGGGGAAAGTAAAATCAATCAGGGAAATTCTAATTGTTGCTAAAGCAGAGAATTCACAAAGGAGATGGTCATCAATGGACATGAACTTTGCCTTGGCTATAGGAAAAAATTGACTTTGTAAATTTTAAGATACAAAGAAAGCAAAGCTAATAGAAAATTTCTCCTTTTCTACTGCAAGGATATTGTCTTACCAAGTTCCTAGAGTGTCCTGGAGCAGGCTGAATTACTTTTTTAGGACATGCAATAAAAGGGGTGAAGAATACAGAGGAATCTGGACTAAGCCAATTTTCCAATTCTTTTAAGTGAGACAACAGGTGATCTTATGATGCTGTGTATGTAAGGTTTTTTTGTTTGTTTGTTTGGTTGGTTGTTTTTTTTTTTTTTTTTTTTTTTTTTTTTACTATTTGTCACTGATTTGAAAAACAGTCTTTAATAAGGTCTGCCTGTGAAAACTGGTACCATCTGGATTATGACCACTTCTCATGCTTTATCCACCTGACCAGCAATGCAGCCATCTTCCTGAAGATGGCGCTGTGCGTGAGCACGTCCCCAGAACATGGGGTTTGAAAAGGAAGGGGTTTTCCCCTGTCGTCTCCACGCTGGGGTCACACACACACACACACACACACACACACACACACACGGAGGACAGGGTATTCTTCAGAACAATCCAAAGAGCAAATGCTACGGAAAAAGATGGTACAGATAAAGAACAAGGTCATGAGCAGCTCCTATGCCACTCAAAGGTGTTGGGATTAAAATAGCACCACCTTTTGTTCTTATGTTCTAAACTGAAAATAAGGCTATGGTTCTCAAAGTCATTATTCCATGACCTTTATTTCCCATTGTCTCGCCTTTTTTCTCCTAATTTTTCTTCCTACCTTCTCTTTTCACTTCCAAATTTGCTTTACAACTGATGTCAGTGTTTTCCACCCCATAGAAATTATATTACCATTAAAAATAACAACAACAACAAAAGAGAGAAATATTTTAAGCACAAGAAAAAGAAAAGAAATTATATTATCAAAAATTCCTTTGTGTCCTGATCTCTAACTGACTTAAAATATTGCCATAACCACTAGAGAATTATGATAATGGAAGACTTTTGTATTGGCCAGAAAGATCCAGAGTAAGATGTGTGCATTCTGCTAGCTTGATTGGGGGTGGAAATGAGAAGTGGCCATTGGAAAATATTTTCTTGTCAATATTGTCTTTTGGAGTTCACCTCACTCAAGGAGAATGTGTAAGAAATGATTGTTGAGGTTGACTGTTTTTTCCATCAATTAGTGTGCCTCGTTCCCACAAGAGTAATTTTTTTTTCCAATTCATTTTTCAAGGATCATAGACAACAGATTTTCTCTATCAAAATATAAAAGCAAAGTACCAGTTCCACCACAAGTTCTTGGCAATCCTCCCTCTACTTTTTCCCTTCTCTTCCAAAGACTAGAATGTGGCCTGGTTATGATTAGTATCTGTGGAGGAAAACCAGCTGGACCTTAAAACATAAAACCTATTCTTAGTCTTGATAAGTCTTGTCACAGCATATTGCGTAGTATGCAGATTGATTAATGTTTCTGTGGCAAAGTGAATTCTCCATACGAGCTCTCTCCCAAAGGAGGCCAGTGTGTTTTCAGGTAAACCAAGTCCATGTCTGGACCAACCAAGTGATGCTTCAGACACCACAGAGGGAGGAAAAGTGGAGGGAATTAATAAAAGTTACTTTCCCAAAATTTGTAAACACACTTCTCTAGAAGTACAATCTTCCCCTACAAAAGAGTAAGTGGTGAGTGATGGTGCAGACAGACCTTCTTCTAAGGGAAGAGCAGTAAGGAACAGACAAAAGCTGCAGGAAGAATTATGTTCAGATTATAGCAGGACAAACTACATCCCAGGTAAGACAAGAAACATCGCCAAGGAGGTTTTATGGCCTCCTGTTCTTATTTGTAAGAAGAATAAACTTTCTCTTGTGAATGAAGTGCATTTATTCTTGTTTAGAAGCAGAAAGGTAAACCAGCTAGCCCCTCATGTTTCTGGTGATTATTTATCTCTTTCATCCATAGAATCTCAAAGCTGTCAGGAACCTTGCACAACATCCCCATTCTAAATGAGGACACCAGTTTAAACGACTGTCCAACGTCATACAGAGTTGACAGAGCAACCCAGTGTGTCAACCTCCAGTTCATGGTCGTTTTCAAATTCCACAAAACCACCTGCTAAGTTTATCTATTTCCACCATATACACAGAAAGTTCAGCCCCCACCTGCTTTCCTGATCCCACACCCCCATGTGTGTTATGAGCAGCATTCCCACTTAATGTTATGACTTCTCCATATGGTTGGGCCCACAGAGGACAGACACTAGGAACCCCATCTGAGATAGAACTCCGAGAAATAAAGAGCTTTGCTGAGGTCACAGCTAGCCTGTCCCAAGCCCCCAGTACCACATGCCTTATTTTCAGGGGACAGTACTGCATCTCACTTTTGACAGAATGTCTTCCTTTTTGCCTTTGTAGGTTTCACAGCAGCAGCCTCCCTTGTGTCTTTGGCTTGGGCCTTGGCCTCCTACCAGAAGGCCCTCCGGGACTCTCGAGATGACAAGAAGCCTATCAGCTACATGGCGGTTGTCATCCAGTTCTGCTGGCACTTCTTTACCATTGCCGCCAGAGTCATCACCTTCGCCCTCTTTGCCTCGGTTTTCCAGCTGTACTTTGGGATCTTCATCGTCCTCCACTGGTGCATCATGACCTTCTGGATCGTCCACTGTGAGACAGAATTCTGCATCACCAAATGGGAAGAGATTGTGTTCGACATGGTGGTGGGGATCATCTACATCTTCAGCTGGTTCAATGTCAAGGAAGGCAGGACACGCTGCAGGCTCTTCATTTACTATTTTGTGATCCTCTTGGAAAATACAGCCTTGAGTGCCCTCTGGTACCTCTACAAGGCTCCCCAGATTGCAGATGCGTTTGCCATCCCAGCGCTGTGTGTGGTATTCAGCAGCTTTTTAACTGGCGTCGTTTTTATGCTGATGTACTATGCCTTCTTTCACCCCAATGGACCCCGATTCGGGCAGTCACCAAGTTGTGCTTGTGAGGACCCAGTCGCTGCCTTCACTCTGCCTCCAGAAGTGGCCACGAGCACACTCCGGTCCATCTCCAACAACCGCAGCGTCGCCAGCGACCGCGACCAGAAATTCGCAGAGCGGGATGGGTGCGTCCCTGTCTTTCAGGTGAGGCCCACTGCCCCGTCCACACCATCCTCTCGCCCACCACGGATTGAAGAATCTGTCATTAAAATTGACCTGTTCAGGAATAGGTACCCGGCGTGGGAAAGACACGTTTTGGACCGAAGCCTTCGAAAGGCCATTCTAGCCTTTGAATGTTCCCCGTCTCCTCCAAGGCTGCAGTACAAAGATGATGCCCTTATTCAGGAGCGGTTGGAGTATGAAACCACTTTATAAAATAGAAGGCCTCGGAGGAGCCACAACCTCCAGTGAAGGGGTAACAGCAGGGCCGTGGCAATAATGAAACTGTCCTAGAATAGGGCAACGGGCTGTAATGTGCTTCGTCGGACCCTCCGTCAGCTGACCGCCTGCTGCTGGCCTCCTTTCAAAAGAGCAGCTGAAGGGAAAGAACCGAACCGAACCGTGCCTGCTCAGTAGGACTCCTTGTTGCTACCAGCCCCTCCTGCCCACTTTTAGCGTGTCCACCAGAGGGTACTATGAGCACGGAAAACATTGCCTCCAATCAATAGGGTGTTTTGATGGAGTTAACTGATCTTTGCATAAAAATATACTCAATCACATACACACATGCACACATACACACACATGCTAACACACACGGCACCAGTCCTCTGTCAAAATAGCTTAGATGATTTCTTTTCTAGATGCAAAGCTCTGATTCTGAATATAAAAACAAAGAGAGAGAGAATATATCCTTCAAGACTCCAGAAAAACACAAAACAAAACAAAAAATAGTACTACTTAGAAAAGAATTTCATAGACCATTCTCATTTGGAAACCACTACCATGCGTTCAAATCCTACCACGGACAGCAAACTCAACTGTCGTTTACATATGTATTCAAATCAATGGAATGGTTCATTTTCAACACATTTCAGGATTTGTTTTTTATTTTAAATTTCAGTCGAGAACATCCTTTCTGACAGAAATCCTATGCAGCACATCTATGGCTTTCGACAAGACCAAGGAGCTCAGTGATTTCATGATGTAAATTAAATGAAAATCATGGTTCAGTATTCAGTTGCAAAAATTTAATAAGTACATGAAGAGGAAGCAGGGAAACAAGGCAACAACGAGCATCTGACTTCCCAGCCTGCCGCAGTTCACCGGGGCAAGGAGGCGCAGAGCGGCAGGAGAGAAACATGCTGAACTGGGTGTTTCGAGACACAGAAAAGCGTGGCTCTGTGTGACGGCTACGGAGCATGCCATGCCACACCCTCCTAGTGCCAAATAGCATCCAACCACAGGACTGACGTGGAAGTCCCAAACACCGAAGAACGAGCGGCATGAGCCCCCCAAACGTGGACGTGAGAGCACACCATCACGTTCCCCATTGTGTACAGGCTAACCCCCCCAATCCAAGGTCAAAGTGATGTGTCTTTTAGAGGCTTTGGGACACTTTTTAGTAAGTATAAGCAGACAATGCAGTGAATATGCTATGAGAAAACCTTCCAAACTGATTGAGGGCTTATCACTAGATCCAGCTAAGATTTGTATTTGAACCATTTGTAAAGTCGCACTCTTACAACAAACTTCTGGGTTTTAAATACCTCCGTACAGCAAGTAAACGTTCCCTGCTTTCTGTTCCCAGTGTCCTCGGTCATGGTGCTTTTTGTTGCATTAAAAGTGCCGGTCAAACTTTGATAGTATTTTTTTATAGTTGGTGCAGAGTGGAATAACTCATGGATTATTTCAATATTTTTGTAATAAAAATATAGGGTATACATATAGGCATCATCACTTTTTTTATAGACCTGGAATTGTTTAAAATACTTTAAGCATCATAATTACTTGGGATGTCAGAAACTGATCCACAAATTTCGTCAGCCTGCCTCAGCACATTAAGAACGCTTGTGTCTTGCAAGATCACCCAATTTTGCAATGTTGGTGCCCCCAGGAACCTGGCCAGGGGTGCTATCAGAATATCAGGTGACAAGAGAATCAGCTTAACTAGAAAGGGCTTGTCAAGACTGGCCAATGTTTCCCAGGATGTGAAAGCTATAAATGATTACTTTCATCCATCCATTCTCACAAATCTGACCACAGTGGAAGATGTCTTAAACTTCCTTCCCTGGTTTTATATTAACCCAACTTATATATTAACTATTAGTCAAGTCACTAAAAAAAAAAAAAAAAATGATGAGGGAGAGAAGAGAAAAAGTCCATTTAGCTTAATTATTCGGTTATTTGGACTGTACAATCCACTTAAATTAGTCATGTTCAATAGCCACCTGCTGTAGTGGGTATGTCATAGAGACTGCTGTCCCCGTCACATCCACAGGAAATGGCAGAGGGTTCAACCTATGACTTCCTTTGGTACAAAGCCCCAGAGCAATATTTTAAAAATAGCTGTTTTTTGTTTTTTGTTTTTTGTTTTTTATCAGTAGACATATTTTCCTAGTACTCCATGATTTGATCCTCCAAGCAAGATTTCCACTAAAAAATAATAACCTCTTGTTCGGATGTGAAAAGATTACCTAGTCGCCAGTAGAGGCCCAGGAAGACGCTCTTCTTGTCAGCAATTGGTGAAAACATTGCACCCCCATTGTAGAAGGAAAAAAATTATTATATTGGCAGAAATTCTTCACTTTTGTGCAGGACCATGAGTTATTAGCTTCCTTATTTCCAAGAAAACTTTTAATTGATGATCTTTGGAAATTGAATGGCTCAGTTGAACTATACCTTTGATTCCATGAGTAAATACCAGATTACAGATAGAGTGATCGATCAACACAAACTCAGCAGGCCCCACCATGCCTCAATCATGTAAGTCCTGAGTTATTTCTCAATTTGATCCCTCATTTAACATGTGAAGAATGGAAATGAGTGCTGTATGAATAAACAATAATGTTCTGCGCTTTGTCTTGGAGGTAAGAATACAGTTAGGAGGGTCTAAGACGTTTGCATTTCTCAGTGATTTCCCAAATACTGTGAATACTTTGTTATCCAACATACTTGAAGACTGGTGTTTCAGTTAGTCAAAAATTCTTGCTAAGGAAATGACATTTCCACCATAAATTCCAAACTTTCTCAAGATTATAAGAACCAAAAAGAACATTTACTTCTGAGGAAAATCGTGACCTAATCTTCTTTCCATGATTCAGAAAATCACTTCATTGTCCTCAGATGATGTGGTGATGAGAACCGTTATTAGTTTCTAGGTACACAGATAACAGAGAGTTTAAAGTATTAGGATTTAAAAAGATATTGTCAATATACGAAGGAACAAGGTTTGATTTTTGTCTTTGTGTTTTAGTTCTTCCTGAGATTTCATTTTCAATCTGCTATGAAACCCTTCACAGACAGTAACCGGAAAATCCAAAAAGAACATGCTATGGTTAACATATAGATTGGAAATGCTGGATTCTTCCTCTGTGGGACCCAACCTCCCATGCCTGAGTCTACTTGGATTCTCTGAGGGGGAGGAGAGGGTCCTGCTGTTAGCACTCACTTTTTGCACAGGACCATAAAATTTTCTGACAGAAAATGTTAAACATTTTTTTTCACTTTCAAATTAGCATTTTAAAATGAAACCATATTTAAGCTTAAAGAACATATATATTTAACCATACTGAGATTTTTAAGTATTTGTGTGGAGGAAAAAAATTTTTTTCTTTGTAAATCAAAGTTTGGTTCCCCCATAATGACTGTACTTTAAATTCTCTTGGCCATTAACATTGTCCTACTTAACTATGTGCTGTCTCATTAGATAACACTGACTTTGCAGACACTCAGTTACTATCCACTTATGATAATGCCACGAACCCAGCAAATGAAATAGATTTCTTACTGACTTGGCAAGAACACGCAATTCAAGTATTAGCACAATAAAATACACAATAAAATAGCACAATAAAATACAAAGATAACCCGAAGATAAATGTATAATGACATATGTATGCTTAATTCCTAAATGCACAATCTAGTTTGCCCAATGAATAAATGGGGTGATAGCACTAACCACTTAAAATTGAATGGGAATCATTGAAATCTCAATGACTGTTTTTTAAAATATTGTGACATGCATATATGTTATGTATGTATATATAATACACATGTATATTTTACATATATATACACACACACACAACTAAAGGAACAGAGATGAAAAAGATGAAGTATATACTGCCCTTCCATGCATATTAACTGGTATGTTACCGACACAAGAATTTAAGTGGAAAAGCTTTTTTCTCCTCCTTTTCAGCCCAAGCTTACAGTCAATGTCTATAAGACATCCACATACTTATAAGATGGGAAATACCTAGATGCAACTTAGCACTTTGAGCTTAAATAACCTGAATCACTCCTAAAATTTTCATCTTTTAAACAGTTGAATAGGATAGTTTTGAATCATTTCGGTTTCTTCCAACTGGTTGAATCGAGCCAAGAAAAACTCTTGTGTTCTTAGCAGGATTGTGTAAGGCTACATGTTCGCCTTTCAATGTACCAAATGCCATTGAGTGGAATAGGTTCTCCCACACTGTTTAGACAAGGATCCATTTTTTTTTTAATGAACCATTTTCTAGACTAAATATATGCTCCCCTGCACTTGCATACATCTTTGCCATTAGCCATTACTGTTTCTATATAAAGTTTGGATGAGATGTCTGCATTTTTATGTTTCTAAGGAGAATTCCTTAAAGCCTTTTTAAAAATAGCTCAGACTGTCTTTCAGAAATAGAGCTCAGAGGATGCTTGAAGTCCATGGTTAAAACACAGCTGATCTGAGGTAGTTGTTCCTATAAACTCAGTGATGGATGCAGATCAACTCATGTTCATTTATCTTCAACAGTCCAGTGTCACTTCTAAAACAATCAAAATTATTACTTCTAGCCAGCTTGTGACTCATAACACCCTTCTTCCCCATCTGAAGCTAAGGCATTTCAACATGGCTGAGGAAGGACCATTTCCTTTTACCGCCTACTCACCCCCTGCACCATACCTCCATTTCCAAGTCTCTGGCCCTGGCCTGTCTCAGGCTGTGAAGTGATCTCAGGTTGGGTTGAATCTCCCCTGATCACTCAAGCAGGCTTCACTGTCCACCACAGAGCTTTCTTTCTGGATCTATGTCTGGTCCAGTTGCTATCCTAGAAATGGGCATACAGAAAGACTCCATTTGGGCCTGCAATCAATAGTCTCAACAGTAGGATTACTCATTCAACAGGAAAACTCCTCAAAAATGTGGGTGGAATTGTATAAAAACACAATGAGCCATTTAATTTTGTTAATTGTAGCAATTAGGCTAGCTCGAACACAGCCTCTGTGCTCACAGCAGAAAGCCAAGTGGAAGAAATGGCAAGCAGCCATTTGCCCACAGAAATGAGGGGTTCGGAAATGCTCCCTTGAGTGTTTAAGGTATCATGTTGTTTGATCATCCATTTGAAGCCCTTTTTCTAGATCCCATAAGAAAAGAAATCAGACTCTTGTTACATGGCATGCAGTGATCTAAACCCAAAACGAAAAAAACTCCAGTCAACTTTTGTGGTCTATGTTCTGCTCAGTAAGGAATGGTTTCATGTCCTTGAAATGCCTCATTGTTTTGCTAAAATATTTTACTCGCAAATAGTATACTGACAAATATGTCAAAAATACTGACAAACTCAAATTTTTTCTTTGGTTATTTTTTTACCCTTAGATTTTCTTGTAGTTCAGTTCCCCATATTGATGGTAATTTACCATGACTAGGAACTTACCATATGCTCAGTGCTGGGCTATAGAACTTAACCTATATGATCTCTTTGAGTCCTCACAACCATCTATGAGTTAAGTACCACATACAGATGACAAAACCTAATCTCAGAGATGCTAAACAAATCGCCAGAGGTTCCACAACGAGGAAATAGTGGAGCTGAGAATTGAACACAACTTATAACAACTTTTAACAACTGCTAATTTTTCTAGAAGACCCAGGAATATTTTCCCACCAACATCAATTTCTGATTTGGCAAGTTTTCAGGAGAAATAAAATCATGGTCTGATGATGAAATTTTCCAGAGCAAATTGCATTTAAAGTCAAATATGTCTTCCGAGATGAAAAGTTAAAAATAAAAATCAGTGATGAGAAATGGAAATTGCTATCACTTGTAATTGAATTTTACTGCCACTCCCTAATTCACAGTAGGTAGATATGTGCTATCCTTCCATTCTGGACAACTGACCTCCTCCATGGCCCTAATTTACACTCAAGTAAGAGATAAATATAAATTAGCCAGATGGTTCTTCTCTTGTATTCTATTCATGTGCTATACTGGCATCCAGTCAGGCACATGGAAAAATAACCAAATTCCAGTACTTACTTAGACGCTGGGACGGAGAGAGAGACAGAGAAAGAGATAGAGGAAGGAAGGCAGGGAGGAGGGAGGAAAGATAGATGAACAAACATTTGAAGTGACATTATTCTATCCCATTGCTATGATTTTTCTCTAAATTTTATGTCTTGCAGTTCATAAAATTTAATATTTAAAAGGATTATTATACCATTAGCTTGACCCATCATATAAATTGAGGAATCTTAGCTAAGATTGAAAGGTTAGGTGTAAAGAATAAAGCAAACATTTACCAAATATTTGTCGAATTGATTATAAAATGACTGATGTGTCCTTTCCCAGCTCACTTTTGATGTAATATGTCTGAGTTCTACAGGATGACAATCAAAACCCATTTGATGACATTGTATAGAAAGTTGTGTGTGATGTTGAATGAATTGTTTCTAAACAAATAGCCAGTAATAAACCCCAAATTTTCTCAACCTTGGTGTTTATATTAGAAAAATATACAGTGATCAGTCTGACTTTAATGTATGAAAAATACAAAATCTCTCTTCCTACTTTGATAAGATTTAAGCAGATCTTGATGAAGATAAGTTGAATTAGAAGTTACTAATTTTTATAGACAGTAGCATCTAAAAGAGATCTAAGTGTTACTTCAACACATTCTTTTATGGATAAGACTACCAAGATCCAAAGAGAACAGGTAGTTTTTGTAATCAGGATTCCTTCACTCATCTGTTCCGTAAGCATCACCCACAGGACTAACACTGCCAGGCAAAACACAGCCAAGTGCAGAAAGAGTCTCTCACTTCTACCTTGATTATTAGTAGCAGAATAGAGTCTTCAGACTTCAACTCCTTTTGCTCTATTACACAGCTTCTATTTTTAATATCTACATTTAATTCCATACTAGAGCAAAAAAGTAACATAGCTTTTCTAATATTATATTATGGAAGCTTCATAATAAACAATGGCCACACACAATGACAAACATAAGATCATGATATACATATAAAGATAAGATGACAATGGTTGACTGTCTATAAAGAGAAAAGTAATTTTATGATTTATTTTTATGTCTCTTCAATACTAGACATTTTTAAATCAAGGTCCCAAAGCAACAAAAAGAAATTGAAATACTTTTTTGGCACACAGCACTTGACTCGAAGCAATCATAACTGAATAATCTTTGGAGATATTCCTTTTAACAAGAGGCATGAAATGAGGAAGAGTCTGAAGACTTTTCTAATAGGCTACTTCTCTGATCTTCCAGAGAAATACCCTTCATTAGCACCTATGCTATATTTCCAGCATAGTAGTTATTTAGGAATAACACATTTTCAGAACTAAGCCTCCATTACTGCAACCTGAGAGGTTGGTCTAAAGCCATGCTTCCCATGCCCAGGAGAGCGACACTGTGCCTATTACATTCAGAAGTCAGGACAGCCAGACTCACCTCATTAACCATCCTGACATACGCAACCATGTCTCTCCCTGCAATATGGCCAGGTGGTTGGCTCCCCACAGATGCAGGAAGTATATTGCTTCAAGGTAACTATTAACTTGCATAACTAATTTGCTCCAAGTGAAATAATTCTGATCAGGGAATGCATAAACCCAAAGGTTCTCTAAGGAGTAAAAGGAAAGAGAAAAAAAAAAGATAAATTTGTATAAGGCATAATAATTCAAAGAATTCCTTGGTGAGTCCTGTTAAGCCTCAATATAACAGTTGGTGTAATAACGGTGGGAAGTGTGAGGCATGGCTTCTAAGTTCAAGCCACTATAAGTAGTTCATTACTGTGATTACTGCTATTTTAGCCATTGCACTAGCCAAGAAGAGTACAGTTGTTGATATGATGTTTGCAGAGCAAAGATCATAATAATAAAACAGATCAATGTCAAAACTAATTAATCAATTTGATAAGTAAATATTACCAGCCTAGTACCAACACAAAATGTTTTCTTATGTTCTTATTAAAACCTGTCACCTAACTCTGTTATTAGAATTTCAAAAAATGTAAAGTTTCATGTTTTTATTATACTTCCATCTATCAGATGAAGCTAGTGGCCCTCTCCTCTCTCTGCTTGATTTGCATTAAAATGGAATTAATCAAATTCTTATTTCATTTAAGTGCTACAAATATTAACAAATGGAGATGTTGTGTTTGAGCTAATTTAAGTTAACTGTTCTAGTGGCATTCTGATATGGGGTTGTATCAACTCAACACTCTTATTATTCCAAATTAATCCATTTATCAGTAAGTTCTACATCACCCCCGAGTGGATTGAAAATATAGTTCAGGTTTCTATCATTGTGTGAAATTCCTATTTTGATTACAAACCAGTAAAACGTTGTCTTAATTGACATCAGCATTTCAGTCCATTGTGATTCTGGAAAATGAGTGTGTCGGGTTCTGTTACGTTAAGTTAGCAATTAACCTTTGACCTGGTCTTTCTGTGGGCCCCACTGTGAGTTCTTATTCTATTGAAACTGGGAGCAAGAGCACACCATCCTGTAACCAAAGGAGATTTGTCGGCTAGTCAAAGAATTGTCGTTTTATATCCCTCTTTCAAAGAACTCAAATATTCAACTTTCCTTATTAACCTTTCTAATGTATTGTACATAGAAAAGGAAATGGATCGCTGAAATATATTCTGAAATCCTGGAGTGTAGCCTTTGCCTTGGTCTGAATCAGAGGCTTGTGCCCTGGGAAGAGGAATAAATCTCTCTAGTGCCACGAGGAAAGGGAACGGGGACAAGCCAGTCACTCAGAAATGTGAGCTCGACTGTCACAAAGATGTATGTTGCTGATGGTATCGATTCCCTTCTTTTTTTTACAGAAACATCTTGGAACTTGTCAAGCTTTACTGAAGGTGATTTGCGTTAATTAATGCAACAGACCCTTTAATCTTGCAAATTCTTGACTTGTAATATTGTAGCCAAGCTACCGCGAGGGAAAATTAATCAGTTAGTGGGAAGGAGCCCTCGTTCCGTGCTGAGCTGTACCCAGGCCTGAAGAGAAAGACCTCTGTGAAGTAGAGCACTAATGAATTCGTGCTACCTGCTTCCTCATCATTCATGCAATGAATATTCATCTACTTCATTTGTTTTTGACAGTAAGCGCTGCTTTGAAAGAAAAAAAGTGTCAATGGATTCCTGGGGCTTGCATAGCTCAGAGAATAGGTTCTGGGTCATGGAGAATCCTTAAATGAATACAAATCTACTTGTTTGGAAATGAAAAAAAAAAAAAAAAGTCATTGTTATCTCTTTAATGATTGATCTGTCTGAGTACCGTGGCTGCCCTCACTTGGTTTCTTGAGAGTACTGTTGTCAGCATTGTAATAACAAATTTATGAAAATTGAATCTGTAATTCCATTTCAGAGGTAAAATCTGCACGGATGTAACTGTTAAGTAATTTGATTCCCGCCTTCCTGCAATTAACCTTCTACAATTGGGTGGTGACATTGCCTGTTTCAAACTGAGGTACCTAAGTTTACAGTATTGGCCCTCCTGTTGTTTCTGAGTCCTGACCAAACATCAGTTACAAACTCTGAGATCAAGTAGAGATTCTTATTGCCTAAATGTTCATTTCAAAGTAAACTAATAGTCTCATAATTTGAAAAAATCATGGTTCTTTCCCACTTGCTTCTCTGTTTTCCAAGAAAGATTTGAGTTGCAAGATAAGAATGAATATACTTTCACATCATTGTCTCAGAGTTTGCAAGTATCAGGCTGCCCTATGTTTTTATAAAGTTTCTGTCTAACCTTCTAGTAGAACAATTTCAGGAGTGAACCCTAGATCAATGAGTGAAAGTCATCAGGGTTATCCAAAGAGCAACCTAGCAGAAAAATTTTAGAAAAGAAGCAGGGATCCTTTTGCTTGGGTTTCAAAGACGTTTCTCCTTGCTAAGTGACCATCTTAGTGATTTGAGAGCTACTGAATGGTAGTCCCAGTTAGAAGTGTCAGTATTGTGCTGCATACTCTATTCTGTCAAAGTCATTTTTCAGAACTAACTCTTGGCACCAGCACTGAAATTTAATGGCAAAAACTGGCCTACTACCATGTAATTTATTTTCAATTGCAAGGCAATGAAAACTAATAAGTTGAAGAAAAATTTAATTTCCTGAACTCCAAAGCCAAAATGGGCACAAAGACACTCTGTAACATACAATGAGCTGGTTGACTGTGGGGACGCAGGGGCAATAAACAATCCTCTTAAGCACGGCTCATGAGTGAGAGGCTATAAGCTGTGTTGGGACAGAAGGTGATTGAAGAGGATGTCTACCAGTTGCTCATCAGGAATATCTGCCTTTTTATAGAGCAGAGGTTCAAAGTAGCCCCTGCCGTTCCCTAACTATGAGGATAGATACATCCATATATGAAGGGCCAAGGCAGAAGACAGAGAAGATATCAGGGCCTTCATGTCTGAGACTAACTCTGTCTTTAAGAAAACAGCTCTCCTTGGTCATTGGCCCCTATGCTGCTAGCTAGCTCTGCATGCCAAGAACTTCTGATGGACTACAAGATGAGATATTTAAAGGTATCGTAAGTATTCTTGCTTGTAGAACATGAACCACTGAATTAGCCCTCCTTTTCAACAGCAACCAGATTCAGGGTTACTATGGCCTTACACATCATCCCATTGTAAATATATCATGACATCATGATAGCCTCTGTGTTCAAATTCACTAAACCAGGTTTACATGTCCTAGGTCTGTGTATCTATCCCCAATTTGGAAAAAAATAATTTTTTGAGAATGATCTTTAGAATAATGGAAGTGAAAAAAAAAAAGTGGACAGTTGAGTAATTTTTCACCATCCACGAAACCACTAGAGTGCTGATAGCCCTAAAGCTCTGATTTTTTTCTCTTTTCTCATGAGTAAGTTTCTTTTTACTTAGGGCTTTCAACATCTGAATTTTCCAAATGATCGCTGAACCATCTTCACTAAACTGAAGTAGACACTATGGCATTGTTAAAAAATAAAGACTGTACACATGAAAGCAAATATCCAATGAAAAGTGAAGAAGTAAGTCACTCAAGCAGTAAATTTGGTCTTTGTGACATCAAACATTTGAATACTTAGGAAAATCCATGTGTTTGAATGATAGAATTTTTCATCTGGTTGTCTGGTGTTGTCTAGATAGACAGAAAATGCTCAGGTGTTGTAGGTAATGAGATTTAACTTTCTCGTGCAGTAATCTATTGCTGGTGATATTCTGCTGCTCAAAATCTCTTTGTTGTGCAAAGAGGAATAAATAATGCAGAGCAAATGCTATTTGATTTTTATTTACTTTTGGCAAACACGTGAATGGAAGAGGTTTGGGAGGTTGTCCCAGGGGTATTTAGATGTGATTATGGCACAGACCTCCTTCAGAAAGACTGTTTTGGAGGCCTGCCACTCTGCTTCTTCCTGCCAAGGAAACTTTTTATTCCGTTCCTTTCCATCCTTTCTCATTCTATAATTGCCCCCTGTTCTTCACATAATCTTCATTGTTCCCAAAGTCTACTTGACAGAACTGTTCAGGAGAAATGCAAGTTTGTTAACTTTTTATTCTTCAAATAGGAAGTTTTCATTTTAAGGATTATATCTTTCAAGCAGAAAAATAATGTAAATGTCTCAATGCAGTTATTTTATGGTGCATGTTTTGGTGTTGATAGAAGTAAAAGCGTTTTTTGGTTTTATTTTTGTTGTTGTTGTTTGGTTTGTTGATGTCCTTTTGATTGTCAAGGACTCTCTGGTTATACATATTGGAACCTTAGTGTTTCCTTTGTAATCATGGAAAAGAGAAAATGTCATCAAAGGGAAGTTCACTTTCCGGAAAGAAGGAGGTTGCGATAGTCACGCGACTCTTGTATTTGTGATTATCTGTGGACATTTTCTTCCTTGTTTCATCTGATTGGGCTCTGGATTGGTGAGTGTATTTCCTCAAATCGTGTGCTTACCCCATTTACTGTTCTGAAGCCGGAGAGAAACGCAGGCAAGTCATTCAGACTGATTTTATTTTCTGTGAGCTTATGCTGCAGAACTCACTCTGAGGCATTAACTGTAAGCAGGCACACAGAAGGTATGCAGCTATGCAAAGGTCATGAGAGGATTTCCGGAGAAAATCTAAATATTTGTTTTGTCCATTCTTAGGTAGTGTTTTGATTGTGTCAAATTCTCCATTTCCGCGCCAACTTAGAATGACTTCATGGGGTAAGTTGTCCTCACCCTTGTTGGCTCCCTCCTCCCATTAGTTGCAGAAGTTTCCCTGAAATCAAAATGGGTGCTCCACCTTGTGTAGCAAGGGCTTCCGGCCGCTAGGTGTCACTGCTCTGCGCTGTGTTTTGTCCATGCTCCTTTGGGTGCTCTTTGGATGCTCCTTTGGACGGTTTGCTAGTCCCACACCTGTGAAAGCCTTCCAGGCCAAGAGAGCTGCTAGTTCCTGTCACAGATGTACATACCAACCTGATTTGGCTCCGCTTTCCTTTTTCCTTGAGATTTGTACTTCACTCAATCCTCTTAGAAATCTTTGTACCTTCATGTTACCGACAGGATATTTAGTTCAATGTTTCAGTCAGCTGGCAATGAAGAGGGAACCATCAGTTGGCAACTACAAAAACATCAAGCACTTTGTTTCAGTTATCTTTTATTATGTAGTAATTGAATAGAATTAATGGTTTAGTAGAAAGCTAAAAATCCCTGTGTTGAATATAATGACTTTTTTAAATATACTGAAATATATTCTCTGAAGCAGTATCCTTTTACACTATGAAGTCTGTTCCTTTCTGGAGACAAGAACATGGAGGGGCCCTGGTCCACCAGTGGAAACACAGGGGCCTGGAAGCTGAGTCACTGGAGTCCTCATTCCTGGTTGGTCACTTCAGCCTCAGAAACTCCTCTTCAGCCTCTTTTGTTCCATATGTAAAAGAGAGAGAATCTTTATCTACCTACCTCATAGTGGTGTTGTGAAGATGAACTAAGTTGATAAAGTGCTTTGACACTTGACAACTAGCATCAGCACAAAGGAGGCCTGTGTGCAGCCCTGAAAAGGCTGTGGGGTGGGGGGGTGGAGACAGTCTAGCAACACGACAGCAATAAGTCACCAAGGCAGAGAGTATGATTATTCATGGTCACTTCACAGAAGTGAAACCTTTTCTTCAAAGGTCTATATATATTTTTTTTAATTATCAGCTTTTTAATGAGAAAAAGGAACTCCTTTCATACAAACATTGAGAAGCTTCATATAGAATGGCAATTTTCCTCTTAGCCAAACTGCATTTTGCTAAATATTTATTAAATATATCCAGAGGACTGGGCTCCTTCTGATGCCTAATCCCTGATTCACATGCCTGATCCCAACTTGCATTTTCCAGAATGCCTGCACAATACCTGAGTTCAGGACTAATGATTGCCAAGGGGTGTTCTGGAATCCGCTACCAGGAGGGAACATTTTTAATAGATATTATTGGGATTAGATTTTGTTGTTTACGGTGACATTCTTTTTCATCCCTAAGATGGTACATCTCTCCCTTTGCAACCCAATAAAAGAATGTGAAGCCTTATTTCTTCCTGGAACTTCTGAGTTGGTTTATTTTCAGATTATAAATAAATTTTAAATTTTTCAGAGAAGTGTTTACACAAGGGCTTCTATATAGTGATTTACAAGTATACTTACACATGCATAGATCTGAGTGTACAACTATAGAACAAAGGAGATGGTGGGAAAACAACCATAGGGAAAATCCTATACAACTTCTCCCAAAAGTAAATGCTTTTTCTTACTTAAATATTTAGTCCTGGTAAGAACTAGTGCTAAATAACATAATTTGGGGTTATAAATATTTGTCATTTTTGAGTCATGGAGGCAATATTGTAAAGTAGGAATACAATCATGGAACTATACTAACCATTCAGGTAGTGTTTGAAAGATGTGACTTCACAGGAGAAAGTTATGTACATAAATATTGTCATTGTGCCCTTAGTTAATAATTATATTCTTTTGCCAAAAAAAATGCATGCTTTTAAAAATATGAACTAAGGTTTCAGAAAGTTTATCTTGTTAAGTGGGTTTAAAATCATGTTGTGCCTGGAGATAACATAACGTACACATTCAACATAATCTCTTCTGGATTCTAAAATCTAGTTTCTGGTATATAGCTTAAAATTTCAGATTGGTGAAACATTTCTAATGCATGGAATTAAATTTTCTGAAGCATGAATTTAACCTAGGCAATTATCTGATCCATTAAAAAAATGTTTATGTTGCCACATCAGACTTAAGATAAATACCATTTTTCAGACTCAAAATATGAGAATAGTGAGTCAAGATTATTTGAATTTCTCTGATCTTTTTTCCCAGTCCCAAGCATCAATATTTTTCAAACCAAAAGTGCAGCAGAATATCCTTGTTTTCAAAGGGAAATATACATGTCTTTCCATTATTTTTGTGCAAGAAAACTGAAGTTAACTGCACTAGATTCAGGGGTATGCAAATAAGAAGAGGTGTGGCAGCCTCTGAGGGGGGTTGGCCAGGTGCAGTGGGGATAACTCATAATTGGGAGGTTTTACAACAACGGCACAAAACAGAGTCTAAAAGTAGTAGAACTGAACAGCTCTTTGAAATGATAGAAATGAAATTATTCACCAAAGAGATGAAAAAACAGGTGGAGACAACATGCTATTAGACAGAAACTATACATCTAATTACTGGGAAAAGGGAAATTTGAGCCCCCTATATTGACCCTTAAGTCTGGAAAGCCCACATGAAACTGGCCAGTCTTCCCTGAAAATAGTAGACTTAATAAGGAAACAAATTTTTAGCAAAGATACATGTGACTATACTGCCATGGACCAACCAATATGTAATTATCATGTATGTGATGCTTCATAAATGCAGTTGTCAACTTTTATTACTTTTAATTAATTCTATCTCATAACATGTGGCAGAAAACACATAGAAAATTCTCTTTTGCTCCAAAGTAATGCCTGCCAACTTATTTATACCCACTCTTATCCCTGGTATATTATTATCACCAAGCTCCTTTCATATCTAGATGGTATGAGATAGCTAAAAAATGTTTTCAGCAAATTATTTACTGAATGTCTCACCTGAAGCTTCTCTTTAGTGAAGGTGGCAGGAGGAGAGGGGACTTGGGTAAGAACCTTGCCTCTATTAAACTGTCTCTGCTTTTCTTCTCAGTTACCAGACAGCTCAGTAGCCCGGAAAACAAGATGATGTAAGACATGCAAATTGGATTTTTCCCATTCTCAGAGCAAGGAGGGCAACCAAGGAGCCAGAGGTTACCACACCTTTGAAACCAAATAGTACATGGAATTTAGGGCTAAGACAAACAAACAAACAAACGTTGTAAAGCATGAGCAACATCATCTTTCCTGTTGGTTCTTTCCTTGGTTTTTATTGAATTCTTTTTACAGTTTAGATCAGAAGATTCTAGTAATGATAAGTAATGCCATTTTATGTTATAGCTTCAATGCAGAAATGGTGAAAACATGAGTCACAAACAAAACTACCAGGAATACAGACTTGGTCTGTAGTGACACCTTACCTAGCAAATTGGAAACAAATACTACTTAATATTCTGATTTCATTAATAACATCTAGTTTAAAAAAAAAAAAGAGCATTTTGCTCAGCATTAAACCATTGCACAATATAAAACTGCTTCCAAATGGCAAGGATTTTTGCTACTGACATTTGTTCTTCATTCTGCAGTTATTTTAAGTAACTAATTTTCACATCTAACTACCTCAGCTACCGTTCTTTTATTTAGAAATATGAAATCATGCACTTTGTAACCAATAAGTTTTTCATTTAAAATTTCAAAAGGATACTTGGTGCAAAGCAATTTTCAAAAATTTGTATATGATATAAGAAACCCAACCTCAGGAGGTTGTTCTTAATTTTGTTTGTTTCTAAGTTCGATTGGGGTAAA